>NC_073692.1:180190568-180888068 GCF_029784155.1 Uranotaenia lowii | reverse complement strand
ACGTCAGGAACTTGAAAACAGTGATCAGTGAATATAGACGCCCCTTTCGCCGACCCTTGACACGGAACATGCTACCTAGAGTCAATTGCTCATATTTTATAACCCTCATCTGAACATTTTCATCTCAATCCGATGCATGATCACGACAATATCGCGAAAACAGTGAGCAACTAACATGGACGGCCTTTTTTTGACCACGATTTAAAACTTGAACACCTGAAATCAATTATCTTTTCTGTTAAACTCCCATGTGCCAATTTTCATTACAATTCTATGCTCAATCAAGAGAATATCGTAAAAACAGTGAACAGATAATAACCCCTTTTGCCGACCCCTGAGTCAAGATTTGAAACCTGAAGGCAAAACAGCGTCCCTCAAAACTCCAATGCGGAAATTTTCATCTCAATCCAATGTAGAATAACGTCAAATTCGCAAAAACATTAAAGTTGGGTATGGACGACTCCTTCAGCCGACTTCTGATCCGCAATTCGAAACTTGAAATCGATTGCTCGTCTTTCAAAACACTCATGTGCAAATTTTCATCACAATCCAGTGTATAATAACACCAATATCGCAAAAACATTAATCAGTGAATATGGACGACCCCTTTGGCCGACCTCAAACCCTAAATTTGATAATTGTTATCGATTGCTCGTCTCTCAAAACACTCATGTGCAAATTTTCATCATAATCCAATGTAAAATAAAACCAATATCGCAAAAACATCAATCAGTGGATATGGACGACCCCTTTTGCCGACCTCAAACCCTAAATTTGATAATTGTAATCGATTGCTCGTCTCTCAAAACACTCATGTGCAAATTTTCATCACAATCCGATGTATAATAACGCCAATATCGCAAAAACATTAATCAGTGAATATGGACGACCCCTTTGGCCAACCCCTGACTCTAAATTTGATAACTGTAATCGATTGTTCGTCTCTCAAAACACTCATGTGCAAATTTTCATCACAATCCGATGTATGATAACGCCAATATCGCATAAACATAAATCAGTGGATATGGACGACCCCTTTTGTCGACCCCTATCCCTAAGTTTGACAACTGTAATCGATTGCTCGTCTCTCAAAACACTCATGTGCAAATTTTTAAAAAGACATACACCGTCTTAGCCGACTTAGGCTTTACAGACTGAATAAATGACGTGGACAACGTAAGATTAACATTTAACACCCAGTACCGAGATGGGAATCGAACCCATGCCATCAGTGGACCAGCGATTACCGTCGTGCCACGCTAACCACTCGACCACCGAGACGTAAATTTTCATCACAATCCGGTGTATAATAACGCCAGTATCGCAAAAACATCAATCAGTTGATATGGACGACCCCTTTGGCCGACCCCTGACCCTAAATTTGATAACTGTAATCGATTGCTCGTCTCTCAAAACACTCATGTGCAAATTTTCATCACAATCCGACGGAAAATAACGTCAATAACGTGAAAACAATATTTGTCTTGTATGGACGACCCCCTTCAGAAGGGGTCGTCCAAAAATCTAAAAACATTTTTCATCATTCCTGGTCCTAATGAGCATCCATGCCAAATTTCAGATCTCTAGCTCTTAAGACGGCTGAGTCTATAGAGGACAAACAAACATACAGATAATTGCTTTATATATATATAGATAACACCTAAATTTTGCCCGGTTTTTGCCCGGTTTTTGGATTTGAAAAATTGAAATCCATGCCCGGATTTGGCCAGGTTTTTTTGAAAAAATGCCCGGAATTGCTAGGCCCGGATGATAGTGAAAAAAATTCTGGCAACCTTAGGCTAAGATGGTGTTTTTTTTGTCAAACCATGGTATCATAAAAGCTTCGTTTTGGTCCAAAGCTGATTCATGTTTTTTCGCAGAATTTTTAAATGTCGTTGAAATGAATAAATTTAAACTTTTAAGTTTGTATAGGAAAATTTAATATTTTGTATGTGTTTGTGTTCGTTTTTCTTACTAAAAAATATAACCTTATAACTTGCTTATGGTTTTGAGGCCAATTCATAAAATTTGTAAAGGAAATTTTCCGTTGTACAAGTTTGTCGAGAACCAAAACTTTGTTTCAAATAAAATAAAAAAGTTATTAACTGTTGAAAAGGGGTATGAGGCCAATGCTTGGCGGGGTATTGCTTGCAAAGTAGTCATACAGTAACATTTTTGTTCAAAAAGTATTTTTATAAATTGGACGGAAAATCTGTCATTGTTACTAGTTTCTTTTCATAAAAAAACATGCTCTGTTCGAGACGTTATAACTATTTTCTCGCTACCCCTACTGCTTTGCCGCTTTCGGCAAAGTTGTAGCCAGAAAATTTGTCAGTAAGTTCCATATATTGGACATTGATTTGCACTGCTTGAGGACCATTTATTTAAGAAAAACCTAAAAAGCAACATTTTGGAAACAAATTTTTGCGTTTTCCATACAAAATTTCAAATTGAAAACTGGGTACCTAGATCTTATTTAAAAATCGCAGTCGTTACCCAAGCAACCAGAATTTCCTTAAACAGGTTCCATAGAAGCATAATCAGCTATCGTTTATGTCTGAAGAGAATGCTAATCAGCCCAAAATTTAAATTCATAAAGCTACATTCAAGTTCGTTTAGGTGGCTGTAGAAAACGCTATTCAGCTTCTAAAAGAATGTCAAGGAACTTCTACGCGCCGAAAAAGAAATCCGATTGACAGATTGCTCTGATAACCAGATATCAAATTGCTAGGTTGCCGGTCTATCATGGCCTAACTCATTGGTTTTAATTATGTTGTTTTAATTACAAAAGCTGCTTACGTCTAGAGAATTGAACCGCTGCTCTCTAGGTTGCAATGAAACTCACCAGCCTCTCGACCAATCCAGCAATAGTTCATTGCCACTGTAATAATTAGTATATAAACTTAATGTCATTTGAGATGATTTAATAGGTTGGTCAATAGATTGTACCTTATTTCGTTAAAAGGACATTCAGTACACAATATGAATAGTAACAAAAATTCGCATCATCAAAAATTTATTCGAATATATTAACCCTTCATTTCATAAAGTAACAAATTTGCAACAATTAATTTATGGAAAAAGTGAAAAATCGTATTTTAATTCATTTTTTTTTCTTTATGTACTCAATATTTCCAACTGTTTAAAATGATTTTTGAGGAAAATTAAAAATCATGAAATGAAGGGTTAACATTTATAAGAAAAAATTCGAAAAAATTTTAGATCCCATTTGTAAATATCAGTACAGATATAAACAAAACAAATACCATGACATGAAATTGACAGACATTTTTGACATGTCGCTTAGAATTCCCACATAGGTTCTTAAAAACATTTTCAAATATCCTAATGGTGCGTTTTAGAATGTTACGCGAACGTTATCGACTTTGTTTAAAGTAGTTCCATTAAAAGCGCTTAGAAGTTCCGTTATCGATAATTTAACCTTTCAAAGGGCGATGGAAGTTTCTGAGTAACTATTACGCGACAAGAGTCACCTGAAGTTCCCGTAAAACATTTTTTCAGCCAAATGTGAACTTCGGAGTTCCATCTTTAAGTTATAACGCGACTTTTGGTTGCTTGGGTAGTTTTGACTAAAGAGACTGAAGTGAACATATAGAGGCGCCATCTGATCCATTAGAAAAAAAAATGCATATGTAGCAACCATGTATTCAGATCTGTCAGATGCAAGCACTTACGAGCTAAACAAAGAGACGAAATGTCACGATTGGAATTTTTGATTTTCTGTCAGTGTCATTCCAATCGAGCAAACCAAGCAGTCTTAAAGACAGCATTACAACAGGGTTGCAAGCTTATTATTTCGGAAGGGATCAGACTCTTTTTATGCAGTCTCTTTAGCATGCACCACTGTCTCTTTCGTGCCGAATCTTTAGCGTTACATTTCATAAGAGCGATACTGCCAAATGTAAACCAAATGAGTTAACGGTTTTTTTTTATTTGATTAAACCAGTATTCTGCTTAATAGGCGCCTATTAGGATATATTGACAGTTCTACACGAACACCACCTTAGCAGAAGGCCTCAGCCCTAACCTCAAACCATGAGAGAACAGGATCGATTTTTGAGAAGGGCGCACGATAAACGCGATTTTTCGGTACTAATATCGACAAATTCGTCCTGTGGAAAAGCGATACACAGATGTTCGTGTTTTGATTTTTTGGGTGTTCAGGGTTGCCAAGTGCATTAATATTTGGAAAATGATTCTATTTTTTTGTTTGCATTTTTATTGAAAACCCTTTTTATGAGTAATGAGAATTTGCAACTTCTCGTAGATTTCAATTCAAATGTGGAATTAAACGCACCATTAATCTGAACGAAATAGCAACTTACTGTATCGCACACTTAAACGACGTAGCGAATTATGTTGATATTTTTAAAATAATCAGAGCATGTAGGCGATTATTTTCAAAGTCAGCTTAAACGGGGCTTTCATTAATTAACTTGTTAGTAACAGTGAATGATTTTGCATTCGTTTAGAAGTTAGAAACAACTCTTTTTTAATCTACCAAGCAGTACATGAGAATATATTTCAGATGATTTGAATTTACCTTGAAAATTCATTAGCAAAAGATGGCTTATCTTCATCCATTTAGGGACGTCCCGTAATGAATTCAAACGTTGATAGTTAAAAAAAAATAATTCAGAAATATTATAATTAGTTTAAAACATGCAGATACTGATTCAAGTAACGAACCTAGCATCACTGGTGAGCCCGCTAGCAAATCAAAATTTGAGGTTATGGCTGAGGCCAATTTTTTGCCAATACTATCGTCCGTATATACCCTTATAGCCCAGGATAGCTAGATTTATAGGTATACCACTCCTTTGCTTGCATATGTATTAGTAGACCAACCAAAAAATAATTATAGGATTTCCACAGAAATGTATGGATTTTTTTTAAAATATTCATTTCATGGAAAAACTGCTGATTTTTAAATTCTGCAAAAATATAAAAATGTTCACCAAAGTATTTACAATGCGTTAAGCACTTGAGCGTATGAAATACGTATTTTTATCGTATATTTTCTATTGAGTAAAAAAATTGCTTTTTGCTAAATTCCTCAAAATTGATTTTTTATAAATTTTGCACTATATAAAATAAAGAAGCATTCACTACAAGTAGTAATAAGTTTTTTTTTTTTATAATATTTTTGCAACTAAATTTGAAACATACCTTTCCGAAATTCGAATATTTTACTGAAATACTGCTAAATTGCAAAAGAAAAACTGACTCGTTGTCAGAATATTGAAAACTTTTGAACATAAATTTTACTAATTGCTATATAAGTTATTTCAAAGAATGCGACTGATCACTCATTTGAACAGTTAGACCCCTAAATTTTCCATAAATTGTAATTTTGTTTGAAATCGCATACATATTCGAAATTTCATAACTATTTTTTATCCTGAGTTTACACCTTTCTTGCGTTTGTGGGTGTAGTAGTCGCTTTTCTGCTATTTTGCTCAGAATAGGAGCGGATTTCCACTTTGAGTGGCCTTTAGCTTCAAATTATTTCAGGGATTAATTTAAGGTTCCTTTTTTACAGGTGTATTATTACCTCGATGGGCTCAAGTGGTCACTGGTTTAGGTCCAGATTGCACCGATCACATTCAATGCGTGGATATAGGAACGATTCTAACCTAGAATGAATTTACGAGACTATTATCTCGTCTCAAATTACAATTATTCTACCTACAGTGGTCTACAGATCTATGGCGAGTTCAACTCGTATAATATTACCACTTAAGAGAATCTAATCAAATATCACTTTCAAATAAACTGATTTACGAAAATTTTATCAAAAACACGATGGAAGCTGTCAAAAATGTTTTCTACAGATCTCTGGCGAGTTCAACTCGTAGAATATTACCACTTAAGAGAATCTAATCAAATATCACTTTCAAATAAACTGATTTATGAAAATTTTATCAAAAACACGATGGAAACTGTCGAAAAAATTTTCGCCTTTCTTCTCCGATCCAGAACTTCAATTCACCTACGTCATCAACGAAAGTGAAGCTTACAGGTGCATCTAGTTGGATTTTTTGAGTTGTGTTGGTTCGCAAGGTGAATTGTCGCACAATGTATGTACATAGATACGCGACACTTGTCAACGAAGAGTTTTTGGCTGGAAGCCTGCCAGGTGCTCGCTCAAAAGCTCGTTCAGCTGATCATAAGGAAATTTTTCAAAATATCTATTTACCTAGTAGGTACCTATCTAGCGGTCCAAATATTTTGCACACGTTTTGACTACCGTTTCTTTGTTTATTTTACCGGTGTACATTTTTTTTACCCTGTAGATATGAAGTCAGACCTGTTTATTAGTCAGATAGACAAACAAGTCAGAAAAATTAATCTTTTATCACTTTCCTTAATGAAATTTTCGGATAACGCTTGATAAAACTTTATACATTCCTTAACTTCATGGAATCAATTATCTTCACTTTTTTTTTCAATTTAAGCTCATTTTTTGATCCTCTAATTAAAAACTCTGAGATAGAGCATTCCAGATTCAACGATTAAATGTGGAGGAGAGTAGTCAATCAAGCTAAGCTAAGCTAAGCTAATTTTTGGTCACTGTTAATTTCTCTAAAACTCTTTAAACAACTTATCATATGACTTTTGATGATCATATAAAAATTTTCAGGATATTTCTTGATTTTCCTCAAACAAATTTGTTAGATAGCTTCTGTATTGGACGTTTTCTAAAAAACCACTTGATAGATTGTCATCAAATTTCGCACACGTACACATTACATTTATAGGCAGTTTTACTTAAATTTCCATCCATGCATTCAACAGTTATTCACAAAACAACACTTTTATGGTTGACAGATCCCTGAACACATATTTATAGCTATATTCATATGCTGTTTAGATATGTACGTTCCATGTACATAAGTTATCAAAAGATCGAATGAAAGTTGAAAAAATATCATTTACCTACCTAAGTGGAAGCAATATACATAGCTACATAAATTTCATTTCTTGCTTAACACGTTCGTCGCCCAATTAGGGGAAAAGTTAATATAACGCCCCATGTGACTAATAGGCGCCACCCATGTTTTGAAGAATCTGAAACATTTTAAGCCTGCAAAATATTACCAATTTGTTTTAAATGCTGTGATTGGTCATGGCAAGTATGATTTTTTCTTTAAAATGCCCCTGTGTCGTGATAATTTCACAATTTAGGTTTTTCTTCATTTCGATCTAAATTTTAAAAGACTTTTAATAAGGTGTCACCAAGCAGAGAAAAATGAATAAGACAATATTTTCTGACACATCGATAAAGGAGAATCTAAATTATGATTTTATGCTAAAAAATCATACTGTACTCGCTAAGGTATACTTTTCATGGGTATGTTCTATCACGGCCCATGCGCTCGTTATAACGCGCCAATCGTAATAGGCTGAAAATAGCATTAATTTTTCAAAAAGGCCAATTTTCATTGAAAATGAACAAAAAGTCCAAACCCATATTTTATGCGTTAATTCAGCCCAAAAAATCTATTTTTCATTTTTTGTTGAATTTTATCAGTCCATTTTGAGTTTCTTTTCAGTCAAAGTGTCTGTAAGTATTGGTGTGTTTTCGGTCTTCGGCTGATCTCGGGTGTGATCGACTGCTAGGCGCGTATTGAATACACAGCGGCGTGTATTTGCAACACAGTTTTGTTCTGTGGCTTTGAATATGGTTTTAAAAAATCAAGTTTTTGAAGAAACTATAGCAATTTGAGTAATAAAAAATCATAGGCATTTGTAGAAAACACTTTTCTTCAACGATTACACCCATTTTTTACACAATTTGTACGTGGAATACATAGAAAATAAACGATTCGCTTAAGTGGCGCATAATATGTTCCCCTAAAACCTCGGAGCGTGAAAGTAAAACAAGAGAGCTCCAGGTTTACAACACGAGGCAAATCTGAGCGGCTATCTCGGCTAGAGAGTCGTCGCCCGTTTATGGATCCCATGCCGACGAACGTGTTAAATCGTTGCCGGTGACAATATTTTCCAGTTCTCTCATTGGTCAAAACTATTCAATTCCCATCTGATTTTTAGCCATCTGGATGTACTGCGGGTTGCAGAGAGAATATGACGATGATTTCCTCACTTGAAGCCCGCTAGAAAGCAAAATCATTTCAAAATTTACAAACATGGCGGGCCATCTATCACATCCGATTTAAACTGACTTTAGACAACATTTTATACGATCTTATCACTACGCAGTTTGAATTGCGAATCGCAACGCCATTGTAAACGACTCCTAAGTTGCCATTTCTGATACGATTACATGTTTGCTGGGATGCTACAATTTTTAAATAAGTTGTGTGTGTTTATTGTCCTTTAAATTATAGAACAATTCAGTAGGTAATAATCTGTTTTGATTTTGTTTTATTTTTTCTTTACGCATACATACTCAAGGATTGTTTTAAGACAATCAATACCAACCATAACAATCATAAATCTCCTGAACCCATGGATCACTCGCTTTCATTTACTGAAAAAAAAAATAAAAAAAACGGTTTTTTTACAACACGAATCAATGACAGTTACACGGAAAATTATTCAAACCAGCTTAAATTTGGCAACAAGGTTCGAAACTCCTTTTGCTTCATTTACTAGAAAAAAACATCATTATATCAGTAATTCTATCGTTATCCAGCTCTTTCCGTGAAAACTCGTTCTTCAATTTTCCGAAATAAATACTTTCTAAAACCAACCGAATTTAAACGGAAATGTTTCTCAAAAATTCAATTTCTCTGAATACCTAGTTTGTTTGTTAAATGTTTCGGGCATGTAATATTCAACCGGCATTGAAGGTTCGTAATAATTGTCGCTTATATTCGGTTATATCATATCTAACGTAATTTTCTATAACTTGTCGTAATGTGGAGGTATTCAACAATATTTATTTTTAATTTTTTTTATGAAATGAATTTATCGGCTTTATCGGTGAGGGTTAAAGAGTTGAAATGAAAGACGGATAGAAGATCAGAAGAAAATTCTAAGGTGGTGAAAAGAGCGAAGAGCATTTGAAATAGAAGCTTTTTTATTTTTAATAGAGATTTAGTTGCAGAGCACAGAACTTGTCTTTCAAATGAGCGCAACAACTTCATGGGAACGAATCACCCATTGAATGCTAATACCACCAAGGAGTGAGTTATTCAGGCCAATTCTTAATAAATCCCTTCTTGATGGTCGGAATCGTTCTGATCTGAATTCGCGTATTGCCTCCGGCTATGGTCAAGGCTAGCATCGAGTAAGTAGTCAAGTAAAAAAAACAGTCCATCAAGTGTTTCGCTGCCGCCTCTTAGCTCATACTTACGCAGCACAACTAGCTACTTTCGAATGACCTTCCAAGTCGCGCGATCCGAGCCTGTTGCGCTCACAGGTGGAATGACGCGGATTTGGTCACCTTCTAGGCGTTTCCTATATGTTCTATAATACCTGCTAGCACTTTACTTTACCGATTTATGTGCCTTGGTTCCGTTTATATTAACTTTTTGAACCGATTGATGACTTTATAAATGGTCGTCTGTGTGGGGGGTTCAATTCTTATGCAATCCGGGTGTAGCTCACCGATAAAATCGATTTATCTTGTTAGGGGATTTTGCTGAGTTGAGAGCAAAAATAAACCAAGTAATATCTACGAACCCAGAGATTTGCTGAAAGCAAACTACAAATTGTGCAAGCTTGTTCGACAGCCGCATGTAGTGTGAAATATATGGATCACGTTTCACCGCCCGGCAAAAGTCAAGTCCAAGGCTGATGGCTTTGCTTGCTGACGAATCGCAACAACGAAAAAGAGCAGATAGGATAGGAAAAAAAATGTTCAAACAACATACCCTGTTCAACTTGAAGATGGGGGCGTTTGAACAGCCGGTTTGGAGCAACAATTTTTTTTCTTGCTGCGTTCATTCTCTCCTCTTTTCGCTGGGTTGCGGCGTGTTTGCGGGAAATTTCTAAAACAAACATTGACAGGTGTAAACAGCAAGAAGCGGTTCGGTGCATCATCAACAAACAACCTTTACCGGTCTGCTGGCCATCGTCATCGGGTTTTGTTTTTGTTTTGCAAATTTACCGATACCTACTGTACATATATCGGGCAAACGGACGGTTTCCTTCGGAGCGGACAAAATATTTGCAATTCAATCAAGCAGAACGGAACCGACACTGTTTAGAGAAATTGTGTTTAAGCTTGCATAGTTGTGCTCGTGTGCCTAGTTAAGAGGGAAAAGTCGGTGTAATATAAATCTTTAGAGGAAATAATTTCAAATTGAAATGCTCGATCACGGTGGAGAAGGCATTTTGTAAAAAGGAATATCGGAGTTTTAAAAATTTCTATTTCTGTGATCCATTTTTTTTAATGAATTCATTTCGATAAACTACCTACCAAAGGTACAGTTTGTTTGATGGTTTTTATTACAAATTAGTTTGGTTTATTATCCAACCGTAGCCTAGGATCAACATTCAAGGATATCATTTAAGTCTTCTAAGCCAACGGTCATGAGATCAATTCCCTGTCACGGCATACAAAGTACACATTATGTGGGCTGGTGGTTTTAGCATTTGTAAGATGCTAGCCATCATATCCTCGAAAGATGTGCGCTTAGTGTTAAGTAAAAAGGAATCTCTTCGAGGAAATGTCAAGTTTCATTGAGATCCTATATGTGTTTGTGTTCGTTTTAAAACACTTATTCATTGGGTTTTCAAAAACAATTTTGTATTTCTTGCTGATGATTTTGTGGGTAGATAATCATTTTTTTGATACAAGAAAGTTCAGTGATAAATGTATATTTTTGAACATTGTGTGCTATTGTTTGTTGTTTTGTCCTTCCGATTACTGAAATACGTTCCAAAATATAACTACAGAAAATGAGAAAATTCCAAAATTCGACGTACGGATATTGCTGATACAAATTAATTTGATATTTTGAGAGCCAGTTTGGCCGTAACAAAAATCTAATATTTCTGTCTGTTGTTCTGTTGACAATCCAAAAACTACTCAATACATCTGGAAATTAATTTCCCAATCAATTGTCTTACTCATTACCATAACACAAACTCTGAAAAATAACAAATCTCACAGATACGATTAAAAATAAATCAGAATCGAAGTTTTAATTCAATGTTATTTAAAGAAAGTTATAAATAGATTATTCAAAATGATAATCCTTATTCTGAACTAGAAATTGTATATCGATATTTTCGAACCTATCCAGAATTCGGACATACAAATAAGTACACAGCAGTGATGGTTTGAATCATTTGACTTATTTTTGAATCATTTGGTTATAACTTCTTTTGAAAACATTTTTCCATGAAATGATGTTCTAAACTTTAGTAGATACAGATCTAAGCTACAACTTTCTTGTATGTCATAAATATGTATCTTCAATGTGGTATGAATTGTAGGATTTAATCCAACCCGCTAATCCAAATGATTGTGATTACGATCATTGCTCAAAAATTTAAACTTTTCGATTTCTCATTCATAAGGCATAAGAGATACAGGTTTGTGTTGGTCACAAAAGTTGCAGCTAAGATCTAGTTCTACTAAAGTTTAGAACATCATTTCTGGGAAAAATGTTTTCAAAAGAAGTTATAAGCAAATGATTCAAAATTAAGTCAAATGATTCAAACCATCACTGGTACACAGAAATCAAATTCACAAAATATAACACCAGATTAAATCTGAATCCTGAAATGAATTTCAGATCAGGTTAGAAATTACTCCTGAACAGAAATTGTTTAGATGAATAATTTAATTCTAATTTTACTTTTTGAATTGTAATAAAAGATAATATTTTTAGACGTTTGTTGATGGGTGAAGAATAGAAACCCGAAACGTTACGTAAGTTTCATAGTTTCTCCCAATAAGTAAAACCGTATAAAATTGTGAAGGTACATGATTATACCTGTTAATAAGAATCATATTCAATTACATTTCATTTTATCAATTTCAATTGAAGGTTGATTGAAAAAATCCTCTGTTATATCTTCAATCTGAAATTATATTTAATCTCGATTCAAAATGACAATATTTGATAATTGAAAAATTACCATTTTGAATTTGTTCAAAACTCAAAGATGATGAATGACTTTAATTTGAAAAATGAAAATATTTCAATTCATTACAAGAATGTCAGTGATCCAAGTCAGATATAAAATCCATTTTTATATTCAAATGATTCCAGTTATCAAAATAAAAAGCTGAAAAGGATTATATTTGATTGACGTGTTCATTACTTTGAATTCTTTGTATGTTTCAAATATTACATGATCAATTTATCATCCCTGACAAAATAAAGATGGAAAAATGGGCGATTTCTTGGATAATCAAAACTGATAAGAATAAAAAAAACCAATATTGAAAGTACAAAGCATATTATAATCACGTTAACATTGCGCATTAAAATTGAGCTTACTTCATCGAATCATTTCATCATGATCAATTAAAAATCATGATTGATTTAAAAAAATATTTAAAATAAGAAAAAATAAGTAAAACATTTAAAAACTTTCAAGCGCAGTTAAATGTTATAATATTAAGTTCTGAATATATTGTCGCCATCAATTGAGATATTGGGTCCTGGCATGAGCAAAAGCAAGATACTATTTTTTTCTTATTGAAAATTTAGATTGAACACAAACATTCAGAATTGAAAAATACTAGATAAAAGAAAACATCTCAATACATTAGTTTGACGTCTAAATTTGGTGAATTCATTTGTATATTTGAAAAACTATACTTTTTAATTTGGTCAATTGATTTAAAATCCAATTGAAATGAAAAATCAATTTATCGACCAGAGCTGTCAAAGTTTTGCTCTTTCAATATGAAAATTTCCAGATTATAAAAATAAAAATAATTTTTTTTTCATAAGGAACGCAGTGATGACATGTGATACAAATGCTTCTAATCAAATTTGACATTCTCGTATTCAATTTCTAATTATGTACTTACATGTACATGTACATGTAATGTATGTACTTACATAACTTTCACCGATAAGGTCGAGAAATTAAATAAACAAACATAACTAACACCGATTAAACTCAACATCTCGTATGAGCATTCTCTATGTTCATTATGAAAAAATATAAAAACTAACATAAACTAGTCACAACTTCTTTCCATATAGAATATGTTTAGCCTGGACGACATATTTAATATGTGGAACACAACTTTTAAAGCTTACACTTTTGCAGCACTTTTCTGTGAGTTCTTAATATGTTTTATACTACGCAATGAAAGCTCACGCGAAACACAAACTATGAAGATGTTTTGAAGATAAATTTTCAACCTTACCATTTTAAAAACTTATAAACAAAATGTATTCGATAATGTTAAAGTTTAACTGATTCATTTGTTAGATTTTGACGTCCTTAACTCGATCTTTTGTCAGATTTTTATTATCATCTCTTGTTTTTGTTATATGGTGTTTATTTGTTTAAAAATGAATCAGTTTTGAGTGAAATCAATCACTGATTAGTTAACAAATCATCATAATGAATACTGATTCAGAATTTGTAAATTATAATTTATTCAATTAATAAATAATATTATGATAACGATGATGATGAAAAGTTGAATTCTTCAAATTATTTTTGATTTTAGGAATACAAATATTTTGGACATGACTGAAAAATTATTTCATTTAACAAATGTGTTTGTAGAACTGTACCGAATATTTGGTCGGACAAATATTCGGCGCTGAATTCCTGACAAAAACATTAAACCAAATAATCGTCTCACTGAATAGTTGAGCTAGGTATTCGACAGAATAGGCCTTTATTTTTTTTTTAATTCATACAAAAACAGACTTCTCAAATTTTTCAACGGATGTTGGATAATTTATTATATATCCGAAAGTAATGTTGAAAAACCTGCCAAATCATCGAAAACTTTTGGTTTCAAATAAACATTTTAGATGTATCCGTGTATTCTTTACAGTAGATAGCTTTATACTTTGATTATCGCTACATATTTTTTCAATTTTTCGGATTTTACCCGGGTTTATTCAGATTTTTTGCTAAATCAAGTAAAATAAAAATTAAATATCTCTTAGAATATTTTAAAATTTTCTGTTACGAAACAATTTTTTAGAGTAAATTCATTCATTAGATACGATTTGAACACTGCTATTGTTATTAGATGAAAACTTTAAATTTCAAGTAATTAAATTTCTTTATCCTCTTGGATGTTCTGATTTAACTTTTTTAAACTAGTTTTTCAAAAAATTATTCAGACCTGGCCCTGTGGATACGTGTCGTTTAAAGTATTGTTTGCTTAATGTTAAAAATCATCGTTCATTTTGGCAAGTATTTTGAAGAATTAGACATTCATCTTATTCGATAAAAAAAAGCTATTTGAAATAGCTTAACACCTGTTTTGACATGTTTTGTCCCAGATTTCACTGGAATCCAATCTCTTTTGTGATAAACATCCTAGAAGGGACAAGTCATCCGATGTCCTTTCAGCTAATGGTGACATTTTGAAAACCAAAGATGACTTGAAAAGATGAGGGACATTAAGATGGCAGATATAGAAGATTTCTATTAGAAATAGCAGTAGAAAAAGAAGTATTTCTATTGAAAACTCAACATAATATTTGACCGAATATTCGGCAGAATATTCGTTTGGCCGTTCTAATCCTGCTTACCATTCCAAACATAGAATTCGCTTTGGCTACGACCTGTTTGACATGTTTCTAAAAACTAAGTTCTTCATCTAACTCGACTCCCATATCTTTCACGGAGGATTTTCTAGCTATGGTACAGTTATTCTCGAGACAATATTCGTGCACAATATTGCTCACTTTCTGAGAAAAGGTACATTTAATATTGAGCCATTGATTTTGTAGGGCCAAACAATTCTTTAGGTGTCGTACAGGGAGGAACAGTTTTAGATCATCTGCGGATATCACTGTTTTATAACAGTGACAAAAAATAGGTTTCCCAACTGACTCCCTTGTGGTACACTGCTGTTTTCCGAGAAAACCCTGGATCTTGCATTCCCTAGCTTCATAAATTGGACTCTTTCTTCCAGGTACGAACGAATCAACAAAAAATCATATTTAACACAACACTGAGAGGAGAGCATTTATGTTAATCACGTCAAAAGTCTTTCACATTTCGGAAAATATAACATTGGCTTTTAATCCCTGCATCATCCATTGTGAAGTTCGAAAGACAAATTCTGCAAAGTTCATAAACGTTGATCTCTCCTACAAGCTTAATATTGCTTTTATATCCTATGCTGGCACTGTTGATGTAAATATATTTTCCGGAAATCATCAAATTTTTTTTTAATATTTAAATAATTCAGTTAGGTACAAGTCTGGGCTAAAATGCATTGAAACGCAAATCAATGATTTAATTTTTTAAATCTCGTTTCTATATGCTGGAATATAATTGTTTAACACTAGGCGTTTGTTATTTTAAAATTTCATCCATCCAAAACATTATTTTTTATTATTTCAACTAGTAGGATTTTTTGTAGTATTTTATTGACCCCTAAATGTATGCAGCACCTTTATGTTTTTTCTTTAAAAACATTTTTGACAGAAAAAAAATGTATAATTTCATCCTAACAAAGCCAAAAATTACTGTCATCTGTGTTTTATGCGCTATGACATAATAAATATATAAGAAACTTTAAATTTTCAATCGTTTTCATTTGATTTTTCATTGAAAACAAAGTTTGTTGCAACTTACCCGTTTTTAGTAGGGTGAAAATTGCAGGTTTCTGAAAACTTAAAAATAACTGGTACCTTATACTAATAATTTTTCTAACTATGTCAATTTGATGTCCCAGCAACCTTAAAACTTTTTATGTACAAGCGATATGATTATCTGTGGACGTTAAGTTTTAAAAATTATTGAACTTGAAAAGTGTTACATGATGCCCCTGTTGACAGTACTATTTTGAGTTGTTTTTTTCCTCCGGTTGCTAAAAAACGTTCCATAGTAAAACCACAAAAAATGAGAAAATTCCAAAATTTTATGTGCGGAAAATGCTGACACAAATTAATTTGGTACTTTTGAGAGACAGTTTGGCCGGAACAAATATCAAATTATTCTGTTGTCAACCGTTCAAAATTATCGAGATATCGAGATATCGAGGGTATCGAGGGTATCGAGATATTTCAAACTTTAAAAACAGTTGCTCAACATTCCACCGTGATGAAAAATCACTTTCCCAGATTTTTCTGAAATATTATCATTCTAGAGGTCAACTAATTTTTTTTAAAATGAAAATTATTTAGTCGTTAAATAAAATCAAGATGGTAGATTTCTTTGGGGACGTGAATTAACTCTAGAACTGATAATTTTTGACTTCAGTACATATCATTTTAATTTCCTGTTCTCTGGAAATATAAATATCGGTGACTTCAAAAAAGTTGAAGAGAGGACAATTAGGCCCATAATTCAATGCACATAACTTTCTGATTGATCAGCAACGTTATGCTTCTTTAAAAATGTAACATGAATTCAATCAGTACAACACAGGAATGTAAACTGAACTAACGTCATGACATTTGAAGCTATTGAACAATTCTCTATAGCCTTCAATTCTCATGTATACTGTTTATTCCGAATTCAAAAGCTGTTTTTGAATATTCACCAATAAGAATATTTTTTATTTATTTTTATATAGGTTTAATTTTGTTTAGAAAATAACCAATTAATCAAAAAACTTACTTTTTTTCGTAAAAATCCGTCCAAGTCGAGAAAAACAATTTTTAGAGCATATTTCCCTTTTAAATTTTTCCAAAAAAAACAAATTCTATGACTTGAATTTTCTTCTTCGCGCTGTTGTAACTCAGCTTTGTGCCAATTTATAACTAATACTAGCTGACCCGGTGTGCATTGCTACACCTTGCAAAAATAAATGTAATTCGTAAAAATTTATTCAAATTTGTATTTTTGTTAGCTTTTTTTTAAATCAAACCTCATCATAGTTTAAAACCAACAACTTTGAAATGAGAGCTGCAGCTGGAGTTCTGAATTGCAATTCAAAGATGGTATATATTATTTTCTGAAGGTTGATCTCTAAACTTGTTTTTCAAGATCTGAAATTTGTACTCTGCTTTTGAAGCTTCATAATGACCCAAATAATGGCAATATTTATGGATTTTCCACCTTTTTTCCCAAAGTGGGAAGTTACGAACTTCCATAAAAAAATCGGTCACATCTATTTTTGAGTTATGCCAAATATCCATACGCAAAAAAAACTAAATATGATCCCTTCTTTGAAAAGCTCTTTATCTTAAGCTTACATGAGAGCTCCCCCATCTTTTCCAATTTTGTCCCCCACTGCTTGAAGAAGGTAGGCTGATTTCAGGGTCGTAGGAAGAATCGACTCATGGGGGGGGTTTTGGTAACTGATTTTGACCTATGATGTTTTGCCCAACAACGTATGAAAAAAAACAAAATATATTTTTTACTATTTATATGATTAATCATTTTTAAGTTTTCATTAATAGTTTTTGTATTAAAACGTTACTTTAGAAAAATGGTCGTTAGCCTAAATCGTGAGCTAATTTTTTTTATGAAATCTTTAGAAACAAAATATGGAATTTGCTTTCATCGAAAGTAAAAATTTAAGAATTCGTTTAAGAGTCTGGTAGGTCGAAGCATGAAATAAGTTCTTTTTAAGCTAGCCTTCAAATTATTAAAAAAAACGTATTCTTTGCTCAAATCATACAAGCCCAATCTTCCAATGTCTTTTGCAAATTCCAAGAATTTAACCTTAGAAGAAAATAAATAAAAATTTCCATAAAAAAACAGTAAGCGATAACAAATTTTCGGATCAAATTTACTCGATGCAAACTTGAACTAAATTTATGCTTTCAGTTTGAAGTATCAGCTTCAAAAATCTTCAATATCAGTAATGTTAATCAATACACCGAGAAAATATAGAATTTTGTGCAGATTTTTTAGGTGAAGGTCAGATACTTGTTTTTTTTTAACAGGAAATATTTTTTAAAAAGAATCAATTCCATAATGAAAATCCTGTGGGTAAATTTTTTTTAAATATAATTTGGGTTATTTTGCATAATACAAAACATAGAAAATTAACTCAAATTCTACTTTATATTTGCGATTTTCAGCTGAATTGTGGACAAACTTCTTCTGATTAAAAAAAATCAATCTGGAAATTGACAAGCAAATTTTTTGTTCATGTTCTCTTGAATTCCTTTACAATTTTATGTCGATTGAAAAACTCGTTCACTCATTCCTGAATTTTAAATCTGAATACTGAACCTGAATTCAAAATTGAACTGTTTCCAAATTTCTATACCATTTCTGAAATGTACAAAAAATACGATTTCCGAATCTTAATTCCAGATCAGAATTTCATGAGCCAAGTTTCAGAGTCATCATTCATGAATCTTTTATTTAGATTCTGTATCGCTGGTTTAATATTAATTCATTTTTTCAATAATTTAATTTTAATCTGTATTGTGAATTAGTATTTAAATGTGAATTTCAAATGATGAATCTGAATCTGAGTTTTCAATTTTGAATCGCCACTTAGAAGCTTTTGATGTTTAAATTTTGAATTAGAATAAAGTTTGAGAACTTCGATTTAAAATGTAAAAAAAAATCTTCTTTTTTTCATATTCGGAAAATTATTATCAAAGTATTGAAAATGCAAATGATTTTCGAAAAACATGATTCAAATTTGATATGAAATGCAAAACCGAATCAGGATTTCAAAGCAGCTTTTCATTCCTAATTTCTTATGATTATTCGAACTGAAAATCGAGAATCCTAAACTTGATACGGAATCAGAAATACGAAAAAAAAGTAGAAATACAATTTTGGTTTTGGGAATATAGAACCAGAACCTTCAAAATGGGTTTAATTTAAATTAAATATTAAGACCTGAATTTCTATGAAGGTTGCATGATTGTCCGACAAATAATATAAATATGCCCGGATATTTAATTTAAATTTGGGATAAATCTGGTCAGACCCGATTGCCCGGATTTCATTGGAAATCCGGGTTTGTTCTCATTCCCATTTTAAATCAAACTTTAAAAAATAAATTGAGTAATAAAATATTTTTTATTCATGCGTATAAAATTTTTGGGGCAAGTTTCAAAAAAAATCAGGAAAGGTTTTTACAAGTTTTTTTTTCATGATTTTTGATGAGCAATTCCTAAGTTTTGAACAAAATTGCCCGATATTGCCTGGATTTTAGTAGAAAATTTTGAAATCAAATACCCGGTTTTTGGCTGGTTTTTACATAAAACAGCCTTGATATGTGCTGAAAAAAATCTGACAACCTTAGTCTATGAACAAGTGAGAAAATTTTGAAAAACTGTAGCAAAATTTTGAACTTTTGATGGGTTTTTGAGGTTTTGGCATTAATTTTTAGTCTGGATTGTTTTTTTTTTAATTTTTGCTCTATTATCATAATTTGATTATGGAATTGAAAATTTTGAGTGTAGAGTAGAATACCTCGCTTGCTTTTTTGGATCCTCATGGGGGGGGGTTTAACCCCCAAAACCCCCCCCGTTCCTACGGCCATGGCTGATTTACCCGGCTCGAGTTTACATAAATTTCTCATTGAAAAAAAAACGAACACAAACACATACAGGATCTCAATGAAACTTACTGTTTCCTCGAAGAGATTCCTTTCACTTAACTCTAAGCGTACATCTTTCGAGGATATGATGGCTAGCATCTTACAAATGCTAAAACCACCAACCCACAGAAAGTGTACTATGTATGCCGTGACCGGGATTTGATCTCATGACCGTTGGCTTAGAAGACTGGAAGGCTATCCTCTACGCCACGGGTTGCGGCTAAAAAGATTCGCATATTGGAATTTATTGCACATTGTACTTTATGGAAATAGAATTTTGAAAACCGATCAATAGCGTGAATCGGGACAGTTTTTTGAGTATATTCCTTAAATTCTGTATTATGAGCACTTCCAGCCCCTGATTAGATTAAGATGATCTTTTTTTTGGAGTTAATAAATAAGCTATCGAAATTTGAAAAAAAAAACCATGAAAAGTATTTTTAAAAAACATTTTCCAACAGTTTTTTTTCACCATTCTCGCCCTTTGAGGCAGTTTGAATATCTATCCTTTGTGCGCCAAAATTTTGTTAAAAAAGAGTTTTAAATATCCGCTTCAGTTTCAACATTCGGAATACCCCCCATATTGAATCATTTAGAAGATTTCTTAAAAGTTCGACGATTGTCCTTGTCCCACCGTGTAAGTTGACAGGAGGGAATATTGTTTTTAACACTTTAAAAGTATACTAAAAATCTCTCATACAAATTTTGCTTCCAGTTGAATATCAGTTCTAAAGTCTCACTTTTCAAAAAAGAAGCAGATCAAAAGTCTCTTTTATGCTGCCATGTAACACAAAAACACTTTTCTTGTCAAGTATGTTCTTAAATTGGTATG
This sequence comes from Uranotaenia lowii, assembly GCF_029784155.1. Taxonomy (NCBI): domain Eukaryota; kingdom Metazoa; phylum Arthropoda; class Insecta; order Diptera; family Culicidae; genus Uranotaenia; species Uranotaenia lowii. Next base: position 180,867,615 of record NC_073692.1, on the reverse strand, counting down.
TGCAAAAAGTACGATATTTTTTTTCGGAATTATTTAAAATTAAAATTTCTAAATTCGTTTTTTTTTGTAACAGAGAAAAGTTGAACGTTTGAACATGCTCTTGTGTTCCTTGAATGAAAATTCTTTTGGAAAATAAATTCCCTCACTTTTGGTCAATAAAAATCAGTTTTTTCCCTGATACCTTTCACTTATAAACACGTCAGTCCTATCTTATCTAATTAAAAGAAAAGGCTGTTGATCAGTTCATGTGTCGGATCGGATTTTTTTTTATCTTCATTTTCAGTTAAGAACATTTTTACATGTTCAACAAAATGTTTCCGATCTACCTCTGTAGAAAACATGTTATTCATATTACTGTTATTAATATGATTCAAAAATATGATTTTGCCTACAAAATGGGTTTAAAAAATTGTATGTAAATTCTTTACTTTCAGTATTTTTTTTCAATTGTCCGCAAAGTGTTATACCATTATTTCACTAGCATCAGAACTAAATTAATATTTTTTAGACAACAAATACTACATGGACAACAAATATGGAAGTATTTTTGCAAATCTTTCAATTGCTTTTGATTTGATTGATAAAATACCAATCCATGTCACATATAGGCGTCAATTAAGCAAGAGAAAACATATCTAGGTTGCATATCGCCCCCCACGTGCATAAAAAATATAGATACTTGATTGAGAAACAGGCGCCTAATTGTTAAATTTTTCCAGCGATCAATGAACAGTATGATTTGGTTACTATCCACAATCCACTTGCAACGACGTTTGCTTGACCATAGAGACGAAAAACAAACCCCTCAAAGAAAAGAAAATCTCTAAAATGGATGTCATGACTTTTCAATTTCATATTTTGGCAAAAATAATGTATATGTTTTATTCGATCGGCAAAATGTAAACCTGGATCTGGATCACATCTAGGCGTCATTCATAACCATGTGCTGTGGGGCTTGTGATATAGCTCAGTTGGCAAGTCTATTGTCTCCTGAGCCGATGTCCGCGAGTTCGAGCCCAAGAGTAAATATCGAACACAGTTGTACCGGATAAGTTTTTCAATAACGATCCGCCAACTGTAACGTTGATAAAGTCGCGAATGCCATAAAGATGGTAAAACGACTATAATCGAAACAAAAAAAAAAAAAAAAAAAATAACCATGTGCTGTGCAAATGCGCTAGGAATCAAGTAGAAAAAATAATCACATCAAGGCTTCATATCGCCACCCCTTGCATTGAAAATGTGCTTGGTTGAGAAATACGCGCCAAAATATTCCCACTGATCAGTATGCTATGCCATGGTTACTATCCGACCGACGCCTCGACCATGGAGACGAAAAACAAACCGCCCAAAGGAAAAAAAATCTCGTGAAAATGGATGTCATGACTTTAATTTGTTTCGAAAAACTACAAATTTTGTATGGGAGCCCCCTCTCCCTTGTGTTGGAGCGGTTTGTAACTATTATAGAAACCATCTCCGACCCCAAAAACCCTCAGATGCCAATTTTTACGATGATCGGTTCAGTAGTTTCCGAGTCTATAGGGAACAGACAGACAGACAAACATTCATTTTTATAAATATAGACTAGCTGACCCGTTGTGCTTTGCTACACCTTCCGGAAATAAATGTAATTTATAAAAATTTATTCAAATTTAGATTTTAGAGAGCATTTTTTTAAATCAAACCTCATCATACTTCAGAACCATTATTTTTTTTTTTTTCAGAACCAACAACTTTGAATTTAGAGCTGCAGCTGCTTATTTACAGATGCGTCAGGGTAATGGCTTTAAAATGGATTTAATACGAATTCCTGTTTTTTGTTCTATCAAGTTTCACTGATCGATCTGCAGTATTCCTGCAATATAAATTTATGTTGGTTACTCCACTTTTAACGAATGCTGTTCAATATCCGCTGCACTTTCAACATTCGGAATACCCCTTCTGGTCTTTCCAACATATTAAATCATTTTGAAAATGAATTTCTTAAAAGTTCGACGTTTGCCCTTGCCCCACCGGGTAAGTTGACAGAAGGGAATATTGTTTTTAACACTTTAAGGGTAAACTAAAAATTTCTTTTAAAAATTTTGCGTCCAGTTGAATATCAGTTCTAACTAAAGTCTCACTTTTCAAAAACGAAGCGGATCAATAGTCTCTTTCATGCAGCCATGTAACACAAAAACACTTTTCATGTTAAGTACGTACTTGAATTGGTATGTAAGCAAAAAGTACGATGGTTTTTTTCAGAATTATTTAAAATAAAAAGCTCCCATTTTCATTTCTAAATTCGTTTCAGTTGTGTATTTGGGCCGAAGTAACAATTTCTAGAAGAAAACATAATTTTTAATTTTTTTTTAACAGAAAAAGTTGAACGTTTGAACATGTTCTAATGTTCCTTGAATGAAAAGTCGAATGCTGCCTACATTAACACAAACTAAATATTGAAGCATTTTGCAAATCTTTCAATTGGTTTTGATTCGATTGATAAAATACCAATCCGTGTCACATCTAGGCGTCATTTATTACCACGTGCTGTGTACAAATCAAATAAGCAAGAAAAAAACACATCTAGGTTGCATATCGCCCCCACGTGTTTGAGAAACAGGCGCCTTATTGTTAAATTTTCCAACAATCAATGAACAGTGTGCTTTGGTTACTATCCTCTTGCGACGACGTTTGTTCGCCCATGGAGTCGAAAAACAAACCCCTCAAAGAAAATATGCTTGGTTGAGAAATACGCGCCAAAATATTCCTACTGATCAGTATGCTATGCCTGGGTTACTTTCCTTTGGCTCGCGACGCCTCGACCATAGAGACGAAAAACAAACCGCCCAAAGGAAAAAAAAATCTCAAGAAAATGGATGTCATGACTTTAATTTGTTTCGAAAAACTACAAATTTTGTATGGAAGCCCCCCTTCCCTTAAGTCGGATGGAGTTTTGACTACTACAGAAACCATCCCCGGCCTCAAAAACCCTCAGATGCCAATTTTGACGATGATCGGTTCAGTGGTTTCCGAGTCTATAGGGAACAGACAGACAGACAAACATTCATTTTTATATATATAGATTAGAAAATTTTCCGCTGAACAACTTTGCTGAAGACCATAATTTCGTTTCTTATTAACCAAAAACGTCTTTTGGCATTGGAAAACAATCAATTTAACTGACAGCAGTGCTGGTGCAAAATAGTCAGTAATTCCTTACTTACTAGGTACCAGCTGGGATCTTAAATGAATTTATTATTTTTCGATGCTGAAACACATAGGGGGAAGTCGTCTATGGCCGGACATCGCCTATGGCCGGACAACATTGATTTTTTTTATAACACAATATCCTAATAATCTTTTAACGCCATGAAAATAAAGTAAATAGTAGCCTGATATGGTGTTAGAAATATGGTAATCCAATTTGAAAAGGCAAACCAATTATAGGCATCTAAAGCTTTTGCCTAGTAGTACGGAGAGGATCGCCTAAACTTTGCATTTGTATTGTGGTCAGTTTTTTCGGCTTGTAAAATTTGAACTGCACATGAACGACATCGTTGAGTGGTTATCTTTCGACTACAGTAAATATAAGATAATAAAACGGAAGTTCAAACGAAATATTCGGAAAATAAAAAAAAATACGATTTGTCTATGACCGGACACCAAGTTGTTGTCTATGACCGGACAAGAAAATATTAAAAATTATAGATGATTTCAACTTGAAACTTTCATTTTTTCATCTCTACAGCACCCTCAAATGGTTAGCAGAAGATATGGATTAAATAACGAAACTATTTTGGTCCTCTGAGAAACTTAAGATTTTGCTGTCCGGTCATAGACAATTTTTCTCTAGTTTTTCCGAAACAAATGTTTCATTCTTGTTTGTCAAAAAAACTTTTATGACTGGCTTCATAGAACGTTCAATATTGGAAAACACATACTCACAAAACCTGTGCAAGTGATTTCAATCATTTTGCTACGTTTTTGTGCCATTGGTAACAACTTTGGTGAAGTAATTCGTAGTGTCCGGCCATAGACAACACTTTTGGAAATGAGTGAAAAATAACATGAAATGATTTCTCTTACCACATGAATATGTTGTAAATTATTTTTTTCTAATATAGTTAAGTGATCATAATATTGATACTCTTCAAATCAGTAGAGGAACCAATATTTACAAAAATCTATTTTTGAAGTTATTGCTTAAAAACCTTAAGTGTCCGGTAGTAGACGATTTCCCCCTTCTTCTTCCAACAGCTAATATTTTTTCTGCCATATAAGATATAAAGTTGCGGACTTCCAAGAAGTGGTTCAGCAGAAAATTTCCTTCCAAAATTAAAAAATTGACATGGAAACCTTTTACAGACTCGGATCCACAGAATAAAATATTTCATTTTCTTTACAAACCACAAACCCAAATTAACTCATGTAAACGTAACCATAAAATTCTGCACAAAAATGCATGGATGAGTTTTAAATCAAAACGAAACTTTTTAGACCTCTAGATTTAAAAAATCAAAATTGACTCCAAATCAACTCAGTTTATTGATCATTTGACTGAGTCGATTTGGGATCATATTTGAATTTTTCAAACCTTAGGGCCTAAAAAGCTTCGATTTGGTTCAAAACTCATCCAAGATATTTTACACAACTTTAAAGTAACGTTAAAATGAAACCTCCCTAGGAGCCCTGCAGTAATGTCAATTGAATTTATTGTTTTTGAATGCCAAAAGACATACCCCTGTTAAACATCTAATAACTTTTTCGTATAATAAGATACGAAATTACGGTCTTCGAAAAAGTTGGGAAGTTTCCTTTAGAGAATTTTTGATTTTTTTTTTCCAAATCCATTAGCATGCTCGGTTCCTCAGAAGAAACAAAAATGATGTTGATTTTCAGTACGAAATATCAAATTTTCCCATACAAACCTACAAAATAAAATTTACTCATGTAAACGTTGCTTTAAAATTCTGAAAAAAACATGCATGAGTTTTGAACCAAATTGAAGCGTTTAGACTCTAGGGTTTGAGAAATTCAAATATGACCCCAAATCGGCTCAGTTTATTGATCATGCAACTTTGCTGCTTTTTTGACTATATTAGCAAAATCTTTTTTTATTATAAATATCAAATACACAACAAATAATTTAAAAAGCGGCATGTTGGCGACAAACATTTCTGGACAATGCCAAAGTCAAACGTTTAACATTAACTTGATCAAGCTCACAGACAACTGGAGCACTCCGGTCGCAAAGCCCTTAGCTCTCATTTATTACAAACCTTCCTTGTTTCGAGCACAAGCTGTGAGCAATTTGACCGTGATTAATGGGCAGCCATTTGGCACAAGTGTCGGCTCGGATCCGTCTGGCTTAAAGCCAGTTCGCAGGTTGTGATCTGATGAACCGAAGCCCAGTTAGTGAATCGTGAGAAAATCCTTCGCTAATCAAGGGACATTATTCTGGTGCCACAGACCATCTATTTGATTCGCCGGTTGCTCGGCAATCAACGGCTAAGCTTTTCCACCAAGGGATCTAATTGATTCGGAATGGTCAATTAAACGCGATATCGGATGGTAATTGGGGGTGGCTCTAACCCCAAAGATTTCAATTATAATTTAGAAATCGTCGCTCTCGACTTTGACAAACAAGCTGCGCTAGATTAGGTGTACCGAACAATCAATCAATTGTCGATTGAGACGTCTTCGGTTAAACTGTTTGACCTTTGGGGCTCGGTAATTACTGGTGGAGTTTTTAATGAGGAAACAACTTCTTATCGTTAGCTAGGAATTATGAGGACTTTGAGTTCAGTACACGTGTGCCTGTGTTGAAACTCAAAATCTAAGTTCTATTCATCAATTCTATCGATCACTTTCAGGTGACTCACCGACACAATTTACTGCAGACCCGGTGAAGTTCACATTTTGTTTTTCGATGCAGGGAGCTGACCCGTTTTCCAGTGAATGTTTGGTAAGAAAAAAAAAACAATGTCACGATGAATTATCAATGAACTGAAATCGCCCCTGGTAGAACCCGTTGCATAAATTTTAACATAACAATATTCTGAAGCAACAATCAGCTCAGCCAATCTTAGTTTTAACATCGTTTAAAAATTGTTTTCAACAAAAATGCAATCTCTTTGAACCAGTCAAATGCTAATGAACCGAAAAAACACCCTCATGATCTGAATTCATCCATTGCACTAAACAAACAACGCCCTACAGTCGATCACGATCTGAAAAAGGGGGTAATGGAATATAATCTGAGTAATTTGCAGCACGTTCAGTTGGCATGTACAGAACCCAGATCGCATTATTGCAAGGGTCTACGATTTCCAAGGGGCCTAGATTGCTTAGAAGCCTGGTCTAATCGAATGCACTAGATATAACTTACCAGTGACGAAGTTAAGCTATTTAGCGGTGTCGAATGGGTGAGTTTCCTGACAAGACAATCATATGTGCTACTGTTTTAATGAACCGGTTATTGATAGGATTATTTAAACTCTTAGAATGTTTAGCATATGAACTGTATGAAGCCAAAACAGTGCAAAATGATCAATATTGAGTTATATAAAAATCCACAATTTTTTTCCTGTAGGGGAGAGCCCCACTGCGACCAGTAAGGCTATGATCATTTAGTATCCGGGCAGTTACAAACGTGTGTATTTTAAAAACTATTCATTTTATCGAAAAACTTTCTATGGAGGAAATGAAGGTGTTAATATGACATTTAAACTAAAAATATAAAAAAAATATTTATCAATTATTTCAAGAAATACTCTAACTTTTTCATTAAATCCCTTTTTTTTATCTTTGCACACTTTTTTCAGTCATGTTTTGATTAATTTTTTTTTTCACCACAGAACCAAAACCTTTGCAAAATCATGATATTTTACACAAACTCTCCTGGAAAAAGCAATTGGAATCTAGTTGGAACCTTTTCATGAGTTGGTATCTCGAAGAAATTGATCTCTTACATCCGGTTTTAACATAAATTTTTTTGTCCATCAGAACACATCTATCATATTGCGTGAATAACCGGATGCACAGATTGCGATCTTTGGATCTGATCATTATTAGTTATTTACTTGGTGTCTACTAGTCAGGCAACAGTTTTATCCTCTGCCGGAAATGGATTTTTTGCATTATTTAGGGAGTCTTCATTCAGTTATCCCAAATAACCATAAACTTTTTACCATATTTAAGATCAAGAGTTGCACTCCGATGGTTGATTTGAACTTCGTGTGGATCCTAGAGTGGCTCCTTATACTTAATAACCATTTGGTACGAAAAAAAATCAGAAAAAATCAACAGTTCATGAGCTTTCGAGTCAACAATGAAGAATTTTCGAGGCACAAAATGCGCAAAAGGAGCAAATTTGTGCAAAATTATTTTTATCATGTTTTTTGCATAATAAATATCTCATACACACGGAAACTTAAAAATCTATCAAAAATAGGCAAGATAGTCCTTTTCATAACCAACACAACGCTACTAAATTTTTGCATATCCGAGCTCTATTAACGCAGCTTTCACCAAAATAAAGTGCCCGGATACTAAATGATCATAGCCTTAGTTGATCTATTTCCACGATTCGTCATATAAAGTTTATTTATGGGAATTGTTAGATTTTTGGTTCGTACTGTTTTGTTCGAAAAAAAGCGATTTTTTTTAATGTAATTTCTCTAAAGTAGCTTTTACGCACATAAGTACACCTCTTATATAAACTTTAGTTTTGTAAAAAAAGTTTACAGTTGGTACATTTTTCAAAAGGATGTAATGTCAGTGTATTGTATTACGGGTATATTTTGCAAATAGAAACACCAATTCATTTTTTGATTGGGTTGCTTTTTTTATAACACCAGAAAGATGGAAAATGGCTCTGCATACATTTAAAAGGCAAAAGTTGTTAGAATTTCTAAGAAATTGAGCTACAAAAACAACTGACATTTTACCTTTATACAATTCCCTTGGTCCTCCCAATATGCCGAATATCATTGTTTCTTTAAACTATTTTATTAGATAGGGTTTCTACCTATTCACCCTATACAGGCTTACGCTTAGAAATGATTTTTTTTTAAATACCAAAAACTTACCACAAAATGACAATAGAATTAGCAATAAGACAATACATTTTCAAATAAAAAAGAGTAAATTTTTCACCATAAATGCGTTTTTTTCTCAATTGCGTAAATTTCATAAGAAAAGGTTTTTTAATATACCTATAGCCTTTCAAACGTAGAAAAAAAGGTTGAGATATTGAAACTTAAGACTAGGGTTTTGTTATACATATACATACATACATTAACTTATTTCTTCCGATGCATGTAGATTGCATTCTTAAAAATACAAGAAATCGATCTCCATTCCATAGGATATCCATTTTGTATGCATATGTTCAGTTTTGCTACTTTTGTTGAATGTTTCAAAGGATCGATAGCAATGGAATAATTTACGAGTACATTCACGATTTCAATCGAGATTTTTCGTTCAAAATTAGCGCCTTTGAGTATGCAATGAAATCCCGGACACTTGAAAATATGCCTAAGAACAACTTGCAGAAGCATAGTGCATGAATATTTTAAAAGCGCACGAAGCAGCAATAATGTTTATAAATATTTAAAAAAATCTCTATGAAAAACTTTTTTTTAATAGAAGTTTTTCATCAAGTTTCTCAGCATAAAATCGAAAACTTTGGATAATCCAACTTTAATTTCTTAGCATTTGTCAAGTAAGTCACATACTTTGCAACAAATTGGCGGTATTTGAATAACCTCTAACATCATGTTTTTTGAATAAATGACGTTTGTCTTTACAATTTTGATTTTTTTTTCTCAAGGTACTATTTTTCGCGTTGCAGTTTATGGTAACCCTACTTTAGACCTGTTAATGATTATTATCTGGAAAAATTTCATGATAATCAAAGTAACGTGTTATTAAAAAAAACCAGGAAGTTCGAAAAAGCGATTGATACCGTGCAAACTCTGTAGGTATTGGGCAGCAAAATACGTTTAAGTTATTCTTATAAAGTTCTGTGTTTTTTCATGAAAATTAGAGTTCTAAACACAGTCAAATAAGAAACAATTATAAAAAATTAGTGCCATTTAAACTAATCATCTTTGAATTAAACTTTGAAACTAATGATGACAGTTTTTTTTTTAAAGAGATTCTATTATAAAGTTAAATTATAAAAAAAATAAAATGTTGTTCTAATTACTCAAAATTAAAATAAGTATCATAAATGTCATTTATTTATTAAATATGTAGCAATGCACACCGACTCTACTCTTGACCAAAAATATAAATTGGTCCGATAGGTTCTAGTTATACTAATTCAATGCTGTAAAAATTATGTTTATGCATTGTTTTATCATTTACTCAATAAAATATCATCAAAACTATAGATACTTGTTCTGTTATAGGTCCTAGCTTAAGGTTGCCAGATTACCCGGTTTTATCCGGGTTTGCCCGGATACTCAGTACTAAATTTAAGAACAGTCCGGCCCGGCCCGGTTGCCCGATTATCATTGAAAAATGCCCGGATTTTGCTCGGATTTATTCACATTACATGGCAAATTATACAAAAAAAAAACAAACACCTTTAAAACGAAATTTTTTGAGCAAGTTTTATAACAATAATCATGAAAGGTTTTTCGGAAGCCTGAAATACGGTTCAAAATCTATCGGATGAAAAATAAAAATTTTATAAATTTTTTTTCCTAGACTTTTGTTGAGGAATTTCTGAGTTTTGACAAAATTTGCCCGTATATTGCCTAGATTTATGATCGTCAATTTAAAATCGAATGCCCGGATTTTGCCAGGTTTTTAAATTAAAATTGCCCTGTTTGCCCGGTTTGCCCGGTTTGCCCGGTTTGCCCGGTTTGCCCGGCTCAGATACGAGCTGAAAAAATTCTGGCAACCTTATCCTAGCTACTTATAAAACAACCGCTCGGATCCCTAATCTTCTGTTGATTCTCAGAACTGCACTGTACCCTTTACAATTGACTACAATTCGTCTCCCGCTACATCCCGCTGAATGAGTTGAGTATTTTTCTGAAGTTTGCGCAAAATAAATTGGTATCATTTCTCTTTGAGTGCATGTTTTTTCAACCTTCAAAATACAGAGAAAATAAAAAATGCATTGTAAAGAATCTTTATGCTAATTTAAAAAAAAAAATACCCAATGATGATTTTCTACAGCGTTCACAAAGTAATGCAATTTGATGTGGGACATACATTAATTTTAGTTTCTGAAACACAATGCTTTAGTACAGTGAAATTCCGCATTTGTTTTTAATTTATATTTCAAGTTTTGTCTTTTTCTAGCATCACACAATAATGTGTTTGAGTTTTTAATATTGAAGATTTCAATTTTTCAACTTTGATGAAGACTGCATACTGTTCTGACTAATTTCTTTCAAAGTTTTCACAAAACTCTCCTTTTCAACAAAAATAGAAAATTAGCAAAAGAAAACTTCAATAACTATTTTCTCACAAGTCAAAACTGCTCGCGGTCTTCGTTAAAATTTCATCATTGAGTTAAGTCTTTATTTTACAAATAATTGTTATATTATACGGGTTTGCTAAAAAAAACACAAATTATGTGAAAGGTTTAGTTTTGGCATTTCCGTCTATTGTTAGGGTCTGACGATTATGTTCTATCAGAAGCTAAAAAAAACGATCAACTTCAAAATATCCCCGTTTTGTTTCAAGCGCACAGAAATGTTTACCGGAGATTTTAAAAAAAAAATTCAATAAAAAGGGTCGTTGAGTTACTCCTTACAAAGAGGAATCACGAATCAACTTCAGTAAGCTAGATTCAAGGTTCAAATTTTATAGTACATGTATTTCATGAACCATATTGAAATTACAAGGTACTATTCTTCGAATACATTTGCAGTTAAAAGAATTGCGCTTCGAAAAAAGCGTGGTTTTAACTCCCATTCAGCCTAAGGCTAAGGCTAAGGCGGTAAAGCAACCAAAAGTAAAACGTCAACGCCTTTTTTTACTTTTAACAATCATAGTTTTGAGCCGTTTCAAAAAAAAAAATACAAGTAAAAACAATCAATTAATTGAAAAAAAATCATTAACAATTTTGTTATGTAACTTTTGAAATTTTTATTCAAAATGTAAAAAAAAATCACTATGCGTCCATTGCTTCACATTTCCTACAAAAGCATGTGAAACCGCAATGAAATTGCTAAAGTTAGCCTATTAAATTAATTAAGTAACGATACGCACGCAAGGCAGTTTAATTTGTTTAAGCATAATTTAGTTGGTAGCAAGCGTAAGATCATTGGATCTGACTTAAAAATGTTCTCAATATGCTTGAATTTGTGTAACCACGCAACAGATTGTTGGAAAAACAATCTGTTGGAGAACACGCTCAAAATTCAAACTCAGTCATTCACCGCAACTCACTCGATCTACATTCTGAGCCTACCATTCTAAGGCACCATTCTTTCATGGAACGTGGCGTGGGCCCAGAACACAACGAGGCAATTCTCCACCGTGACCCCCGGAGGCCCTGCTTGCCGTTAGTTTAAGATTGTATTAAGATTGTATTTAGCACGTCAAACATTTTATCTAGCTGTTAATTCCAACATCTGTTATTGTTGCCATTTTCGTGCTTCTAGTGTGGCCACCTTTCGGAACCACGCGAATCGAAATACAATATGGCACTTGGTTGGCACTAAGTAAGTAAATATGTAGGTACCTGGTTGTGCGTGCACCAGGTGCAGTTGCATGAGCGAGCTTGCTGTTTAGCTACTAAGTTGTGAGGAAAACAACTGAAAAAAAATCACGTCAAAGATCTTGAATATGTTTTTTTTTCTTCTTTCAACCGCTCTCATAAGAATGGTGGCAAACTATGCGGCTGCCGTGTGGTGCTACTGACTCCTATGCTCAAAAGTAGATAGACCTGTCTTATGCTGACTAACGATGGTGCAAAGGTTGCAGCAAGCAAAACTTTAGATAAACGGAATCGATCCTCCGGTCTATTTTATTAGTATTCTTTTATCCTTCATTTATCTTTCAAAGTATCTTAGAAACATACAGTTTTGAATTTCTCACAGTGAACACAAGAATCTCCTATAGAAGTTGACTGTAGGGCTTCATCTCAAAACTTTAACTCAAAATTTTAACCAAGAATAAATTTTAGATAAACTACTAGCTGACCCGGTAAACTTCGTCTTACCCTGTTAAACTTGGCGTCTATTTACCATTTTTTCTTTGCTATTTGACTTTAAAAAAGCATCAAATCTTGAGTTGTTAATCGTCTCGCTTTCTTGAACATGTCCTAGTTTTTTCCAACATATCCATATTTTCCGTTTGCTCGAATTGTTCCGCCTAATTATCTCGGAATCAAATCTAAGAACTTCAACTCAATTCTACGGGTCTTTTCATAAATTATCAAAAAATTTGCTCCAATGAATCTTACATGCATTTTACATGAATGCTTTTCATTTACATTTCTTTGATCCGGATGCTTTGAATATTGCAGAATGGTATCAGTTATCAGGTTCCCGTTGCAAATTCGTTTTTTTCAGCACTCAACGTAACCATCAAACTTGGCAAGCCTCATGCTAAAAAAATCCACTCTTTGAAACTTGTTCCATAATTAAACCTATGTTGATTATATCTATGTTTCATTTATTGTATACCATTTAGTTGATTTACTCCGCTTTGCTCGAGTTCACTTTAAGGTTGAAATCGAAATCAAAAGTTTCTCATTTATTGGAATTTATTGCATATGAAACTTTATGGAAGAAGAATTTTGAATATCGCACAATTTTTGGAGTATTTTCCCAACGTTCTGCCTAGCGCAGCACTTTTAGCTCCCGAATATTTAGCATTGGATGGTATATTTTTAAGAACTGAAGAAATAATAAACATTTGAGAAAATTTTTCAAAAACCATTTTCAAGCAGATTTTTGTTCACTATCCTCACCCTTGGAAGCAGTGGTTATTAATATCCATATTTTCATCAAAATCATGCCCAAAAATAAAAGTTCGCTCTTTTTTTTTTTATTTGTTCGAGCAAAGAATGCAAATTAAATTCCTTTGAACACTAACCCAATAAATCAATTAAACGATTGGTTTTGAAATGAGAAAAAAATATGTTTAATTTTTTTGTTATTCAATCGAATTACAGCATTTATATTTTCTTTTTTATCCTAAAACACACACCAGCCAATTTAAACCATTGTTGTCTGATTTAAAATTTTCCTGAACAGTGTTGAAGATGATCTGCGATTTCATTTAAGAATATGTGATATTTTCAAGAATCAATGACATTCAATTGGAAATTAAAATTAAATACATCAAAAAGAACTAATCTGTTAAGGCTACGATGATTCCATTCATTATATTTTCTGGAAATTTTCATGTAAATTTACCTCGAAACCTTAAAAAACATATAAGTGTCTTTTTTTATTATAAATTGTTATTATCATTAAAGAAACATCGGGGCAAGTGCAAATGGATATCATCACAGTTCATCTTTCATATTCTTTCAAAAAGAAAAGACTTTCAAATGAATTTAATACTTGTTCCTGTTTGTCTTTTTATCACCGTTCATTGATATATCTGCAGTTTTTCTCCAGAATAAAATAATGGTTGGTACTTCAATTTCACTGAATACTGTTTTACCATAAGACCTGCATTTACAAAGACATTTAATAATTTCGAATATTTTATAGAAAAATAAATATATATATTTCATGGTAAAAGGCGCGTTGCCACTTGTTTCACCGTGTGAAATGACAGGAGTTAATATTATTTTCAACACTTTCAGGTCGTAATAAAAACTTATAAAAAAATTCTGCTTCTGCTACCAAAACAATTATGCTTCTGGAATATTAATAACAAAAAAAAAATCAACAAAAAAGCGGATCTAAAGTCTCTTCTATGTAGCCAAAATTGTTATACAAAAACACACGTTAATGTTAAGTCCGTACTTGAATTATGTGTAAACAAACAAACCTGTAAACAGATTTTCAGCGAACGATTTAAAAAAAGATAAGTTTATTTAGTCAGGTTGTTTATTTGGGCCCTACCTTTTATAAATTAAGAAATAATGTATATATTTTTGTCAATGTTGACCGTTTGCACTTGTGTTCATAAACATCAATCCTGTATCATAAATTTTAAAGCACAGGCTCTTGTACAGTTCATGTGTCGGTTAATTTTCAACGGATTTTGTGGTTGTCCTGTAAATTTAAAGGCGCTTGATACACCTTCAGTAAAGCACATTTGCGCATGTTTGAAACACGTTTCTATGCGTATTGTATTATAAACCAAATCTTTCCACTTTTCTTTTTTTCAAATGTTGAATGTTGGTTTTTAAATGTCCGTAAATAACTATTTTTATTATCATTTACGTTATTTTAAGGCAATTTCCGACCATTTTAAGAATTTTTATAGTTTTTTTTCTCGTGTTTTTGATGCATTTCTTTGTTTTTTTTTTTGTCATTTTTGCTGTTTTAGTCGTACTTCATCATTTTTCAGTTGACTTTGTCATTTTTAGTCTTTTTATTGTATTTGATTTTGATTTTTTTTTATTTTTCAACTTTTTGTAATTTTTGAATACTTTATAACTTTCTAAAAAAATTTTGTTTTTGTTGTTGTATTCTATCACCATTTCTGAACGTAAAAACGCATGTTTGGTGTTTGTCTAAATTATATTGCTCCTGTTATAGAGAAAACTAAAAGGTAATGTCGCTTCTAAAAACCGTTCGGAAGATGCCAAAATCGAATGTTACCGAAAACGAACGGGGTCTGTATTTCACATACATTAGTACTAAATTCATATTTTTCAGACAACAATTCCTTCTTTAATCCTTCATTTCATAAAGTAACAAATTTGCAACAATTAATGTATGGAAAAAGTGAAAAATCGTATTTTATTTTATTTTTTTTTATTTTGGTGTACTCATCATTTCCAACTGTAAAAAATCATTTTTAAAGAAAAATAAAAAATCATGAAATGAAGGGTTAAATAACACGAATTAAAGTTTAATTTTTTCAAATATGTAGTTTAAATGGTTTTGATTTGATCGGCAAAATGTCAATCTGGCTCACATCTAGGCGTCATTCATTACTCTGTGCTGTACAAATGATCTAGAAATCAAGAAGAAAAAAAAAACACATCTAGGCTTCATATGGCCACCACATGCATTGAAATTATGCTTGGTTGAAAAATGCGCGCCAAAATATTTCCAATCACAATCAGTATGCTATGCCATGGTTACTATCCTCTTGCGACGTTGGCTCGCGACGTCTCGACCATGGAGACGAAAAACAAACCGCCCGGCGCCCATAAGAAAGAAAATGTCGAAAAAATTGAAGGCCATGACTTTAATTTGATTCAATGTATTACAAATTTAATGATTACGGACAATTGATGCGACTTTCTGTTGTTTTTATTCGATATAAACCGATTCGCATGCCTACAGAATATTCTATAAATAAATCCATTTGAATCGTTTGGGTCATTTCGGAGGAGTAGTACTACAAACACCGTTACAAGAGAATTTTATATAATAGACTAGCTGACCCGGTGTGCTTTGCTCCACCCTCCAGAATTGAATGAAATTTATTAAAACAATTGAAATTCAGTTTTATTGCCTAGACAGCGTTTCAAACCAAATTTCAACAAAATTTAGAAGCGAATACTTAAAAAAAAAAGAGCTGCACCTGAAGTTTCCATCTTAAGTTCAAAGATGTTTTAAGAATATTTTCTTGAGATTTGTTCTAAATGACGCAACATTTTGCTTTATTTGTCTGATATGTTTAAAAACTATGCCAAATATGATATGAATGAAGATCTTCTTTTCAACTCTTCCCAGAAATAAGGAAGGGTCTCAAATTTTTCGTATGCAAACAACCTCCCTTTTGCTCGATAAATTCTCGATTCATGCCAACATACTTGTATGGAAGCCCTGATTGGTTTGATAAGTTTTCAAGCTATTGAGCGCAATTCATATGGAACTCCCTGTGTTCCTCTCATCTTAACACTGCAATGCAGACAGGTTTGTTACACTCATAAAAACATATCTCGTACCCAAATACCTTCCCATGTTAAAACCATGTTGATCATTTTTTCGCCATATACTAAATTTGTAGACATGACACATAACAACTTGAAGTGATGCCAAACAGCATCTGGCGACTTTTTATACTGCAAATTACTATATTTTTATTTGTTCAAGCAAAAAGTTCAAATAAAACACTTATGGATAAGCTGTAGCCCAGTGAGTTAAGGGAAAGAATGATTTTTAAAAGTGAAAAAATATATATTTAAATTTTGTCATTCAACTGAATCAAAGCAATTTTCTCTCTTTTGTAATGAGGGTCCTTTTAAACAGTTTATTTAACTGACCTCATCTTTTCATTAAGAATTGCATGTAGTTTTTCAAAAAAAATGAATGGATCGAGAAAAACAATCTGTTTATGCTTCGATGGTAGTATGAATATTTTCTAGAAATTCATGTTAAGATCACAAAAAACCTTAAAATGAAGATTTTTGCGCCGAGAAGGCAAAGTTTCATTTGCTTCCATTTTATTAAATTTCAATCGTCTTTTGAATTCAGATAAATATCCAGATAAAAATCCTTAAAACAAATCAATTTTCGTTTGTTGCATAACTAAATCAGTTCCCAACAAACTCTTGTTGGACGCAAAATATGCAAACATGTTGACAAAAAGACATTTCTAAGTTAACATTTGTCCCAATTACTGAAGCAAGTGAAAACACAATGCATTTTCTGAACTTATTCATAGATACGAAATATAGTGTAAAGACTTTGAAATGAATTTAATACGTGTTCCTGTATGTTTTATCAAATTTCATTGAAATATCTGCAGTTTTTTTACAGTTAAAGTAAACGTTTGATACTCCATTTTTACTGAATGCTGTTTTAAGCAAAAGACCTTCATTTACAAAGACACTTTTTTATTTGAATAAAAAACTCCAGATTCAACACGCGGGATATCTCTTTCAGATCTTTCTCATATAATGCTGAATCATTTTAGAGAGGAAATTCCTAAAAGGTAGATGTTGCATGGCTAAAAGGCGCCTTGTTTCACAAATTGAAATGACTGAAGGTTAATAGTATTTTCAACACTTTCCGGTCATATTCATATTTACAAAAAAAAATCTGGTCCTACTGGCACATCAATCTCAAAAAAGTCTTCTATGTAGCCAAAATACGTAAAATAACAAAAAACTTTTCATGTTAAGTACGTACTTGTACAGTACAGTGTTTTTCGGTGAATGGTTTTAAAAAAAAGTTGAGTCCATTTCGTCAGATTTTTGGGATGGGCCCAACAATTATAAAAGATGAAGTAATAATTTATACATTTTTTTTTATAAATGTTGAACGTTTGCACCTGCTCTAGTGTACCTTCTCAACTGAAAATTCTTCCGGAAAATGCAAATCCTCACTTTTTACATATAATCTATTTCAAAGAACAGGCTCTTGTTCAGTTCATGCGTTTATTCATTTTCATCGGATTTTGTTGTGGTTCTGAAAAATTAATACATATTATTATTTTGTCTGCTATCGATAGTAACCTCGGCGTATTGGATAATACAATTGTTTGTAAATCTTCTCACTTTCTTTTTTTCAAACGTCCGCAAATACCTTTATCAATATTATATTGATATGTTGCTTTGATTAACACGGAATCAAAATAGTTTTAATTTTTAAAATTGCTTAAATGGTTTTGATTTGATCGGCAAAACATCAATTTGGGTCACATCTAGGCGTCATTCATTACTATGTGCTGTACAAATGATCTGGGAATCAAGAAGAAAAAAACACATCTAGGCTTCATATGGCCACCACATGCATTGAAATTATGCTTGGTTGAAAAATACGCGCCCAAATATTCCCACTGATCACAATCAGTATGCTATGCCATGGTTACTACCCTCTCTCGACGTTTGCTCGCGACGCCTCGACCATGGAGACGAACAACAAACCGCCCGGCCGGCGCCCAAAGGAAAAAAAAATCTCAAAAAAATGAAAGCCACGACTTTTATTTTATTCAAATTATTACAAATTTAATTATTACGGACAATTGATGTAACTTTGTGTTGTTTTTATTCGATATAAACCGATTCGCATGGCTACAGAATATTCTAAAAATAATTTCATTTGAATCGTTCGGGTCATTTTGGAGGAGTAGTACTACAAACACCGTTACAAGAGAATTTTATATAATAGATGTCAATGACAGCCATCAAAAGCTTTATTTTGGAAAAATTAAAAAAAAAAATGATTTGTCTACGATCGGACACTATATTTTCGCCTATGGCCGGACATGCAAATATTCAAAATTAAACATGATTTCTACTTGACACATTCATTCTTTCATCTCTTTAGCTCCCTCAAATGATTGGCAAGAGATAAGGAATCAAACTCGAAAACATCATGATCCTTGGAGAAATTTAAAATTTAGCTCTTTTGTCATAAGCAACTTTCCTCTACTTTTTTTAGAAATAAATGTTTGTTTCTGAATTTTCAAAAAAAAATGATAGGAAAGGCTTAATAGGATGTCCAATATTCAAAAATTTTAGACTTGTACAAGTGATTTGAATCATTTTCCTACGTGTTTGTGTCATGTTTTCAAAACGTAAATCCAACTAGAAATAATAACAATTCCAAAAATTCACAACAAATAAGCAAATTGATTTCTTAAACCATTTTTTTAAAGGAATTGGCTATTGATCTCGGATTTTTTAAGAAGAAAAAACGACTGTTCTTTGCTGCAGTATTTTTAACTAAGAAAATCCGAGACTGATAGCCGTTAAAAACCTTCAAACATCTATGCAAATCAAATTCATAAATAGAACCATTTTCTTACTCATGTAAGTATGGCCGTCACAAATAGTCACAAAATAATAAGTTTTACTGATACAATTCAAAATCAATCAGAATCAATGTTTTAATTAATGCGTCTTCCGGTAAGTCATTGATAAATTATTCAAAATGAAGATCTTTTTACTGAACAAGAAATTTGCTAGATATTTAATTCTAAGCAGTCTAGTCTGACAATGTACTGGTTGGATGATGGGGATAATAAAAATGAAAATAAGGAATTCCCAAATATGTCATTAATAAGCACGAAGCATATACTAATTTGGTTGACTTTGCACATGAAACATGCTACTTCGAATCATTTTTAGAACTTTCCATAGATTATTAAAAAAAAAAATCGATTCAGATGATTTAAAATAATAAACAGTGAAACATTGTTGATTAGTAGTTGAAAATTTTAAGCTCAGAGTTTTTTTTGAATATTCGATACTAGTTGGGACAAAATGTAGAAATTTTGTTTTCTCATCAAAAATAAGATTTATAGGCTTAGAATCAGAATATTTTTTCAAACACACAGAAATTGAGGATTGAAAAACGAATGAAAAACTTATTTATAATATTACAAAAAAATTTAAGAGTTTGACGCTAAAACTAAATAAACGATTCTTTGAAATTTGGTAAATTTATTTGGAAATTAAAACAAAATATGATAATGAAAAAAATTTTTTTTAACTATTCAAAAGGAACATTTTTAATAAAATCATCTTGACATTTTAAAAACTTACTTAAAGAATTTAATTGATTATTCAGGGAAAAACCTTTTGGAGCCTTTCATTTAAAAAAATAGATTTTCACTTCCTGAACTCTTATCTTTTGTCAAATTTTGTCTGGCACCACTAGTTTTGGTGAAATGATGTTAATAAGTTTTGAAATGCAGTTAAGGTGAGTTTTGAGTGCAATCAATCGGTGGTAACTGATGAGCTAACAAATCTATTTATTTTAAAGAAACCGATCTTGAAATTGAAAATAATACTTATTCAATTAAAAAATAATATTTTAATAAATCTGTATAAAAAACGGTCTTATCAGGTTAAATTCTACAGTTTAAAAAAATTTGAAAACTCTTATCAATAGTATTACTGATATTACTGAAGAAAGTTTGAAAAGAAGATTTTATTCATTCAAAAAAATTGTTTAAATCCTGCAAAACGATTTTAAGTTTGCTTTAAAAATATCTGAAACTCAATTTGGTGAAACACTTTTTGATAAAAATGTTAAAACTCCCGTATTTAAAAAAAAATGGGGTAAAAAATAAAAATAAAAATTCTCAATAGCTTTTTTCGCAGAAGTTGAAAGTACTCACGGTTTAAAGGAAAGTTGAAAGTTAGTTTCAACCTTTTTTTAAATTGTCAAGATTTTGCCAAAAACCGCAGATATTTTTCAAATGAATTTTACCTTTTTTAAAAGTGATTTTAAAAATTAAAGATGATAGAAAAAAACTAATTGAATATTTGAATTTAGGGCACCGAAATCAAACAAAATAAATTCCTCAATTCTTGGCACCCTGAAAAAAGGTGAATTTTGTAGCCTTGTGTAATTTATCGAAACCCCTTTTGAATGTGAAGTTGAGCATTGAGAAGAACAATCAAAAACTAAATTTTAATTCTTGAATTTTTATTTTCGAATACCACCATATTTTTGAATACTACCATGGTAAATCCATTTCTTGATCTGAAAATTTTACTTGGAAAAAATCTCCATGGTGAGAGGGAGATAAACTCCTTAAATTTATGTATTAAATTTTTAGTCAGGAGTCGGAGAATTGAGTCGTCCATAAACAGTTCAATGTTTTTGTTATTTTGACGATATAATACATCGGATTGAAATAAAAATCGGCAAGTGTGAGTTCTGGGTGATGAGAAATTGATATCTGGTGTGAAATTTTGGGTCACTGGTGGTCAATAGGGTCGCCCATAATTAATGTTTTTTTTTTGTTTTTGCGATATTTGCGTGATAATACTTCGGATTAAAATGGGAACCCACAATAGGGAACGTTTTATCGATTTCATGTTTCAAATTTATAGTCAAGGGTTGGCGAAAAAGGTTGTCCAAATTAACAGTTCAATATAGTTCAGTAAGAAACCGACAAAAGAGTTTGTTCATATGACAATTTGAAATTTTCTGCAATATTTGCGTTGATATAAAAAGTATCGAGACAAAAATTCTAACGTGAGGGTTTTAATTGATCCTTGACTTTTTTTTCTGTACAAAAATTTCAAACGATAAATACCGAAACAAACACAGAAATAGAGTCAAAACTCAAAGTATAATAAGAAGTCATTTCATGCCAATTTTTAGCCAGATCGGACCACGGGAAGGGGTCGCTCAACGAGCCTGAGGTTTGTATGGGATTTTGAGACATTTTGTTCGGGAGAAGCATGAAAAAACAGTTTATCGTCAATAATTTTGATTTCATTCTACCGATTTCTTTAAAAACAGGTTTTCTTAAAGCTCAAATTATGATAAATATTTTATCCGAAGACTGCAGATCGATTCGAGTTAAAATAAAAAAGTTATTAGGCTTCAAAAATGGGCTAACTTTTTTTTGGGTGGTATTCATTATGGTTAAGGCTGCGTCGAAATGTTCGAACGTCCCAACTCGTTAACAATGATGAATAACTCCCTTAAAAAAGTTAGCCCATTTTCGAAGCCTAATAACTTTCTTATTTTAACTCGAATCGATTTGCAGTACTGGGATAAAATATTTATCATAATTTGAGCTTTAAGAAAACCCATTTTCTAAAGAAATCGATCGAAGGAAACCAATGTTATTGATGAAAAACTAGTTTTTCATATTTCTCCCGAACAAAATATCTCAAAATCCTCTATAAACATCAGACTCATTGAGCGATCCCTTCCTGTGATCCGATCTGGCCCAAATTTGGCATGAGATCTTTCACTAGGCCTAGGATTAATTTTAGCCTGCAGCACATAACTTTTTCAAAAGTCGGGTCATTTGGGACACTTTATAATGCGTTTGTGAAAATGATTCATTTCATTCAAACACATGCTTTCGTAAGGGATAAACGATGAAATTGAATGTTAAAATCAATCAAGTAGAAGATTAGGTATTTAACCCCATCAAAATTAAATCTGATGATCTATAATTTTTGTAGTTAGATAAAAGCTCCTTTGAAGCAATGAAATTTTTTATGAATCGATTTTTTTTTTAATTTAAAAGAATAGCTGTAGGATTTGTTAAATAACTTCAGCTTATTCTATCTATATTGAATGCAATCAAAATAATAAGCGTCTAATTTAATTGCTTAAAATGAAAGAAAAAAGAAGGAATTTTACTATAGTCCTGCAAACTGCTTCAACCGGGTGAAAAAACTATTAAAATTATTGCGGAAACCTTGGGTGCGAAAGATCTTTCCTTCTGATAAACTTGTCTAGACACTTCATTTTAGGATCAACCAATTCATTTCTCTGCCGGAACAATCTACATTAACACTGCATGTCTGACCTTCCACAATCTGATCACGTTTTGACCTGACCTTCATCACGCAGCAAGTTCTTGTGTGACCTACCAGTATAATATCGTGGAGATCGTGGATACATAACCCTCATATTACAGACATCTCAATCTCCGGTATCAGTTTCATTTCCTGGTAAAGCGTCAAGTGCTGCACTTAAAGTGAAACGTTCGAAATACGCAAGCTGTGAATGCATCATAAAAAATCCATCCATTTGGGGGCCAGCCGCAATATTTGTGTAATGGATCATTCATTCACACCAAGTTGACAGACCAATTAAAGGTCTCACACTTGGAGGGTGAAAAAAGTAACACATGCTTTCCACTTTACATACGGCAAACATGTTAAGCTGAGCTGATGGATTCCCGATCCAGTTCAGAGACCCAAGTATTTAGTGATCGCTTAGCAAGCAGAAGGCACTTTGTCACTCACAGCACCAGTCAGTCTGCTGCTGAGGGTCTGCTGAGCTGGTGTTGATTTTATTGCATTTTTGCTAGATTGATGAGTTTGTCTCCTGTGAGCACCATTCATTTAAACTGCATCATCCGCGCACACGACACGAATAGCTAAAGTCAACTGTGAACGAACATTATTGCGATGGCACGCGACTTAAAGACTGATCTTTGGTGAAGCGCAGTTTAAGTTTAAGCAGCCGGGCGATGAGTTGCTTAGCCGGTGTCAATTAGAAGCGGTTTGGAGCTACAGTTTGTTTTTGTTTTTTTTTTTTTGCAGCAACCACCAGCATGCTAATGGGTACCTACTTTAGCGGACTGATTTATTTATAAGCTGCGAGGATTGTTTTTGTCAATCGGCGCTTGTTAACCACTTAATAACATAAAATAGTCGTTTACTGTTCTATCCAACAGTACTTAGTAAGTTCCACTTTAGAGTGTAAAGATTTTTAATTGCATTAATAAATCATTTATCATAGCAAAAAAATTGAAATTTTACTGATCAATTTTCTTTTTTTCTTTACAGGTAAATAACCGATATTTAATAGGAACAACAATCTAAAGGTAACAAGTTTGAAAATCATTAGAAATAACATATCAATTACTGCCAAATTTCAGACAAAAAACTTATAAAGCTTATTAGGTTTGCTGAAAATGGAAACTAATAATTTATTCGGTATAGCATTAAACAGCTGACTTCGGACAATCACCAAATTTTTAAAACAAATATTTTTTTAGTTTAGTTACCAATCTGGGCTCAAAAGCTGGAATATGATTGTTTTGCATCATTCCATTCCATTTCAAATTTCATCCATCCAAATATTAATTTTTATGATTTCAGCTAGTATAATTTTTTGTGGTATATTTTTCCCCTAAATGTATGCGGCTCCCTTATGAATTTTCTTTAAAAATCATACAAATCTACAATTTTATAACCAGAATTTACTGCAATTGTTGCTTTATGCTTTATGACATCACAAATATATCATGAACTAGAAAAATTCAAAGGTTTTCATTTGATTTTTCAATAAAAACAAAGTTTATACCAACTTACTCCTTTTTTTAGTAGGGTGCAAATAGCATGTTTTTGTAAATTCAAAAATAACTGGTAAAATCAATAATTTTTCTGACTACGTCAATTTGATGTCCCATCAACCTTTAAAGTTTTAATACAGAAGCGATATGGTTATCTGTGGAAATTAAATTTTCAGAAGCCATTTTTGTAGTTGAAAATTCTTGCATGATGCCCCAGTTGAGGGTATGTTAGAAGTTTAGTGAGCTATAGTATGATTGATAAGTTTAGACTGCTCTTCAAGTTGATGATTTTTCTCAATCAAAAGAAGCCATGCCAGCGTTCAAGACTTCGAGTTGTAGATTTGTTGATTCCACAATAAATTTGTTCAATTTGTATATATTGTTGAGAGGGCTTAGTAATCTGAAAAAAAAGATAACATTGGACACAGTTCCGTCAAGTGTGAAGTAGCCCATCTTGCCCCGTGTTGCTGTTAGACCGATGCAAAATTGACTTTTTGCTTCCATAGGGGTTTTCAATGCCTTTTGGGTCACCGCTCAAGTAACACAGACACAGCCAACAGGCTTTTGAGAGTCATATTATTGTTTTTCCATAGCATCCAATTTAAAAAAAAGTTTTATTGTAACATAAGAAATGCTTCATTTATCGTGTGCCCTGAAAGTTTTGCTAAAACTTGAATAAAACACTATCTTAAAAAAGTTGCAAATGTGTGGCTAAAGCATGTATGAAACACATACTTTTCTGTTTTTATTAGGGATTTACCTGTTTTAATAAAGCACTCAGTGCTCTTTTAAAACGCGCGTTCAAGCCAAGTAGAAAAACAGTTTTATTGGAACAGTAAATGTAGGCATGTTAAAACTAAGTGATTTATGATTTGACAATCGAGAAGAACGTATATTGTTATTTTCTTGAATAATTAGATTCGCCTGCACAATTTTCGATTGGTCAAAAATTGACATAAACTTTTTTCACACCTTGTTTTCCACGTTCTTGAATTATTTGTTTACACATATCAGTAGACAAATTTGCAATGTGACGATGTTTGCTTAGCGAAATTCAGTGATCCACTGTAGACTGTCAAATATCCCAAATCAAAAAGTCCGGATCGTCCGGCCGGTGCAACTGGTGAACAGGCGCGGATCTAGAGATTGCTTCTAGGGGGGGTGATTTAGTAAATTTTCAAAAAATTAGAAAACAATGCATGTTTGTTTTTTAACGGCAAATCCGTCAAAGCTTTTAACGACAAACGAGCTTTATTCGATACCCAGAATAAGGCAAAGAATAAAATTCGTTTGTCATTAAAATCTTGGACTGATTTGCCGTAAAAAACAAACATTTTTATGAAAATATGCCCTACTAAAACGGTTAGCTTCATTTGTACGATGAAAGCTTCAGTTGCAATGTAGAAACTTATTTTTAGATATGGATGCAATGTTTGAAATTTTTTCTAGAATCTGGTAGATTTCGGGCATCGAACAAGTTAGTTTTAAGAGAATCTTTAATTTCTTACAAAAGAATTCACATCGATAAAAATACATCAAACTTTCAAAGATAAAATAAAAGATTAAATATTTGTTGCTTGCTTGATCCAAATAGAAAATTTTAATTTGAAATTTGGCTTTTGAGAAGACTGTGATAAATAGTATATAGCACATTAAGAACAGTTAATATATCTATATATATATAAAAAGCAATTATCTGTATGTTTGTTTGTTTGTTTGTTGGTTTGTCCTCTATAGACTCAGCCGTCTTAAGAGCTAGAAATCTGAAATTTGGCATGGATGCTCATTAGGACCAGGAATGATGAAAAATGTTTTTAGATTTTTGGACGACCCCTTCTGAAGGGGGTCGTCCATACAAGACAAATATTGTTTTCACGTTATTGTCGTTATTTTCCGTCAGATTGTGATGAAAATTTGCACATGAGTGTTTTGAGAGACGAGCAATCGATTACAGTTATCAAATTTAGGGTCAGGGGTCGGCCAAAGGGGTCGTCCATATTCACTGATTAATGTTTTTGCGATATTGGCGATATTATAGATCGTATTGTGATGAAAATTAACACATGAGTGTTTTGAGGGACGAGCAATCGATTTCAAGTTTCGAATTGCGGATCAGAAGTCGGCTGAAGGAGTCGTCCATACCCAACTTTAATGTTTTTGCGATATTGACGTTATTGTACATTGGATTGAGATGAAAATTGCCGCATAGGAGTTTTTAGGGACGCTCTTTTGCTTTCAGGTTTCAAATCTTGACTCAGGGGTCGGCAAAAGGGGTTATTATCTGCTCACTGTTTTTACGATATTCTCTTGATTGAGCATAGAAATGTAATGAAAATTGACACATGGGAGTTTAACAGAAAAGATAATTGATTTCAGGTGTCAAGTTTTGAATCGTGGTAAAAAAAGGCCGTCCATGTTAGTTGCTCACTGTTTTCGCGATATTGTCGTGATCATGCATCGGATTGAGATGAAATTGTTCAGATGAGGGTTATAAACTATGAGCAATTGACTCGGCGAAAGGGGCGTCTATATTCACTGTTCACTGTTTTCAAGTTCCTGACGTTATTTTACATATAATTTGAAAAGAAAAAATGGCAAAAGGGAGTTTTGAGGAACGTAAAATTGGTTCCAATTATCGAATTTCGGGCCATGGGACAGAAAAAGAGGGTTTCATCGAATGTTCAGTGTTTTGTGCAATAATTTTGTTGGAGGCAGTTAATTGATAACAATTTAAGTGTGAAGGTCAAGCAAAAGAGTCGTGCACATAAACAAATAGTACATGTTTCTGTCATAATGTCTAGATTTTGCAATCGATCGAGAAGAAAACACTCTCACATAAATTTTAATAAAAAGCTAATCAACTGTTTAATTTGAATTTCAAGTAATAGTAATAGTAGCGACTTTAAACACTGTTTAATTTTTTCCCCAAAATTGTCGAAAGAATGTTTCGAATTCATTTTCTAAACTCATTTTGACGTACCAAAGATTTAAAGCGAAACGAAGTTCGTACGGGATCAGCTAGTTATTAATAAAGATAAACAGCTCCATAAGTAAAATCATGTGGATAATTTGATTTTGCATTATACGAAAATTGTAAAATAAACTCGAAAACTACTTTAAATTTGAAATTTTCAGCTGAGTTGCGACATTGATTTAAAAAAATTGAATTGTAAAATTGAATCAACAAGTTTGCTATCTCCTGCGATTTTCATCCTCAACGAAATATTTTCTTGATATTTTTATATTGGATTAAAAAAATATTTACGGCCTGAATATAAATCTGCATTTAGAATGTTGATTCTGCATCTGAATTTTGAATCTTGAATTCAATATTTGAATGATAGATCTGTTTCCGAATTTCAACATTATTTCTTAAATGTAAAAACGTGATTTCTAAATCTTAATACTAGATCAGAATTTTAAAAACAGTTGATTGCGTTACTTAACGTTTAGCCAGCAGATCGTGGCCTAGAGGATAGCATACTTGTCTTCTAAGCCAATGATCATGAGATCGAATCCCGGTCGTGACATAACCTGGTACACATAGTATGATGAAGGTTGGCGGTTTTAGCATTAGTGAAATGCTAGCCGGGTATACCTTGGAATTGTACGCCTCAATGATGCAGCACATGCATGTGGATGGATCTTTTCAAGGGAACTTAGATAGCACTTGGAGATCCTACCTAACTATGTGTGTGCTCGTAGTGCTACCGGTAAACAACTGCAACTTCAACCAATAGTGCAGGGGTGTCAAGTAGCATAGCAAAGTAAAACTAATAACGCGGGGTAATACCACAATAGATCAACTTAATGGTCGCAGTGGACTCTCTCCCCAACAGGAAAAAAACGTTTATAAAAAAAATGTACCATGAACTGAAATTTGTTTCGTAGCCTTCAATCATAAATTCAAATTCAGATATGTTGAGGATTCGATTTTAGCTCACTTATTCAATTATTTATTCTGAATCCGACTATTGAATCTGAATTGAAATACGAAATTTTGAATGATAACCCTAAATTTGTTTTATACCCTTTTTTCTTCTTTTCCATCTAAGAAACACTTTCTTTGAATCACGCACCAAACAATTCAGAATATTTTCATAGCAATGAGAGTGAAAGTGAAAAGTTTCACTCCAATTTGCACAAAAATCTGCTGTCATGCTTAAGGAAATTCCTTAAAAAGTGAGGT
Source organism: Uranotaenia lowii (assembly GCF_029784155.1). NCBI lineage: Eukaryota > Metazoa > Arthropoda > Insecta > Diptera > Culicidae > Uranotaenia > Uranotaenia lowii. The sequence goes on along the minus strand of NC_073692.1, from coordinate 180,839,603 downwards.
GCTAGCTTTATCCTTTTCGCACGCCCGACGCCAACACGAAGTTATACACGCGCATAATTCAAGAATATTCTAAGTCGCTTTTGAATTCTTATGCACGCGTAAAAATGGTAATGTCAATGTTAAGATATTTTGACACATGAAAAAGTTATATTTCATCTAAATTGAGTTAAAAAAAATTTTGAACATTTTACTGATGATATATTTTTTTCGCTTGGGGGGGTGATCACCCCCATCACCCCCCCCGTAGATCCGCGCATGCTGGTGAAATAGTCAAAAGCCGGACCAAGTAACAAACCAATACTGAACCGTTTCAAGGCCCTGATTAAACGTCTGAAAGCCAACAAAAAATATTAATTTTTGAAAACAAAACATGTCCATTTTAAAGCTATTCTTTGACCTGTTGCCATAAAGAATCTGTATGGAATTACTGGAAATATTTCAAAGCATTTTTAATTTGAAAATAAATAAAAGTTTATTCTTTCAGTTTAAATTTATTGTGACAATAATTTGCGAAAAGATAAGGAATCATTGATATGGTTTAGCAGTGGTTGAGATTGGGGTCGAGCCTGTTATTCTGTCGAATGTCTTCAACACGTCCCACAGGCTCTCTACTTGAACTTCGACCCTAGCATTATCACAGCCTTGTTTCACTCCAGAACACTCTCGAGATACATACTTCACTGTCCACTAGGTTCGATTTCAGAACACAGCTCACATAATACTTGATGCTGGAAATCTGGAAAAAAGTAAAATTGGAAAAAACCACTGAATTTAGCCCAACTAAATTTAGACTTACGAATTTTGATAAATGATATTAATAGTAGACCCATCTTTGTCAAGCTTCCCTTGTTTTAAATGGAACCTTTTGTTTGATCTAGGAATAATATTAGGTATTATTCAAGCAAAGTTTCACAATAAAATATTATAAAAATATACCTTAAAATTCATAAGAAGTTTCATGATTTTTTCAAGTGTTTTGTTTACAATTTGGAATGGCATGACTGCTGTGATTAGTTAGTTCTCGTATTCAAGAGGCATACACATTTGACGGTGAGAGGAAACAGCGAAATCGTAGAGCGAAATTGGAGATTGACGAAATTTTTGTGTGCAAACTCTAGCGCAAGAAAAAAATCACAAAACACGCTTAAACTTTTTTACCTCTTTTTGAGAAAGCATAGCCTGTTTTGTTAAGATTTTGAGTGTTGGCTTTAAAAAACACGAGCTCTCAAAATGAAATAAATTAGCTTAATTCATCTGCAAAATAAAAACAACTTTGTTGCATCCGCATTCGAATTTCAAAAGAATCACAAATCAGCCCACATCATAAATCGATGAATTCTAAGGGGTTTTGCAAAGCAAAATACTGACACTGACAAAGGTAAATCTTCTTAGAACGATGAAAATACGAATCCTTATCCCTTAGCTTTGAGACCAGGCTTTTGATAACAGAAAGTGATCTATTCGAAAACAGTATGAGGTCATTTGACAACAATATTTACTTGTTGTTAAAAGATAATTGATCATCCTCATAATTAAAAGGAAACAAAACAAATAGATGCATGAATGCCTTTTGCCAAGCAATAAATCGAAATGTTCTCATTTATTGCGACAAACTTCTCTTACTTAAAAATTATTAAATCCATCGTGAGCGTGTATTCCATTAAAAGAAACGTCAAACGAGACCGTGATTCAAGCTCTCTTTAAACTCTCATAAAGCTGTTTATCGAAATTTATTTATAACAACATTGTACTAGCTGGCATTAATGATAACACGAGAAAAAAAAACACCCAACAGAAACCTCCCACAATGAAACTCCTATCAGATTCCGTGACGTAGTTTTAAAAGAGCTGTGGGTAGTCTTAGAAGAACTCTGAAAGGGTTCTTAAAGCTTAACAGTACCGTTCCTAATTGTAAAGAAATTGGAAGTACGCATACTGTCACTTCGACTTTGAACTTCCAAAACTTTTTACTCTGATGATATTTTCTGATCAAATTTTCTGCCTAAAATAGATCAACTATCACACTATCATATCAAAAAAGTTGAGCTTTCTTAAGTTTGTGTGGCCTGAGATACAGTAGTTCTACGAAATTCGGACATTTTGGACTTTTTCCTTACAAACTTCAATATCTCAGAAACTATTTACGCTACACTTTTTATCGAAATTTTGCAGAGTAATAGTTGAAATATAAAGTAAGCATGTCTTAAATTTTTGAAAAGATTCATCTATGGATTCAAAAGTAACGCGAGGTACAATATTTTTTGGCATGAACCTAAAAATGCGATTTCCATACAATTTTGGACGATTCAAAAGAACATCCACATTCTTTCCATCAACAAATCAGTCAAAAATGTCTGACAAAAGCCATAAAGAAAATAAAAAAAGGGGAAAAAATGATCTATTTTTGATTTGAAATCAAAATCTCACGATACTGTTTTGAGTTTTTGATTAAAATAGGTTTACTGGTTGTTGAACATAAAATATGATTTTTCTATGCAGTCTTCGTCCAAAATTCTATACAAATCGGATTTTGCCTAACTTTTGATTCCATCTATTCAACTTTTCGAAAACTTGAGACATGCTAGCTTTATGTTTCAACAATCATCCTGCAAAATTTCTCTAGAAAAAAGTAGCGTAGTTTTTGAGGTATTGCAGTTTAAATGGTTAAAGTCCAAAAAGTTCGATTTTCGTAGAACTAGTGTATCTCAGGCCACACAGTTTTTAGAAAACTCAAAATCTTTGATATTATAGTTACATAGTTGATCTATTTTACGCAGGAAATTTGATAAAAAAATATCATCAGAGTAAAAAGTTATGGAAGTTCAAAGTCGAAGTGACAGTGCGCGAACTTCCAATTTCTATACAATGATGAACGGTACTGTATGTCTATAAGGTCGAATAAAACTATTCTGTTGGATGTTTTATTATAGCGTTAAGAATTACCTTTAAAGACGTTGTCAAATTGAGGCCAACTAGTCCATATGTTAGCTTTAAAGTAGTGCGTAAAGTGCGCTTTGGCTTATAAAGTAGCTTTGAGAAATAGTCTTAAGCGAGCTGTGAAGGTTGGCATAAAACACAAACTGTTACTTGGGCAAGCATCAGTGTAAAAATTGGATATGGCGGCATCCATCAATTATGTAACGCAAAAAATAGAATTTTTCGACCCCCTCCCCTCCGTATGTCACAAATCGTAACGCTGCGACGTACCCCCCCTTTAAAAATTTCTTAACGCTGATAAGTACCTCCCACCCCCTTTTCTCATATTTTTGAATTTTGATTTTTGAAGGTTAAAATACGAGCTTATAAGCATAATAGTGTTTTTTCCATCATTTTTTTAAATTATCCAAATAATACTTCACTTAGTTATATTCTTCGGAACTATTAAACTTTGCATGTTAAAATTTATAAAGTAGAATTGGGTTTTTGGGGTCTAATATATGGCTTTCCAATGGTTATTTCATGGATATTCAATACAGATTTTAAAAAGTCTCTCTCAGTATCTTTATGAAAGGAAAAGATACCAACCAGTGGGATCTAAGTAAGCATGGATCGTTCGAAGACGTGTTTGACAGTCGGTCCCAAAAATGTTCTACATCATCATGAAGATAAGGAAAAAAATCTAAATCTCAGTTTGAAGGAACAATAGCTTTTGTTGACGTTCAAATTGTGAAACATTAACTGAGAAGCACGGTGAATCATGGCAAAGATTGCATTACCTTTGGAATAAGCGTCAAACTGTGAAAGTATCGGGTAAGATCAATTCATTATCATTATCACTTCGAACCCGATTTTTTTAGAATCATTTGAAGCGTTTGGCAGGGAACTCCACGCTACTTTCCTTCCTTATGATCCTGTATTTTTTGCGTTTTACATCACATGATTGGCCTAGCTGTAGTAGTATCTGCAATGCATGTTGTATGTATCAGATATCTACTGTGTTGAAAAAAAAATTGAGGAACGCATGTTTATCATTTTCCAAGATGCCTACAAGTTTTGGCCTTGTTGGTGCCATAAAGATAATAAATTTGGAACTTTTGTCCAGTGAATTCTGAGATATACAATGCTGAATTTTCGTGTTTTGTGTGTTTTTTCGTGGTTCAAAAAATAACAAAATCAAGGTCCTTAAAGTGTAAGGGCCGAACAACGAATAACAATCAAAAGATGAACAATCATACTTAAGGGGCTAATTTTTTTTTAACATTATGTACTTATAAAATTTTAACAACAAAAAATATGAAATTAAGCCTTCATTCAATGCACTAGGCCCTCGCACTATTTGCCTTTATTTTTTTCTTCAAACTTTCCCATTTGATAGGGTTTCTAGCCTTTCGTTCTAGACCGGTTTATTCTTGGAAAATGTCCCCATTTTTTAAATATCAAAATTTACTTCAAAATACAACAAAAACAACATTAAAACTAAGAAAGAACGTTGAACTGTCACATAAATCAACCTGCTGCTTCTGAACGCTGTGATAACATCAGGAAGAGTGTTTGTTTGTGGAGCCTTCGAGAAAATAGATATTTCAAGATTTTGAAATTACATTTATACTTACATTTGAAATTTTCAAAAAGAAACCAAGTTTTCCCAATTAGAAACTTAACTAATATTTTTTTTACGTAGAAAAAAGTTTTGAGATATTTCAACTTAAGACTTAGTTATTAATGATTATGTGGAAATACCTTCAATTACCACTCCTGCGATTGTGAGATTTGATATGCTTTGATAGTAACATTTCCTCAACAAGAATTTGTACATAGCCATCTATTGAAATATCAATATACCTGTGAGATAACGACAAATTTCAAGAAAAAATATGTATAGAGCACTTCAGGTTCAATTATTAAAGGTGGATGTGAGTATAGTTAATCCAGCTATTTCGTGGAAAAAAATCATGTTGATCAAATTTACCCTGGTGATCAATGTTACCCCGTTTTACGGTAGTGATTATTTACCTTATTCCGGTAATAGTTTACTTGTGTTTTTTTAGCGTATTTAACTATTTATTTAATTGAAACAATAATTAGTTTTTCTTATATTTTTAGATTGTCCCAGAAAAAATATGATATGTTTCAATTTTGTTTTGTTCATACTAGCTTTTCTTAGCTTTTTACTTTTAAAGACTCTTCATATTTTTTTAAAAGGGATTTAAACTCTTCGAAACATTTTTAACGAAGGCATTATCATTCAAATGTTCCTTATCAAAAACTGGAACATAACTGGTTTTTTAAAGATCACAAATCAATATTTCTCAACAGTTTGTGACAAGCATGAAAAAACACAAGTATCTATTTACCTACCTCCCAGCTTCACGGCTTCCACGTTCAATAGCCCAAGAATGCCGCAGTTCGATCTCTTTGGTGAATGGACGACCCAGACGTTTTGGGAAATGGAAACGGTTTTGGAATCACGTTCCATGAATGAACTTATGATGACGAAACTAGAATAGATCGGCCGCTGCCTGATTGTTCCGCCGTTCACAGAGACCCCAGAAGAATCGAAGTTGACTACCGTAGTTGAACGAACGAAAAACGAAATATGGTTCAAATTTGCGGGGGCCACCGCCAAATGTAGAGTTCCGGTGCCATTCTCAACCGAATCTCGGTGAATGGCAACGATTCTTGCACAAAGACCAGCCAGCAGGGTTTCTCGGAGGTTTTGTCGTAAATCGAAAGTCTTGGTTGGTTTGTCAAAGACAATGGTCGAACAGAGTGCGGGTGAGGATTTATTTTGCCCTCTCTTCTGAATACCTGGTACCAATAAAACGGTCATTCTTGTAAATTTGGGAGAAGCTACAAGGCGCGAACACACACGATCCGAATCTAACATGGCGATTCATCTGTCAGAAGGCGCTCCGTGATTTAACGGTTGGTGGTTTTCAGACAGATATTGCTAATTGGATTTGTAATTTCGCTCGTTTGCTCGCGTGGGAAGCGTTTGGAAACCGTTCACAGGAAGAAACTGATTTCGTTACTTTACAAATAGATTTGGCACAACGCATGTTTTTGAGTTAAACAAATCAATTTTTGAAACTTTACAGTTAGCTCGTCTTCTTGAGCAGTTATGACTGAACCGATGGGAGTTGAAACGATTTTTTTTTTTGGAAAATTCAAGAAAACTGTTTTAGAACAATAAAACCAAAGAAGCAATTTAATTTAAGAAAGAAAAAATGAAATAATTTTTTTCAATAAGAATTCTAAACAATGACAATGTTGAGTGTCACCGGACATCCAAATTTCAAATGATTTAATGTTATTTGCAAAATTTTCGAATTTCGATTTATGCTTGTAATTTTGCTCTTTTTTATTTGTCCTAATCAAACTGCATTTATTTTCACATAATTTACACCTTTACATTCATTCAAAAAAAATCTTTCATCAATTTGTTTTTGTTGATATCAAACCTAGTGTACGGCATAAAAACGCTTGTTTAGGGTGAGTGCGCCTACTTCAGACCTAGAGCCTACTTTGGCCCTTAAATTTTGAAAATTGTAAATAATTCTTTTCTCTAGCATAGGATAAAGACACTCCTACGCACAAAATAAACTCTTATTTTTCCTGAATCTTAAAAGCTTTTCTGATAAAATTTTCAACGTTTTAAAAAATGTACCTCCGTATAGCTCCTTGTAAGCTCAATTAGTGGGCCAGGTATTGAGAAATAAGAATGAATTTTTTTTACTGTCCAAGCCAATGTTTTAAATGATTCACTGTGAAGAATACGAACCATACAACCATTTGTTCTAAAAAATTGATGAAAATCATTGGAAACCTTGACTATTGTAAAGGGTACAAAAATAAGAGACTTTTGACTTTGATGATTCATGTTTAGACCTTTCATACCCAGAATTTTTTTATCAATACCGAATTTTTTAATGGAGCATAATGCAGAACCAATATTGAATGTTTTTACATTGTTTGTCAACTTTACTCAAATAAACTACAAGTAATTAAACACAAAAAAGTTTCAGCTATTGTTCTGCTGATGGAGCTGACGGGGAGTGAAAATGTTTGAAAATTTTTTAATATAAATTAAAGTGTTTCTGATATTTATAAAGCTGTAATACTTTTTATGATAATATTTGACTGAAGATTGCATTTTCATGAATTTGTTTATCAATTTTCTAAAAATTATATTTTCAATAGTAATTTCAATCCAAGGTCCAATGAAATGTAAATTTAAAGTTGGAAATTTTGATCATCCATTTTTTTGCCAATCTTTCAATAACGGCGAAACCTATGTTGGAAATTCTCATTAAAACTTGCAGATAAGTTTATAAACTATCGAAAAATTTCCTGATAGGTATAAACCTTCCGTCTGTTTATGAGAAAAAAGAATGATTATAATAAAATTCAATTTGGAATTTATGGATAACAGCAAACTGTTAAATTCAGGGCGAAATTAAATAAAATTTAAAAAAAACACCGCTTAGAGGATCCAAAAAAGAGTAACAAACTTTACCTCCTTATGGAAAATGCAAAATACTGTCAAAGACTCCCATTTGAGGAATTGGAATCAACTTTGATGTTTTTATTCAATTCTCGGAAAATTTTTAAAGATGACAGTGATTTTGAAAACTTTGAGTTTACAGATAAGGTGAATACTATATTTCTAATATTTATTATCAATGTCTGCTTTATTCAACGCAGGCGCGGTCCTATGGGGGGGGTGATCGGGGTGATCACCCCCCCCAAGCGACAAAAAACCGTTACAAAATACTCGCAAACGTTGGAATTTCTATAAAAACTTCGAACTTTTCCTAATGGTTGTTCTTTCGAATTTTCAAAATTTTCCACTCCGTGGGGGTGATTGTTAAAATAAAAGAATTTAATAATTTCTTAAATTCTTAAAATTGGGTCCGCCAAACTAAAACAGCTGTAACTTGCAATTCCCTTGACCAATTTTCACCAAATTACTTTTGTTGAGGTACTTACAGTGTTTAATCTAATTTGCTGACCATATATGCTTCTTTTATACATTTTTTATACATTAATATCTATTCAATTTTCTAAATACATCAAAAATTCTACTTCTTAAATTTGAGGTGATAAACAAAATCTGATTAAAAATTGAGTTCAAGAATAAACCTCCAAAAACAATTTTTCAAACATAGGCTCCGAAAATATGCCTTTGTATCAATTTTTCCCAGATGAGATTAAACCAGTGATAATAATATCCCGTCATCACTCGACTGTTTTCTCGGGAACAAGGTAATCGCTCAAGACATTTTTCTAATTTTTGACCAACACGGCTGGAGTTCCAAATTCACACCAATTATATCGCCGATACTGCAGCTCATCAACACAATCATGATTAAAATTTTGAGCAGGAATTATTATTAAGCTAATTTAAGTTGCAAATCCACGCTGAATCTGCGCTCCAATCTTAAAATTCCGTTATTTCAATTGCAATTGATTAGGACTTTTCCTTGGAAAACAGTTTAAGCTTTAAGAAATGAACCCTTTATTATTTTTTTTATTTTAAATTGTACAATAAGTTTGAAATTATTGAGTACATAATAATATACATATTGAGTGTACGAAGCAAAAATACGATTTTTCACTTTTTTACTAAATCATTCGTTTCAAATTTGTAACAATTTCTTTTGATTCAGTTCCAATAAATTTTAAAATCCATGAGAGCTTGAAATTTAAGAGAAAACAAATAAAAATGAAGTACCGAAAGCTGCATACCTAAGAATTTAATTTTAATGATTTTGGTTTAGAATTAAATTTATATTTAGAAATTGAAGAATCGAAACAAGAGTTTATATTAATTCGTTTTTTCGATTCAAGATTTAGCAACATATTTTTAAAAAAATAAAATATTCAGTTCTAAATTCATAGCAATTGTTAACACTTTCTCAAATAAATGTTTGGATTTTCAGAGGTATTGTTGCTAAACGAGAATCACTAAAATATTGGTGAGAGTTCTGCGGTGATATATAGATACTCGAGAAAAATATTTTAGATAAATTGAGAATTTTTTCATATTTTCTTCTATAAAAATGTGTGTATTTTTTCATTTGTAAAATTACATTTATATCGGAAGGTTCTTTAAAGAGTTCTTAAATTGATAATTTTTTAAACAGCTGAATATACAAATGACGAAAATGATCTTTTTTTTTATCAACAGTTGTTCGCAGTGAATGTTAGAGATTCGCAGATTGTTTTTTAAAGGGATGCATAAGTTGTTTAAAGGATATCAAAATATGTTTGTAGAGAAAGTTTTTTAAATTTCTCTAATTTCAAATTTAATACAAAACTCAAATTTAGTTCAATGAAATTTGAAGGGAAGAGAAGAAGTAGTGTGCATCATGGTCGTGTAATATTGTTTTTTTTAAAGAAGTGTATCTTATCAAGTTCATCCAACTTTGATGATTAATCATTTATTTAAAAAAAAATGTTTGAATCATTACAAATTTTATGCTGATATGAAATTTTTTTTCAAAAACGCATTTTCAGGCACAAGGCCACAGAATCAACATTTGTTTAGATGAAAAGAATGTAATAGCAAGTTTTGATTTTTGTTGGTGCCTGAAATTATTTTCAAATAGGTTAAAAATTATTTAAGTAAATTCTGCACTTTTCTGAAAAAAAAAAACTTTTAAACATTACAATTAAAATTCAAAATATGGGTTCACACCTTATTTCTTTCCCCAAGAACGCAAGTAATTTTGACTTCTGTGAAAAAAAAATTTAATGTTCTTAATTCTGTAAAATGAATAGATATCTTACTCAAATTCGATCTTCATCTAATTCATTATCAGAGAAGCAATTTCAAAAAGCTTGGCTTCTGTTTTTAAACGTTTTATCTCAGATTTCCCAGGAACGCAATCTCTTTGGTGATAAACATCCTAGAAGAGACGAGTTATCTGATGTCTTTTCAGTTATTGGTGACATTTTAAAAATCTGAAAGGCCCCTGCCTTATAAATATCTTGTTTCGTATTATCGGATGATGTATTATCCGATAATATCATTTGGTTGAAAATTATCGACTAAAAACAAGAGGGGTATTAATATGGAAGAAATAGAAAGCATTGAAATAACCGCTTAAGTGTTTTTTTAAATTAAAAACTCAATAGAATTTTCGACCGAATATTTGGCCGAATATTCGGCCGAATATTCGTTTGGCCGAATAGTTGAAAAGGTCAATATTCGGTATTCGGCCGTTCGCCGAATACAACTATTCGGTACATCTCTAGTTTAAAGAATCATTTTCAGCCTGAAGCATTTTTTTAAATGATATAAAATCTTTGTTTTTAAAAACTTTCTTTAGTAATGTCAGAAATACTTTTCTTTCTAAATTATTAAAAACTGTAGATTTTTCAGAATCAGTTTTTATTCATGTTAACTTGTAAGTTCATCAATTATCGAATGATTGACTTCACTCAAAACTGTTTCATTTAAAAAATTTGAAACTCCATATCACCAAAACAAGAGGTGATAAACAAAATCTAGTTGAACATTCGAGTTCATCGCACCAAAATCTACTAAATCAATCATTAAAACATAAACACCAAAATGCATTCTCTTAAATTATTTTGGTAAGACGTTTTTATTAGAAAAAAATCAAAAATTTTCAAATGTTAAAAACTAATCTTTTTTATCTTCATATTTATGAAGAGTTTAATCGCCGTGACTTTAAAAAATTAAAAGAACATAACTAACAACATTTTAAAATTATGAAAATTGTTGACAAATAGGAAGTTAGAAGAAATGTATGGATGTTGAAAATGAGAGATTAGAATTTTATAAAAAGCATTTTAATCACATGTCATCCATTTTTTCCTCATGGATCCAAAAAATAAACAAATAAATTAATATGTAAAAATTAACGTTATTATCAATTATTCTGACCTGATCTGATTTTTTGTTAGAATTCAAGTTCAATTTTTTATCAAATCTGGTGTTATATTTGATGTATTTATCTTCTGGTTCAAATTATGGCTTCATTCCAAATTTAAATTCGCATTCCGTTTCTGATGTTTTGAAAATACTTGATTTTTTAAAATACAAAATAAAAACCAACATTTCGAATAATATATTAATGACTAACCAGAAATAAAATTGATTTGAAATTTTGATTCTGATTTATTTTTGAAATTTGAAATTCAAAACCCCCAACCCATGGACGTGTCCTTTGCAGGGGTCTGGTGTGCAGCAAATATTTAAGTCTCATTTGAAACTGTAAACTCAACCCCCCCCCCCTTCCCTCCCCCCCACTCGCTCTCTCCAAATGAACTTTTTTTCGCCATGTATTTAGATACGTTATTGACTGATTTTTGAAAATTTGGAAAATCACCCCCCCCCCCCCCCCCCCAAGAGCCAGCTCTAGGACCGCCCCTGATTCAACGGGGAAACTTTCAACAACTGACAGTGTAGCTGGCTATACGTCTTTCTGTTGCAAAGTTTGTATATGCTCGAAATTCAGCTATTTGTTAAAAAAAAACAAATCGCAATCCAATCGAAGAAGCGCAATCCAATAATTTACATTAATGAAAATAATCTTTTCATATAAAATACAAATAATCTTTCACGATAACTTATTCAACTTTACAAGGCTTTAAACTATCAACAGTTTCTGAATTTTATTTCTATAAAAATTAATAGAAAAATAAGTATGAAAAATACATCTCTTAATTGTAACGATGGCATGCTTTCACGAGAAACACTTATGAGGATGTACATGACAATTTGCACAGAGGTCTTCAAGTTTTCTGTAAAATTTTCATATTTGGCTATTTTTGTGAAGTATTTTTGCTGATTTTTCAAAAATTGTATTTTTCCATAAGATTGAGGTTTGCAAAAAAAAAATATGAATCACAATTCAAATGCTCATTATTTTGTCATTTTTGAACGGAATACATAGCATTAAACATCAAAACACAGATTTTTTAAAAGTATTGAAAAGTTAAGTATCACATATTATTTATTATTTTTTTCTATGTCAATCAAAATATTGAAAATTTGATTTTTAAGGGAAATTTTTCAATTTTTTGTACAGTTTTAACAAAGTAATTATTTGAACAGTTTTTGGCAATATCGCGTTGGAAATTATGTATAACTAAGATTTATGGCTGTAACACGTAACCAGTATTGAAAAATACTTTGTTAAAAGTACGATTTAATTAGCATTTGACTCTAACGCTGCACACCCACTTCCTGCATAATAATCTGAGTGTAACTTTCCGAGAAATGATAGTTTTCGAAACAAAAATAGTGATAGGTATACGATCATTAAAAACAACATAACTCTTAAAAAGTAAAGCTAAGTAAAACTTTATTTTCTACATCCTAAAATATCTAGTTTTTCCAAGGCCCGTAAACAAAGAGCTCTCCTGATGATACCTAAAAGCGTTTGTAAGCAAACGGGCTGTTGAAAGTGAAAGAACTACTTTTTTTCTTTGTATGTGTATAGTTATAGTGCTATTTTTATAGTCATTTAGGGCTATTTTTTATTTTTAAAAAATAAGGAAACTTTCCAAGAGTAAGCCTGTATTGGACAAATAGATAGGAGCCCAATCAAATGATTAACTTTAAAGAAAAAATGAAAATGGAAATAGTGGGAAGGCCTACAGGAATGTGTGAAGGTAAAATTTAATTTGTATTTTGTAACTCAAAGTATTTGGCAATAAATTTAATTTATGCCCCTAAATGTATTCAGCATAATAAATTTTTTCTCGATTATAAATGTTTTTAAGAGAAAACGTTAAAAAGTAAGGTAAAATTTATAAACTAGCATTTGTTTATATTATGAAGGTGTTTTGTATCCTTTATGATCAAGAAAACACGTTACAGGCGTCAAAAATAGAGACTGATTAATGTTACCCCAAAGCATTAGATTCAAAACAGACACGAAATCTGTTTTTTAAATCAATTTTAAAGTAATCTAATAATTTTTTGCAACCATGTTTTACGTTCATAGGAGTCCAGTACTGGTTTTAGAATTATAAAACATGCCACATTCCCCTTAACAGAAAAAACAAACGAAAAATATTGAAAAAAAGTGATTAATATTACCCCGGATTAAAGTTCTGAAAAATAGTTTGTTTGTTTATTTTTCTGGGATTTAAACAATCTGAAAAATAGTGTAATATTTTTTGATTATGAATCGCGTTGAAATGTGCTGTTTCATGATTTCACTATAAAATGACCAATTATAAGATTTTTCACGTAGCAAATGAGACCTGAAATATCGGGAAATTTTTCAAAAATCAAAAATTATCGCAATAACATAAAAAAAAATCAGCAGCCTTTAAATCAATGTCTCAGGGAAACAAAAAAAATGGTTTAAATATATTGCAAAGATTAGAAATTTCTTCATTTTGAGTTTGAAGAATTGAGCAATGCAGTACATTTCGATTTTCGTGTGCAAACTTGTACATCTTAAAAAAAAAGTTTCGCATGTAAATAAGCCTTCGTCCATTCATGTTTGAAGTTTTAACTGAGGTCTGCACCATTTCACGTCAAAAATCATACAACTTAAAATTAAGGTAGTTTTTGGTTCATAATTCCCAGAATTTTGCCAATTCGGATAAAAACCTAATCGATCTGAGAATATTTTACATGAAAATAACATTCTTAAATATAATATGCTCAGAAATTTGAATCTGCGTTTGGATTTGATCTGAACCTACTGTGTGAGGTGCCACAGAGTCAAACAAACCAGAATAAGAATAAAAAGCTTAAAAAACCTTTAAATTAGAGTTTTTGCTCAAAGCAAATCAACAGAGGCATTTGAAAAACTTTGAATATACAAGACCAATAACGAATAAATTATTTATTGCTGAAAAGAATTCAAGAAGTGATCGATTTTGTCACCTCTTACTCCCATAGAGAAAATGATTTTTTTTCAATGCAAAATTTCCAGATAAATATACTCGCTGCTTATACAGTGAGTGAAACTAGAATAGTACCACTATGTGATTTGCTTGGTAGAATTGAAATGATTGAAAATCTTCAAGGTTATCTTCTACAAATTTTAAAAATTGATCAATGGATAAATCAAGCATGGGTTTTCTTTTTTGGACGAAATAATTGACGTTGGGGACCGAAAATATTGAGAAAGAATAGTACCACTAATGTTTTTCTACAAAAATCAATTTTTTTTCTTAACATTTACTGTGTTACTTCTACAAACTATTTGAAGAGATAACAGCATTTTTAGGCGTTTTCAAGTATTCTTAAGGATTTGAAGGGGGTTTTAAGAGACTTTCCTCTAGCACGAAGAAATTCGACATTTGAGCTCTAATTTTTTATGAAACTGATTAATTTCTTGATTAACATGACGAGAAATGATGAAACGAACAAAATGGGCTAATTTGAAATCAGATTTTTTTTTTAATGAAAATCACACTTTCCCCTTCAAGTCGTAGATGGCAGCACTATCTTGCATTTAAAACCAAATCAAGTCTCAATATTGATTTTTCGAGTTTATTTACCCCATCTTCTTCATTTTGATGTAGTTTTCCAACACAGTTTTGTTAGAGACATCTTTTCTGGATTTGCAAAAATTTACCAGCACAAGAATAAATCATCGCCAATGTTTCTGCTCATCTCAACTTCAGATTCAATTGCAAATCATATCAGTAATACTACTACCCATCTGGTCCATTAAACTCCATGGAAAAATACACCACTATTCTGATTATCGGTCCAAGAAGTCCACTATTTATTGGCCTTAATGCAAATGCCTTTTCGTCCAAAAAAAGTAAACAAATGCTGGATTTATCCGTTGTACAATTTAAAGCAAATTGCAAAAGAAAATTTTAACAATTATCAATCTTATTAAGAAAAACACATAGTGGTACTATTCTTGTTTCGCTCACTGTAGCTTAAAGCGCGGTTGCCTTTACTCTTTATTTATACCCTATTGATTTTTAATATTGTCATTCTTTCGTCCTATTTCGACTAATGAACGTCGAGGAAATAACACAAATACCTTCATACGTTGAGGTGATCCTTGATCAGGCTTCCGAAAAGTACTGGCGAACGACAGTATTCATGCGAACGTCGCACATGCACCTCGATGAAAGCTTCCCGAATATTTCTTCCTCGACAGTTTTAAAAGAAGCGGTCGTGCGATGTACAGCGATGCCTTGTTTTACCTCATGCGAGAGTTTGTTCGTGGGTATGAAAGTTTTTTAAGCTCCGTGACAGTTTTGGGAAAATCTTCGTGACAGTTTTCAATGCGTTGAATTTCGCATGACAGTACTACTTACTCCGTCCGACTGTAGCCAAGATTCGCTCGGGCCGAGTTAATTTCGAACGAACGCATGAGTTTTCCTTTTGCCTGAAGCTACTGCGAGTGGTAATCACCCCAATCACCCTCCCCTTCCCTTTTCACCTAACCTGCACCGGAACCACACATCGCGTTACGCGCCGATCGTATGCTGCTGCTCGGTGCGAATAGATGGCTCGTTCGATCTATTCGATCCGAGCAGCAGCGCATACGATCGGGCATGGGTACGGTTGGCAGCCGACAGTTGGATGAAATTATTTTCGAAACAGGAGGCATGAAGGGATGAAAACCGAACTGTCGGTTGGGTTCGCTACAGCTTAAAGCACAACATTTTCGGCGACGCATGCTTTGAGCCGATTGTTCAGATACAGCCTGGGTTCTCGCACGTGTGCGATGTAGCCGAAGCCTTTCGATTCGTTACCGACCGTACTGCAGCGAACCGAGTGGTAAGGAAAACCGAGACAGTTTGTTTGGCAAGAAAAAAGCTGTCATAGCAAAGCTGTACTTTTCGGAAGCCTGTCCTTGATTGTATGAATGCTCTTAAATTAGGTTGCCAGAATTTTTTCGGCACGTATCCGGGCCGGACAATCCGGGCAATTTTCTATAAATAACCTGGCAAAATCAAGGCATTTCATTTCTAAATCGAGACCGAAAATCCGGGAAATATCCGGGCAATTTTTATCAAAATTAAGAAATTACTCAAAAAAAAAACCAAGATAAAAGAATTGAAAAAAAAAATTATTTCATCAAAATTCAAAAAACAAATTTGAAATCGTATTTTGGTCTTCGAAAAATCCTCTCATAATTTTTTTTGAAAAATCTGCTCAAAATTTTTTGTTTTGGTAGCAAAATTTAAAAAAAATTACAACACAATTTATTTTTTTTTATTTATTTACCAAATAAAGTGAAAAAATCCGGGCAAAATCCGGGCATTTTTCAATGAAATCCAGGCAACCGGACCGGGCCGGACTGTTCTTGAATGTTGTATCAAATTTCCGGCAAACCCGTATCCGCAAATCCGGGCAATCTGGCAACCTTACTCTTAAAAGCCAAAATATTACTGCTCCCACCTCCTACTATTGATCCTTTTATCAAAATAAGAAACTGTGCAAAATTTCACTTTCACAGGACAACTCACAGGCGACACTAAATTGCCTTAAATTTGAAAAATCTATGAAAAAAGGTAAAAAATTCTATAAAAAGTCATAATCAATTCTGGAAATGGTGTAAAAATCTACAAACTTGGTGGAACTGAAAATTATAAACTCAAAAACAACTTTTTAGAAAACGACAAGTAGTTTTGGAATAAGTAAAAAAAAGTTATAGATCATACATTTTGTATGGTCATATATGAAAAATCAAAAATTAAACATATTAATGTCTTAAAATTTTCCCGCTTAGGTAAACTTTACGTCTTCTTAAAAAACCTTAAATGCTGGAGAATTAAACATTCAAAAATGTTTAAAAGTGCTTTCTGAATTTGTTAAAGTGATTTAAAGGAGTGTTTTTGAAATAAAAATGCAACACTTTGTTTTGTGAATAATTTTTGAACACATAAATGGAAACTGATTAAATTTTCAGTGAATCTGCCTAGGGATGTAGTGTTTACTTGAGCTAATTTTTGTTAAATTCTGTTTAGTGTTTAGTGGTCCAATGAAGAAGTTTTTCGACATTAATATTTGGGGGCCTTGTGTGCCATCCATAATATTTACTATGAACCACACTTTTTCCAACTCAAGGCTATTTTGGATCGCGTATTCTATTTCCTGAAGCTTGACCTTCAAAATTATTTAAAAAAATTTAATTTTGTCGAAGTTACGGCAAATTTAGCCTATTGTCCTCCTTAGGAACAAAAACAACACATTTAACTTTTTATCACTCAGTTTTCGCTTAATGGCACAATTCCAGATCCAAAAAATACAGAGATAAAAATTTTGGGACCTATTGAAGTGCTATGAAGGGAAAACGATAGCATTTGGAGACAGTTTTCTTTGTATATTTTGCCAGCGTCAGCCTCCTAAAGTACTAAACATAAAATGTTTCAATTTTTTTTTCTTCTTTATTATCTCCGGAAATACAAGAAGACTAGATAACGAGAAGTTTTTGGCTGGAAACCTGCCAGTTGCTCGCAAAAGCGTTCTTTTGGCTGATTTTTTTTTTAGTTTCTCCCTACTAGTAGTCGAAATGTTTCGCGCATAATTTGACCACCGTATTTTGTTTATTTTTAGGGGGACAGCTGTTCTACCTTGAAAAATGGAGTCAGGCTTGTTTATTTGTCAGAATTAAGAAAAAAATATCTTTTTTTACCACTACCTCTTTTGAAGTTTTTGAACTACGCTTGATAAAACCTATCAAATTCTAAAACTCTAAGGAATCAATCATCTTCACTATTATTCCAATTTAAGCTCACTGTTAAATCCGCTGTCTTACTACGACTTACTTTATGGAATTTTATCCAATAGTTTACTTCCAGCTGTTTTTGGGGTTTACAATGCAACTTTGCAGAATGTTCTCGATCCTGCTTAACAAAGTTTTCCGATAAGCTTATGTATTGTATATTCAAAACCCCTTGACAGATTGTCACAAAATTTGGTACACTTAAACATTACATCACTTGGCAACTACACTGAAAATTTCATAATTCTCCATTCATGCATTCAAAACTTTTTCATATTACAAAATTTTGTTTTTTTTTTTCGAATACACCCCTTAGCAATAACTATTTCTTAGTTCTTGAAAATTGCGATCAAGTTGCATTGTCAACTAAATGGCGAAGGCTTATTTAAATAACACATTGCGGACCAAATACGAGATAACTAGTTTTTTAGCTCGCCCAAGTGAGCAACATTTAGTAGCATAACTCAAATATTCTATAATTTATTGTTATACTGTATTCGACAAAATTGAACTCAACACTTGCCGTAACTAAAAGAAGATAAATTTGTAGATTTTGGGTCAATGATTTCAGAGACAGGTTTTAACAAAGTTATAAAATAAAGGCCACCGTAATCCTGATTTCCACAATTCAAGAAAAAAATTTAATTATGATGAAAATTATTGATCGATTATTTAGAAACAATTTTTTTTTTATAATATTTCACCGAATTTCGAGATGATAAATATTAAATTTGATGAAATCATATGCTATTTGGCGGAGCAATCCCAAATTTCCTTGAAAACGGAAAAAGCTTTGTAAGATGATAAATTGAACGAGATTGTATGGTGATTTCATGAAAAAGACGACCTGAAATGGCAATGGCAGTATGTCAAAGTTTAAACATGTTCACTGAAGCACACGATTTCATTATTTTTTTGAACGCAACTATCACTTTCCAAAATAGAGTAGGAGATGAGCAAATACAATATTTATTAGCAACAGATCTCTTTGCATAAGTTTTGATGTCATAATGCAATTAGTTCAGCTTCAACAAAAGATGACCTTATTCTGATGAGTGTTTCCACAATCGTCATTCAAACGCAGCTTACCAAAGGCTTAGTGATCTTGAATTTCAAATTCACCCATTCCTACTAATCAACGGAAGAACATGGCTTAGATCTGAATAGTTGTTACAGTTCCATGGACCACTTTTTATGGATGTACTCATCATTTGGTTTATTTGTCCAACGACCTTGCCACGAGCTCAATTTAACTCGGCAGATATTAGTTTCAAATTATGCACAAAAAAACTCCTGGTGCGTACAAAATTTGAAGAGGGTCTTAATGAGCTGGCAACAACTTTTTATGTGGCATCTGAATTTCCGTCAGTTGAGTTTTTTTTTGGCGATTCAATCTCCTAGCTAGATCAACAACAAAAATGGAAGGTAAACATCAAGTGACTTTGCTAGAGGACTCTCTCGGTCTATCGCAATCCTCTGCTACGCCTTCGCCTTTTTAATGTGACTTATAAAGTTACTCTCCGAGGTTTTTCGTTCCTTGTCGTCGCCTCTTTTTTACAGATCTGTATCAGGAAAACATCGAGAGGATAGTTACTCGGCTCATAACACACAGATCATAACCTTTAATGACCTGAAAATACTGCTCTTAGCCAACTCGCTAGCTTTTTTTTCTTGAGCTAAAGATAGAGATCACTTCCTCGTTCCTTTTGTTTTGAACTTGGAAGGAAAAAAAGCAAACTATCAAACAGTTAAATAATGAAGAAACAATCGCAGCTGGGTTGGGTTCATGTGGGCGTAAATTTGTGAACCATGTCGTAAAAATTCCGTGATCGACGCTTAGTTGCTGTTTATGATTGATTATGATCAAGTAGGTAAATTTGTGAAGCAAAAATGTGTACCCTGATAATTGAAAGATTTTGATCTCGTTTGTTGAATTCCTGATCTTTTGAAAGTATCCATTTGCAAAAAAAGGGAAACACTATCGAGTTTTGGAAACCCGGACCACTATATTGAAGGTTTAAGAATTATGCTTTATCATGTTTTAAGAAAAAGTTTCGCTTCAGAAGCTTCATTAACTCTTCAAGTGAAAATGATCGTAAATAACCTTGTTGAAAGCCGAAATTCAAATCGCTATCTGCCTTTTATTACTCTTAATACAGTTTTTTTTTGTTTCCTCTTATTTTCATTGCAGAAATTTTATCATACTTTGAAATCGTAAAAAATCTCAAGGTTTAAGTAAAGGAAAGGCGGGCTATAGGAAAACAGTACGAATTCGATTCTCGATTCTCAATTTATTTCGGATGAATTTTCCAATAGAATGGAAATCCAACAAAATATTTTTCTACTTTCGCTTGAATGTATTTAGTGGTCATGCATCAAATATAAAGTTAGCATGCTGAAGTTTTTGAAAAGTTCTATCGATGGAATCTAAAGTTGTGCGAAGTACAATATTTCAAGCATGAACCTAAGAATGCGATTTCTATATAATTTTGGACGATTCATGACAACATTATCTTTTCCATCCACAAATCAGTCAAAAAATGTCTGACAAAAGCAATAAAGAAAAGAAAAAATGAAATAAATGATCGATTTTTGTTTTGAAATAAAAATTTCACGATATTGTTTTGAGTTTATGAATAAAATAGATTTACTGGATGTTGAACATAGAATATGATTTTCCTGTTGAAACATTCGTCTAAAATTTTATAGAAATCGCATTTTTAGATTTTTGCCTGAATTTTGTACCTTGCGTAATTTTTTATCCTTACGACAAAATTTTTCAAAAATTCCAGACATTCTTACTCTATTCTTACTCTATATTTTAACAATCACTTTGCAAAATTTCAATAAAATGCGTAGTGTAGTTTCTGAGATATTGCAGTTAGAATGGTAAAAGTTCAGAAAGGCCGATTTTCGTAGAATTACTGTATTTCAGGCCACACAATCTTTAGAAAGCTCAAATTTTGTGAAATAATAGTGTGATAGTTGATCTATCTTCCGAAGAAGATTTAATCAAAGAAAATCATCAGAGTAAAAAGTTATGGAAGTTCAAAATTGAAGTGACAGTGCGCGTGATTCCATTTTCTATACAATTATGAACGATACTGTACCTCCTCTGGAATGAAAACTAATTAATATTTTTTTCTTTCTTTACAGGTAATGATGTTTTTCCAACAAATGCTCGTAAAGGTAAACTTGAACTTAAAAGGGTCACAGTGTGTTTATAGAAGATGTTTAAAAGAAAAAAATACAGTAACTTTAAATTTTTCATAAATGGGAAGTTTAGCCTTTTCTGAATCATTTTCAGGCAAAATAAAAATATTTGGTCGGTGAGTCCCCATACGTTATGATTCATGAATAAGAACAGTCCAATACCATTTGTTTTGTTTCCAAAAAAAATATTCAAAATCTCTTCTTATTTCAAAATTGTTCCACAATATTTGAAGCGATTTGCAGCGATTTGCATTGAGTCTGAAGTGCGAATGGAATTTTGAGACATTTAACTCAGGAGAAGTTTAAAAACTGATTTCTCTTCTTAAACTGATTATAACGTATCGTTTGCTTTTCAATATTCATTATCTTATCATTTTTTTAAAGGCAAACGTTTCTATATCAGATTGTATCACGATAAGCGTTAAAAAAGTTATAGCGGTTCCTAGTGTTTACGAATTTTCCTAATCATTAAGCTTTTTTTTAAATAAAATTCCGTCCAGTGTAGCCACAACCAGCAAATCTAAAGATAATGGACTCAAATGGATTCATATTATTTCAGATAATCCTAATAATTTGATTATTTGACCCTCTCAGACTGCTGACAGGATTTGCCAGTCATTTTTTTAATTTTAGTATTAGAATATACTTTTGAAGCATTTTTTAAGTTTAAACAGCTCTGTAACTAGTTTAAAAAAATTTGAAAATTTTTCATAGTTTTTGTTGATACTGTTGAGCTATCAGTTCAATTTGCAAGTATTGAAAATAAAAACAAAAAATATGAGCACCTCTGAAATTATAAAACACTAAAATTATATTTATCTTTCAAAGAATTTAAATAGAAAATCTTTTTTTAAAAAATTGTATTGAACCGGAAACAGCTCTACTTTCTGCCCATGCAAAAATTAGCGTTACTGTATTTCTTTTCTTTAAGTCCTTCTACGAAACACACCGTGGGGTGATTTCAGCTTCAGTTAAACATGGTTTATTATTTGGAAGATGCTACCGTAGTAAAAAATTAAAAAAAATGTAAATATTAGCCTAGATATCCAGGTATCACTCAAGTATATAAATAACTTTAAAATTAAAAAAATCCCCTTTGACCTTCCTTTACGGCCATAAAAAAAGGAAAATTAGTCGGCTAGGGTCAAGACCCGGATTATTATTTTGGCTATAGGGGAAAGGTTTCCTAAATGAGCCTATCGGGATAAATGACCCTATGGCTGTTTGATGAAATGACTGACTAGACAGCTTATCTGATCAATGCATTTTGAGGGTGATACGCTTAGAACATAAGGCAAGAAGTAATTTTATGAATTTACACACTCAAAAAAATTTAAAAAATCAAACAAGGTTTTGATACATTTTGATGTAATATTTCGACCGTTCAAAATTATACGTAAATAAGCTTAAAAAAAAAATTGGATAGTTTTTGTTTCTTACTCAAATGAACTTTAGAAATTAAACATATTTCACCTTTTGTGGAGGTTTAATAATGATTAAATAGTGGAATTAAAGAGTGTTTTTGTATGCCCCCATCATGTTTGTAAAATGCCTCCATCCTAAAATAACAGGTTAAATAGAATAAATAAATGATTTTTATCATTGAACCTTCAAATCTAAGCTCTGAATAACATCTTAAGAGAGAATTGAAGATCTAGAAACAGATTTCATAAAGTTTTTCTCATGGATTAACTGCCTCCATAGTATGGCAACCCTAACTTTTGTTATATTCCATAAAATTATAATATACATAGATTTTTATAAAACTTCACCTTTGTCGTACGGAAATTATTACTTTCTAGCTATTTCAATCAAATTATACGGAAATATTGCCCAAAAAACAGACATTTTGTTCAAAACATAAATAGGCGCATTTAGCCCGCACGGTTTGAGGTTCGGCATTTTAGACAACACTTATAATAAAATCATTTTCTTCGAAACAGCAGAAAATTTTTACATAAAAATTACTCCAATGTATAGAAAACAGATGCCTGCACACGTGTATATTGTTTTTGTACACATATTCGATGTGATATTTGATTAAATCAGGGTTCTGCTTTATAGGCGCATATAGCCCGCTCCTCCCCTATCTTTAAAACTACTAAACCGATTTGCATAAATTATTCCATTTTGGAATCGTATACATGTTCATTATCTATTTATGACGACAAAAAAAATTATAATTTTGGTGGCGTCTGAAAATTCATCCGAAAGACAAAATGGCTAAAATAAAGATGACGTTTTTAAACAAAGATCGTGACCATCCCGGATCAAGCAATGAAATTCACTATGTCAACTTATCTTTGGCTGGTTTAAAGATTCATTTCAAGTTGTAAAAGGTTTCCAGTTTCAATATCATACCCCAGAAATTAAGATTTAAGAAAAATTTAAAAATCAGTGATTTTATTCTTGAAAACCATTGTTTTTTTTTACTGATTAATCAGTTAATATTCCCAGTTCTATGGGCAGAGAATAATTTATTTTGTGAAAACATGAGATTCAATGAAAAATTACTAAATTCCATTTTTTTTTGTAATTTTTTACCAAATTTAGAATTGTGAAAAATACACAATGTGAGATTTCTGGAGTACGCCGTTGCATATTTCGACATAAAATGGACCCAATATGCAGATTTCATATTCTTAACATAATCAAAGTGTCGTTTTCCATTAGGAATAATATTATTTGGTTATTAAATTTCAAGTTTCAGAGTAATTGTGCGCAGTGTTACGAGAAGCGTAAGGAAAAAAATTATATACCCCACCGTTGGTCGTCAATATGTTTAAAATCTATGATTTAGTACTCAAATTTGTCACCCTATCAGTGTATTCAAAATAAATTCATCACTTTGGATTAGAAATGAATGTACCTAATTAACAGAAAAGAAGCTTTTTGATTTAAAATTCCGTGATTCTAATGAAATTATGGTTATTAAATCACAGTATATAAACTTTACAGGGACTTTTTAAATAACCAGCTATGGTCTCTTAAACCAAACACTTCTATTGTTTAAATGCGAGCTCTTTCTGAAATCAAATCATTCAAAAGTTTTTCAATTCGACTTCAAAAAAATGACTTTTTCACTTAAAGGTTGATTTTCGAAGATCACAAAAAAATATTATCAAAATTTTCAAAAAGCATCTGATAGCAGATATTCGTACGATTTTGAATTGGTATACGTAGAAGCTAAAATTTTCGTGAAATTTTAGATTTCAGTAGTTTTTTGGCATAAAACAGAGTAAGGGATGTTATTAAGCTCTTCTGTTTTCACTGTGATATTTTAATTATTGCGTTGATTAAATGTAAAAAAATATATATGGCCAATGTTTTTTTTTCTTGATAGAGGCATTTAACCTGCCCGATAAAGGCATCCAAAACCAGTCTCTAATTCCAAAATGTTATCATTTATTACTCTGCTAAAAGCTTCAACTTGTTGAATTTATGATTTCCGGATGAATAATAAAGAAAATACATTTACATTTTTGTTTACAGAATCTATACGTACGATTATTAAAGTTCTATATATTAAAAGGAAACTGATAGAAATCTTGTTAAAATATTTAATTTTTTTCGACTTAATACAACACAAAAAATAGTTTTTTGGCCCTGTGGCAAAAGCGGATTACCCTCAAACTAAAGAGGAGAGTGTGGAAACTTGATCCCTTTTTTTATTTTTAATCATATCTTTTTTTGGAAAATTTAGCAACTCGCCGATTTTTGCAATTTTTGCATTTTTTTTTTGCAATAACAAATTTATATGCTCCAAAAGTAAGAATGATACATGAACTCGTAAATGCACTAGAAGCATTTTCTTGAGACTAAAAAATTTGAGAATTTTATATGTCGAAATGTTTTTTTTTTACTTTTTAATGAAATACTCAACAGCTTGTCATGTTAGCAAAAAATAAAGTAAAAACGAAAAATAAAAGACCAACTTCATTTCAAGCTTATTTGAAATTTCTGGTTGATTTGATGTCCATACAAATTTCCATAATTTCCATAATTTCAAATGCGTTTGACTAACTCAGGATTCAACCAAATCATTTCTTATTTCATACTTATACTTGGTGATTTTTCTTGCATTATTGATGCACTTTCATATAGTTAACTTGAATGAATTAAATAAAACCTTATACAGTCAAACCTGGATTATTCACATTTAAAATGGTTACCCATTAATCCAAGTTTTTTTTTCTTTTCTGGAGTTTCGAGACCAGTCTTAATTTGAAGAGGATTACTCATATGCTGATGCAATCGAGTTTCGAAAACAGTTGAGGTTAGTTTAAGGAAATATGTTATAACATAATATAATTTCAATTTTGGATGAACTAATGTAATTCTGGAAAGCAATCATTTCAGGTATTTAAAACGCCTGTAATAACAAAAATAACCACCTGGAAGATATGCAACAAAATTTCCGGTATTGTCATGTCATGATAGAATCTGCTGATTTCGGTAATAACAACTATTTATCTGAAAGAAACTGCTTTATCCACATGTTGGTACTAGAAGAACTTGTTGATACCAACATTATAATTTGAAATTGTTATTCTATTTCATTCTCTTCCTTAGTCAGGAAGAAATCCTCGCTTATAGACATTTACATTCGTTTTTGTGGTTAAAATATCATGTTTCCTGACGATTTCTCTCACTTATTTGGATCTCTCACATAACCAGTTCTCGCTTATCCATGTTCGATTGTATATATTTCTTAGAGTTCGAATGTTGATAAGATGCAATTGGTATTAAACCAACTATTTTAAATAAAATCTTTGACATATTGGGATGAGATCTGAATCCGAAGGAGACTGGGCAAAAATGTTTGAATCTTGGTTTTCTGATGTACACGGATGTGCAGAGGGTGCCAGCAAAATGGGTCATATCGGATTTCGCAAATCAACCATAAACATTTTATAGATTGGCCTAAACAACTGTCCTGTGCAAAGTTTCAACTCAATTGGGCTTGATTCAAGAGTGCCTTAGAGCGCTCAAAGTTTTGGATCTCAGACCTTCTAAAATCACCAAAGGAGGGACCAAATGATATCGGATAAATCGAAATTTTAATATTGATGCCAAATAACTTAAAAATGCATAAAACGTCGAGATCAGGTGTTATCTCGATAAAAAAAAAATCACGTAAGAAGACCAAAGGAAATCGAGCAAATTGAAAATTATTATGTCGATGCCAAATGATTTAAATGCATGAAACGTCTACATTTGTAGTTAGCTAAAAAAAAACCAAAAATCGTGTTTCTGGGACATTGTTGGTTTTTAGAAAATACAGCCGGTTTTCAGAAAAACGTCTTAGTCCCAAAGATTTCATCTCAAAATTAAAATTCCGATTTTTTCGATAATTTTTGGCCCCCTTTTACGAAATTTTTGAAATTTTTAAATCAATTTTTGACAAGAAAAAAATGTTTTTTAGATATAACAACAGATGTTAACGTTTCATGCAGGTTTAAGTCAGTTGTCATCAAAATTAAAATTAAAATTTTTCAGATTTCCTTTGGTCCCCCCTTTGGTGATTCTTGAGTGTCAAAAACCCGAAACTTTGAGCGCTTTGAGGCACCCGTAAATCAAGTCCGATTGAGTTGAGGTCAGTTTTTGGACCAGTCTACAAAGTGTCAGTGTTCGGCATTCCTAACTGAAAAGCTAGCGGCGCTAATTAGATCGTAAACTCGGTCAAAGTTAGCGATCGCTAAATAAAACCGCTAAATTTTGCGTAAAAGTTATCGATCTATAATAAAGCGCTAATCTCTAATCGATAGTGGAAAGTTTTGAAAAAGATAAGCAAAACACAAACTTTGCAGCCTTTTTTAATTATAATATTGACTAGAAAAGTTGTTAAAGAAGGCAGTTTTCGAACCTATTTTGTAATATTTCTGTCCATATCAGCTGCGTCAGTCCATTTTTAGTTTTAGTAAGCGTATTTAGTTGAAAGTAATAGGAAAAACTTTTAAATTAAATTTTTCAAATTATTCACCTGTTTATCATTTTTTTAAACATCAGTTAATGCAAATATTCTCTTTAGGTAGATGTTTTGTTTTGCCAGACATACTTTTTCATCGTAATCGACATAAGTTCTGAAAAGATTGATTGATTCATTGAATTTTTTTTCTGGAAATATCAATTTTTTACAACGTTTTCATCTCTTTTATATTCAAAGAAGGCTTATTATTCAGACACAAATTCAAGTGAAGACAATTCAAAAAGACGCTTGCTTATTCCTATGATTCCAGTCAAAATTGAGATAGAATAGCTTCTGAAATCAATCTTTAAGGAAAATGTAAATACAAGATCGGATTTAAAATTTGTAATCTGAATGATGCCGAATTTATGATCTTGGCCAAAACAACACTTCAAAGAGGTAGCGTTCTCCAATTAACGGATCTAAAAATTAGCGGAACTTTCTTATCCGCTAGCTGAAGGAAAATTTAGCGAGAAAATAAATTTGCTACCGGAAGTTAGCGGACTAATTAACGATTAGCGGATTAGCGTTTTTGTGCCGGACACTGCAAAGTGTATATGGTAGGTTTTCAAAATTCGACCTTGAAATTTTTCCCATACACCTTTTGCCACCCTAATGCCACCCTAATGCTCGAAAGATCTTGACGAGACAAAAATAGTGAGAAAAAGTTGCTTTCGGTATGAAATCAGTGCTGACTTGAAAAACTATCTGTTTGTCAACAAGATTTGGAAATTAGCTAGCCGGCTGTTCATTTTTGCCACTCTTCTCCTTGAAATGAAACAACTTCTTCAATTCATATCTTTTTTCTACAAAGGAAGATTTTCTTGGTCCCATAGAAGCTGTTTCTTGTCTTATCAGAATCTTTCGGACCGTATATTGCAGAATCCATTTCAAAACTTTCAGAAAAAAACTGTTCAATGTTTCAAATCCAAACTTCTTTTCCGAAGGCAACAAGTGATAATGACTTCGAAGAAATAAGTGACAGATGTGTAGATATTCTCTTGGTATTCTTTTCAGTGTAATGTATTACGCGAAATTCGACAAAAAATAATTTTAGAGGAATTTTAAACGGAAAATATTTAAGGAAAGAATTTTTTAGACGTTAGACAAAATTTTCTACTAATATCAATTAAGTTTAATCAATAATTTAAAATCTTCAATATTAAAATTTCATAAACTTCCAGACAAAGCTAAAGATTCTCTATACTTTTCTGAAAATTTAAGAATTTCATTTCAAGAAATTGTTGTTTCACCGAAGTTATAACATTTGAAAAAAATTTGGAAAAAAATATTTAAAAAAAAAAATGGAAAACCTGTTTATTTTACATTTTTGTCAGTTCATCTGTTGATTGTTGTTGGTATTTCCAAACAAAATATTACCAAAAAAGAGGTAACGAACAAAATCTGAGATTTCAATTTAGACGATAGTTCCTCCAAAATCAGTTTTTTAATCAAATTCTCCAAAAAAAAGCTGTTATGTGTTGATCAATATACCAAAGTAGGTAGGTGCTTTAGAAAGCTCATGAGAGTTTTAATTTTACCTCAGATAAACGCCCATACTAATCCAAATTAGTAAGGAAGTGATCATAATGCCACTCAAAGTTCGTCAAGAAGTTCCAATTTGGCACATAATTACACACCGGCAACTATTTCATAGATCTGTAACTCCGTGGCTAACTTATTTGGTGTCGACTCAAACCATTGTCCCGAAAAAACGCACATTTAATATGACATTTCCGTTTGATCGATCACTTTCGGCTGGCCTCTTAAATGTGACTCTAAAACTGTGCAGTTTTTCTACACACGTGACTGACTATACCAATTCCGCCGGAATCTATATCAACCAATCATCACACCGAAAACGCGATTCGCTTTAATTGTCGGAACCAAAAATGTATAATTTGCCGACTCCGGTGAATGGATTGCTTTTTGATAGACTTTATTTTTTGATTGGACATTACCGGGAACTGATCAGTTGGGAAGTTTGTCAGTTGATTGAACCTATGTGATTCAGCATATGTTTTAGTCGGAATGGAATGTTGCTCATGTCCGTTATTTGAAGGTGATGATAACTGTTAAATGCATAATCATTGTTGGAAGATCAAAGGGTCGGTTTATTGCTTCCATTAGATTAACACCAAATTTTGTTGCCACATGCTACTGAGTGTTTCAGGGGAAACTTCAATTCGGTATTTCAAAGGAGCTCTCAATAAAATCGACAATCTAGCAATAATCGGTACGCACTAACAAAAAAAAACTGAAATATCATTTCACATGTAATGTAATAAAAAAAAACGTCTTACATGACAGAATTATACGTGCTAGTTGGAAATGACACGCCGTTATAGTTTCGTCATGCTTCTTTTTATTTACATCAGAAATGATGTTAATTTACATAAATAATCGCGTTTCGTGTCACGTAATTTTTGTGTCATTAGAATTTAGTACTGTTAAGGATTCAACTTTTTGAAATCTGTGAATTTACAATAAGGAATCGCGTTTGTCGTCATGTAATATTAAAGGATTTCAATTTCAGTGGAGCTAAGAATTCAGCTTTTAAGCTGTGTATTTATAGTATCAGGGTTAGGATGTACAAATTCCGAATTGAACCTTGATGATGCGAAATGTTATGAATGGTTATAGGTAGCACACATTTTTTCTTTCATTTCAGTTTCTTATTTTTAGATTTTTGAAAAAGTTTACCAGTTTATCTCAGCAAATCTCGCGTGAGCTTTCATTACTTTTTTCCATTTAGAATATTTGTAGTCTGGACTAGTGAACCTGCATGGAAGAGAAGCGCCGTCTAAAACACAAAATTCCAATCGATACAAAAGAACTTTCAAAATCGATTCCAATCGATCCGAGCTTTTGATGAAGAGCTTTTAGAATTCAAATTAAAAACTCAACAGAAGAGAATATTGTAAAAGGAACAATTTTATTCACTACTCTGGTGGATCCTAAGAGGAAAACGTACTGAAAATATCGTACGACGGCCGTAAAGAAAACACGCCGCAAAACAAATTTTTTTCTGAGGATGGTTGAAATTCAGTAAGCCAAAACGTAAAAAAACAGTAGTCTTGCAAATCACCGAAAAATATCAATTATCTACAGATTCACTAATCTAATTAACATTTTCTATATGAAAAATACAAATTTTAGGGTTGTGTGAATAACTTCTACAGCTGTTTTCGGTGAACTCTTAAGATGTTTCATACGATTTCATTACGTCGTACAGATGGCTTGCCAAACCAGATATTTCTTCGCGAACTTTGACAGTTTCATGTGCTTGAAAATATCTGCTACCTTTCCCCTTCCTTTTGCCGTATAAAACTCCTGTCTCGGAAGCTGCTTGTAGTCGGCTTTGACGTAGGTTTCGTCGTCCATTACCACGCAGTCAAACTTCGTCAGCATCGTCGTGTACAGCCTCCGGGATCGCGATTTGGCCGTCGTATTTTGTTTATCATCGTGATTTGGAGTCACTACCTTCTTGTTAGTCGATAGTCCGGCTCGTTTTTTTGGCTCGATGCACGGTTGTAGACGATACACCCAGCTTATTTGCGGCATCTCGGAGAGAGAGCTAAAGGTTTCGCTTGAACGTACCGGCAACTCTCTTTGTCGTCTCAGCGGCTTCCGGTTTTCGATTTCCCGGGGCAGACTTCCTGGCTGTCCACAATCGTTCCCCAAACACTTTAATTACATTTGTAACGGTTGATTTGGCAACTTTTAGCGATTTTGCCAGCTTTGCGTGCGAGTAGCTCGGATTTTCGCGATGCGCGAGCAAAATTTTGATACGCTGCTCTTCATCCTTGGACGGCATTTTGACAACTGAAGAATGAATTCCAAAATCAAAATAGGAGCAACATTCTACACGCACAGCGGGGTGTTCAGGTTTTTTAAATGCAAAATTGAAAGAAATATGTCAAGTTGATATTGACCAAATTTTGACCGTATCACCCTTTAGAACAATTTTTTTCAGAAAATTTTCTAACAAAATACAAAAGCCAAATTTTCATATTTTGGCCAATATTTTTTCCTACCCTGACTTTCATCAGGCAACTCAAAGCTACATTTTGTCTTCGATAGAAATAATCATAATGAATAAACCTTTATTGGCTCTTGTCAATTTGCTACAGTGGTGCCAGTTGATTTTAATGGTAATTCAAGACCTAGCCGTAGGAACAAGGGGGAGTTGAGGGTTGAACACCCCCTTCCCCTCCCCAAGAGGGTCCAGGAAAAGCAAGCGAAGTGTTCCACTCTACAATCGAAATAAAAAAATATCTTAATCAAAGTTTTCTTATTCAATGGGTAAAAATCTTTACACAGAACTGGTACCAGAATCTCAAAAACTTATCCCAGGTTGAAAATTCTGCCACAGTCTAAAAAAAAAATTTTTTTTTGGATTGAAATTTTAGTTCCATGTCATCAAACTCAAAATTGTGTTTCAGTAAGGATTCTTGAATTTCAATTCGAAACATCATTAGAAATTAAAAGTAAAATGCTGTTTTGCAATCCTGGTTCAGATTTGGTTTGCATTTCAT
Source organism: Uranotaenia lowii (assembly GCF_029784155.1). Taxonomy (NCBI): domain Eukaryota; kingdom Metazoa; phylum Arthropoda; class Insecta; order Diptera; family Culicidae; genus Uranotaenia; species Uranotaenia lowii. Next base: position 180,808,248 of record NC_073692.1, on the reverse strand, counting down.
TCTTATTTTGCTTCATGACTTTCGAAATCCATATGCATTTTCAATAATGATTTTTCCAATAGAAAACAAAAGTAAATTGAAAACCATCCTCAGTTTCAAGATTGTATTTTCTTGAATTTAATTTTTATGCAGAATTCAGTCATCAAAGCTTCACAATCATAAATTGAAAAGAAGATGTTAAGCAGATTTAACATCTTGGCTTATATTTAAAATTCTTATATGATATTAAAATTCAGAAATCATATTGAAACTCGGAAAAAGATTCTAAATTCAAAGTTTGAAAGCAGGTTCAGAATCAATGTTTAAAATTCAGGTTCAGATTCAAAATTATTATTTTGTTGAGGAATTCATGTCGCAAATTATCGCAGACTTATCATTTCGCAGTTCCTGTTTTGATTCCTTATTTTACAGTTCTACACGCTGAGGAATTATTTCAAACATTTATGTCCTCATTAAATTTTCACTCACACATTGTTAGCAATATTTCTCAGCTCAATTTTTGGATAAATCAAATTTTGAAAAGAGAATTTGTTGTTAAGATATTAGATAATTTTAGTATCAAATAAAACAAAATCAATCATTTGGTTCGTAAATCCAGCTGAAAACAGAAATATTAGATTGAAAGGATTTAAATTTAAGTTATAAACTCTCTGACGCAACTTAGAATAGTTCAGAATAGTTTAGAATAGTTCAGTTTTTTTTTTCAGTACGTTTACCGGAAAATTTTCCCATATCGGATTTTCTGTCGCTGAAAAGTGTCGTCATACAAGTATGCGCAGTTGTTTACAGCTTACGGTCAAAATTTAAACAGGAAGCTTTTGGCCATTCGATTCAGCACATTCGAATTCTTTAGAAGCTTCCACCTTTGGACATTTGATGGAATTTTTTGTTTTAAGTAGAAGCGCTGCCCCAAAATATTCATTGCAATGTGGGTTGGTCCTGCAGAAATATGTTGAAAAAGGTGTAATAAAAACATGTTAAATAAACAAACATTCTTTTAGAATTTATTAAGAATTTTCAACTTTCTATACATCTCCATCTTTTTATTCACTCCCTCCTGTTGAAAAAAAATTCGAAACTCTGCAGCGACGGGTGATGTTTGAATATGTTGGTCGAACAATGTGGAATGATTATCTCGATTATCTACGCAAGAGGGATGATAGTCAAATGACTAACCACAACAAAGATCAAAATTTCATTTGACATTTTTTTGCTCTCCGATCAAACGATTGCGCTCTCCACGATTGTCACGAACGATGTGTGGTGGTTGTCTCCGGAAAAATTCAAACGATGGTGACCACTTACAAGCCTGGACCTGCGAACTGACCACAAAAGTGAGCTACGTCATCGACCCATTCAATTTACAACTTGGTTTAGCCTAATGGCTAACGTGTCTGGTTAATAAGCCAGACAACTAGGGATTAAATCCTACCACCCTAAAATTTGGGTAAAGGAAGTTTCATGAGTCTTAGGAAGCAAAATGAACACAAATATAACTATGTAGACTACAATACTTAAAACTACTTAAAACTAATGTAAGCTATTTTGTTGTTCTATGAAGTTGTTTTTGAATGCCTTTTTTAATTGTGTTTTGTTCATCGCTACGTCTATAATTTCACTTTGTAAATTGTATTTGTACATCATTTGATTAATAGGTTGATGTTTTGCATAGTCTTTGTCGTAAAGTTTAATGTAGAACAAATGTTTATTTCTTAATGGACGGGAGGGTGCGTAAAAATTTAGTTTTGAAAGTAATTCAGGACTGTCTATTCTTTGTGTAACAACATCATTTACAAATGCAATTTGGGAAAATTCTCTGCGTTTACTGAGAGGTTCTATATCAATAAGCTTACAACGAGATTCATACGATGGCAGAGGAAAAGTGGTCCAATTTATTTTACGTAGCGCATATAACAAAAATTGTTTTTGAACTGATTCGAGACGTTGCTCGTGAATATTTGAATAAGGATTCCATATGATGCTACAATACTCCAGTATCGAACGAACATAGGATATATAAAGTGATTTTATGGTGTATGGGTCTTGAAAGTGTTTGCTGAAACGTTTTACAAATCCTAGCATGCAATTTGCTTTATTGATGATATTGTTCTGATGTTCTACAAACGTGAGTTTTGAATCCAGTATGACGCCAAGATCCCTTACAATTTTGCATTTTTGTACTGGTTGATTGCCTAATTTTGTTTCAATGATGGGGTAACTTTGCTTTCTGCTAAATGATATAGAGTTGCATTTTTTAACATTCAATTGAAGTAAACTTTTGTTGCACCATTCAAAGAAAACATTGATTTCGTTTTGAAATGTTTCAACATCTTCGGTTGTTTTTATTTTCAGAAATAGTTTAATATCGTCGGCGTATATTAGGTATTCAATCCGTTTTAGAATAAAGGAAATGTCGTTAACGAACAGTATGAAAAGGAGAGGTCCTAAATGAGACCCCTGAGGCACACCAGAGGTCACAGCTACAGATTTAGATAATTCGTTTTGGAAACGAACGATTTGTGTTCGATCAGTTAAATATGATTGTAACCAGGAGAGAAGATTTGGATGAAAGCCAATTTTTTTTAATTTGAAGATTAAAAGGGGTATGTCAATGCGATCAAAGGCTTTGCTAAAGTCGGTATAAATAGCCTCAACATGAAAGCCTTTGCTCATAGAATCGATAACGTATGTAACGAATTCGAGAAGATTTGATGCTGTAGAGCGCCCTTTGAAGAAACCATGTTGTTTACTCGTTATAATATTTTTTACTTGTTGATAAATTTTTTCATTTATTATTGATTCAAAAAGTTTTGGGATGCAAGACAAAATAGCTATTCCTCTATAATTTCGTACATCTGATTTTTTTCCGGACTTGAAAATCTTTTTTTTTTTAGGGATTTTTAACGGCTATCAGTCTCGGATTTTTAAGTAAAAACGACTGTTTTTTACTCCAACGTTTCGATCCTTATTGGATCTTCATCAGGGGCGATAAAGTGTCGTTTTCTTGTTAAGTTTGATTCGGCTTATCTGATAAGCCGAATCAAACTTAACAAGAAAACGACACTTTATCGCCCCTGATGAAGATCCAATAAGGATCGAAACGTTGGAGTAAAAAACAGTCGTTTTTACTTAAAAATCCGAGACTGATAGCCGTTAAAAATCCCTAAAAAAATCAACCAAAACAGTCGTTCCATTCATAAAGGACTTGAAAATCGGAATTAAAAAAGATTTTTTCCAAAATTTGGGTACTTTTCTATAATTTAATGACATATTAAAAAGAATCAGAAGAGGCTCTGTCAATTCGGCCGCCAAGTTTTTAAGAAAACATGGGGGAAGTCCATCAGGCCCTGCTCCTTTGGAAGCATAACGAAAGGTACAATGTAACAAACATAAGGAAAATTGAAATTCCTTCAAAGGAAAAAAAAGATCGCAGATATAAACCAGCTAAAGGCTGAAAGTCTCTATAACAAATAAAACAAATGTACAATTTTCAGATAATTTAAGTCTTTTCGTCCTATGAAAAACTTTGATTTTATTTGAAGAGGCGATAAATATTTAAAGCCTCTATAAATAAATCAATCAATCAATCAATCAAACCCTGATTTTGATCTCGGAAAAAATCATCAAAGTGAAAAATATTTGCTAATAAAACATGGAATCTTGACGTAAAAAATATGCAAAGAATTCCATGTTTTGTCGGTGTATTGTTTAAAATTTTGAATATTGCAGTTAAATCAAAATTCAAATTTGAAACTTAAATCCGATCGGATTTGCAAGAGCCGCAAAATTTTTAACTCTTATTATTACATTTGATAATTTGATATATTTTCATCGATGGTTAATATCTTTAAATTTGGTCAAGAGTACGGTAGATTTAGTTTATTAAAAATGAGCATAGAATAGATTTTTTTTCAAGTAATCGATGGATTCCTTAAATAACGTTTTCTTGCTCTAATGCATGGGTGGCCAAACCATGGCCCGCGACCAACTTTTTGTGGCCCGCGAAGTTCTTTTTAGAAAAGTTATGGTCTAAGAATTTGACATTTTTCTTGGTCTGCGTATATCATTTGGATAAATTTATCTGAATCTACACTAACAAAATTCAAAACAGAGATATAAAAGTCTCCTTGAAGTGATATAGGCCAACGGGATAAAAGTGTTTAAACACTACTTTCGAGATAACATGTTTTCAAATTACTGTGTTTGGCCATTTTCCACTTATTTTTCGAACAGTTGTAATTTTCTTTCGATCGTACAAGTATGAGGATATAACTATAAAAATCTAAAAAATTCACCAAATTTAATTTGAATCATCGAGAATCGTTTGGCATTATTAACTCAAAATCAATCATTTTTGCACTAACATATACGTCTTTAGCTCTGAGGGTCTCATATAATTTTACCAAAAAGTATACCGTCACTGAAATTTCAGTTTTCAAGTTATAACAATTCTACGGTGACACATTATCTGTGAATCCCATAACAAATTTTTCAATGTTTTCCGTTTGGGATTTGGTGACTACTTATCATTGATTTAAAGAGCATTCAAGCGGACTCTAGTCTTAATATTGAGGAGTTTGAATAACCTCAGAGAGATAGTAAGATCGTATCAAAATCATTTAAAATTCGTGAAAAAAATTACCGAATCTTATCAATATCGTAATTAAAACAATAATTTTACATCAACTTCAACCATTTGTAACTTGAATTCTATTTCAACAACTTCGTTCATCCATCCAAATTTAACTTTTTCAAATATTGTAAAATATCGAAAGTGTGCTGTGAAAATTTTTCACAACAGTTATTTTTTGCTAAGCTTCATGAAAATTAAAGGAACTCCAAATATATTTTAATTGGCATCTTGCTTTGTATTTATGTACAAGTACATCAATAATGAAAAACTAATGAGAATTTACTTTTCGGTAGAAGAATTCAACTACAATCCGATTCGTACTGACAAATCTCTCAAAAGAACGATTTTTCACAAATTTTAAACTTACAAAAAGTGCAATGATTATCAAAGAATCAAATTCGTATTCATCCTGTTTATAAAACGCTTTTCCAATACACTTGTCAAATCGAAATATTGGAAAATTTAAAAATAGTTGGATTGAGTTGAGGTTGAGTTCCATACTTTGAAAAATCAATATTATCTATATATATAAAAAGCAATTTCTGTATGTTTGTTTGTTTGTTTGTTTGTTTGTTTGTTTGTTTGTTTGTTTGTTTGTTTGTTTGTCCTCTATAGACTCAGCCGTCTTGAGAGCTAGAGAGCTGAAATTTGGCATGGATGCTCATTAGGACCAGGAAGGATGAAAAATGTTTTTAGATTTTCGGATGACCCCTTCTGAAGGGGGTCGTCCATAGAAGACAAATATTGTTTTCGCGATATTGACGTTATTTTTTGTCGGATCGTCTTGAAAATTTGCACATGAGTGTTTTGAAAGACGAGAAATCGATTTCAGATGTCAAATTATGTGTAAGGGATCGTCCAAAGGGGTCGTCCATATTAACTGTTCGCTGTTTTTGCGATATTGACGTTATTATACATCGTATTCAGATGAAAATTTGTACACGATAGTTTTGAGTGACGTGCAATCGATTTAAGGTATCGAATCCAGTGTAAGGGGCCGGCGAAAGGGGTCGTCCATATTGAATTTTCAGTATCTTTGTGATATTGACGTTTTTATACATCGGATTGGGATGAAAATTTCCACGTAGGTGTTATTAGGGACGAACAACTGTTTTCACTTATCCAAACTAAAATCAGGGGTCGGCCAAAGGGGTCGTCCATATGAACTATTCACTGTTGATGCGATATTGTCGTTAATATACATCGGATTCAGATGAAAATTGGTACACGAGAGTTTTGAGGGACGAGCAACCGATTTCAGTGTAAGGGTCCGGCAAAAGGGGTCGTCCATGTTAAACTTTCAATATTTTTGCAATATCGTCATAATTATACATCGGATTGGGATGAAAATTTGCACACGGTAGTTTTCAGGGACAGGCAATCGATTTCAGATGTCAAATATTTTGCCAGGGGTCGACGAAAGGGGTCGTCCATTTAGATTAATTGTTCACTGTTTTTTGCTATATTGACGTTATTATGCAATGGATTGCTTTGAAAATTGGTACACGGGAGTTTTGAGGGAAGGGCAATCGATTTCAGATATCAAATATGGTATAAGAAGCCTCGGAAAAGGGTTTAACTTTTTGGCAAAAATGGCGTTGTTATGCAACGATTGAGTCAAAATTTATACACGGGTTTTTTTTGGCACGGTCAATTGATTCCTGATTTCAAATTTAGTAGCAGACGACAGACAAATTGATCGTCCAATATTTTTGCAATTATTACTTTACAATGAATTCAAAAGTGCATCTGGAAAATGCTTGGCCATTGACTTTCATGCAAACTATTCATGGCATATTCCAAGTTGGAAGCGAAACGGAGTTCGTATGGGATCAGCTAGTTTAAGATATAACAAGAGTTCGTTGAAAAAGTATTCTTTTCAATGTCAAAAGCATGTGACGTTACTTTATTTCAACAATTACAATCTGCCGGTTTTTTTTAATTTGCCTATAATTTTATTTTAAGAAGAACGGTTAACTTGAAAACTTTGAAAAGTGGGCGGTTATTTTTTAATACTTAGAGACCATGAAATTGACTTAATATTCATTGCAGTCAGACCATTTGACATTTTTGGGATGAATAAACCAAGGAAGTTTTAACTGCCTTGAAAAGGGAAGGGGTAAACCATTTCGTATTGCAGAATATTCCTACTATTTTTAAAATGGAGCAAAATTTATCAAAATACGCTAGTAACAAAAATGGCTCATAATGATGAAACTATACGAAAGTTGCCAGATTTTTTTTCAGTGCACATCCAGGCCAGAAAGATCTGGGCCATTTTATTCAAAAACTTGGCATAATCCGGGCATTTGATTTCCAAATTGTCTACCAAAAATCCGTGCAAATTCGGTAAATACTTACTTAATAACATAATAACAGATTTTAAATTGTATTTTAGGCTTCCACAAAACCTTTCATGACTATTTTTATAAAACTTGCTCAAAAAATTCGCGTTTTCAACAATTTTTAATGAAATTCAGGCAACCAATCGGACCGGACTTTTCCCAAATTTTGTATACCTGGTAATACCTGTGAAAACCCGGATAAAATCGGGTAACCAAGAAAGCTTTATCTATACCCAGGCAAATGATTTTTATAGCATTTTAAAAATCTTTTATTATTCCTTTTCTTCAAATATTTCAGAACAATTTGTTTCTTTTTGGCCCGTCAGCCAATCTCATTTCTGAAATTCGGCCCGCTCACGAAAGGTTCAAGGTGGTGCATAAATCCAGGACTTAAGACAAACAGGTTAAAATCTATAAAATTTCTTTGAATCCAGTTTACTTTGAGATCTTGTTTGTATCTTGTCAGTTCAATATTTTTAAACACCTGATCAAATATAAGATTTTGTGGCAATATTGTGAGGAGATGATGATCTTTTTCGTCGATGGCTGAATCAGCCGAAATAGGAAGTAAGCGGAGCTTTCTCTAGCGGATATGAAAAAAATACAGGATAATCTAGCGATTAGCGATTAGCATTTTTGTCCCAGTCACTGAAAATTAGGGAACAAAAGTTTCGAACATAAAAAAAAACTATGTTTAAAAGAATGAACAAATTATTTTAAAAACATATCCTAAAGTGCTTGAAAGAATACCATTTGCCATATTCGTGACTGCCGGCTTGTTGAGAGATGCGTCAAATATTATCATCAATTAAACTCTTTTAATCTTTCTTAGCATAGCAAGTAAGACAGTCGTGTACCGCCACTTAAGAAGTACGTGCCCGATTGAAGGGTTAACCTGTACCCAGTCAGTCAGTACACTGTTATTGAATGCACTGAAGATGGCGTTCCAAGCAAGTTGGTACCTTGGCTCAAGCAGTCGGTAGCCTTTTCGAAATGCTAAGTAAGAAGCAACTCGTCCAGAGTGGCAACGATTTGTCAGTCGTTGAAAGGGGTGATAATTTTCTAACCAAACAGCAGGTAGGTAAATAAGCCAGCCTCCATCCATGCCATTTGTGTAAAGTGCAAATCGCCAAGACTTCTGGCCATGCATAACTACTTCTGGCTGGTGGCACGAAGATTTACTGGTCGAATCTTCAAGATTCCACCGCGCAATTGAGAGTGGACAAATTTGCCGAAAGGAAATCCCAGCAAAGATCGATCCGATCCAGCGAGAGAGAACTTCTTGACGAGGCGGCGATGAAAGAGCAACACCATAATGTCAACAACATGATGATGTTAGCCAACGCACAAGTTGCAAGAACAAAATGATGATGGACCCCTCGTTGGGCGTCCGTCTAGTGAAAAATGTCACTTGAGTCGATTGGAGGTGTGTGGTGTGCTTGTTGAACTTTCGGTGGCCCAGGCGTTAAAAATTATTCGCAATAAACCGATTGGCAACATATCGGCAGTCTGGCATTTCGGAGACTTTTATTTCCTGCGTAAATTAGAGCCTGAAAGTTCAAGCTCTAGGTGGAATATTGCGATATTTTGTTTTGATTTATTGAAACAAACAAACAAGGAAACATTATCAACTTGTAATATAAATAAATATATCGAAAATTTGCGTTTTGTTACATTTTTGTGGTTTTTATGTTTTACATTTGAAGAATAATTAAAAAAAATGAAACAAAATACGAAAATAATAAAACAATCAGATCAAAACAAAAATAGAATCCACATTCAAAACCTGGGCCAGAACAAATTCTCAAAAAGTAACCCAAGTGAATGAAAAACAATGGCAGGTCGAAAAAGTTTTACTGTGCAACACATTTCACCATGACGTAATTTCACTTGTTTGTCCCCTTTGCACAATTTTCATATTTTTCAAAAGTTTAAACAATTGAGAGATCACGAGTTAAACTATAGAAAATGGGAGCTGATGCTTTATATATTCATGATTTTTATGAATTTCCGATTTAAAATAGCTTAACTTATCGGTTTTGTGCATTATAGATTGTATGGAAGAATAATTTGAGAATTTGGAAAAAAAAATTATTTTTTATTCAATTTTATTCCAGCCCTAGCCGTTTAGCGCTCAACCTTGCCTTTAGGCAGGGTTTACTTAAATTTTCATATATAAAACCGCATCGAAAAGTAATTTTTATTTTTTTTCTACTCAATAATAAGAAAGATATTGCTCCAAGATTCCGTAATGATGCAGCTGTTTGACATGCGCATGACTTTCGCTTAAGGTACGAGAAAATGGCCCATTTAATCCCTCAAAATATCCGTTTTGGGAAAATTTTACCTATAGATTGCTGTTATTCCATTGGCCACAAATGTTGACCGATTTTGATCGTATCAATTCATTTTGTAGATAATTATCCCGGATTTTCCGGGTATAAAAAAATTACTTTAAAAAATTCAGCTTTGGCTTTGCTTCGCTGTATCTCATATGTCAATCAACCGAATTTCTAAAGTTAATTTTTATTTTATATTCGTTCATTTCATAATTATTTTCATGGAACAAACTTAGTCTTTAAAACATCTCAGCTCTTTATTATTGGAATGATTATTTAGACGCTTTGAATCTGCGCTTAAGGTCATATTGACCCGGATAACTATGGGAGATCAATAATTTTCGAAGCCTCAAGGAACATAATTTCATATTGTTATTTGTTCAGAAAAGAAATGATAAAGAAAATTTAATCGAAGTTGGTTAGAAATGGTAATTTAAAAAAAAACGGGCCAAAAAATATTTTGTTTTTTAAATTATATATTTTTCATAAATATGTTTGTAATAAATCAGTGCTGAAAAGTAGCTTTTTACGATATTGATTTCAATTTCAAAATGTTGATTTTTTAACACTGAATTGCCTAAGAAATTCCATACAACAAAAAGCACATCTGAACAAATGATTGTATGTAGACGCCCTGACTGAAAATTAAAGATCAAGTCGGACAGTGCATTTGCAAGCGATAAAAACAGTGTCGGAAAGTAATTCTTTTCAATATTGTTTTCAATTTCAAGAAGTAAACTTTTCGACACTAAACTACATTTAAATATTTTCTCATACTTGACATTGTAGATCCCTCAAAATGGTGTTATTTTGTTGCCACTCGAATTTCCAAGAACCGAGACGTGAGTCGGTTAAGTATCGGTATAAGACAGTTGTTCAAGGTTGCCGAAAAAAAAATGTGTTTTTTTGTGTTTTATGATTTATTAAAAAAAATAATCTGTAATGGTTTTCTGTGATGCTATTCCCATTAATTTCATTGAAAAGTCATGTCAAATTGTGTGGTTTTTTCAATTTTGCTTCGGAAAAACCAGTAACATTAACAATCTTATAATAATTTTCCAATTTAAAAATAGAAATTCATATTTTTTAAATTAAAAAATTAGAATTTAGACAAAAACGGACAAAATTTAAAAATCTGTGAATTTATTTGATTCTTTGAAAATTCTGTGTTCTGTGACACAGATTCTGTGATGAAAATTTTCTTCAAACTCTGTGAAAATATAACTTTATCTGTGATTTTGGCAACCTCGCAGTGGTCGGCAACCATTTGAGTTAATAAAGATAAAACTTTTTTTTTTAATTTTTCAGAGTTTTTTAGAGCCGTATCTTTGTTTTCTTGACAAAACTTAGTAAATCGGCAAAATAAATTGATCTTCTATTCTTCTATTCTTTCAACTTGGTTTGTAAAAGTGATTGATAAGAACATCATTTAAAATAACATGATGAACAAAAATACTGAAATGATAAATTTTCCTTAATCATTAGAAATTTATATAGTCAAAAAATTTCATCTGCTTGAATAATGCTCAGACAATTTGTTCATAATTTTCAGAAGCATATTTATTTGTCTGCAGAATTAATGCAGATTTATTAAAAATTGGTGTATTTTTTTAAGTCAGAATAGATAGTTGATTTTTTTTTTAATTCAATACATGACCAATTCATTCATTTATTCCCAAGTTACCAGAAGTCACATAACTAAAGCTTAGTTCTTTTAGAAATGGTACAGTTACGAATGCGTGTATCTCAAAAACCTTTCGTTTGATCTAAATACTTTCTATTCAATTTCTGCTACTTTTTGGACCGATCTTTTAAAAGAAACTGAGGGCAATTTTGTGGATACAGCTATTTCAAAATTAACAAATTTGATTAATTTTGAGCCACTTTTTGAGCGTTTTTAATGGAATTTCTGCTGGAAAATCTGGCAATAACAAGATAAAACCATCGTGAGATTGGACTTAAAGTATAATCGGTTAGTATAGATCGTAGATTGCGAAGGGTACAAAAAAGATTATTTTTAAAAGGCTTTTAAAAAGAGTGAAAACCATAGTTTTTGTTTTGAAAATTGTTGTTTTTTTCATAGGAGCAGAATTTTGGCAAATCATTATATTTAATACAAAATAATCAGCAAATACACACTTTAATATACTCGGGACCTTGCCACAAGCAGACATGGTATACAATTCAAAAGCTGGAATTTGTTTAAAATAGGGTATTTTCTTCAATTTTTCGTTCACCAGAAGTCATCTGTCCCATAGCCTCGGAACCGGATGTACAGCTTACGGGCTGTAGAAATAGCAAAAAATTGTTGTTTGAGATCAGGTTTGAATGACTCATTAGGGTCAAGTGGGGTAATTATGAACACGGGGTAATTCCGAACAAGTGCCATACGCGCGGCTGTGGGGGATGAATGAACACAAAAAGTACCAAAAGTGATAGTTGAACATCCAATTGATAGCTATAAGCTGTTTCCGATCTGTTTTCAAATCCTAATGATATCATTTCAGGTGTTTTAAAAAACCATTACCCCGTGAAACGGAAATCGTTTTCGACAATGTTCAATGTTTTGAATATCTGATCACAGGAAATCCAGCTGGAATGTTGTTATCTCCTGTTTAACATCCAGTTTAGGATGCTTTATCTGAATTTTGAAAAAAAATTGAAAAATTTTATTCCCACTGATTCACAGATGAGTGTTCATATTTACCCCATAGTTTTTGTCCTATGGGGTAATTATGAACACAGGTTCTTATTCATTTCCTGACATTTCTTTGGCCTTTTTATGGTCAAATGTTTTATTCATTAACTTAGGGGGCCATTTACTAATTACCCAAGCATTTTCAGACCTCTTTCCCCCTCCTCCCCTCGTAAGAATTTTTTTACAAACCTCCTCCCCTCCCCCCTTCCGTAAGATCTTAACACATTAAGGATCGTGAAAAAATCTTAGCCGGGAAACATCAACACTCGGCATTCTGTATCACAGAATCCACTGGACCCAAAAAATTTAATATTTAAATAAGGTCCACAATGTGTTAAGTGTGAAGTTTTAAATTTTTGAGAAATTGATTTTTTGAATTGAGATTCGGATTAAGAAAGAAAAGCCATGTGTAACTGAACATAAGATTCAAAAAATAAAAATCACCATCGTAGGGCAGTTTTATTTCGCCTTCGATCTCCAGGTGCTAAATTTTACAATCAATATTGAGTACAACACAATAAAGGTACTTGATTCACTAAATATTCCTTTAGGCAAATGAATCAACATGTGTCTGAAGATTTTTTTTTCTATTGTAACATGAATGCGCGAATGCGTTCCGAATCGATTACCGCCTATTTCTGTAGAAAAAAATCATTTAAATTATTTTAACTGGACAAGTTACTTACAAAATTTTAATACATTAAGGTATTAAACTCTTGATTTTTTTGTGCCGCAATGTGTTAAGTGTTAAGTTTTGAATTATTGAGAAATTGATTTTTTGAATTGAGATCCGGATTAAGAAAAATAAAAGCTATGTCAGTTCTTTTCAGTCTTTGAAAAAAACTTTTGAACACAATTTTATCAAAACTGGAAATAAAATTTCAAAAGTGAAAAAAGTGAATAAAACAGAAATTAGAAAAAAGCTTAATCCGTAACCACATTTAAAAAAGTCCTCATTTTGTTTAAAAAATTAGTGATAAGAACTTGCATTTTGTTGATTGAAAAAAGGCAGTCAAATGTTTTCTTAGATTAAGTGAGTGGTGCGTAAGCATAGTTTTAACCGGTAATACCAAAACCGAAAACGTGTATCCCAGGAATAGTTTCTTAATACCGAATACAGGTTTTACGTCCTTCCAAACCAGTTTTTTTTTGTATTGATAAATAACAAGGTTATAAATTAAACTTGAAGAAATGTTTAATTTGACTTAAAATAAAATTCACCATTTGTTTGCAAAAGGTTTGCTGCTCGAGCTTTTATCCATGACCGTGTTAAATTTTACATTATTATGAACTTTAAACCTCTGTGGTCAGTTGACTGTTAACTGTATGAAAAATTTTGATAAATATAATAGGTGAATAAGTCCACAAAGCAAAGATCAAAAAGTTCAATTTTCCTGTATTTTTGGGCAACATGCTGCTATTCAGAACATTAGAGTTACAGCAAATAATAAATTTTTGGGTGTTACATTTGGATAACAAAGATCCAAAATCTATTTTCTTGCAGTCTTATTTTAAAACTTTGATACTTTTTCAATGTTAATTTGTTCGAATATTTTTTTTTTTCATTTTTGCAAAATGAGTATTTTTTGACTGAAGATTTTCTCTTTCAGTTTGGTGAGGAAAACTTCTGCAGAACTAATTATTTTGAGAGAATAGAGCTACTAATGTGAAATTTCGTAGATGTGATTATATATAACTGACTGTCGATCATATATAACTGACAAGCCTAGCAAAAAATGACTGTTCACTGGTTCAAGAAGATTTCAATTAGTGTTTTTGTGAACCATCTTAAAAGAATCTAGAATTTTCTGTATTATGTAGATATAGGTTTCAATTTTATGATACCTGAAAAGCCTAGCCCACGACATCTAGGTGAAGACTTGATGTTTGCTGCGCAGAACCTTTTAAACGGATGTAAAAAGTATCGAGTATCCTAACTCGCCTAGAATTTTACTCGTATGGAGAGGTCCTATCAATTAAAAATGTTCTGCAAAGACATAAAGAAACGGAAAAAGGAAACCAACTAAAACATAAAAGATGCAACAAAGAAATTAAACTCCCGAAACAGAAGATAGAAAAAATCAATAAAAAGTAACACTAAATAGTTATTTTGTCTGTTGCTTTACATCTTCTTTTTGATTACATTTGTTTATTTTACAAGTTTTACACATGAATTGAATTGAGTTTTTATGAAACAACCCGTTTTCTTATCACTGCTAATTATTTTCATTATTTGGTGTTGAATTGAGATTTTCTGACACCATATAAATCATATTGGACAAGTCTCGGGGTAAATATGAACATAGTCCGGGGTAATTATGAACAGGCTTTGGGGTAATTATGAACATTATTTTTTCAGTAAAAAATCACCATACACTGCTTACTATGGGTAAATGTAACGTATAACAACTGTTCGTAATCCGTGTTCATAATTACCCCCTAGACAGAGGGGTAAATATGAACAGACGGGGTAATTATGAACAGACGTCTCAAGGACGTGGGTTGCGGCCAAAAAAAAAAGTTGCTCTACAGAATGATGAAGAGCACGGAAACATTCATTGTTGGCAGCTTTTCAGAATTTATGATAAGAAATAAACATATGGTGGCTGTAAGTGTGCCATATGAAGAAATTTTGTTCATAATTACCCCACCTAGCCCTACATTACCAGGCAACACTTCCAGCTTATCGGAGAAAAAATTTGTTTCGCAAATTTCAGCGATCTACCCTCAGTTTTTCGCTTATTGAAAATTAAAAATGCTGGTATGAGACTTGACTTCCCTGATGACCCTTAGCCGGAGTTGCCGATCATATGCTTCTCTTCAATGTTTGATTTGAACTTTGTGGACATTTTTGACAGTATTTGCATACTTTTCCACCACTCACAAATAGTTATTCTTTGAATAATTAAGGGTTTTGTCAGATATCAATTTGATAATGATGGATTTAGAAGGAAACTGTGCAAAATTATTTTTTTCCTTTTTCTCTTGCATCGTTAATATCTCAAAAAAGCGTTAATTTTAAATTTTGAAAAAAAAAGGTCGGATAGTATTTTACAGGCAACAAAATGCTGTCAAAATTTTGAATGTCCGATTATGAGTAAACGAGCTGTTAGCAAAAGGAAGTGTCCTTTTTCTAAAAAAAACTAAGCTTTAATTTGTTTTGAACTTTTGAAGATCCCATTTGGCCGATTAAAAGGAATTTTGAAGACTTTCCCTCGAGTGCTTCTTATCGAACTTTGGACGAACACGGAAGGTCTAAAAAAGTATCATAAAACATATGTGTACGTTCTAGGAGCTTATTAACAGTTGAAATCCCATTTGTGAAATTTGGTTTAAACTTAGAAAAACCAGCCTCAGTTTTTCAAATATGTTTTTCGAAAACAAATAACCATCGATCTAGCTTTCTAATACATCTAATGTAATTACTTTTGTTTTCAAATATTAGGTTTATGAAGTAAAATGGAATTCAATTTCAACAATGAATATGCTTTCTTAAATCTTAACTCGATCATTATGTTTTGTTCTTAAATAATAATTTAAGAATATTTTACTTAAGGCAGATTTTTTGAAACCAGGCGAAAATCTGTAATAAGATAATATCATCATATTATCAAAAACCTAGTTTAATTTCAAATATCTTTGAAAATTATGATGTTCTAAACTAACAATTCAAAGTCGATTTGCATTCCAGTTACAGTACTCCAAAGGAGGGTTCGAAATTACATTCCCGAGTCCTATCGCATTTGTTGAGTATTTAGATGCATCAGCTCGTGACTTTTATCGCGCGGATTTTGATGCTATGAACCGTGTTCTATCCGAAGTCGACTGGTCCAATATTTTGGATATTTGATTTGACGTAGATTTGGCTGTTAATACATTTAACGCAATTCTGGATGACGCTTTCGATCAATCCGTACCCCTGATGCGACCTCCTCTTCGACCTCCTTGGACTAACGCTCACCTGAAACGATTGAAAAAGACACGTTCGAAATTGTTGCGGATGTTTTGTAACTCCAGATGCCCATTTGCGAAAATCAACTTGAACGCTGCTACTAAACAATACCGAATATATAATCGATTGTGCTATCGCCGTTATGTGGAACGTACTCAAAGCGAGCTTTGTCGAAATCCAAAAAAGTTTTGGAAATTTGTAAACTCTAAACGAAAGGAGTCCGGGCTTCCAGCTATCCTCAAATTAAAAAATCGCATTGCCACGTCGCCTGATGATAAATGTTGCCTTTTCGCGACGCATTTCGCCAGTGTCTTTTCAGTGGAATCGCCAACTGCCGATCAATTAAACGCCGCTGTAACACGATTACCCATCAATGTGTTGGATCTGGATGTTTTTGCTGTTAGCGAGGAAATGGTTTTAGAAGCTATCAATAATTTAAAGAACTCCACTTCAGCTGGTCAGGATGGAATACCGGCATGCGTACTGAAAAACTGTCGCGCTTTGTTGGTAAAACCACTTACGTGCATTTTCAATCAGTCTCTCCAACAGCAAAAATTTCCTACCATCTGGAAAAAATCGCTTATGAGCCCAGTACACAAAAAAGGTGACAAGCAAGATGTTCTTAACTACCGCGGAGTCACATCGCTAGCTGCCTGTTCGAAAGTATTTGAGAGGATCGTCAACGATGTCATGTTTTCAGCCTGCCGGAACTGGATCTCTGAGAATCAGCATGGATTTTTTCCTAAACGTTCGGTAACTTCAAACCTGATGGTTTTCACATCCTTCTGCATATCCAACATGGATGGCGGGAAACAAATCGACGCGATATATACCGATATTTCGGCGGCATTTGATTCTGTAAACCACGATATTCTCCTGAAAAAATTGCATCGACTTGGCATTTCCGAACGATTGTGTGCATGGATCAGAAGCTACCTAACGGATCGTCGATTGGCTGTAAGAATGGTTCTGCTGAATCCTCTGACTTTACTCCAAAGTCTGGGGTACCTCAAGGCAGCAATTTGGGTCCTTTATTGTTTACACTATTCTGTAACGACATTAATTTTTTGCTCACTGGATGTGGAGTTCTCCTATACGCGGACGACCTGAAAATATTTTTAGTCATAAACAACCAAGCTGATTGTTATGAATTGCAACAATTCTTGGACACAGTTGTGAACTGGTGCGCTAATAATTTACTTGTTTTGAGCGTAGCGAAGTGCTGTATTATAACATTTGGGCGTATGAAAAATCCATTCATCCATCACTACAATATTCTGGGCGAACAGTTGCAACGTGTTGACGAGATTAAGGATCTTGGCGTTTTATTGGACAACCGTATGACTTTTAAGCGTCACTATTCTGTGGTACTCGAGAAGGCAAATCGTATGCTGGGATTCATTATGCGTTTGAGCAAAGAATTCACTGATCCGATTTGCTTGCGAGCTTTGTATTGCTGTCTGGTGCGTTCAATATTGGAATCTGCGAACCTGATATGGCGGCCGTTTGAAGCTGCATGGACAGCGCGTTTTGAAGCAATTCAACGTCGGTTCGTTCGTTATGCTCTTCGTGAGCTACCTTGGGAGAATCCGTTAAATTTACCTCCATACGCACATCGATGTGCCCTGCTTGGACTTCATACGCTGTCGGATCGTCGTTCCATCGGTCAATTGATGTTCGTGGCAAAGATTCTTCGGAACGAAATTGACTGCTCCTGGATACTCTCTCGCTGCAATATTTATGCTCCAGAAAGAACCCTGCGCAATAGGAATTGGCTTTCTCTGGAACCAAGAAGCACGCGATATGGCAGCAATGACCCTCTCCGTTCCGCGAAATTATGCTTTTTACGTTATTTTAATGTCTTCGACTTCAATGTATCCATTTCAACTTTTAGACGCCGCATTGAATCTGACTTGAGTGATCAACTAAGAACTTAGGAATAGTATCATGTTATGTACAAATAATTATTAAGTAGATCATTAAGACACCTACATGTGTCAGATGATTTTATATTAAATAAACAATAAACAATAAACAATTAATTTAAATGCAATGCTATCAGGTTTGTTTATCCAGTCTTTCTTGTATCTGGTTTCGACTCTCTTAGTTAGTATTTTAATTATTGAAATTTGAGAACTTGAAATATAAAATTTAAATTTTTCATTCAAATTGCTGTTCTATCCAAGGATGCAGAAATCACAGAATAATCTATAATTTCACAAAAAAATTCATATATTTTCGTCACAGATCCTGTGTCCGGATCACTGAATATTGAAAATGTTCACAGAATTCACAGAATTTCTGCATTTTGTACAAACTTTTTTAAATTTGAATTTTGATATCACTATTAACCTCATATTTTTAATCTAAATCATGAAATATTATTGCATTTGTTATGTTTTTTTTTTTCAATTAAATAATTAAAACACAATTCTATTTGTGAATATTTGACTTGACTTTTCTATAAAATTCATGAAAACAGCACACAGAAAACCGTCACCAAATTTGGATGTCAAATAGCAGATTTTTACTTGTCAATGATTCACAGATTTTTATTTGTCAAAACACAGAATTATTTTTCGGCAACCTTGGTATGTTACAGTCTTGGAAGGCTCGTCTCTTAACTGGATTGTCATTTTATCCAAATAGACTCCAGTAGATTCACACTAATCGCTAAGTTCAGTATGATGTTCTCTATCAGTCGTAAAATAGGGTTACGGACCTATTTTGGACCGCTTTGGGAAGTGGCTATGCTATTTTCTGGAATAAAAAAGAATATGTTACAATTTTCAGTGTTCAATACTGGCCAGTTGGCTAATCTTTAGGCTCAATTTTCAGAACGCAAATCTCCTTCAGGCGACCCAATGATAAGTTGAGAAAATCTGACATCGTGAACTTCGTGACATCAATTGACTAATTTTGACTTCGAAAGCCTTAGTGGATTTGGTTTGGCTTCAGTTATGTACACAGATAGATTCAAAAAGATAAAAATGTGCGAGATTTATGCGTTCTTTTTAGCCATCTAAAAGCCTGATTTTTTTCACAATAATTCAGTTTTAAGTTTGATACTAACTTTGTTCTGGGATAAAATTTATCTTTGGAGTAATTTTCCAACAGCTTTTTTTTTTTAAATTACATAATCACAGGGGCTGAAAAACTAGATTTTTAGTACTTTATCGCTTGTAAAATTTACACATTTCAACCACCTTTTTCCAAGTTTTGAAACATATATACACCCAAAATTCAGCCTCTGTGCCAATGGCGTGTAGTCAATTACATAGCATCATTGGTACAAGAAGATAACGCGACCGGTGCTGATTCGATTTGCTCCCACTGGCATTAATCTCCCAAGTTAACCCAATTGCGTATGTCTGAAAGAAACAAAATAAAAACGTTTGCACGTCCCTCCCTATCGCATCACAAGACGAAGAAGGATGGAAATAAATACCGGCCAACAACAGGCAGCCAGCGAACCGAGCACTGTGCGTGTGAATGTAGCAAAAGCAACAATAAAAATATCCTTCTAATTCAATCCAACGGCACCGGCAAACCACGGCCAAGCTGTGCGTGTGTATGCAGTAAAAGCAACAAAAAAAAACATTGCTTCAATTCAATCCCCCGACAAACAACCACGGCTAAGCTGTCCGTGTGTATGTAGCAAAAGCAACAACAAAAACATTCCTTCAATTCACCAGCAAACAACCAACGGCCAAGCTGCCCGGCTTTAGCAGCTGTGTATATGTAGCGTGTGTATGTAATAGCAGGCAGTAAGCAAACACAGTTCTCATTCAATGGGTTTCCCGTTCCTTCACTCCCGTTCCCTTTCCCGTTTCCATCACTAGACAAATGAATACCTTGAAAGGAGGCCAAACGCCGGGAAGCCGCCGTTGTGCGTTTTTTTTGTGATTGATCGGTGACAGAAAGCCTATGACAAATATCCCTCGTCCTGCATGAAGCTCGAATAGTACACTGGTTAAGATGTCGGACTGGTAAGACGATTAGAATGGTGATATGAGTTCGAATCTCCCCGCGGCGCTGTGGTTGTTATTTTTATTTTCTTGTTTCTGGAATGGATTATCCAATAGGAACGAAATCCCATAAAATGTTTTTCTTGTTTCGCTTGAATGTAGTGGTCATGAATAATTTTGGTTGGAAGCCGAGTCCTTATGCCAGTTACGGTTTTTCAAACATACCGTCTTCGGCACAGTGCACATTTCAGAGCATTATCGGCACAGAGATTTGCTAAAAAGGCATTGGATTTCTGTTACCTCTTCTATGGGTGTAGCTATAATTCAATGTATTATTTGATAAAATTGTTCTAATATTAACTGAGATATTTCAACTGTTACAAAAACTAAACTCGTTGCATATTTACCGATTTCTTGTCGTTTTTTTTAGACGGGTTTTATTTTTCGTTTCTTCTACCTACCCAAGATTTTTTCCTCGAAGATCATTCCTGAATGCACTCATTTTATTGGTAATCCTAAATGGTTGAAACTTTTAGACCAAACTTTCAATAATTTTTCATGAAGCATAAAAAACAATGACTTAATAAAAAATTGGTGCAAGTCCAAGTTTCATGTTTTGAGGCTTCTTTGAGCTGTTGCTTTTAACAAATGCTTATCAAACAGTTGCCATTGATGTAGATTGTTAGATTTACGTAATTCAAAGCATAGTGCACAAAAAGTAAGTTAAAACTATGATTGGCTTGGTTTTGTGATTAAAGTGAACCTCGTCTAATGGCGAGTTTGTGCTTTGGCGAGTTGATTAAATAAAATCATGCTTAAATTCCAAATTTTATTCATAATGAGTGATTGAAATAGTGTGCAAAATTCTTAAATATCGTCGTACAACGTCTTATTACGTTCATGAACAAGATTAATACCCAGGTTATGTTGAGTGGTCCAAAATAAATCCCTAAGAAATAAAGAAGGACCTATTTTCGACATGGGTCAAACTGCTTTTAAAACCAGTTATTTTGCTCTTTCGAGCTTGCAAAATAGTTTTCCCGTGTTTTATCATAGCAGTGAACATGTTTGTATTTGTAATATTCGTCACGGCTATACAGCAAACCTCTTGAAAGTTGACTCCAATAATGGCACGTCCTCCTGAAATGGCCCTGATTCGGTCCAACTGTGAAAAATCAAAACGTTATTTTCAATTTTCTCTCCGTTAACAGCTTACTTAAATAAAATTTGAGATGTGAATAGAATCATAAGAAGTAGCTTTAACTATATTTGTTCAAAATTTTTATGAATAACATGGTTTATGAGAGAAATAAAAGAGAAATAAAAATAAAAAAGTTACAAGGTGGTCCAAAATATGTATCCGGTCCAAAATAAGTCCGTTACCCTAATCCTTTAGATTTTTTATCAATACACTTCTTCTCAAGTCACTTCTTCTTGCGCCCCTGCATTCGAACCAAGGACTTTTGCCACGTAGACTTGCAAGATATACTAGTATTTGGTTAAACTTTACCCAGTTTGACGGATTGGCTTAGTGATACCACCCACAAACTTTATTTTGCTTTTATTATCCTATACAAACACTGTTGGTGTTAAAATATTCTTTTGACAATCACCACATTTTTTTAAATAAATATTTTTATAATTCAGTCTGGGCTAAAATGCATCACAATGCAAATCAAACATTCATTTTTTATCTCGTTTCTATGTGTTGCAAAATGATTGTTTTGCATAATGCAATTGTTAATTTCTAAATTTTCTCCATCCAAAAATTATTTTTTTGTGGTTTCAGCTAGTAGAATTTGCAGCACCTTTATGCTTTTTCTTTAAAAAGATTTTTTAAGGAAAAAATGTAAAATTTTATTCGAACAAAACAAAAAATTACTGCGATCGATGATTTACGCATCACAAAAATATCAAAAACCATAAGTTTACAAAAGTATTCATTTGATTTTTTCATTGGAAACCAAATTTGTAGCAACTTACCCCTTTTAATTAGTAAGCTGAAAATCGCATGTTTTTGTAAATTTGAGAATAACTGGCTAAATAATTAATTTTTCTGACTACGTCAACCTTAAAATATTTGAGGATATTAAGTGTTTAG
This sequence comes from Uranotaenia lowii, assembly GCF_029784155.1. NCBI lineage: Eukaryota > Metazoa > Arthropoda > Insecta > Diptera > Culicidae > Uranotaenia > Uranotaenia lowii. Next base: position 180,786,212 of record NC_073692.1, on the reverse strand, counting down.
GAGCTTTTTTATGTTGAAAAGTGTTGCATGATGCGCCAGTTGACGGTACTCAATGCTGGTTTGAAATCAGGAAAAATTTTATTCTTCAAGTATTATCAGTGTTCTGCACATAAGTGCAAATCCGCTTAGCTCTATTTAGTCCGCTAACTTTTTGGTAGCGGTTTAATTTTGCCGCTAAATTTTCACTGAGCTAGCGAATCAAATAGTTCAGCTATTTTTTGGTTCCGCAAATTGAAGACCGCATTCTCCCATATATTGATATTACTGATAAAATTATACTTTTTGTCATTTATCATGTAAAGTTGGCATTCTGGCTCTAATGTGATTTTTTTTACTTAACTTTAAATATACATCTTTCGAGGATATGATGGCGAGCTTCTTACAATTGCTAAAACCACCAACCCACAGAAACTGTATCATGTATTCAATAACCGGGATTCGATTCATGATCGTTGGCTTAGAAGACTTGAAGGCAAGGCCGTGCGAACGAGGGGGGGGGGGTTTAGGGGTTTAACTCCCCCCATGGAGATTTTTTCCAAGTAAAATTACTTAGTTCAAGAAATGAATCTTCATCCAAAATGGTGTTTTTAAATAAGTGTTAAACAAATCGCAAAATTTTCTCGCTTCCGGCGGAATTTGCTCCTGTGCCATTCTAGGCCTAAGACATGTCATTCTGCGACAGTACATGACATTTACGATTTGAAACTAGTATTTAATTGTCAGTTTAGATTTACAATTTAAAACAAAACCGTTTCTTGTCTTTGAAATTGGATTTTATTAAGAAATGTTTCTAAATAAGTTTATCCATAACGTTCTAACAAATCACTGTGATAATAATAAAAAACTTTTATATCATAATAAATTTAATGCTGATATGAAACATTCTTAAAGAATCCAACCAATTTAAATATCAACTTTATTTTGTGTTTATTGTTCTTCTAAATACTCAACTCGACATTGAAACAATTTTTATAAATTACACAAGGCCACAAAATTTACAATTAATTTAGGTGCAAAAAATTAAGGAGCAAATTTTGATTAATTTTGGTGTCTTGCAACTTTTGAAAATAGGTATAAATTAAAACGAACTTTGAAAATATATTAACTTAATTCTATTTGAGATATTTTTGAAGCAAAAATCAAATCGTTTTGCAGATTTCGAGAAGTTCGTTTACTTTAATCATCAATTGAATTTTATAAATAAGTTATGAAAAAGAGCGAGTAGAATTAGATTAGATGCATTTTCATCACATGTCATCAATTTGTTCCTCAAGAAACAAATTTTCAAATAATGAATTTGAAATGTTCTTACTAAAAGAACATGACTTTTACCAACAAGGCGGATAAATTGAGTTTACATTTTTTTTTATAATTTTCAAGTAAATTAACTTAGTTTTTTTAAATAAAACTACCGAATGTTATAGTCAAACCATTATAAAAAAATAAAACAATTTTTATTTAGTTTGTCTTTGATTTTCAAGTCTAAATTTTCGTGTTGATAAATGATTCTAAGAAGCCATTCCAAAGCTTAATTTTAATTCACAATATTGACTTAATTATTATTTGATTTTCTGAGTTTTCCTAAAGCTTAAATAATGACAAACGTTTCAACTCTAGATCGCATCACGATAAGCGTTATCACAAAAAAAATAAATTTTTTTCATATATAAAGTGATTTTCTTAATCATGAATCTTGTTTATTAAAAATTTCACCAATATTTTCACAATCAGTAAATCTAAAGAGAATGGATTCATTTATGGATTCATATGATTTCAGATAATTTTTGTGATTTCAGATAATTCAACCCTTCAAGACTGCTGATAAGTTTTGCCAGCCGATTTTCAAATGTTAAGATGAGGAGATATTTTTTAATGGAATATTCTTTGTTTTAATCACTTTCTTTGTTACTAGTTTAAAATTATTTTTATGAAATGAATTTTTGCGGCTTTTTATCGGTGAGGGTTAAAGAGTTGAAAATGAAAGACGGATAGAAGATCAGAAGAAAATTCTAAGGTGGTGAAAAGAGCGAAGAGCATTTGAAATAGAAGCTTGACCTTGAAATTATTTTAAAAAATTTTCATGGATTTGGATGAGAATGTTTTGCGAACCATTTAAATTAAAATTATTTCAAGTTAAAATTAAAGAATTAGCATCACTGAAATTGTAAAACACTTAAAGTATATATTAATTAAACATTTCAAATAAAAAAAATAAAAGAAATATTTTGGATGGGGAGTCACCGCCAAATATTTTAACTTTAGGTGGGAATGCAAGCGTTACTGCAAGTGAATTAGTGAAAAATTCCATTCAATTTGGGCATACTTTGAAACAATCCGGAATTTACGAAATCTCCTGTGAGTTAGAAAACTAATTTTTTGTAAAATTAAGGTTCACATGATCCGTTACATTATCATTTTTTTTATAATAGTGATAAGTGAAAAATAACGTCAAAACAGTCAAAAACGAACGGTATGTTTACATTAGGTACACATGCCAAATTAGGAACACCTACCCTAGTTGAATTATTTCATGCCAAAATTGACATTGCTAAGTTGATAATAGCTCATTTTAGCCTTTAAAAATTGTATAAATGTCCACGTTTGTCAAAGCTCCTGCAAGTTTATATGTGTAAACTGGTTCAAGGTTTAGTATCTGACAGGACACAATAAACAATATGACCTATGTTTGTAAAGTATTTCAGTCAAAAGAATTGAGATCATGACTGTAGGAACGGGGGGGGGGGGGGGGGGGGGGTTTGAGGGGTTTGAAATTACTAATCAATTTTGATGAACTACTTAAATGATTCAAGAGTAGCAATAGCGTAACAATCTTGACTCTAAAACCTCGAAATTTCATTCCAGGACCACAATACTACAACAGTTTTTCAAAAAATTTCTCACTTGTTGATAGTAATTGAGTCCCAAATATTGAAACCCAATAAAGTTAGACTCTGCTTACCGGTTTGTACAGATTGTGACCTGATTTTCTCACTCTATTTGCAAAATCAAACTAAAATTTCAATTGAGAATTATGAATCTTGTGTCCAAATCATTTTTTTAAACAAATTTTATCAAAAAAACATAAACGATTTTTTGCGAGCCTGATTCTTCTAATGATTCTGAATTGCCAAATGTGTTTCGAAAAAAAAACAGTATTCCTCGTGTTTTTCTTTTTTATTTTAATGGAATAATTCCGAAATTTTCCTGCATATTGGACGGATTTTTAAGAAAAACTTGAAACAATATGCCCTTATTTCGTAAGGTTTTATAATAAAATTGCCTGGATTTGCCCAGCCCGGATACTTGCGGAAAAGTATATGGTATCGAGTTTATTGTTCTTACTTTTCAGATTGGATCATTATTGGTATAGAATCTTGATTCCAACATTGGTGTAGCATTTCAATCTAAAATGTGATGTATTTTCCATATTCAAAACTCTGAATTTCGGAATATGAGAAAAAAATTGTAATTCAAAACATTTTTAAGATTTGGATCTGAAATTTTTATCCTAAATTTATGTGCAGAGTTGAAACATAAGAATGTTTTATGAGTCCAGAATTGAAAAATCTGTAAAAATTTCGCCATTCACAATTTTATTAAAAATTTTCAAGTTCAATTACGAATTAATAATTGAAAAAAATCATATTGAAAACCATAAATTCTAACTCAAATAAAAGATTACTGGTCAAAGGTTCTGATACAAATTTCGCTTTTTGGTTTCAAATTCATAGGATTTCTTATCCGGAATTTAGATTCAGACTTAGAATGCAAAATTCAGACTTGGAACTAACATTCAGATTGTATTCAGATTAAGTTCAAATTTAAGTTTTATGATCAATATTAAAATATCGATGTTAATTCATCAGAGATTCAAATTGAAGGAGATCGCAGTTTCATAACTTTGATTTTTGATTCAAAATTTCAATTGTAAATTCATCAAAGTCAGAAAAGAAACACAAACCTGGTGAAAATCACAAATAAAAAATAAAATCTGAATTTATTTCAATGTATTTGTTTTTGAAAAATCTAAATTTTAATTTTGAAAACTTTAATTACAGGATTTAAATTATGAAATATAAAATATTGAATGATAATTTTCGAACTTGTTTTTTTTCCTTATGCAAAAATCCAGCTGGCAATTTTATTTACAAAATTTACATATATTGCAGATTCTACAAAATCAAAGGATCTAACAAAATCTTAAGTTTTAATCGAGTTTACAAGAGTAGTATATAAACCTTATTTGAACCGTAAACCTTATTTTTGACTTTCATTTTTGAATATTTGATACATTTTCACCCAATGCTTAAAATCGTTATGATTATGGTTTAGAAAATTTAGCTTGCTAAGATAAGTAAGTTAAAATAAAAATTTCTGGATGAAGGTTCAAAATCCTTTTTTTTTTGTTTCGATCTCGATGCAGTTGGCGCACCAGTTATTGAAAAACCTATCTGGAACAACTGTGATTGATGTTTACACTTGGGCTCGAACTCACGGGTATCAGCTCAGGAGGCAACTTTAGGAGCATTTACCAAGCATCATGAACAAAATTGGCTACTCCTAGGACTTATTTTCTAAAATAAATAGATCATAATTGCTCTCTAATTAGATTTTCAATTTGCCGATATGCCACAAACTTAGATAAGAATATATCCCAGCGGCGATCAAAATAAGATAATAAAATAAATAGGGTGAAATACCTAGATTTCGACAGTTTTGGCTTGATTTGTCAGAAAAACCATGTAAATAAACTATTTGACTAAAGTTTTTCATTTCAAATGTGATTGGTTATATGAATCAGATTTGTTTCTTCATTCTCTACCTTTTTATTGATCAAAAGTTTCAAAACAACGTATTTATTAGCCTTTTACTAAAACCTCTCGATGATCTAGTTTTCGACATTCAATTTTAGTTTTCGACACAAAAAGTTTTAGTTTTCGACAAGCATATTTCCACCTCCTTTGTTAGCTCAGCAATATGAATATTTGCGTATTGGAATTGCTTGTCTACTTCACGGCGTTTTTTACACCATGGAAACAGTGTAAACATACAGAAGAAGATGGGTGTCGAAAAACAGATTATTGGGAGAATTTTCAGCGCTAGTTTTCGACAGCTCAAAAAACAGTTGAAATTTCATTTAATGTTAGCAAAAATATTCAATAAATTACCGAAAAGATTGATCTCAGAACCTTAACCTTTCCATTGATTTCTTTTATGTTGCTTTTATTCAAATAAAAGGGGGTTTTTTCGTGATTCAAAATCATTCTTATTTGGTCGTTGGAATTGAATTTCACAGGTGATTTGGAATGTTACTTTTAATTTACAACTATTCAATAACTATTCAACTATTCAATAACCATTCAACTATTCAATAACTTATTTAGAGGAATTTTTATATTCAAGGTATACTAAAGTGGGAGAGTAAAAATAGAAAAATATGAAGATAGATAGCTTGAGTCACCAAGCAGAAAGATAAGCCTTTCATTAAAATTTTGTCGAAAACTAGCTCCTGTCGAAATCTAGAGTATCTACCTAACTTTTAATGCAAAATATCCTTTACCTGAATTATTTGTACTTAGTACATATACATTGTTTTACTTGTGTAGGCATTGTTTAAGCAAAATTGTTTTCGGGAAAAAATTTTCATCAAAAAACCCACCCCCCTCCCCTTTCCCCCCTCCCCTATGAGCCGGTTCTTCCTACGGCCCTGATTGAGATACAACCAAATTTGTTGTGTGGCTGTAAGAAATTTTGCTGATCCAAATTTAAATATTCCGGTTAGAGGTGTCAGAGTGTTTCACGTACACATCTGTTAAATTGCCGGCTTAAGCAATTGGCAATAGTCTATAGACGAATCCAATTGCCCATAATTTTAATAAAAGAATAAATAAAAAATGTGTACCGGAAATAGAAAAAATATTAATTTTAAAAAAATACAAACGATTATTAGAACATAATAAAATTATCGTTATTCAAGACATCAATCATAAGAATGAAAAAAAATCTTCCATGTCTTCCATAATTGACTGGCTGAGAATTTCCCACAAGCTGTGTAAGCTCGTATCATTACAATTGTTTCTTTTGCGCCTTCTCGGGCCAACATTATTAAAAACAAACCATCAATTGATTTATCTTGTAAAACCACACTTGCACTCCTCACCTTCCGCCCACTCAATTCATCAAATGCATCATTACATTGCGCGGTAGAAAGACGAAAAAAGCTGAAGATCGCGTGCGATCTCCACTAGACATCGAGGCAGACGCAGAGAGAAACAGAACATAGAGAGAGATCGTAACAGTCAACATCATTGAAATGCATATGCGCGCGCACGCCCGACGAGTAATTACCGTAATAAATTATCGATTACCATCATACGTTTTTGCTGCGTTTTCGCGAATGGCGCGCGTCTTGGTCTTGGTTTCGGTTTCATCTTGCAGAAGGTAGATTCGCGCAACCCCATCTTCCCAACCAATCTCATTCAATCTGCATGCAGCGATCGACGCGTAGCGCGTCTAAGCTTAACAGCTTTAAACTGCATTGGACGCGCGCGTGGAGTGTGGTATTTAAATTTTCTGTTTTGACGCAAATAATGTAAACCTTCACCCAATCTTGGATGCGCATGAAAGGTGTAAATTTGAGCCGCCGCCGTTGAGAAAGATGTTGGATTTGCAAATCCATGCGAGAATTCAATTGCCAACAATCTACGCTGAAGTATTGACCCACTGCCTGATGCTTGGTGCTGATGAACTTGGGGCCGGAAAATGATCCGTGTAATGCGATAAAGATGATGATGCGTGGGACTTTAATCCGTTTGGTGTTGATGGAAATCTGGCATCCTCGAAATCAATTTGAAATTAGGTGGTCTTCGAGCGCCTTGGGTTTTTAAGAACATACTTAAGCAGAATTAACACATGATTTAATGATCTTCGATATGCTTTGTTTTGTAAGTTTCAAAAGTTGACAGCTTCACCTCTACTTATTTTAATTGATTGATAACCCGAAACTGTCATCTGAAAATAGCTCAAATTTTCACATGGTTTTCTCGGAGATATTTTCAATTATAGTGCTTTCTTGATAATTTCTATTAAATTATTCGAACTCACTGAAGACTAAAATTAGTACTGCCTTACAGTTACTAATTCATCTCTATGAAACCGGCAATAGAGAGAGATTTTCAACGGACATTTGCACGCATGATGAATGCTGCTAACGAACCGAATGAATTAATTTGTGAAACGAACACTCGAAACAAACCATCATTTTTTATGCGTTGTAAAATATGTTGAGAGATCCTTATGATCGAAAAAAAAACCTCATCCCAATATAATTATGTAGATACATTGCGCTTAGAGGAGTTAGGAGAAAACGGATTCGGACAAATGGCTGCCTCGTTTGTTTGTTTCTGCAGTGCCTAATTGACATGTTGATGTGGATCTCCCAGATCGCTAGTTGGAATCATCATAATGAGCATCATCTTCATCAGCACCGTCCATCGTTTGGATGAAAAAACGTTCAACTCAGCTCACTTTTTTTTTTCTCTTTCAGATTGATATTTTGCGAAACTTCATTGACCCTTGACTCTTGTCATTTAATTATACAGACACCATTTGGGGCATCTTTGCTAATGATAAGTTGGTGGCTGAATATGAATGAGTGAGCACGTTGGGTGGTCAATGGATTGTATATTGTAGAGATCCCGTTGCTATTTTTGAACTGCGATATTTGAATGTTTGTAGGACCTATGGATTTTTAGCAGACAAATTCGAACATTTCTCTAACTGGTGTGTTTGTAAACCTTCCTTTTGTTGACTGTTGACTTCATTAATCTTGATGCATGAACCAAGCGAAAAGTCTTCATAGTCCATAGACATAATTATTGAAAGCATTGCCGTAGGGGGTTAAACCCCTCCCTGAGAATTCACGAACTACAAACGAGAAATTGTTCTAGGTATATTCATCAATCTCAAAATTTCTAAATCCTAATAATATTGTAGGTGTAGCAAGGGTTAAAATCTTGACCCAAAACCAAGGGCTCAACTTTAAATCTAATCCCAAACCAAAAGTATTGCAGCAGTTTATTTTTTAAATTTTTCATTTTTAGATTGCATGTTTTTCTCTTATAACAAATATTCAATGAGATTTCACACATTTTGGATACTTTGTTCCTTTTTTTGTATGAAAATCATAAATCAATTCCTCTGTTCAGAATTTGGATGCTGTACCAAGTTTAGAATTCTAGATTTTTAATAAGGATCATCATTGAAACAATATTTCAAATGAAAATCTATTTTGTAATACCTGTTCATAATTGGTTTTGCTTCTCATATTAATTTTGGAAAAGGGGTAGGCTTATTAGCGGCAAAACTTAAATCAGAAACCATGATTAGAATTTTGTTCCACTTTCAGATTTGAAATTATCACCTCTCCTTAAATTTGTATGGAAAAAAGCTTCACAGTGATTTTGTTCTTGTACTTCTTTTTCAACTTTTTCTTGGTTGATATCAACGTGGCTAAAAAACATCCTGGAAAATGACAAACTTGCGTCCTTCAATTTTCTTTTTAACGCTGTATCAGTTACATATTGAATTCATTGCAGATACAACTACGGCCAGGCCAACCATGTGATGAAAACCGCAAAAGCATTGATGTCTGAAAGCTTTTTCTAGTTACGATGAACATTTCTTGTGGTTTCAGCAAATTTTAGAATATTGATGACTACCCAAGTAACCAGAATTCCCTTAAAAAGTTTCATAGAAGCTTAATCAGCTCTCATTTGTGTCTGAAGAGAATGCTACTCAGCCCAAAATTTAAGTTCTTAAAGCTACTTTCAAGTTCGTTTAGGTGGCTGTAGAGAATGCTACTCTAAGAGAATGTCAAAAAACTTCTACGCGCCGAAAAAAAATGCCGGTCTATCATGGTCTACCTCATTGATTTTACTTATATTGTTTTGATTACATTACATTCTATTGTTTTGCTTACGCCTATAGAATTGAACCGCTGCTCTGTAGGTTGCAATGAAGTTCACGAGCCTCTCGACCAATCCAGCAATAGTTCATTGACAATGTAACAATTTGTATTTAAACTTAATGTCATTTAAGATGATTGATTGGGTTGGTCAATAGATTGTACCTCATTTCGTTTAAAAGACTATCAGTACACCATATAAATAATATAACAAAAATTCTCATCATCAAAAATTTATTCGAATATATTAACATTGATAGTGAAAAATCGAAAAAATATTGAATTCCATTTGTAAATATCAGTACAGATATAAACAAAACAAATACCATGCCATGAAATTGACAGACATTTTTGCAATGTCGCTTAGAAATCTAATATAGGTTCTTTATAACACCTAGAAGTATCTTAACGGTACGTTAAGTATTAAGCGAACGTTATCGACCTTCTCAAAAGAAGTTGTATTAAAAGCGCTTAAAAATTCCGTTATCGAAAGGCGATGGAAGTTACTGAGTTACTTTCACGTGACAAGAGTTACCTGAAGTTTCCATAAAAAAAATTCATTCAAATGTGAACTTCGAAGTCCCATCTTTAAGTAAAAACGCGACTTTTGGTTGCTATAGGACTTTGGGTATAGCTTGTCCGTGCGTGGTGATATTTATATAATTTTTCCATTGAATCCAATTCCCAATGGCCAAACTTCTTTGCCAGGTTTTCTCAATTAACCTTGTTGATTTGTGAGAACTACGAAAAAAAAAATCGTTCTAATGACAAAAACAACCGTTTAATATAAAGTCGTGTTAGAGATATGAAGCACACCCAACCCACGTAAAAAAAGACCTTATTGTACCACGAACTTCTTAAAAAGTTTCTTGTGCAATTCCAGCTCGTAACTTTAACTTAAACGGGTTCTTTGGAGAACCCTTAACTTGAATTTGAATTTAATTTGGTTATTAAAAATTTAATATTTTCTATGATATTAGTATAAGATTTGCTGAGCTGAAAAATTATGACTTTTTGGCATACGCCTACTTCCTAGAAAAAGCTTCACAGTGATTTTTAGATTCTCAAGTCGGATTGAGAATAAATACTATATTGTGGATAAAAATCGAAGATTCAGATTTCAAGTTATTAATTATTGATTGAGGGTTATGAAACAGATCACGGAATATCGATATAAAAATCACACTCAAATATGAAGATTAGGTTCAAAAGTCAGACTGTGTTTAGAATTCAGTTGAAAATCACAAATTTGAAATAATATTTTTGTTATTAAGAAGATTATGTTTCATGATAAAGTAAAATACAGAAAGAATACCCACAAAATTTCAATTCTAAAATTGATTTTTGATTAAAATCCTTTTGCTGACAATAAGAAATTCCATTTTTTAAGGTTTTTATATAATTTTTGGTTCGATCTTCGACTAGATCGAACCGTGTTTCATGTGAAATTAGATTAAAACAGCAGAATTCTAGAGATTTCAAATGTGTATGATCGACCAGAATGATATTTTATTTTATAAAATACGAAGCTGGTACATACAAAACACATTTCTTCTCTTGCTTAATTTTCACCCCAAATTCTAGTGACTTGAAACAGATTAATGGCGTTCAGTTCGCTTCGGCCAGACCGTAACCATTTTAAACAATCAAAGTTTTAAACTGAAATTACAAACTTCAATCGAGCATTCAAGAATAGCAAATCAGGTAAATCATATTTGAAACTTAAAATTTTTAATCTTCCTCTTTCATTTTTTACGATTTTATATTTTCACCAATGACGGAAGCATTTAAATGTGCAAAAGAGTTTGGGGGATTTTTTTTATTAATTGCTGGTTTTCATAAAGTCAAAAAGTTCATCTGTTTACAAGAATCTTCAAATTCCCTTTTTTATTTCTTAAGGCTGTAAAACACAGATTTAGGAAACAATTTCGAAGATCATCGGACATTTTTCACAAATTTCTCTTTGAAACACAAAACTATTATTGTAAATAAACCTGCAACATGAAAAATCAGAGTACAACAAATAAAAAAAAAGTTGTACATGTTTGTATTGTATCATATCTTAAAATTCGTTGTTTCATACAATTTTCTACGTAGATGATGTTGTAGTTTGATGCTGTTGCATTTTATCGCATAAACAAAAAAAAAATTTAACACTCCACTAAAATTTTATTTCTAAATGAAATATAAAATAAAAAGCATTTATGTGTTCAGAATATTATGAAATTTATTTCATTGAGATTGAAAAATTGAAAAAAAAATGTATTTTTTTTCTAGAAAAAACGTTTAACATAAAAAAAATAACGAATTTTCATCAAAGAGACCCCACTCTCACTCCTACTAAAACATTTAAATGGAAATCTCAGCTATCCAACAAAACTGAAACTTATTGCCAATTTTTACCAATTCAAAAGTTATTCACGTTTTAGTGAAGTATTTTTTTAGACAATTTCCTTACTTATGGGATTGCTTTGGTAATGTTTTTGCTAGAAAAACTTGAACTCAATCGAATTTTAAATTCAGCTCATTTAATTTTTTATTTCGAAAATTTGTTTTCCTCTTAATAATGTTGATAATACTAATTCGGTATTTCAGATGTTTTTTATCTACAGACAAGCAGATAAGATTCTTTGGGATTTGAACTTTCTATAACCTTTCTAAATCATTTTTGGTCAGATGCTTAGTGTCTGTCAACTAACTTAATTTTTATTCAACACTATTTTCTACAAAATGTCTCTACAATATTCGTTCGAAAGGATAAAAAAACTAGATCCGCTAGTGCACAACTTTAGTTCTTTTTGCTTGCTGAATTCTCGAGTAACACAAAACTTTTTATTTAGGTATATTGTATGGAAGCATTCTTTTTATAAATAGAATGAGTTTTAAGCCATCCCATCTTAATAAACGATTTTTTGTACCTCGAAGTTCTCAGAGGTCAAATTTGATTCAATTTGTTTGATTTGTTTATTGTCAAGTTCCTACCAATTGTTAGATCTTTTGTGGTTGCTTGATTAGTTTTTAGAACTGTAGAAATTTAGTATCATTTCTATAAAATCTCCTTCTTCCAGAACAGAAAAGAGATGGGTCTCAAACTAGCTTTAAATAAAAAAAATGCATTTCAGTCTTGACAAATTTGAATCCATTTGCATTAATAATTCATGAGTTGTGCAGATATTCAGGTAACATTTGTATGGGAGCCCCCTATTCTAGTGAGGCGAGAGATCTCAAAACATCATTCGATTTTTCAACGGTTATAAACACCCTGACATTAAAATTATCACGCCGATCGACTCAACCCAACAAAGTTATCTAGATCAAATTTTTAGACATGTAGATGAAAAAAAATTACATTAAATTAAATACTTTGATCAGATGAACAACTTTTCAGAAGACTTCAAACCAGTAGGATTTGATTCGAAAAATTTATGAGGTTTTGAACATCGATTGGTTAAGCCTGCCCCACTGTTCCCCCACCCCTCCCCCTTGCATGAGAGGGTTTTTCTTACGGCCCTGATTGAAAGAGTAAGGTACCCGAGTTTTATTGGAAAAGCACGGATTTTGCCCGGCTTTATTCTCATCTCATTCTCAAATCAAACTTTAAAATAACAAATTGTGTATTTTTTTTTTGCGTCCGGAACGATATTTTTGGAGAAAGTTTCTAACAAAAATCATGAAATGTTTTTAGGAAACCTAAGATACGATTCAAAATCTGCTGAAAAGTTTTGATGAAAAATAAATTATTTTCAAGTTTTTTTTTTCTAGATCTTTAATAAGCAATTCCAAGGTTTGACCAAATTTTCCCGGATATTTCACGGGTTTTGGTCGACAAAATTTGAAATCAAATGCCCAGATTTTGCCAGGTTTTTAGATAAAATAGATCGGATTTGTTCGGCCGGGGTACGTAAGGAAAAAATTCTGGCTGCCTTTACACAGTTTAATTTAGCTAACGACCCGTTATTCCACGGAGTTTATACCTAATATAGAGTATACTATACCCATTGACGTGAAACAATTTTCAGATAAATTCAAATTGTGTCCTTTCGCAAAGAGCAGTACTACGTATTTTTTTTAATCGGTCAATAATGACACGTTTAATATCAGGCGAAAAAAATAAACTCATGTACGAGAACTGGAAGACATTTTTCGATTACTTTGAAATAGCAGCTGTTTTGTTTAAATCATAATTTATTCATTCTGATTCGCAGGTGAGATTCCAATGGATTCAATCTCCACTTATGTACATTGTGGATCGAAAAACTTGAAACAAAAATATTTCTTAAATCAATAAATTTTCCAGATTTAGAATTTGTGAAAAATGTATTATAGAATATAAAAAAAAACTCACTTCAACATATTTTAAATGAACATTGATCTAATTTAATTTTTTTTTCTCTCTTTTTTCAGGTAACTACGAATGATCAATTCACTAGAGTTATCCTAAACCATGTTTTTCATCACCCTTGGTCAAACTCTGGAGCGGTAAAAAGCAATTAAAGTGTTGTTAAATTTTTCAATAAATTTTATATTGTTTTTTTCTTCAATACATTGAATCCAATGAAATATATTTATTTTTCATCGGGACAATAACTTTAGCTGGATACTAACACTGTGCAATAGTGGATGTTTTATCATGTACGACGTTCAAATGTTTGTTGTTCAAATGTTAATTTTTAGCAATGGATATTCCATAATAGTTAACAAAACAAACAAAATTTGCGGATACTTTCTGATGTATTTTGGTCTAATCAAAGAAAAACCAATAAATCATTTTGACAGTGGAAATTTTTATACGGCTACTCATTTATTACCAGCAAAATGTTTTGTTTTCATATGATTTATCGATTTAGTCTTCTAGATGCTCCCAAAATACCTTGGAAAGAACAATTGTCAATCGAAATGTACTCAGCATCTCATACAGACCATGCATAATGACAGAAATCGATCGCCAGTGAAGACAATAAAAGTGAAGTTTAGGTGATAAAAAACCTCAACAAGTACTAAAACAAGCGTATTGTCACAATCTTTAAATTATTATGTTGAGTAAAGGATTAACACCCCAAGACTTCACCATCAAAATCTATTTCTTAAAATGAAAATAGTTCTTACAACGAATAAATATTTCTTTCATTACTTGAAGTGTTGAAGGTAATATCAATCTCAGACTTGAATTCAAAAAAATGCTGTTTAAGTAAATAACGTACATTAACACGAAAATTATTCCTTTTACTTCACCAAAACGTCCGCACTTCGTGATAGGTCATGACAAGACCCGAGCGAATGACCCGTTTCCTTGGGAAACAGGGGTGTGGTGGAATTCGAAATTCAAATTTAACTAAAAAAATTACAAGACCACAATACGCAATACATAAGGAAAAGCATTTCTTACATTATTTTCTTATTCATAATTATCACACAAATTCAAAAAACAATTAATTTTTCTTATAAAATAAATCAAAACTTCAAAGTAGTTCACCTTGAAAGTTTCAAATTGATGATATTTTTGATATATGATAGTTTTTTCAAAACTATGTTCTTATTTATTCACTAGAAATTTGCTTCAAAATAATTTCTAAACGGTCAAGTTTTCAAATTTGAAATACATTTTTCTAAAACGAAAATTTAAAAAAAAATGAATTCTTAGTTAGATGTCAGATCAGGTTAAAAATTAATCATAAAAAATTGTTTGTAAAATGCCAATAATTGTTAAATTGTGAAAAGAAGTGCAAATTTAGATTAATAATATATCTAAATTTGCACTTCTTTTCTCCATTTTCAACTGAAGGGTTGGTTGAAAAATTCAGCTATAGTGTTTTGAATTTGAAAAAAAAAATCGCGATTTGAAATGTGAGTTTTTGTTCAGGATAAAATTTAAAGGTTTAAGTTTTAAGAACCAAACTAATGGTCCGAAAATCGCTCAAGAAAAGCAATCAGGAATGGTTTCTACCTAGAATGATGCTTCTTCCGAGTGCTGTGATACGCACGTGGTAAAAGTACCCATTGAACATATGTCGAAAATCAACACTAACTTGATACAAGAAGATATACCATGCCCCATCGGAGGCTACCGTTGCTATTCGTCACGTGGCTAATCGACGGTGATCGACATACTTGGTGATACATTTTGAACGTCGCTCCCTCAAACATTCCCGAACGTCTATCCTCGCATCATTGTTGATAATGCTCGTTATTGATAGACGATCATTAATGTTTCAAAAGAAAAAATCTGAATAAATACCAGGACCACATGTTCAAAAAAGCTGTAGCACATGCTGGACAGTTCATTGTGGTTACCTATAGTCTTCCCAAAATCAATCATTTTCACCGAGTCATGCTTGACTACATTCAGAGCCAAAAAATCAAAGCAGTCAAATTTTCCTTCTTCAACCAAATCATACAAACAATCATGCATGACAACGACGCTTCCGTATTTGAAACACTTTTGCGATACATGATGAGGTAAAAAAGGACGCAGACTATCAGCAACGAACGTCTCTATGCTGATTTCTTTCCCTTGACGACGTTCAACCTTTAGGATCATAACTGATATGTATCCGTTCTGAGCGATCTATGTAGGCTATCAGATGATTTTTTATTTTTCGCTTTGCCTAGAAGGACAAAAACATGACTAGGTAACCGCAATGAACTGTCCAGCATGTGCTACAGCTTTTTTGAACATGTAGTCCTGGTATTTATTCAGATTTTTCCTTTTGAAACATTAATGATCGTCTATCAATAACGAGCATTATCAACAATGATGCGAGGATAGACGTTCGGGAATGATTGAGGGAGCGACGTTCAAAATGTATCACCAAGTATGTCGATCACCGTCGATAAGCCACGTGACGAATAGCAACGGTAGCCTCCGATGGGGCATGGTATATCTTCTTGTATCAAGTTAGTGTTGATTTTCGACATATGTTCAATGGGTACTTTTACCACGTGCGTATCACAGCACTCGGAGGAAGCATCATTCTAACTAGAAACCATTCCTGATTGCTTTTCTTGAGCGATTTTCCAACCATTGGTTACCTAGTCATGATTTTGTCCTTCTAGGTAAAGCGAAAAATAAAAAATCATCTGATAGCCTACATAGATCGCTCAGAACTGATACATATCAGTTATGATCCTAAAGGTTGAAAGTCGTCAAGGGAAGGAAATCAGCATCGAGACGTTCGTTGCTGAAAGTCTGCGTCCTTTTTTACCTCATCATGTATCGCAAAAGTGTTTCAAATACGGAAGCGTCGTTGTCATGCATGATTGTTTGTATGATTTGGTTGAAGAAGGAAAATTTGACTGCTTTGATTTTTTGGCTCTGAATGTAGTCAAGCATGGCTCGGTGAAAATGATTGATTTTCAGAAGATTGAACCAAACAATTCAGAATTGAAAAACAAAGACAAACTTATAAAAAATATTAACTTTAAAAAAATTTCTAAAATTGAAATAGCTTGACTATAAAATACATCCAATTTATTGAAAAATTTAATAAACAGAACTCTGAAATTCAGTAAATTCAATAGAAAATTAAAGAATATATGAAGATGAAAGTGATGAGTTTTTTTTTAATTTAGAAGAGTTTTTTACAATAATCACATCTTACCATTATAAAAACTTATTAAAAGATTTCATTTATAACTCAAGGGAACAGCATTTTGTGCTTCTGTTTAAATGATTGATTTGGAAGAATTTTGCGTCCTGAACTCGATTTTTTTTAGATCACATTTAAATTTGATTATATAGTGTTTCAAAATGTGTCAGTTTTAAGTGAAATCAGTCATTAGTAACTGATTCAGCTATCAAACCAAGATCTGATTCTGATTTTGTTTGTTATACTTCATTCATTAAAGGAGTAGTATTTTGATGACGATGATGCATGATCTAAAAAAGTAAAATTCAACAGTTTTAAATATTTAGACAGATATCATTACAAGTTTTTTTGACATTACTGCAGAAATTTTAAACTAAACTTGATAACATTCACAAATTTTTTGGAATCTGCAAAACGATTATATTTATGCTTTAAAAATTACATTAAACTCAATTTGTTAAAAAACTTCCTTGAAAATTCGTTGAATGAGAACTTCAATGGCTTCTAAAATCTGAATGCCTACAGATAATCATACCTCTTGTACAGAAAAAGTTTCAAGGTTGATGGGACACCAAATTGACGTTATCAGAAAAATTATTGGCTCTATCAGTTATGTTTAAATTTTCAAAAACATGTGATTTTCACCCTACTAAGGAAAAAGGGTAAGTTGCAACAAACTCTGTTATTAATGAAAAATCAAATGAAAATGTTAGAAAATTTATAGTTTTTGATACATTTGTGATGTCATAACGCATAAAGCACCAATTGCAGTAATTTTTTGTTTTGTTCGAATTAAATTTTACAGTTTTCTATCAAAAATGTTTTTAAGGAAAAAGGTTTAAATTTGCTGCATACATTTAGGGGTAAAAACATACTACAAATATTCTATTAGCTTAAATCTTGAAAATAAATTTTAGGATTGATGAAATTTGAATGTTAACAAATCTAATTTTCATTTTGATGCCTTTTACCCCAGACTGGTAAGTGAATTATAAAAAACTTTATTAAAAAAAATTGGTGATTGTCTAAAAAATATTTTTATATCAACAGTGTTGGTATAAGATAATGAAAGCATAAAGCAATATAAAGTTTGTAGGTGATATCATTAGGCCAATCCGTCTTACTGGGTAAAGTTTTTTACGGCATCGAAAAATATAAAAATTTGTAAATTTATTGCTCGAATTTTTAATTTTTTTTATGAGAATCAGAAACTTTTAAAAACTCTTTCAAGATGTTATGTCATCATCAATTTGTTATCATTCAATGATCACTTTATTACAGTATATTGAAATAAAAATTGAATAAGTGTTGTGGTATACAAATGTTGCATCTAACCCTGCTTTTGCATGATGCCATGTTTGATGGTAACGTTTTAGATGTTTCATACATAAATACCTTCAAAACTTATGCATAACTTATGCAATAGAGCGGTGAGTTGTCAAGTCAGTTGCCTCCTGAGACGATGTCCACGAGTTCGAGCGAACGAAAATTATTTAACAAAAACGGAGCAGGCAAATTAGCGATTAGCGTTTCAATGCCGAACACTGCTAAAAACGAATAAAAAAACGCATAAACCACCCCACTAAATCTTGTAGATTTGAATGGCGGATCTAAAACATAAAAACGATAATTTAAAGTTTTAGTCTGTATCAAAGAAGAAGTATAAATTACAAACAAGAAACTTCATTCCGAAAATAGAGACAGGAGTACATATGGCATTACTTTTAAATGAGTTTTTCCAAAATTTTACAGTTCTAGGTTTAAGCGATTTCTATTTCCTTCCCAAATTTGACTGGATATGTGACTTTTTTTAAAGCAAAAGAAATTGATTTTTTTTATGAAAAAAGTAAAAAATTAATAACGAATTTCTACAGCGTTCTGTAAGTTCTTATTGATTAAAACAATCTTCTCAAACTGCTGGTTAGAAACTATAAATACAAGCCTGCAATAAATAAATACCCATTATGAATCAGCATCCACCAATACTAAGTTAGAAAAAAATAACACTTCTGCTCAACACCTATCTTCTATGGAAAAAAAACTTAAAAAGACCATCCAACGAGTAACAAGCAGCTAGATGCCAAAACATGTTGCAATTGGAGATAATTTTAGTGCAAGCTTCAATCGTTCGATCATAAGTATTGCTCCGGGAAAACCATCAATCAATTTGTATGCAGTGCACAGTACTAATCAGATTAACGTAATAACATCTCACGGGTATGAATCAAAAGCCGGTTGAATAAATTCTTCGAATCGAATTTTCAAGAAACTGTACTTATGTGAAGGCAATGCTGGTATCTGTACAATGGCTGGTAGAAGACTAAAATCGTATTTATTTACAAATATCAAAATTCGTTCATCAAAAACTATTTTTCAAATTATGTTTTACAAAGATGATAACGAATAAATAAGTTTTTGATTGATCTTATAATGTTTTTTGTTGTTTTCAAGGTTTTTTCATCATTCAAGCGTGATTTTGTTTTGCAAATTCATTTTAAATTCCTTTTGGAATAGGAGTGATTTCCTTATGAGTAGATCATTATACAATTATGATATGAATTGAATGTATATTTAAATGTTTGCATTGCATAATCCACCACAACGATGAGTATGACTTGATGTATGCAATCTCTTCAAAAGACAGTTCCCTAGAGTGTCGTCACTTTCTCGGATGAAGTGCAAAAAGTTTATGATTGCATATGATTGAAAGCTATTTATCCACCGGAAGTGAATCACCAATGAAAACGCAACAAAAAAGAACAACGGAACAAAAGTGCCCAACCTGTTTGTCAATTATGCTCTTTATCTTTCTCTAGTAGAAAATAAAATGAAACTGATGGATTGCCACGAGTGCATTGCCGCAATGCATTCCATGCAGTAAACTTACCGACACGGTATACCTACAACAACCTAGACCTCCTATCTTGTGATTGAATAATTTATTTAGTCGGATAAAGAGAGCGCTCTAAATTGTTGCGGCGATTTTTATCAAAGCGATGGATCTGCTGCTAGTTGGAGGTAGGTACTTTGCTATTAATATCCGGACGAAGATCAACCGCAAAGCAGGTATATACCTACTTGCTAACAAGAGAAAGTCTTTCACGTTGACTTATTTTACTTGCGATGAATTATTGTGTTTAAAGAGGAGGGTTTTTTCCATATTTTTATATCGAGCGAATGAGTTGGGTGTGCGTCGATTAATAACTGATTCGTGGTGGCCAGCTAATTTTGGTGATCAGCTGGTTTCTAATATTTGAAATCTAATCGGTAGAGAGGGTGTCTTCTCTTTGAAACATAAACATTTCAATACTTTATCAATTTTTATCACTACCCGCAAAATGTACATCACATTTAACATTCAATATCTCTTTTATTTAACGAAAAAAACATTATAGGTATTACTGTAATCATCCGATTTTGAAGAATCTAATAGTTTTAGCTTTTTTCAAATATTTTGCAACATGTATTTTTAATTGAAACACAAAATATCAAAACGCGCAAAGGGAACTGCATCACCCAACCTACAGGCAGTTGATTAAAATTTATCATTTGAGGGAGAACATATGTTGAAAAAGGCTGTCAGGTGTTGAGAATCGCAATTCCAACTGCATAGTGAAAAAATCGTATAAAATATTTTCTGAAGTCAGTTTAAATCGGTTTAGAAAGTCTTCTATTTCTCTCTGCAACCAGCAGTGCATCCAGATGGCTGAAAATCAGATGGGAATTGAGTAATATTGACCAATGAGAGAACTGGAAAATAATGTAACTTCCCACTATTGTCAAAATATGACGTGATAGCGAACAAAACGAAGAAGGAGTAGAAGGCAACGATTTGAAAGCTATGAGAGCGTAATCTGAGCGCTGTTTTCTCTCAAGTATCCTACACATCACCTACCCGAAGACAAGCTGCTTGTGCGTTTTTCGATTGCTTGGAAATTTCAAAACGATGCTACAAATTTTCGAAAACTGATGTGAAATACAGGGTAATACGGTCAAAATTTGGTCAATATCAACTTGACGCATTTCTTTCAATTTTGCATTTAAAAAACCTGAACACCCCTCATTTTGAAGGTGTGTGTGAGTAGAATGTTGCTCCTATTTTGAATTTGGAATTCACTCTTCAGTTGTCAAAATGCCGTCCAAGGAAGAAGAGCAGCGTACCAAAATTTTGCTCGCGCATCGCGAATATCCGAGCTACTCGCACGCAAAGCTAGCAAAATCGCTGAAAGTTGCCAAATCAACCGTGACAAATGTAATTAAAGTGTTTGAGGAACGTATGTCGACAGCCAGGAAGTCTGGATCGGGGGGAAATCGAAAACCGGAAGCCACTGAGACGGCAAAGAGTATTGCCGGTAGTTTCAAGCGAAACCCTAACTTCTCTCTCCGAGATGCCGCAAAAAAGCTGGGTGTATCGTCTACAACCGTGCATCGAGCCAAAAAACGAGCCGGACTATCGACTTACAAGAAGGTAGTGACTCCAAATCGCGATGATAAACAAAATACGACGGCCAAAGCGCGATCCCGGATGCTGTACACGACGATGCTGACGAATTTTGACTGCGTGGTAATGGACGACGAAACCTACGTCAAAGCCGACTACAAGCAGCTTCCGGGACAGGAGTTTTAAACGGCAAAAGGAAGGGGAAAGGTAGCAGATATTTTCAAGCACTTGAAACTGTCAAAGTTCGCGAAGAAATATCTGGTTTGGCAAGTCATCTGTACCTGTGACAGCATTTTCATAGCTTCCGGGACTGACAACCAAGAAATTTACGAGAAAGAGTGTTTGAATAAACGTCTGTTGCCTTTCCTGCAGAAACACAGTTGTTCCGTACTGTTTTGGCCGGATTTGGCATCTTGCCATTACGGTATAACGGCCATGGAGTGTAAAATTTGTAGTTCACGCCAGTATAAAGTTGATAAAGATGTTTGAGACATATCCCTCGAACGAAGTGTAGCCTTTTTTATTAGTTGATCTCTCAGGTTGTGAATTTTATTTACGGATTGTGATCCGAGGCTCGGCGAGACACCTCCGTATGCTACTCTGGGTCCATGGGTGCAATTGGTCGATCTTAGATACTTTGTACCCCTACGCCACAAAGTCCCCCTGGGGCTTCTGGCCATAATTCATATCTAGACCTGTAACTATGGCTAAACCCAGACGTGAGAAAACTCATCGTCATGAGACCTAAAGCTGTAACTGTTAAGCCTCTTGGTCTGTCAATTGAGTATGGTGCCATTCGGGTAATAAAATAAAACTAGTCAGATCAAGCGTGACGGGCGAAATCTATCAACCCTGGCTATACCCATGATGAGAGACCAAGTCCACGCTTCTGCGCTCATTGGCTTTCTCGTTTTCAAGTCAAGCTCTAACATTTATATGCCGCCACTTATTACGATTCAAGACTAAGGACCACTCCTCTGACGACTTTTGGTTCGGCCGCAACTCGTAACTCGAGGTTCGCTTAGTTACCAAGGACCAAGACTATCGTGTGCCACGCAGACGTCTTCTTTAACGACTTGAGGTCTTGGCTCTGCTTGTGTTGGCTCGAGGCCCTCTCTTTTGTCCGTCCGTGTGCCGAATCGAGAGAAGCTTATCAGCAGCCTAGACTCGCACCTGTCACAGCACACGTCCGGGAACTACTCGAGTGATTCCCGGTGAAGACATCGTCCTACACCGGTTCGAGTGACTCATCTACTGACGAAGTGAAGCCACACTGCCCGAGAGTATTTCGCGGCGTGAATCCCCTACGTGTTCGACGCTGGAGAAAGTATTATCTTATACCCGCAGCCTCTGTCACAAGAGGCGCGTTCTACTCGGATACTCCACGACGGTAACGTTGGATATATCCTTCTCATGTACGCGACGTACCTTAAAGCTCGGCGTACCCAGAAGGTAAAGTCTTATCTTTGTTTGCTTTACTGCTAGGTACGAACGCATTCTTCTTGAATGCTCCACGAAGAAGGAGTTACCCTACACCGATTGCGGACTGATGCTGGTTCTAACTCCTCTGCAAGGCAGTCATGAACCGAAGGAACCCATCACTGACCACGCGCCAATTATTGGCTTCCTCGCATATCCTTCTCACGATGTTGTCGGCTGTCATGTCGGGTCCACAAGCAGCAAGCATGTCCGTGTGTACCCCTTCAAACCTTGGACAGTTGAACACTATGTCTCGACTATGTTACCACAGGTTAGGCAAAGTGGCGAGGCCACGTGTCCGAACCGATGGATCTACTGCTAGAAGCATCCGTGACCAGTCAAGAACTACGTTATACAGAAAACCAGCTCACCATATTTCCGGTCAATCCAGAATCCGACGTTAGGGATCAAGCGATGGGTCCATCGGCCACTTTCCAAGCTGTCCCACCACATCTGTTGCCATATGATCATCAAGGGCTCTCAGGCGAGCTTCCGCACGTGTGCTTGTGCTCATAGCAGAAGATCTTTCTGCTTCAACGGGTCGCTGAGTTGTTCGTCATGTCGGACAATGTCACGTGAGTACTGACGTTGCCATGGCCGGTCTTCTGCATGCTTTATCGGCATGGCTCGTGAAGTTCTGCTGATCGTAGATTATCGCTCCCAGGTACTCAATCGCACTCAATCGAACTGCAACGTCCCTGTTTGTGCTGATATTAGGTTTGTGATCAGCAGGTCTTGTGGTGAGTCAGACTCTTTATTTTTCAAATGAGTTTTTGGTACCCGTGTTTTTATTTGAAATTTTGTATGAAAAACGAAATGATCTTTATATAATTCTCTCCCAATTGCGATAAAAGTTAGAACTACCAGAAATTATGAGTTGTAGAACGACAAACCCTTATGGTAAATGTGATGTACATAAAGCGGGTAAAGTCAAGGAATTTTTTCTATCAAAAGTAACTCCTTCATTTTAGTAGATATCACAAAGTTCATTTATTTTGAAGAAAATCAAATTCTACAAACTAATACTAAACACTTCAATAAGGCCAAGTTTCTAAAATTCAGATCTGTTGGTTGAATGATCTGTCATTTACCGATTGATACCATTTTTTCTGTCATTGAACAAACCTGTTGCTAATTTTCGGAGATTTGACCGATTTGACAATCCACAACAGAATATTTTTTCATTGTTGTAATTCCACGTTCACGTTCGCATCCACGTTCACAAGAACTGTAAACCAGGCATTTGAGCTATGTGGAGCCTTACTAAGGTGTGTATTCGAAAAAATGCAACACTTTGTTTTGTTAATAAATTTTGAATGCATGAATGGAAATTGATAAAATTTTTAGTGATGCTTCCTAGTAATGCAATGTATACGTGTAAAAAATTTGGTGACAATCTGTCAAGTGGTTTTAGAGATACCGTCCAATACAGAAGCTTTTCGAACACTATCGAGAAAAATCAGGAAACTTACAGTGGGAGATCTACAAACAGCTGGAAATCAACTATTCACCCAAATATCATGTGGTAAATCATTTAATCCTAGAATATCTTATTCGGAAATTTCAATAGTGATAAAGTGATAAAAAAGATCAATTTTCAGAATGGTTCGTCTAGCTGACTAAAAACAGGTATGACTTAACTGCTACAAGGTAAAAAAGCTACCCACTGGTAATATAACCAAAATACGGTGTTCAAATCGTGCGCAAAATAATGGACCGCTAGTTAGGAGAAATTTTGAAAAATTTCGTAATAGACATGTAAATAATTTCTTATTTGACAAACACGACTGTAAATATTAGTTTAAACCTTAATAATTTTACCAAAATAAACAAAAGCGAAAAATTTTAGGGAAAATCAGGGTGATTTCGGCTATTCTCGTAAGCTGAGTGCTGGGCGGTGTAAAAGTTTTTTACACTTAATCACCTGATTTTTGCATTTTTTTTTATGTGAATTGAATTGCTTGGCTGTTCCAGTGAAATTTGTGAACAAATTTAAAAAAGTAAGTGGAAGTTGAGGCTATTTAGCCATCTTTATTCATTCAAGTTTAAAAAAAACGACACGCTCAGGTGGAGAATGAATAAATCCACCAGGAATAATCGTGCATGATGAAAAATTGCTGGATTATATTTTGTTTGACAGAATTTCTTTGCAAAATTTCTTGAACTAAGGGGAAAAGAGACAAAATAAGACACTTGTCGTAGTAAAATCATAAATTGGGTTATACCAATCGATCCAGCCATCAATTTTACATAGGTTTTTTTTTACTTAAGATCGATTGCTTGAATCGTAAATAAACCTTTGCATCAGTTCTCCAGAATTTATTCCAGTTTAGGCGATCGTCGCAGGAATTCTTAGGTGCCTTTTTTGGTCAAAAATCCCTACTGTGCAGTAGTTTAGCAAGTTATAGCTGTTTAAAATGTTAAGACCAACTATTTCTGAACGTTGCGTGGGACTTTAAGTGTCAGCGTTGAAAACTTTGGAGATTTTTTTAAGGAAATTTAAGCCGAAAAAATCCAGAACTATTTCTTAAAGCAAAAGTCGTTTGGAGTCTTTATTAAAACTCAAAAATGAGTCTTTATTAAAACTCAAAAATGAGTCTTTATTAAAGCTCAAAAATGATCGATCTTGTGTATTGCCAAGAATTGTTATATTTTCTTCTTGAGTTGTTCAAATATGCGGATTTTAATTTTCCTATATAATTGTTTCTTTGAAAGTAAATATTGCCAGTAAAATTCCGAATGCTTGATTGAATAAAGTCATATAGGTCATTTATCTACAGGTAATTGTTTTTACTTGAAACTGGTTGACTAAAAAAATCTCCCAAACGCCTCATCACTAAAACTGGTGATAAAGAAAACTAAATGATTGCAATCCAGCACGCCAAAATCTTCCAAAAACAGTTATCGAAACATTTGACAAAAAAATCTTATTCCCCTTCTTAACTAACTAGATATCTATTCATAAAAGAAGTAAAAATTAAACGTAAAAATTCCATCTGTTTGGCTTTTTCTGTAATCATACAAATCCACTTATGCTCTCAATACTCACAGCACCTGCCAATTGTTCAACCAAATGCCCAATCAAATAATACTATCCACCACAGCTAAAGGAGAGTGCTATTAGATTTCGTAGTCTATCAGCCTCAGAACTTTCAAGTCCCCGCACTCAAGGTCGTTTTCACAGACAAACAACAGTCGAATAACCATTAATCATTTGTCATCGTGACTGATTTGCCAGCGAGCATTAAAAGCGCCAATCAGTTCAATCGATTGTTGAGCGCATTGTCAGAATGGAACAGAACGACAAACAACAATCCGGCTATAACTTAAACATGTGGTGCCGCCATTGCGAATTTTTATTCGTAGTCTCTTGCCTCAACTTGAATGCACGCTGCAACATTGGCGAAATATAGCGCTGCGCAATCGAGATGAAGGCGGCATTCTTGGTCATTGAATTAAAAAAAAAATACTCACTCGTATCTCTACACAAACATTTGTCGTCCAAACGTCCTTCCAAAGGTTCTTTCAAACAACTGCAGCTGAAAGGTACCTCGATAGACAGACACCTTACATCCAGATGCGGAATAGGATAGAGTGCAGCAACCACAAAAAAAATCGCAATCGAGGGCGTTGTGGTACAGTTTAGTTGCGAAAAAAAACATATCTAACGATATGCACATGTGCAGTGACACGGAATCGAATTTACATGAGCAAAGGGCGGTACAGTTGCAGTACGAAACCTTCCTCACTTCCTACCTTACCATACAATAGAACTTCGAGTTAGTCAAACGACTTAGCTCAATGGCTCAAGCCGGCGCAACGTCGAGACCGTGAGACAATTTCCTTAGTGAACAAGTTTTGCTGAATCCTACCGCCCCTTTCCAATCGGAGTAGTCAAAAGGCATTTGCATATCAATCATTTGGCGTGAAGGTTCTACTTTAAAATCAAAGTATTTTATATCATAATGAAGGTTTTCCTACTAAACTATTCAAGTTTGTTGATTGTTTGGATGAAACTGTAGTGAACATGTAATTTAATTGTTTTAAAAACCTCACAAATTCAAAGATGTTTTTATTCATAAACCTGAAGGATGATTCATCAACCCGTAACTATTTTGTGATTTAAAGAAAGATAACACAATGCAGCAAAATTCACATTCGATACCCCAAAAGTTAAAATATTCTGATTAATTTCAGG
The DNA here is from genome assembly GCF_029784155.1 of Uranotaenia lowii. Classification (NCBI taxonomy): domain Eukaryota; kingdom Metazoa; phylum Arthropoda; class Insecta; order Diptera; family Culicidae; genus Uranotaenia; species Uranotaenia lowii. The sequence goes on along the minus strand of NC_073692.1, from coordinate 180,759,543 downwards.
TCGCTGCACAGAGGGAAATCACTGACCTCAGCCCAGTTTTTTTTTTCTTAAGCTAGCCATTTCAAAATATTTTTAGTTATTTTCTATTATTCTCAAACGCTTAAATCCCATATTTTGGCACAGCATCATTAAATTTGATTTTTCAATGATTTTTCATAGTTTGGTAAATCGACGTTTTTTTATATTTTTTGAATAAAGTGCACTTTTTCGAATCCCTCTATGGCTAAAACGATTTATCGAATGATTTTAGCGTCAATCAAAAAGTTTATTGAAATACAATGCATAACAAATCTCTCTCATTAGATATAGTTGAATGCAGGCTAAAAAAGTGATTTTTCTGTAAAAATCCCGTATAACAGTTTGACTGCCAGAGTTTGCCACAGTTTGCCACGGTTGTGACTATGTCCAAAATTTAGATCATTTCATAAGCTTTACAATGAATATAATCCGACTCTGCGCAATGCTAGGCTAGTTGATTAGGTTGTAATTTAGCAACGACCGCAAAATGAACATAGAATTATGACAATTTTCTTTTATCAATGTAAGTATTGCTTGTATGGCATTTGTACTTTATTCAAATTGATCAACTAAATAATTGTCTGTATTTGTCAAATATAACATGTGACTTGAAGTGTCCATGTATATAACATGAAATGTCCATATGACGAAATCTGACCATGTGACATAATCCAACTATGCCATATAGTTGAACCATGTTCCAAAATCCAACCATGCTACATGCTTCATAATCCGACAATGCAACATAACCCGATCATGCGACATAACCTGACCATGCAACATTATCCGACCTGTCGACATAATTTGACCCTGCAACAAAATCTGACCATGCAATAAAATATGACCATGTAACAGAATCGGTGTGCAAAATATTCGTTTCAATCATTGAAAGCCGAACGCAACACAAGCTCAAAGTCGCGCACCTTCTATTCCTGTCACAATAAAGCTTTTCGACTTTCAAGCTCACATGAAGCCAGCATTGCTGTCAGTCTTTTCCAATTGAACGAATACTAGCCCGGCTTTCAGTCCAATAGGAATGAAAGCTGGAAACCGCCTTTCAATTTTCGATGACTGTGTGCGCTGTTCATATTCATATTCTTTTGAAAGGCAGACATTTTCAGTCATGAAGGAATGAAAGAGCGCCAGGAACGCTTGAATACAGCAACAACAACAAACACTACTGCGTGCGGCGGTGTAAAAAACATGATGCGGTGTATGCAAATTTGATTGCACACAAGATTGTTTTGATGTGTGTGGCTTTCAGTGATTATCTCGGAATAAGGGATTGTTTTGGTGTACACATACGTTTATCTTTCCAATTCTAGTTATATTTCATAGAAATTCAAAATATAAACAAAAAAACATTAAACAAAATTTTGGTTATTTTTCGTTTTAAAAAATAATGATCTTCAAACTGTCTTCAGTAGGCGACGGACTACGCGATTTCGATTACAGTTATCATATAAGCATCTCGTAGTGTCTATACATTCTGAATATGAAAGAAAAAAAATATTCAGGAAGCGAAAATTTTTATCAAGGACCTACAAAAATATTCATGAACAAAAACATCAATCATTTTCAATTGAATATGACTGGGCCGGCTTTCAAATGAATTTGAAAGCATTTTGACAGGAAATGAACACGGTAGAAATCTCCTTTACTTTGAAAGATACAAATATGAAAGCTTTTTCAAAGCTTTGACTTTGACAGAGAGGATGCTGTCAGTTGAGTGAAGATTGAGCTTTGACTGTGAAAATTTTGAACACTGCTTCTGACACATCAAATCTTTTAATTATTTTGATTGAAGTGCTTAATATACTGATTTTTTTTTCTTTTTTCAGGTAATGTGATTTTAATCTTTATAACGTAAAAGGTAACGCTGGTGAGTAACACGTTGTTCAAATTGGACCAATCTGCCCCTTGCTTTTAGGGTACTCAGATCAAAAAGTGGTCAAACTAAATTGCGTGAAAATATATTACATATTTGTTTATTAAAAGAAATCAAAGAATTTTTATTATTTAAGTTGAATATGTATAAAAGACGGAAAAAATAATCTGTCAAGATTCCGGTCCAAATCTAAAGTGGCGATCGTTTTGTTTGACGCCTGCCATCAGATTTTATACAGTTACTTAACACTAAACATACCGGCACTCTGTATATACCTATTTATACCGCCAGGGGGTCAAATGACCCCTAACACCTTTTCCGCTAAAACTCTCTTGTTTCTTAACCGATTTTTTTTTTAAATTATATTTTTGGAGCGCTTGTAACGTGACTCAAATATAGTTCTCAGCCAGTATTGAGCTACAAACATCGATTTTAAAGTTATTCGGAGTCTAAGAAAAAAAAGTCCGAAAAAACATGCTTCGGGGAAAGGACTGCAAGTCTGTTAATTAGTGCTCGAAGAAAAATTTACTTAGTGCCTGGAAAAGCTGAAGATAAAAGCTGTATTTTGCGCATATGGAAATATCTTTTTAAAAAAATTTATGATCACGGCCACCAAAAGTGTAGAAAAGTGGTGTAAAAACGTACTTTTTAAAGAATCAACAGCCAACACTGTCCTAGTCACATTAGAAATTTTTTGAAAAGTCAATTGGAAAGTTGACGTAATTTGTGACATTTTGGCATCTTTAGATTTATAAAACACGAAATACAGAATTCTTGACGGTTATTTAAAGAAAGCCATTTTTATTAAGTTTTATCAATCTGCATTTTCTGAGACTATTCTTTCACCTAAATTTTGCTTTGCACTGGATTTTGAGTATTTTAACGCAAGATTTGGGCAATAAAACTATATGCACAAGAAAGGCCATTTTCTATCCCGGCCCATACGCTCGTCATAACGCGCCAATAGTAGTAGGCTGAAAATAGCATTAATTTTTCAAAAAGGCCAATTTTCATTGAAAATGAACAAAAAGTCTAAAACCATATCTTGAGCGTTAATTCAGCCCAAAAAATCTACTTTTCATTTTTTTCAAAATTTTGATTAGTCCAGTTTGATTTTCTTTTCAGTCAAAGTGTCTGTAAGTATTGGTGTGTTTTTGATCTTCGGCTGCTTTCGGGTGTGTTCGGCTGCTAGAAAATCAGCGATTCGCTTAGGTGGCGCATAATAGGGCATGTTCCCCTTTTTGCGCTAATGCTTGTTTGATTTTTTCGTTTCCTTTCACCCGTCTTCGTGGCTATGAGATATTGCCACCCACTGCGCCCGTCTGCCAAGCAAGAGCTTGTGCTGACTTTTAAAAATTCAGAAGCTACTTGCCTATTTTATTTATCATATTTTTGTTAAGCACCGCATTGACAATGTAATTACATCACTAGAACCGGTATAAAATAGCCTTTCTTGTGCACATAGTTTTAATACCCAAATCTTGCTTTAACATACTTAAAATCCAGTGCAAAGCGGAACGTAAGTGGAGGAATAATCTCAGAAAATCAAAATTGATAAAAATGTCAAAAAACAGCTACATTTGAATACCCGTAAAATATTCTGTGTTTCATTTTTTTGTAAATCTAAAGATGCCAAAATGTCACAAAAAACGTCAACTTTCCAATTCACTTTTCAAAAAAAAAATATTGTTACTGGAACGGCTTTGGCGGTTGATTTATTAAAAACTACAGTTTTACACCACTTTTTTACATTTTTTGTGGCCGTGATCTTAAAAAATCTTGAATTTTTTTTCATACATATGCAACATATAGCTTTTATCTTCAGCTTTTTCAAGCACTAAGTGAATTTGTCTTCGAGCACTTATTAACAGACTTACAGTCTTTTCCCCGAAGCAAGTTTTTTCGGACTTTTTTTCTTAGACTTCGAATAACTTTAAAATCGATGTTTGTAGCTCAATACTGACTGAGAACTATATTTGAGTCACGTTACAAGCTCTCCAAAAATATATATTTTGTAAACATCGGTTAAGAAACAAGAGAGTTTTAGCGGAAAAGGTGTTAGGGGTCATTTGACCCCCGGCGGTATAAATAGGTATACCACATACGTATTTCGAAACCTTGGGGATGAATAAACCCAATTGGTTTAAAATCCCAAAAAAAAAAGGATTTCGAAACCTACAAACTTTAAAAAAAAATATTTTTATGAAATAATACGAGCATTTTGAAAATATAAATAGTCATGAAGAAAAATTTGCGAAAAAACAATTTTTAAAGGAGTTACAGTCATTTGAAGTTCATAAAATGTCATTTGACCCCCTCCGGTACAAAAAGTGTTAATCCACTTTCTTCGCCGCAGAACGCCATTTTGTTTTGAACTGCTTCTCGCAGCTAACCGTTTTTTGGATCTTCTTAAGGTTCTTTTTTCAGCCGGGGCAAAGTATTGGTGTTTTGGGAGGGGGAGGGGGGGGTGGTGGAACAACCTGAATGTTGTTAGCAACATACCGTTCCATGGCCTGGTTTTTATAATAGCAGGATGCCAAATACAGCGAAATGTTTTCTTCAGGAAATGCAGCAAACGCTTTTAAAGACATATTTTTAAGTAAATTTTCTGGTTAACGGTTCCGGCTGCAACGAAAATGTCGCTATACAAGTCTCCGGTACAGATACATAGCTTCCTAAACGAGATATTTTTTGGCAAACTTTGATATTTTAATTGCTTGAAAATGTCTGCCACCTTCACCCTTCCGGTTGCTGTACTCTTGTCCAGGAAGCTGTTTGAAGTCCGCCTTGTCGTAGGTTTTGTCGTCTATCACTACCTAGTCAAACTGTGTAAACAATGTCGTATAAATAGAGCTTCCGAGGTTTTGATTTGACCGTAAGGTTTTGCTTATCGTTGCGATTAAAAGTCACTTCTAGAGGAAAAAGAGCTAAAACAGAGGAAAATAAAACTTAATCATATTTATATGATTTACCACATACCTTGTTCTCAATAAATTCCATACTCCCAGACGTATCAAATTATTCATTTCCAATCATAGAAATCGGAAAAGAAAAAACCTAAAAGAAAAACAAAAAGTTGAAAAAAAATCAATTTAGTTACCTCTTTGCAATTCGTAAACATGTTCTATTTACATTATTGTTGTTGTTGGAATCACGAGTGTTAATGGATATCTGTCAATTTGTATCAACGCACTCTACGATGATAGACCGCACAAATATTTTGAAAAGATATTGAAGTAGAATGAAAAAAGGTTCATCTGTATAACAACGTCTTTTGTTGCTAACGGAAGATTTTACCAAGTGAGACTATAGTTTTCTCAATGGACGATCCGATTGAAGATTAGAAAATTCCGGAAATTCATGGACTACGACAACTACCTCCTTAAAAGTCGATAGTCCGCATCGTTTTTCAGCTTCATGCACGATTGTAGACGATACTCCCAACTTTTTTGCGACATCTCAAACGGAAAGGTTGGGGTTTCGCTTGAAAGTGCTATCCACTCTACTGTTTGTCACTGCGGCTCCCGGCTTTCAATTTTCCCCAGATCCAGGATTCTTAGTTGTCAACAAAAGTTCTCCGAGCCCTTTTATTACTTTGGTGACGGTTGATTTCGCCACATTCAATGATTTTACTATTTCTATGTGCGTGTAGTTCGGATTTTCACGACGCATGCACTACACTCTGACTCGTAGCTCCTCTTGCTTGGACGCTATTTTGATAACTAAAGATAACTAAATGTCAAAATCCAATTAGAAAACACAGACACCTACAAAATGAGGGGTGTTCAGGTTATTTATATGAATAATAAGAAAAAAAAAATACGGCGAATTTAAATAAAATACTTTTTATCAGAACACCCTGTAGCTGAATTGGATGGTGGTTTTCAACTTTGTCTTGTGCCTAATAGGAATGTTTAGTTGAAATTTATGAGAAAGTGAAGAGATGTTTTTTTTTTCAAAACAGTATCTTAAAAACATTTTTTTTCAGTTAAGTTTTTTTTATTAACACCATTACTATATGATTGATAACACTTAAACATACAATTTGCAATATAGAAATTTATTTGCTGTATTGTAAATATATTTGAATTAAACTCACTCAAAAATTTTCAAGAATAATTAAGCATCTAGAATGGCTTTTCATACTAAAACTTAATTGATAATAAATCTCAAAAGAATGATTTAAACGAATTATTTCATAAACAAATAGCTCAAGTAGGACCATATGTTCAACTAAAAGCCAGCCACTGATCGATTACTTAACAGCATCGTCTCATCGTAATATCTCGTCCAAACAGGTATCCTGAACGAAACCGAAAGTCCAAAGCCATCCTCCAGTTCTCCGATTCTCACCCCTAGATCACCCAGCTTCACTTGTGTACACAGTCGGTGAACAAGTAACCTATATAGCAAGAAACTTCTTTTTTTCTCCTCTCTTGTGCATCACCATACAAGTTATCGCCCCGTTATAGTCTAGTTACTGACATTTAAATTTCCCCCTTTTACCTTCAACTGATGCGTGTTTTAATTTTTTATTCGATCAAAAACGAGCTGCAAGTGCAAGTGCAAACAAACACATCGGTACTCTGCACTGAACCAACATACAAACAAGATCCTTCCCTATTGCCCCGTTTTCCTCTTTCGAAAGAACCCCTCTTTTGCAAGTATTGATGTAATTAAAAGTGCACTCAATACGTTACGATACGGTACAAAAAGCCGTCCCTCCGCCAAGCTGAGAGTTGTTGGTAGCGCGGTTGTAGGTATATTGCAACACTTTGGTGGATACCGAAAGACCTAAAGATCACGAAAGAGAGAGAAAATATCCCTACCGTAAGATTTACGAGCGCGAAAATGAAACACGATTGCAACATGCGATGCAATTCTCGAGCGACAGACAGCAGCAGCATTGGACTTCACGCGATATCCGTTTTCTTTTTCAAGATCAGCAAGTTCAACTCCTACCAGTTGGTTGCCAAGTCGAAGAAGGTGGGTAGCTGAGAGCAAGTTCAGATAAAAGCTGTGAACTCTCGATGTTTCTGCTTGTCCGGTGCATTCGGAGTCCCTGGGAGGTAGCGAGATTTCCGCTGCAAGCCTATCAATCAACTGGTTAGAGCCAAAACCCTATGCTAATTCAAATAGCTGCTGGAAGTACCTGATGGATAATTCTGTGCTGATTTTTCAGGCCGTAAGGTTCAAATCGATTAAATTCGTAATGGTCGTACGTCATGCTGAATAGAAGATAATATTAATTTATAATTTTTTGATGACTTGCTGCAGGTGAAGGGAATGATCATTCGTATACTTTATTACATATCCATTTTTTGGCAGATAAATCCTAATATACAAAACAGAAATTTAAATATTGTATACAGTATCAAAGCTTTACCACTTCTGCGTGAAAAAAAGTACTCTTGCATGATTCAACGTCAGAATATTTGTAGTGGTTGTGAATGCCTCAGCATATTACAGGACTAATAAGTTTTGTTTCTAAACAACACTTTGCATTTGAATATAAAGCTAAGTTCTTTAAGAAATGGGACAGTTACGAATGCGTGTATCTCAAAAACCATTCGTTTGTTCGAAATACTTTCTATGAAGGAAATGAAGGTAATCTCATGATATTTCATGAAAAAGTTTAAAAAAATATTCATCGTTTTTTGTAAGAAAAATTTCTATTTTACTTTTTGTACCTCCTATTCACCGGCGCACACTTTTTTCAGTCATGATATTGGTCAGTTTTTCAAACTTATACTTCGTCTAATCTATATTTTAGGTGGCTGCATCCTTTTCCTTCAATTTCAGCTACTTTCCGGTCCAATATTTCTCTTTTCAAAGAAACTAACGGCAAAATAGTGGATACAGCTGTTTTGAAACTAACAGACATGGTATAGGATTCAAACGCTGGGTTTTGTTTTAAATAGGGTATTGCGTAAGTTTTGTCGTTCATCAGAAATCATCTGTCTTATAGCCTCGGTACCGGCTATACAGCTTACGAGGTCTGGAACTAGCAAAACATATTTGTTAGAGGTTAGGTTTGAATGACTCACAGTCACTAGGCAACACTTTCAGCTTATCAGAGAAAATTTATTTGAACATTTCAGCGATCTACACTTAGTTTTTCGTTTATTAAAAATTAAAATTCTAGTTTGAGACTTGACTTCTGTGATGAACCTTAACCGTAGTTGCCGATCATGTACTTCATTCTAATGCTTGATTTGAAATTTGTGGACCATTGACCGTGTTTGCATTCTTTTTCATACTCACACACTGTAATTCTTTGAATAATCAACGATTTTCGTCAGCTACTAATTTTATAATGACAGATTTTGAAGAAAAATGTGCAAAATATTTTTTTTTCTCTTGCATCTTAATTGAGATATTTACGCGTAAATTTTAAATTTTGAAAAAAAATAGGTCTAACAGTACTTTTTACAGGCAGCAAAATGACATCAAAACTTTGGATGTCCGATTACAAGTAAATGGGCTATTAGCAAAAGAAAGTGTCCTATTTCTAGAAGAACTAAGCTTCAATCGAAATTTTTTGTCCAACATACGACTGTGTTTCGATGAGTATGAAAAAAAAATTTTAGGTCAATTTGAACTTGATGATTTATTTATATTTATCACAATTTTGATGTAATTTGAGTCTTATAAAGTTTATAATATTTTTTTTTGCAAGATACATACAAATAAGCTATCTCGCTCGATCTTTCTGATAAGATCCAAAAATATGCAATAGGTATGCCATAAAATGTCTGGGATATGGCTGTAGGAAATTTTCATGATTTTAAGGGGGTGCGTAATCTCAAACTTTTGGCCAGAAGTGTGTTAGGAGTGTTCACGAAAGTAAATGTACAACTGTTTTTTATAGTAAAATTGAAGTTTTTGAAAAAAAAGAATCAAAAACTCAGTTTAATTTTTTTTTTTAAAGTGTACATTTCAACAGATTTATGAGAATTCAGAACCTTACGCTTTGTTTTTGGGGCCGTTTACTGAATAAGTAAGCACGATTTTGAACATTTCTGACTTCCCCTCCCCCGGTAAGACTACGTAAGATTTTTCAATACCTACCCTTCCCCCCTTTATTAAGTTCATACGTCATTTTTTATTCTTTGAGAAATTGATACTTTATTTAAGGGGGGGGGTAGGGTTTAACACTTAAAAAAAATCGATTTTTTTATTTTTTTATTTTCTTATTGTAAAACATTTCAAGAATGTTGTGTCAAATTTTCAAGTCAATTGAAGCAAAACTGTAGAAATTATAGGCCTTTATCTCCTCCTATCTTATACTGCAAGAAAGCAAGAGCAGAAACTTCAAACGCGTTTTTCTCGAAAGCACATTTTTAAAGTCCGTGGACATCGTCATTTTTAAACTACTTATCCGATTCTTTTCAAATTTGGAACATATTTTCTGCACATAAAATACCAGACCCCAACGTTTTATTTTTTTCTTTTTTTTTTACTTTGGGGAGATTTTACAGATAAAAACTGGCGGATTTTTTCGTGAAAAATCGTAGTTTTTACTTCAAACAGCCACAAAAATTTCATAAATTTTTTTTTAAGTTAAATAAAAACGTTGGGGTCTAGAAAAACATCTATTAAAAATATTTTGCTCTGATTTTTTGACTTCAGATGATTCTGTGCTGAGATACAGTGTCCACCGCAAATCCTGTTTTCTAAAAGGCATCCTCGAAAGTGCTCCGTCACCGGCTCACTTTTCAATATTTTTCTACGAAATAATTACTAAATGTTCTTTTAACAATGCTTTGTATAATGCAAAAAATTTGAACACATTTGTTTGAACGAGAGCTCTAGAAAAAAATCGTGAAAATGGTGTTTTTTTTTACTCGTTAGACCCTACCCCCCCCTTAAGAGTACAGATATAAAAATAACATCCATGCTGAAAAATAGTTTTAAGTTTAACTTAATAACTTCTTTTCAAAAGCACAATTTCAAATCACAATTTTACCAAACGGAACATTAAATATCATGAATTAAATAGACATCGATATTATGTGGAAATTATAAAATTTTTCACTAGAGGCACACAGGAGTAGTTCACCCAAAAACCTGGTCAAAATTCAAAATTTGAAAATGTACATTTACCATATCAGTGCTACTACTATGATTTTATGCTTATATTTTTTTTGAGTACATTTGACACCACTTACCAGTCAGTTTTTCAATATTTTATTTTTTGACGAACGACAGCGGCTTTCGGAACTTCAATATTTTTATCAACTGGAATATTACTGCAAACCGTATAATTGCTTCATAGTTCAACATGTGATTACAAGTTTAAGAAGTGACTTACCAACAAATTTTGATCTGGAGAAATTGAATGAATGTTTGAATGTTATATTTCAGGACAAACGGTTGCAAAAAAGTCATTCAAATACTGCATATAGAGTTTTGAAAGCCCTTTCTTTTTTAGCAGCCCTCAAAGCTTTTTTTTCGATAAAAAAGTGAATTTTTCGACGTCCAGACCCGGCAAAAGATTTTACATTATTTGAAAATTCATATCTTCATGAACCATATTCATAAGAAAAAATTCGTGCATACTTCCGCACTTGTGATATTTTCAATGTAAAGGTTGTAATTTTTTTTACGTTTTTGTAAATTCTTTGAATGCGCCATGTTTATTTTAATCAATTGCTCAAGAAAGTAAATAATTTTTCAAATTGATGTTCAAACTGTTCTATCATGCTTTTTATAGATAATTTATTACAATAATGATACATTTTCATTAATGTTAATATCGTGGAACTTCTAGAAAGTCGCAATTTTTTTTAACTTCTTAAACTTATACTTATATTTTTTAAATTTTAACAAAAACTCTCTTAGATTTTTAGTTACGGGTTTAAAGTCGATTTTCAAATCAATCTTGAAATTTGTTTTTTCAAAATCAACGTCTATTTTTCGGAGCTCAACTGCTTAAAATAATCATACAGTATTGGGATTGCTTGAGAGAAGCAATTCTTATATTTTTGGAGAAAAACTCATTGGAATTTCAGATAGGCTTAAGATATTTAGACGAAAAAATCCGTGAAGAAAATAAAGGAGCATCGTGCCTCAAAATAATAAAAAAAAGTTTCTGAGACACCTGGCAAAGCGGCTGAATTGCCGAATCTTTTTGAAAAAAAGTTACATTAAAAAACTACAAAAATAAGTGTAGTGTTGCCAATTTAAGTGGAAATCAGATTAATAAAGTTGGATGTCAATAAAAGGATTTTAATAAGAATAGTTCAGTGATGTTTTCATTATTCAAGGTGGAAGAGCGCAATCGATTTTGATATCGACTTTTTTGTCAGAAAGCTTTAAAATCACTGCGAATAATGGAATAGGCTAAACATTATTTTGATAAACTTTATTAATATTTTTATAGTCTTATTCCAAGAAATTCAAACGTATGTTCGAGTATAAACATCAAAACTCTTTTGGCCAACTTTTTGTTCTGTTTATTTACTCCTGTATGCGAGGGTGAAAGATCAGGTTAAGCACAAGATACCATAAAAATGGTCATGTTTTTGTTCTTAAAATCATTCTCTTCTAATAGCATTGTTTAAATGATTTTAACTACAATAACGATGTCCACTTACCTAAAAACTCCGACCAATTTCGGCGTAAAATAACAAAGTTTGCAAGGATTTTTAAGAAAATCAATTGAAAGTTGAGTTGAAGTGTTGATAAATGTATATCTAGTAGAGGAGAGTGAGGATACTTGATTCCCTTTTCTTACATTTTCTGTTAGCGTGTAACTTCAAGTTTCTATGCTCCAAAAATTAGAAAGATACTTGAAACCAAAGATTAACTAGAAGTATTTTCGTGGGAGTAAAAAATTGCTATATTTTGGGAGACTTGATCCTCTATTGAAGGAGACTTGATCCTTCAATCAGGAAGAAGAAAAATCTATAATTTTGTTTCAACCCTTATTTCATTGCATACTTAAAGGAGCTATTTTCTATACAGAGAAAATCAATTATTTTAGCCCTTTTCTTCAGACAGTTGTTGGATAAAAATTAGTTATTCGATAAATATTAGTATTCTCGTAGTCAGCAATGATCACGATCCATTCAGAAGAAGAATATAACGTTTTGAACCCTAGGGGTCGAATGTACTCATAAATCAACCTTTTTAGAAAACTTTTTCTAAAAAAATTGAGAGTTTACCATTGCTTTGAAAATGTGCTATTATGAACGGTTGATATATTGGAATAAATATTTTTGTTATAATTTTTCCAAGTAAGGAACATTTTAAAGTGACAAAAAAAGATCTTCAAGTCACATTTTCTGAAATTTTTCAACCAAAGTTCAATTACTCAAACAATTATTTTGTTAAAATTATTTGAGCTTTAAGCAATGTTGTTTTGCTCCATTTGGTACATTTTTCTAGAACATTTGATCTTTGTAAAAATTTCCAGTCACGAGATATAGCTAAGGAATCAAGTATCCCCAGGGATCAAATATCCTCATTCTCCCCTATATGTCTATAACAGAAAAAAGTGTCTAGAAATTCTGAATCTAAAGTGCCATAACTGATTCTTAAAGATTTTTTCTTAAAGAAGTAGTTTTCGAAATATGTTTCGATTTCTCTAAATTTCCTAATTATTATTTTGAATCTGAATTGGCATTTCGGCATATTTATAGAAACTTAGTAGAATTTTTAACGAGAAAGAATATGAAATTGATAGTTGGACAAGCTAGAGCACTTTGGGTAGAAGAAACGAATAGATAACTTGTGTGATTCTTTGTCCAGCACCAGCTGGTTGTTTGTAGTAAGTGACGAAGATTCAGATGAAAATTAATACAATTTCAGCGGCGATTAAAATAAGATAACTTATTCCATCATTTAAAACATTGTTATGATAACACTCAAAGTCCCAACCTCCAAAAATAGTCGGTACCGTAAACTAAGGGAAGTTAGATCAACATGAAATTTTTGCAGATAATCATCATTAACCAAGTCTGAAGTTGAAATATCTGAAAACTGATTTCTACGTTTAAAAGTCTATAAATAGAGTTTCAAAATTGGTTTTAGTTGGAGATTTTTTATGTAACTAAAAATCTTATTTTAAAGTTTTAAAATTTCTGTTTTTTCGAAGACTCACATACAAAAACCTCTCCTGATAGCATTTAGAAGCAAATAGATTGTTTTATATGCAAGTTTATCTTTTTTCCTTTGTTAAGGTATAGTTCTACAGTTACTTCTATGATCATTCTTTAGATAATTTGTGTATTAAAAAACAGACATTTTCTATGAGAAAGTCTGTAGAGCCAATGGCTAAAAACTCTGCAAATGCTTAAGTTTCAATAAAAAAAGAAAAGAACATAGGAACAGTGGAAGGGCCTGGGGAATTGCATGGAGAGAAAATTTCATTTATTTTGAGGACAAAAAATATTGAGAAATGTTTATAATTTTTGTCCCTAAATGTATGCAGCAACATTGTAAATTTTTTGAGTATATTTGTTTTTTAAAGAAAACGTTGGAAAATTCATTTGAGTCCAAACAAAAAATTACTGTTATTGATGTTTTAAGCCATCAAACACAAATTTTGAAGATATTGAGATTCGTTAAAACCAAAGTGATCAAAGTTACCCCGAAATATGAAATCTGGTTTTGTAACAAACATTTAGTTATAGGGTAGGTGTACCCTCCTCCGTCGTATCCCTCTTATTCATCTTAATTCATGAATGCATGTTTTAGAGCCGAAAAATCACTTTCCACTTTAAAAGGCTACTTCACATGATAAACTTACGCCTGTGAATTCATTTTCTATCACAAATTTGTCACTTTTAAAACTATTTTTTGAGATATTTGATTTTGAAATCTCGAAGTGAAATGAATTATTGGCGCACTCCGCCATATTGAAAGACGAACTTAGTGATCCCCCCAACGTGTTTCTTTGTTTTAACGCTTCCTGTCAATGCATATAACAATCAAAATCATCAAATTCAATAGAAAAGTGTTGAAATAAAATTAGAAAAATGATTTCAAACCAATCTGAACTATATAAATTAGTCAATATTCGATTGAAATCGAATCGCTCGGCCCCCATAATTCGTCTTAATTTTGCGACAGGAATAGGAAACCGTTTTGCAAGAATTGGAATTAGACCGGTTCATTTTTACTTTTTTTTTTTGCTGACCACAGTCGGACTCATAGAGAATGAACATAATTGATTTCTAAGCAATCACAACACAATAAAGTAATTTTGAAGCTAGGAACTAGATGCGCTGGGAGATAAGAGCAAAAAGTCTTTTTATATTAATAAATTACTTGAATGTATTCAGCATTGCTTATAATGCATGGTTTTAAATGAACATAGAATTGATGGCTTTTTTAGCTTAGTGGTTGATGTGTTTTACAAATTATTTACTACCAGTACCATGCATAATTTAATAGACGTTTGAGTGCACGCAAGAATATTTCCAACTTTACACATTTCTAACGTTCAGCTCCAATGACATTGTCTCTTCATAATTTTATATTTTAAGATTTGATTATTTTTCTTTCGATTATCTGATGACACTAAACCTCTCTCAAGTATTTGAAACTTTAGATACATCAATTATATGAAAATTAGACTTTTTCAACTTGTTTCATTCAAACTGCAATATCTTACATACGACCAAACGCTTTGCTCTACAGAATGTTCACTAAGAAATCCTTGAAAACTAAAACTAAAACTTGCCACCGACCCTGGCCTAGAGGATAGCGTTCAAGTCTTCTAAGCCAGAGGTCATGAGATCGAGTCTCGGTCACGGCATACATAGTACTCTTTCTATGGGTTGGTGGTGTTAGCAATAGTAAAATGCTAGCCATTATATCCTTGAAAAATGTACGCCTTAGGATTAAGTATAATTTAGATCTCTTCAAAGAAACATGAAGTTTCAATGAGATCCTATATGTGTGTGTTCGTTTTTTTAAAAAACTTCTCCAGTTTTCAGAAATTCTCTAAATGGGAATCAATAACTACTCGACAAAAAAAATCAATTCCTGGACCGATAACCTCGATTTCTATTGAATTTTGACGATGCATGGAAAATCGATGCAAAAAATTCCCGTTGAAGTTCAAAATGACAAGAGAATTTAGATGAATGAAAAATTTAAACTTTGAAATAAGAGTTCACGAGTCTCTGGTTTGGATCTCAATACAAGATTTTTTGTACATAAAGTCGTTCAAAATAAAACAAAATCGAACCTCTTTTTTATGCTGATTCCTACCATATAAGTTTTAAAACTTGACTCATGTTTGCTTCATATTTTATAAATTCTCAGTGAATTTTCAACAAAAGATGTTTTGTCATTTTTGACATATTACAGTTTGAATGAAAAAGTCGAAAAGTTTTATCGCTCGTAAAAAAACTCGAATAGATGAGCTGAACCAGTCTAATGCGCATTGCACGCATCAACGTAGCGTTGCTTTGTTTCGATATCCTTCGCCAGGGTTCCCACATGAATAAGAATACACATGTTGACAAAACGCAAATGTGATTCTGCTTCTCCTCAAATGTCTTACTATTCAGTCTCATTACGTAGAAAAAACATATAGTTCTATTAAAAATGTTGATGTTCTTTAAATATGTGTAGTTTCTGTGTAAATTTGTGCATTGTAATTTGTGTTAAATGTCTGTATGAATGTTATGAAATTTTATCTTACAGACAAATCCTGGATCATGGCAGCCCTGTCCGTTGGAGAGTGTGTTGGTAGGAAATACATTTGCAGGGTGGATTCAATTTGTGAGGTCTATTATTGTGCTGCCTGCAATTGCTTTAGCCAAGCATTGGTACCTAGCTACAATAACGCTACCTTGAGATTCCTTGGCAAGACCATTTTATTGCGACTTAGATCTCATTCGAACTTTGCCGTTATCCTGCGCGGTTGATCCTCGCGAAGTAAATAATAGCATTTGCATGAACCGCAGCCGCAAAATTTCAAATCTATACCTCATGAGAGAGGAATAGTTTGTGACAGTTTCGGTATAATTGAATAGAAGGTATATTATTTTGCTGCCTGCAGATGCATTAGCCAAGCAATGGTAGACCTGTTTACAATAAAGCTATCCTAGTTTCATGGCTTATTGCGACTGGTTACTTGAAAGAACTTCTGCTGTTATCCTGTGCGGTTGATCCGTTCGATGTAAGCTAATGCCAATTGCATGAACCGCAACCGCAAAATATTAAATGTATTTCTGAAGAGGGTGGAATAAATTGAGCAATCTCGGTCTTCTTGTACGACGGAATTAGGAACCTGGTAATAATGGTAAAAATGGTAAAAATAAATCATAAATTGACTAAAAAGTACGTAATGGATTGATCTATTTCCTTCATAGTTTCATAAAACAGTATTAAAAATATAGTTCAATTACTAAACATCAGTTTTAAACCAACGTGGAAGGCAATTCTATTCAAATAATGAAAAAAGCTTCCTTAAGCCGTTGTCTTAGGGTCCTTTACCCTACCCACAAATGTCGTTTGAATGTTCTGCTATCAATGATCATGCTTTCAACTCCTTATCTCAGTAAGTAATTTAAAAATTTTGAGTATTACAAAAAAGGAACCTCTTCCAAAATGTTCGAAAATGAATTAAAAAGTGATCAAAGTTCCCTCAGTTAACGATATATGACAAAATTTAGGTAATAACAATGTTTTTATGCACAGCAAAGATTATTTCCTGTAAAATTACGCAAATGTCCTGTAACAAAAAGGAGCAGGACATTTACCGTAATTTTACAAATTACTTGACATTCAATTTTTAATTTAATTTATTTTAATAATGTGTAGCAAAGCACACCGGATCAGCTAGTTATTTCTAAATTAAACCTTAAACTATATTGATATCGAATCATATTTTATTTTTGATATAAAGAATTTAAAACGATACGTCATAAAAAAACTTTTATTTAACACTAATTAATTGTTATCCTTAGAAAAAAAAAAAGTCATTTTTTATTTTCTTGTTTTTCACATTCGTAAAAAGAAAATAAACATCTTTGATTTCACATTCCTGTAACACGAACAAATGCAAACAATGTAAAACCAGCATCGAACATGAAGCAACAACAAAACACAAAGTGCAGGAGAAACAAGATGTTCGCAAAATATGTACACAACCGTAACGACGATATGGTGAAACGAGGCAGCTCGATCACGATTCGCAACAAATTATGATGATTCGCTTGGACTACATATTTATGGCCTCGGCATAGATTAAAAGAAGGAAAAGCAATAAGAGAAAAGGGCCTCCCATTATAATGACGATGTAGTAAAAAATGTATATTTAGAGGAAACGGTTACAGATTAGGAAAATTCAATGAGGCATGAAAGAAAATGTAGGTAACAAGTCGAAATCGCAATGCCTCGAGAGAAAACATACACCGTGAATGTTTTATGATAATAAAAGATGCCATTTAAATTTGAAACGAATAGCAATCAAGTGAATCATGGGCAAGCAAAAATAAACCTCACTTTGAAGATTTCTAGGGAAACGGTAAACAGATACCTAATACAAAATAAAAAAATGTAACCTCAATTACCATGAACATGCTTCTTATATAACGTAGCCTTTGAGTTTTCCATAACTATGTAATTATTGAATTCGAATTTTTCCTCAGTCGAGATGCATAAAATATTTAACATTCATGAACAAATGGTTGAAAAGCCATAATTTGTTTTGAGAAATGAGTTGCGAAGTAATTAAAAAATGAAAAAGTTGTTTTTCAATTTTGTTGAGTATCGCAGCGCAAATTTAATCACGCCATTGTAATCGTTGTGAAATTACCTTTCTAGTAAATATAACATAATTGCAGAAACCATAATTTAATGTTCTCAAAACCCAGTACAAAGTTGAATTTAAGTAAATAAGTTACTTTTGAAAATTTGTCAAAACTTGTTTTGTAGCTGGCAAATCTAAAGACGCAAAAATATGCCAAATTACGTCCAATTCCAAATCCTTTATTCAAAATGTTCCTGGCGTAACTTGAAAAATTTTAATGGTCATTTATTGAAAGGTGCAGATTCGTAACTGATCTGTCTGTTTTGTGAATTATGTTTTTCGGATTAAAAAAAACTAATTTGGGTTAAACTTTTAAACTATTAATTTTGTACAAATCGGTTGAGAATCAAAAGAGATATAGCAATTTTAAGCGAAGAGTGTCTAATTGACACTAAAGGTCTGATTAGGGAGTTTTTTTTTTATCTGGGCTAAAAAGTAATGATGCAAAATTAAAGGTTTTTAGATTCATTGAGGGTTTCACAAGAAATTTGTTTATTTGGAAGGGTTGTACTCCATTTACCCGAAAACCTTTGCCCAGAATGAAAAATCCCCAGAATTTCAATCGCCAGAAAAAACCATTCCCCAGAATTTTTTCCCCAGACGAACCATTCCCCAGAAATTTTTTCGCCAGAATGTACAATTTCCCAGAAAATTTTTCACCAGAATGAACCATTTCCCAGACAAATGAAAATAAAAAAAAAATAAACAAACTAGAAATAAAAAAAAGAAGGAATTGATGCAAAAAAAATCGGTTTTCATAACGTTATTCTTTTGCGGCAAAGCCGCAACCAACGAGGATGAAGGGGCCGAGGCGGCACAAAGCCGCCGAAGCTCCCAAATCCGAGGTGGCCGCCGACCCGCCGTCGGAAGCGGCGGCCCTTAGACATTGGTCTAGGTCTGCCGGGGCTTCCTAGGTCTGCGTGAAAGCTAGGGGTGATCTCTTAGCCCCGTCTTTCAAGTTCGAACGCGCAGCGTGAGGAGTCGGATACCAAAACGGTTTTTTAAAGGACCATGGTAAGCATTGAATCAATTAAAGTACCCAAACCATAAACAAAGCACAACATTGGTTCTAAAATAAATTTATTTGGAAAATTTCAAAGTTGAAGTTTCATTTAAAAAATCATTTTGAAAAAATAAATTTCGAATCATAAGACATTTACAAAAATTCATTAGAAAAAAAAACAAACAAAAATACTAGAAGAAATAATCTGGGATTTGTGCCATTCTGGGAAATGTTCCAATCTGAGGAAAAAAATTCTGAGAAATGGTCCATTCTTAGAAAAAAAAAATTATGGTAAATGGTGCATTTTGGGAATTTTTTTCTGGGAAATGGTTCATTCTGGGGTTTCATTTCGGGTATTTGTCATTCTGCGAAAAATTCATTCTGGGCAATGGTTTTCGGGTAAATGGGATACAATCATTTGGAAGCGCCCGAATAAAGAAACATGCAAAGATACTCAAGAGCGGGTCAGGATTTAAGCATAAATAAAAGATTATGCAGTTGTCTTCAGTGTTGGCAAAAATAGTTATTATTTATTAAATTTTATGAAAATTGTAATACATTTGAAACAAGAATATCTAGACAAAATTCGAACTCATATTTTTTTGTTTTTTTTTTTTGTTTCGATTATAGTCGTTTTACCATTTCTATGGCATTCGCGACTTTAACAACGTTGCATATGGCGGATCGTTATTGAAAAACTATCCGGTACAACTGTGTTCGATATTTACTCTTGGGCTCGAACCCGGGGACATCGGCTCAGGAGACAACAGACTTGCCAACTAAGCTATATCACTAGCCCAACTCATTATTGTTTCAAAAATCATGAATGGATTGAAATGTTTTTTTTTTTCATATACGTTTGTTTGTCCATCGAATATCATCGATTGATTCCACTGAAAACTGATTCATTTTAAGGCTTCACGCCATCATACCAAAACTAGAAATGATAGAAAAAATCTGATCAGAGATTCGAGCTCAAAACGTCAAAATCATTTAAACTCCAACACCATAGTCGCCAAAAATTCTGTTTCTTTGTGTAATTCCTTCATGTGGTTTTCATGTTTTCCAATAGTTTTACAGGTACTCAAATAGTATTTAGGTGATAAATGCATTAAATTTAAAAAGAATTGAATTTTTATTCTGATAAAAGTATCCAAATTGTGAACATGTCTTAGAATCTTATTCCTCGTTTCTAAATTCCGAAGAATCTGTAAACTTAAAAGAAAATGTCATTTTCTTCTAAATTTGATTTTTAAATAATCAGAGTCTGGAATTTCAGTGTTGTGTCTATCCTTTTTTGGATTAAATTTCTGCAACTGAATTCTTGTTTTAAAGGCTATGTCAAAGTTAAGTTTTTAAAAACAATATAGCTCAATGATTTGCTAACTTTTGAAACATGAAATCGGGACAGTTAATTTGGGATTTAGCTTTAATTTAATTTGATTTGCGAACTGTGTTATACCTACTTGGAAACCTTTGTTAATGTTAGATCTGAGTTTTTCATTTCTCATAGAAATCAAAGGTTCCAACATACTTTACCAACTTTATCAAGAATCATAACAAGAAGTTGAAACATGAAGTGGGATCCCAGCATGAATTAAAGCTTTTTATCACGTGGATATTTTTGAATGATGTGTTTACATAAAAATATTTTCGAGATTGAAAGACGTTTGTCCATGGTATTTTCAAAACGGTTCTTGAATTTATGTGTGAGACTAGCTGATTTCACCCAACCTTGCTCGGGTTCACAAAAATATAAATCAAAATGAGTCGTTTGACTTTTTCACATTTTGGAAGCTTGATATTCATTATTGAAAGTTGGAAGTTTTTTTTTTTTAAAGTTTTGATTGAGATTGTTTACTGTGTTTATCGTATTCATATTATTATAAAAACTTATAGTTAAGAGGTTTTCTTCAATAGAAATTTTAAATAATTTCCCTTGTATGCTTATTGATTCTATCACGAAAAACATTATCTATTTACCATTTTTTAGGACACTTGAATAGATATGGCAAAATATTTTTTATTTTCAAATGAAAAAACTGTTTTTTTTATCTTTCCCATCCCCCATCTATTGAAAATCTCTCTTTTCAACATGGATGATCTCCCCATTAAGTGGTGTATTTAAGTTTTAATTACTTAGAAACTTCTACAAAAAAAAACTTCCGAACCTCGTTGAAGGCTCACTTTGCATGTTTCCAATTGTATGTGTTTTTTCACTGTTTTATTTCACACTGTTTTATGATAAGATTTTCTTGAATGTTGAAATTTCTACTTATAGTTTTTGAAGTAATCAAAAACAAATCATTATAAAGGTTTTATTTGAGTTCTATTTAAATTTTTCTTTTTTTGAACACAATAAGCCCGCAGCAAATTTCAAATCCTTCTTTTGTCACTCTGAGTTGGAACATCGCGAGGGGGGCATAATAAAAGATAATGCTAAAAAAAATAAATTGGAATAAATTACACGGAAGCTTGTATGCAACACAATTTAATACTATATCATTGCACAAAACCTATGAATCAAGAATTAAAAAAGTGAAATAACTCCAGTTTTTCCATTCATTTATGGTGTTGTAATCTTTTGAATGTTTGATTTTTTTCGAAATTTACTTAAAATACTTCAAATTTTATTTATTTCCCCCTTCGGGTTTTTTTGAAATTTCGAGGGGGGAACAAAAGGGGAAATTGATTTATGTTCCAGCTTTATCCCATTAATTATTGTGAACAGTGATCAATGTAAAGATTATTAGAATTGGATGGTAGAATTGAACACATTGATGACGAATAATAACTCAAATGTTATAAATTGACCAATGAAATTGAATTGTATAAAACTAAAAACCTTCAGATTTAATTATCTAATAAATTTTCTAATCCCCCGTTTGATTTCCCCGATGGTTATCAATGCGTTGAAATCGCAGCCTTATAACTCTAAATCTAAAAAGGTTACTTTTCTTTTCTATGGAAACTCCAGGAATATTAAAATGTTTGGTTCGAAAAGCTGGTATTTATGAAAATCGGTTGATTAGTTTTCAGAACTCAGTCCAAATAGTTGTTCAGCTAAAAAAGTAAATTCACTGTTCACTTTTCCTTTTCTTAAGTGGAAGGGGCTCAGAACAATAACTAAAACCTAACTCTGGTCCAACTACATCTCTGTACCAAATTTCAGGATGATCGGTTAAGCGGTGTGGATTTGTATAAGGTGCATACAAACAAACAAACAAACACACAAACAAACAAACAAACAAACAAACAAACAAACAAACAAACAAACAAACAAACAAACAAACAAACAAACAAACAAACAAACAAACAAACAAACAAACAAACAAACAAACAAACAAACAAACAACCAAACAAACAAACAAACAAACAAACAAACAAACAAACAAACAAACAAACAAACAAACAAACAAACAAACAAACAAACAAACAAACAAACAAACAAACAAACAAACAAACAAACAAACAAACAAACAAACAAACAAACAAACAAACAAACAAACAAACAAACAAACAAACAAACAAACAAACAAACAAACAAACAAACAAACAAACAAACAAACAAACAAACACACAAACAAACAAACAAACAAACAAACAAACAAACAAACAAACAAACAAACAAACAAACAAACAAACAAACAAACAAACAAACAAACAAACAAACAAACAAACAAACAAACAAACAAACAAACAAACAAACAAACAAACACACAAACAAACAAACAAACAAACAAACAAACAAACAAACAAACAAACAAACAAACAAACAAACAAACAAACAAACAAACAAACAAACAAACAAACACACAAACAAACAAACAAACAAACAAACAAACAAACAAACAAACAAACAAACATATATAGTCGAACTTATCCTTATATATTAGAAGAAGATTTGATTACATTAGGTTAGATAAGATAAGATATTAAAAAAACTATTTTAAAAAATTGCAAATTTATTTGGTTTTTTTAAGTACTTTTTTTAAGTACTGTTATTTCCTAAGATTTGCTAGTAATAACAAATCTTTTAAACTCAAACATCTTCCTGCAATCAATGAATAATGTGTCGAAGAAATTTGACTAAATCGTAGTTATTGAAAAAAATCAACAATGTGTAAAATTATTTTGATAGGCCATAATTTTTATAAGATTCAAAACAACGGCCTCAAATCTGTTCAGTTGCGTTATTTGAATTAAAATGTTATTTTTTTTACTGAATCAATAACTGCTTTTCTCAAAAGACATGCATTAAACCAGGGGTGAGCAACCTTTTGAACCAACAGGCCAATTTAAATTTGTAATCTTGTCGGTAGCTCTACTTAAAATATCATTTTTTTAATAATTAACAGAGCTCCACGTAATTTTTTTGACAAAAATGTTTAGCGAAAGCAAATCTGAAAAAGAAAAGATAAAACAAATTCACAAGTTTAAAAACAAAAATGCAATACGACTTTTTAAATACCCAATATTGAAAAGGAACATCACTAAATCTTTGTCATTTCTAATTTCTCTCAATTTTTTAATGGTATTTTTGGAAAACATTCGTTCTTACAGCTTTCTTGTTAAAACAGATGGTATTATTCGTCATCACTTCCATTTAAAAAACTTCTGGAGCCTACCACGGTAATAACTAAGAGTGTGGAAAATAGATTTTTTAAGAGATCACCGTCTTATTGGTGTTGGACGTTGAATCCCTAACTGTTTTTCTGTGATTTTTTTTTTCACAATTAAAACGTGTCCTCAAAGCCTCAATTCATTTTTCTATATATTTTAAAGTAACTATCTACAAAACTACATTCGTGATTCTAGATTTTTTTCCATATTATTTAGATTTTAAATCCAATTTAGACCTCATTGGGATAGGATTTCTTAAGCAATATTATGACTTTGGTAATGTGGAGTGTATATATTATATGTGAAATTACTCAATTTATCGGTGTTTGTTATACATTTCTATCAAATTGCTGAAAAAAGCAACATAGATATTCGTCAAAGACTTTTTGGGTCTAATACAGAATTTCTGATATCTTTAGTTTTTATCAAGAACTAATCACTTTTATCGGCAACTTTGATGCCGACTGATTCATGTTGATAAAAAATCTAGAATCGTTCACCTAAACTCTGTTATTAAACTTTCGCAATTTCCGTCAATATTCAGAAAAATAAATATTTCACAAAGTTTTGGTTTAACTTTTTTACCAGTTTGAATGCTAACAGATCAAGCCTTTCTACGAATTGGAGAGAACCATAAAAAATCATCTGCTGAGAATATTTTATATTATACACCCTTATTTTTGCTTGAAACGAATGAAACGCCTTTAATGGACTTCAAAATTCCTTTGATTTTGTGTAGATTCTGATTTTTGGATGCCCTTCAAAGTGGTAGGAGTTAAATAATTAGGAAAAATATATCCTGATTAAAAAAAACACCAATATTACGTGATGTCAATAAAAAATATTGCATTTATGCCTTGAACATAACATAATAAATGGTTATAATGCAAGAAAAAAGATAACAATCTGAATGATTGTGAGGCAAATGCAGATAAGTGCATATTTGATCAAGTCAAATAAATTTTCCAAACAATCCATTGTACAAAAAAGTTAAAGCATACAAATTTGAAAAATTCTTCGCGGGTCACATGCGGCTCGTGGGCTGCGGTTTGCTCATCCCTGCTTTAAACGATTAAAGAGTTAAAATCAAAATTATTTTTCAAAATTCAGAGAGATTTTGTCGTCTTTGAAGATGTTGATATTGAAAGAAGTCAAAATCAAGCAAAATACAGAACAATAAACGTTCATATTGCTCCTTTCTCTGGAGCTGTTAAAATATCTAGAGCTAGAAACATTATAAATAATTGAAAATTGGGATAAAGAACATAACGAGAAGATTTTATTTTTGGGAATTTGTGTTCTTAACAATAATCATATTAAAAAACAAGATAAATCAATTTTGTTTTTGAAAAATAAGTATGGTTTTCAGTTAACTTGGAATAAAATTAGCCGGTTTCACAATTTTACACAATTGAAATGCTCATTGAAAAAATTTACCATTATTTCCAAAAACATGTCCATAGAAATTAAAATGAAAGTGAAGTTTACAAAATCCCCTATAGCTGATCTCCTTCTTAGGAAACAACAAATAACTCGAACCGCACTGCAGCGACAACCATGCGGTCAAGTCCAGTGTTTGGTAAATGCATTAAACGCCGCATGCATATAATCGCCAAGTTCCAGATCTTCGTGAGAATTGAAAGTGAAAATTACTGGGGCCGACATTTTCCGTGCCCCTGGCCAGCCGATTGTATCAAGAGAAACGCGGCGTGGTCACTTGCTGTTTCCTTCTTGTTGCCTCTGGATGGGAGATTCTTTTATTCTGCCCTCAGTACTTACCCGTTTTCACATTAAGAAAGAAAGAAAAAAATCGGAATACGCCTTTAAGTCGCGAGGAAGGTCGTAAACTATCTTGAACGTTGTTGGCCCCTTTGACTGCCTTACGATCACTATCTTCTCGAGAGCGATTAACATGACCCGCGGAGGTTTTTATTCGTAATTTGCAGTTTGCGTTGCTCGGAATCCAAAGCCGATTGGCAGCCAGCAAGCAAGTGCGGGCAAAAAATGGAGCACTCTTGCAAAGCAATGTAAAATGGTCTTCGAGAGAGCGAATAAAAAAACAGTAAGTAAGTAATGTAAAACTTTTCATCCCATGGTCCGTACAAGTCCCATGCACAGTGGTCCAGAAATGAAATTTAGCGGGAAACAATTATTTGCGCTCTTGCCTTAGGTTTAAGACATTTGGTGTGCAAGACAAAGTTGTACAACGTTACAAGGCGCTACTTTTGAATGAAACTTTTTTAGGGTGGTTCATAAAACTCCTTAGATACGAAAATTATTTTTTTACTGTAATGAGATAGTGCTATATTATGTTCAGCAATTATGTAGAACAACATAATTGATGAAACTTTGTAGAAGACTTTGAATGTCTATCTATTAACGTTTAGGTTTTATGATGATTTTTCGTGTACAAGTTAGGGTGGTCCTACAAAAACAAGTTTTATTGTTATAACTTTGTTGGGTATCAACTTATCAAAATCATGTGTTCGGCAAATATTTAGCAAATCATTATGTGCATCTTTTGTAGAAAACAGATTTCTAATATCTGCTTTTGATTCGCAGTTATCATGAATTTTGTGTTCAAAAATGGCCGTTTTGTATGAGCCATAACTTCAAATGGAGCAAACCGAAAAATTCAAACTTTAATTCGTTTGAAAGAACACGTTAAAATCTACATTATATCGAAAAACTGGAGAGGTGTTTTTTGTTTAAAGCTTTTTATTTACATTTGAACTTGACCAAAATTGCCATTTTTCATATAACAAAATATATCACTTTTGCTCTGCGACATGGAATTCTTCTTTGCGTTCGCACCCCTAGTCAACAATTCTAAATTTTTTACCACTACAAAAGCAGAGTTTCCTATTTATAACCTTTTGTAAAAATTTTGAAAGACTAACATAGCCAGAGGGGCACAAATGAGAAAAAAAAATCAGGATTCTTGATTATTAATGCATAAAACCATAAAATGAAAAAAATGAATTACTAACTACCCAACAAGAAAGTCTTGAATTGTATTTTCCTTAGGAGGAATTAATATTCACTTATGTCCTTTTGACTATGAAAGCCAGTTTTGGTTTCTCCGGTGATCATTTTGATCAAAACCAAGGAAACCATACAGTTTTCAGTTCAAGAGTTTCGATTATTCGTGATGAACGTTCAAAGGAAAGTTATTGTTGTTCACTGGCTAAAGGGGTCTAGTGAAAAAGATGTGGTTTAAGTTCTGTTAAAAATGGATCCGAAGCTTTCGAAATTAACATTGAAAAAGAAATTAAGTTTTGAGAAGTTGAAATATTTGAAACTCTGGGAGAAAAGTAATCGTAACCGAAGTCGATTTGAAAAGCTGAATGCGGACTGGCTTCTTGCTCAGATACACTTTCCGTTAGCTACAAAACAAGGAAGAACATCGCAAAACTTTTCCGAAAGCTGCCGAAAAACTTAACTGAAAAAAGTTGAAGAGTTGCAATCAAACCTTACGACGGAAGAGCTGGGGTTTCTTACGGCATCATGTATGAGGGCTGAAGGACATTGCCTAGCAGGAAAAGCTGAAGAAACTATTTCCGGCAATCCAGTTAATGGTTTTTTAACCTACCGAGCGCAGGAGATCAAATGTTACACCAATGTCTGAAGAAAAAGGTATTGGTTACATCTGTAGAAACAATTTGAGTAAAGCTCAATACGTGGATACTCGTATGACAAGCCTTAATGAAGGTGTTGATTTGATTTTCCATGTCGCAGAGCAAAAGTGATATATTTTGTTATATGAAAAATGGCAATTTTGGTCAAGTTCAAATGTAAATAAAAAGCTTTAAACAAAAAACACCTCTCCAGTTTTTCGATATAATGTAGATTTTAACGTGTTCTTTCAAACGAATTAAATTTTCGGTTTGCTCCATTTGAAGTTATGGCTCATACAAAACGGCCATTTTTGAACACAAAATTCATGATAACTGCGAATCAAAAGCAGATATTAGAAATCTGTTTTCTACAAAAGATGCGCATAATGATTTGCTAAATATTTGCCGAACACATGATTTTGATAAGTTGATACCCAACAAAGTTATAACAATAAAACTTGTTTTTGTAGGACCACCCTAACTTGTACACGAAAAATCATCATAAAACCTAAACGTTAATAGATAGACATTCAAAGTCTTCTACAAAGTTTCATCAATTATGTTGTTCTACATAATTGCTGAACATAATATAGCACTATCTCATTACAGTAAAAAAATAATTTTCGTATCTAAGGAGTTTTATGAACCACCCTAAAAAAGTTTCATTCAAAAGTAGCGCCTTGTAACGTTGTACAACTTTGTCTTGCACACCAAATGTCTTAAACCTAAGTCAAGAGCGCAAATAATTGTTTCCCGCTAAATTTCATTTCTGGACCACTGTGCCATGGAAAGATCCTCGGGCCCGGGCTCACTCTCTTTCGGAATCGGACCACCTAGGGTGATGAGGTGCATAGGTGAGCGTTTGAGGCCAGCTAAGGCGACTTATTTATGGACATAATCTGACTAGCTGTGCTGATGTTTGTCTCAATTTATGGAACTAATCTGTTGCTAATTACACATAATGGTCTAAAAATGGATCCGGTACCAGGTGAGGTGCTCCTCGGGTGTGAATAAAGCCGTTAATTAACAAGTGTGCCAGCCAGAGCGCAGGCCTTCCTTTTTCGATAACCGGCCAATGACAAATGGCGAACGGATGGGAAGAGCACCACCTATCTATGGTCTGGTCATATGGAGGTCTGGTGTTTGACTTTCAATTTGTTATCGTAGAACATGTTCATAGTATGTCAAGCTTATGCAACTTATTGAATTATTATTATTTATTTAATTGGTTATCAAACGTTCATCTTTTATGATACCTCTTCTGTGGATATTTTCTCAAAGGTTTTAAGTTTGAGTAAATAAACCCTCATAGGATGTTCAAGAAAGACAACAATAATTAAAGAGGTTTTAACGTTTAAGAATGTTTTGTATTTGAAGGTCAAAATATCGGTCAGAATCGAAAATGTATTTTCTTAGTACCGTAAACTGGAGGAAACTTTGATCACTTTTTAACTAAATGTTTGTTACAAAACCAGATTTTGAGGTTCGGGGTACTTTGATCACTATGGTTTTTAAGGTACCTCAACATCTTCAAAACTACTTTTATGGTGCAATTTAGCACAGAAGGCATAAACAATAATAATAGTAATTTTGGTTAGGATTAAACTGATTTTTTCAACGTTTTTATTTCAAAAACTTTTATATTCAAAAGATAGACAATGCTGCTGCATACATCTAGGGGTAAAAATTAGAATCAATTCACGATTTTCTTTTTGCCTCAAAAACAAATTAAATTTTACCTTCATGCAATTCTCTAGGTCCTCGCATTGTTCCCATGATCTTTTTTTTCTTCAAATTGAACTATTTGATAGGGTTTAAGCCATTTTTACTAAACGGGCTTTCTCATGGAAAACCATCGTTAAAAAAAACCGTTTTTTTTATATCCAAATATTATCACCATTTAAAATATGACTTAAACCAAACCAAAACATAGAAAAAAGTTGAACTTTCACATAAAACAAGCCATTTTATCCTAAATTCTTAAATTTGATGAGGTGAGATGTTTGTTTGTGAGCCTTCGAAAGACCAAATATTTTAAGATTTTAAAATTACTTTTCAAGAAATATCAAAAATCTTCTAATAAAAACCAAATTGAGCTTATTTGTAACTCAATTAATAGGCTTTCGAACGTATTAAACAGTTTTCAGATATTTTAACTTAATACTACGTTAATGATGATTATCTGCGAAAATTTCATGTTGATCAAAGTTACCCCAGTTTACGGTACAAAAGAATGGTGTCGTTTTAAAGTTTAGGGTAAAATAAAGAGTAGTCGTTTGAGAACTATATAAGTAATCTTTAGGTTTAAGTATTGATTGTAATGTACAAACTGGAGGAGCATCCATATCCAAAAAATATTCAAATGTGAGTGTGTTTGATGACTATTCAAATTTTTATTCACAACTCACTTTTTCGATAAGAGCGCAATGCATCAAGACCTGTAGAATAAGATGTTTGAGGATTTATCAGAAATCTTACATCAAGATCTGTAGAGTAAGATGTTTGTGGATGTAGATATCAGAAATTTTACATGATCCATTTGAAATTAGATCGCTTCAAATATCGGGTGTCCTATTATGTCTAAGCACGATTTTGATACAAACCTGCTCATTCCGGATGACGTTTAAACAGCTGATTTCTGCTAGGTGTTGTTGTTTACAGTTTAACTTAAAACTCTGTGTATCGTGAGCGCCAGTTTTCATAATTTTCGTTAAAATGAGTAGCATTTCCTCAGAAAGCAAAAATATCGTATATCTGTACTATCCCCAAATTTCGCTTGATCAGTTGGGAAAATGGAAGAAGAGCGCATTAAAACTGTTTGAATTTAGATTTGGAGAGAAAAGCAGCTTCGTGAACAGCAAGAAATTTCCGCGGAAACCAGGTCCGGTGGACAAAACTTTGGACCGGAACGTCATGCGTGTTTACGCCAGTAAGAAGACTGGCTCAATTCAGAATGTGGCCATAAACGTGGATTCCTCATCAATACTGTTCATCGTGCCTAGGTAATATTGGGTTTAAAGATAAATAAGAAGCAGAGGAAGCCGAAGCCGAGTCGAAAACAAGCTGCTTCTGTCAATCCAAGAGCTCGTAAATTATATAATCAATTGCTGTGTGGAAAATCGACGTGCATTATCATCGACGACGAAACCTATTGCAAGTTTGATTACAAAACGCTTCCGGGTTATCAGTATTACACCGTTCGGAACGATCAAAGTAATGAAGAAACGGAAACATTAATTTTAACAGCCAAGCTCAGTAACTGACACAATGAATACACTCTTACGTCCGAGAGTGTCTGAACTGTCACCTGCTGCCCATAATCCGCAATAATAATCACCCAGTCCCAAAAGTAAGACCCCAAATAGACTAACAGACTTCGAAAAGTTAGACTAAGCGTGCCAAATTGCCCAGATTTTGTAAAGATTTGCAAAGAACTCCATTTTTCGAAGAAAGTACTTTTTCCAATAAATTTTCATGGGGAGCTGTTTTGTAGTTCCTAAAGTATTGATTTTTCCAGAAATTTTCCAGATTTTTACAGAAATATTTAGAATAAATCAACTACGTTCTCAAGTGACGAATATATGATAATTTTTGAGCACCGGAAAATAAACTCTTATGATTGTTACTCTTGATCTATAAACTACGCATTTCAACATGATGTACACATTGTTCCTCTGTTTTCACCACCATTAAACGTTTTATTTTTCACTATAAACAACTTTATTTAAAACGCGTTATGACTTTAACTTGTTGACTTGGGGCGTATAGAGCGCCATTGATTGGGGCACGATGAGCATTTTCTGCCGCAGAATCTAGCAGCGAATTCAACTCGATGAAGTCAACTAAGTTATGGAGCCAAAGCTTGACAAGTTTACAACTGACAATCTAGCCTATTGGTTAGGTGTCGAAGAGGTAATGTTGATAATGTTTCTTTCATTATGTTTCTGGTGCTTTATTTCGCGGATGATGCTACTATCCGTATGAACAAAAATAATAGATGTTTCATCTTAACCCATATCGTAGGATTTTCATCCCATCGGTCATTTATTGCCATTCGAGAAATTTATTGCCATTCGAGAAATTTCCCAAGGAAAAAGACTTTGGATATCGAATACTGACTCTGATACTGAAAAACTAATTCTAAAGAACTAAAACCGCGTGAAGAATATTGAAAAAAAGAAAGACCTCAGCAGGGCCGGATTAAGCCATCGGGGGGCCCGGGGCAATTTTTCTCGGGGGGCCCCTACGATTCAATTTTTTTTCAAATGCTATCCTGAACATTTTAAACGTGTTAAAGAACTGGAGATGATTTCAATATACTCTTTTCAAATTGCCATGTTGTCTGTGTAGAAGATGGTTTCTGGTATCTGATTTCAGCTTCCAAATGCAAAATTTACTTCTCAACTTTTTTAACCCTTATCACCAACTAAAATTCTCTGATTTAGAATAATGACCGGATAGATATTTTAAATGTTTTTCATTTCATCATTGATCGTCTGGTTATGCTTCATCGAGAAATTTTCACCTTATGACAATTGGAAATTATCATGAAGATTTTAAAAATAAAATCCAAAATTCAAAAAAAATAAACAAAATAATGAAATTCAAATTCCATAGAGATACCGATATAAGAGTGTAAGAATTCAAAGCTTTAAATACGGTTATGT
Source organism: Uranotaenia lowii (assembly GCF_029784155.1). Taxonomy (NCBI): domain Eukaryota; kingdom Metazoa; phylum Arthropoda; class Insecta; order Diptera; family Culicidae; genus Uranotaenia; species Uranotaenia lowii. The sequence continues at coordinate 180,727,952 of NC_073692.1, read as the reverse complement.
GTATTTCAATTTTATACCTTTAAACACAAACAAAACGTTTTCGTGGGATGTTTATGAATATAATTCTCATCAGATAAAAAAAAATGTTATAAAATTGTTATTCTGGATGTGACAAAAGTTTCATTCAATGCTCCCGTAGCCAAAAGGGAATAAATAAAAAAAATATCGTTTGAAAAAAAAAAGAAAATACAGAATAGAGATCAAATGTTTAAAATACAGAATCATTGAAAAAAGTCAGATGAGGAATCCAAATGAATTAAGAACCTAAAACAAAGATCATGAGTTCTCAAAATTCAGAAAAACCATGGAACTGAGCTTCAGTAACTTAAGTAACAACACAAGACTTGAAAATCTCAATGAACTGAATCTGGAAAAATAAAATTTGAAAAAACATAGGAATATTCATGTTAAAAAAAAATCACTCAATGATATTAGCAACTCAACTATGAGATCGTATTAATGATGATTTGAGAATGATCATTTGTTTGAATAAATGTTTAAATACGAATTTTAAACCTAAGACAAAAATTGGGATGGAAATTCAATAAAAAAAAAACTCAGTTCTGTCGATTGGTTCAATTTAAGCAAGTACAGTAGTTTCTCGATTTTATCACTATTCGATTTTATCAATACTCGCCAAATTCACGCTCGATTTTATCACGGTTATTGTTTCAATTTTATCACGATTTTTAAGAAATCATTCAGAAACCATGACCAGGTCCTTAATTTTCATTCAAAAGCATAGAGCGTCTTTGTTTATGATATTTTTTATGGTTTATGTTATAGTATAAAGGTATCCAATAATATTAAAATGCCATTGAACTGCTTATTTTATCTGTATAGTGTTTAAAATCGTCATTTGGATTTTAGAAACGCTTGTAATAATCGACACAAGTATTTAAACGTCACGCTAGTGTTGTTACTTGTGTTGGTTAGTCGCTTTAAAAAATTAAACTTTTTTGGTTATGCGAATCATATAAAAATGTGGCTGAATTTCAGCGTTTTTGAAAAGAGATAAGTATCTCTGATTTCTTTGTTGAACTTGTTTATTTTAAAGTGTGGCGTGCGTAATCCTTATTGGATAGCCTTTAGTATTGTCTGAATGGATAATTTTGGAAGAATAAAATGAAATTCTACTAGCTTTGTCTGAAAATATGACTAAGATTTCTGTTTTTGTATGTATTTATGTATGGCTCCCCCATCGGTAGCAAGGTCCTGCCTATGTTTGTGTGGCTTGGCCTTCGAATTACTTCTCAGGCTTCCACGGCCGATGGTTCGTCGAGGGAAGGCATCCAACCTTCAGAGACCTACAATGGTTGGCAATCCACTCCGCTTGCGATAGTCTCTTCAGATTAACCCCAGATGCATTCCCTCTGAAATTTATAATTATTTATACTATGAAACACATCTTACCTGTCGGCAACTTATGGGATTCTTACCCAAAAGTTTTTCTTGCCGATACCGGGAATCGAACCCAGTACGCCTGGGTTACCAGACTCGCGCCAGCCTATCCACTAATCAGCGCTAAGATTTCTGTTTTTCTACATATAAAGACAAAAGATTATCTGCCCATAAAGCAAATTTAGAGAAACACACTGAAAAAGTCTAAGTTGAGCAAATTTTAAAATATTTTTCGAATAAATATACTTTTTAGTTCATCAAAGGTGTTAAGATTGAAATATTGAAATTTGAAATAAGCTGAAACAAATTTTTGATGCTAATTTTTTTGAACTGGAAACATTTTATAAAATCGAATATTTTCAAAATCGAAATAAGAGATAAGACTATTAAATTTCCATCAAAAGAAAATAATTCACTTTAATTTGAACTGAAAACGATCCTTTTTGTTTAGTAATCTTGGATAATTACGCCTTATGATCAAAATTTATTGATACAAAACGTTTCCTTTACTGAAAATATTATAAATTATTGATAAAAGACAGTAAAAATACTTTTTTCTACTTCAATTTTTAGTTTCGCCAAATTCACGGTTTCGCCATATTCACGGTGAAATTTTTTTGACCGTGATAAAATCGAAAAATTACTGTACAGTTTCTTTTTATAGATTTTATTTTCAAAAATTCAAAAGGGTTTAGAATTTATCAACCAACAAAAATTTCAATAGTAATTATGAAATAGTGAAAAGTTATAATTATACCCGGTTTTAATCCGAATATTGATAAAAATTTTCAAATGTTTATCATAAGCTTCTCTGTTCTCTCTTAGCACTGTGAGCCACTTTTGACGAATTTAGCTGCTATTTTGAGCAGTAACCGTTTCTTGGAAAGTTAACGTAATAATAAACATTAAAGTTGTGCAAGACGTTTGCATGTAATGAAAATGAGGAGATGTTTTTCTTTATTTTACCTTTTATTTTACTGAAATGTTTCGATAAAAAAAAAGAAAACTTGCGGTGTTTTTCCTCATATTCTCTTGATTTTTTTTCGAATTCGGTTTACATTATTTTTGTCCAGATTTTGGGTTGAAAATTTTGAAATTCAATACCAAGATTTTGATGATCTCAGCCTGAAAAATTCGGAAGAACTTCTTTACTGCTTCCTCTAGAGTCTAGGGTAAGGTTGCCAGAATTTTTTCAGCACTTAACCGTGCCAAACAATTCGGGCTATTTTCATCTAAAAACCTGGAAAAATCCGAGAATTTGATTCCAAAATGTCGACCAAAAATCCAGGCAATATCCGGGCAAAGTTGGTTCAAATCCAGGAATTACTCAACACAAATACATAATTATTTTTTTTTCATCCCCAGTTTTTAAATCGTATTTTACGCCTAAAAATGGTTATTTTTATAAAACGAGTTCAAAAAATTTCGTTTTAGACGCATAAATAAAAAATTATTCAACACAATTTGTTTTTTTGTTTGTTAGTTTTGGCAAATAAAGTGAATAAATCCGGGCAAAATCCAGGCATTTTTAACTGAAATCCGGGCAACCGGGCCGGGCCGAACTTTTGTCAAATTTTGTGTTAAATATCCGGGCAAACCTGGATAAAATTGGGCAATCTGGCAACCTTACTCTAGGGGCCCTCCTTAATTTATGTAAGAGAAAAACTATTCTAGATATTATTTCACGGGGGGCCCTTTAGTAGTTATATTTCAAATTTTTATACCGATTTTCTTGCTTTGATTTATTTTCATAGATTAGTAGAAACTGAGGTAGTATGATTAAAGTAACGTAAAAAAAATTTCTCGGGGGACCCCCCTGAGCCGGGGGCCCGGGGCAATTGCCCCTTTTGCCCCCTCTTTGATCCGGCCTTGGACCTAAGTGTAATTGTTGTGCAAATTAACCCTCAAGCTGCTAGTTTTTTCAAAATCCGTAATATAAAGTCGGTTTTTCTCCTAGTGTGTTAACACTGAGTAGTTGCATTTCTGCCGCAACATTTGATGGAGGCGCTTCTTGATTTTGTCCGTCGATTTCCGTCATAATGCCACAATCAAAATAAATAAGGAAGGAGGTGTTCAATGTAGGTTGGAATGCGTCCTCACTCTCTTCCGGAGAATCATCGTCAATGATCAAACAAATTTTGCAGCCAATGATTGAATTTGTGGTAATTTGTTGCTATTTGTTAGAGATAATTAGAAGGTTTAAGTTAAAATGAGAGAAACCGGTGCTCAGAGAGAGTGAAAATGTGCTAATTGTTGCAAATTGTTAAGCAGTTGTGGAATTTTGATCATTACCATTCCAAATCCAAGGAATTCTCTCTCCTCTGCAATCCCTCGATTCTATGTGTTTTATCGTTTACCACTCACTGCCATCATTTGAAGTATGAGTTGCCAGTACTGCATGTGCAGCTAATTGGAAGAACAGAAAAATAAAACTCACCACTGCAAACGTTCAATAGAAAAGGATTAGAACTCAATTACAATGAACAAAATGGCGAAATGTTTGCAAATAACGTGTTTTTTTACAAAAGACGTAAAATGCGATCGATTCATCTAAATTTTATAATAAAAATAATACAAATAAATAAAACAAAACCAGAAATAAAATATAAATGTTGAAATACGGCGATCAAACCAAAATCCCAGGACTGCTAATTAAAAAGATGTCTCCTATCAAAAATTATTCAGATACACGGATTTTAACATCCAAAACTACTTACTCAGCAAGAATAAAAAAAAAAACAGGTTCCAAAATTATCACCTTCTCGTCACCAATTATTGTGAACACCAAACTATAAATTTAACTAATAGGGGAAAGCATAGGATGTTCCTTTAAATTATCGTAAATGATTACACGTCAAGTTAGACTTGTAATTACACCAAAAGTGAACGATTACTCTTTATTTCCTTTATACCTTACAACATGGCGAGGCTCTCTCGCAATCGGTTATTACCGATTCAACTCTCAAAATGAGTTTTCCTAAACTGATCGAATGTCTGATTGATCGACTATTACAATCATGAATGGTTAATGAAAAAATAACCTCGAAAAGGAATCGATTTTGAGTCTTCGGAGAGTGCAGAATTGAAAAATCCGAATCCATTTCATTAATCGAAATTTTCATTCATATTTACAAGTTCAATAACGAGTAAATAATTGAAAAAAAAATTATATTGAAACCCATAAATTGATAACTAAGTAAAAGATTAGTGGTTGAGAATTCTAATCAAATTTTGCACTTTGATTCTTAATGCATAGGAATTCTTTCCTGGAATTCAGATTCAGATATTGAATTAAGGCTCAAAATACAAAATTCAGACTCGAAATAATAATTTAGAATTCGAATTCAGATTTAGCTCAAATTTAAGTTTTATAAGCAAGTATAAAATATCAATAAGAGAATTCCATTTAGGAATCAAATTGATGGAAAACGTAATTTCATAATTTCGATTCTTGATTCAAAATTAAATTTTATAATGCAATCAGAGTCAGTTTAGAATCATAAACCTGGTAAAAATCATAAATTAAGCATACGATCTGGATTCATTTCAAAGAATTTGTATTTTGAAAAAAAAAAAAAGGAAAATTTTTATTCAGAGGGGTTAATTTATGAAATAACTGATGATTAGAATACATTATTGATATTTTATTTATCAAAGAACTTGTATTCAATAAACAGGTGAGATTGGAAAAAAAATTATTCAACTTTTTTTTACGGCGAATCAGTCCATGCTTTTTTGTGACACGAGTTTTCACTGTAAATGTAGTTTTTTAATTGAGATCATCCATCAAACTAATAAAGGAGCCTACTATTTGAAATTTTTAAATTTGAAAATCTTACCAAATATCGAGACAACATTTAGGCGTAACTTTTAGGTGGCAGAACTCTGTGAAATCATATCTTCTTCATATCTTCATCTTTTACAAAAGCAAGACACAGCGACTATTTGTAAGTACGGTTAGAATATTTCGATATAACAAAACATCACACATTCTCTATAATTTACACTTTGTTGAACTCCTGAAGATGGTGTCATACGACACCGAAACGTCGGGTAAGTAATAATAAAAACTCGTGTCATAAAAAAAATTGGACTGATCCGCCGTAAAAAATAAGCATCAATAAAAAAAACAGTCGAACCCTCGAATAACACATTTTATTCAACATTTAACATTATTTATATTGCGGATTCTTGAAAATAAAAATGGTTCAAACTAAAATCTTACATTTTATTCGAGTTTGAAAGAGTAAGTAAATAAGTAAGTAAAAGTAATTGAACCGTAATCCTTATTTTTTATTCTTATTTCTAAATAATGTTCAATAAATTTTTACCAATGCTTAAAATGGTTATGCTCGTGGTTAAAAAAATAAGCTTGATTATTTAACTAAATACTAAAAATTTTCTTTTTTATATGGAGTAACAAAACTTTACAGATAGAATAAATGTTTTTAAAATTATAAAATAGTACCTATAAAAACACCAAAATATAGGGGGCATAAAATACCCCACCTTATTTGGCCCATGGTTCTCCACAAGCTATGATTTTCAAATTGGTTAGGTTGAAGTGATTTTTTGATAATTCATGAAAAATTCCATTTCCATGTGAAAGAGCAAGTCGAAATTTAGATAATATGCATATGAGCATATTTTTGTTATGAACTTTTTGTTTTCCACCGATGCAATTTTCGGATGCTTGTTTAATTATGAAAGTTATTTTTTAGATTGTTACATAAAATATGCATATAATGCATACGCAAGTATGTATGTATGTATGTATGTTTGACCCACCAGTGGCTGGTAGGTCTTTCGACCCGAGTCGGTACGGGAAGTCTCGATCGCACATTCAAATATTGTTCATACTTAACCCATCAACAATAATTGCAGCACAACCAAGGGGTCCGTTACCACTGGCTTGGGACAGGTTTGACTCATCTCACTCCCTTCCAACTGTTCGAAACAAATCAAGAATCCTGAAAAGATACCAGTAGTCTATTCATGATTCCAAATTTTCCGAGATACTCCGGCTGGCTTAAACCCACAATCCACTGTACATCAGTTTTCCGCTCGTTTGATGCCCTTTCCTACCTCCCTCTAATCCCCAAGAATAGAGTTAAGCTATTTTAAATATATAATGAATGAAAAATTACACATTTGTACATACTTTTCCATCTTACCTTTCAACCAACTACACTTCGCTTACCTCGTTGTTCGTACTCCTTACTATAAACATTAAATATTAAACAGCTTACGATTTTGATTACCAGAAAATAACGGAAGCGATTTACCAATTTGCCGTAACCTGGACATGATTACACAAAATATTGATAATTTTTTTATTTAATGCACTTGCACAATTCCTATCAATCGATTGATTCTAAATGCTTAAAATACCTGGAAAAGTATTTGGACTATTCACACATATCTTATCAAAATTATTTGAAATATTTTTGAAGCAACTTAAATGCCTATTTTATAACTGCTAGCTGACCACACTCACGCGCACGCAGCCCTCACAAAAGATATTGAAATGAAAATTGTTATTAAAAAAAAATAATGTGAAATTATGATAAGGGAAAACTCTAAAATGCTTAACTATGTATTTTGGATTTCTGCATCGAGAATTTATTTTAATGATCAAAGCAATCGATGGCTGTTACGACACCTGGAAAAGATGAAAAAAAAAAACCTTTCCAAATTCCTCCGTAAAAACCGAACTTCTGATCATCACTATTTGCACTACCTCAATAAAAAATTTGGGTCCATTCATTCTTTTGGAAATCTGGATTTTCCACCGGTACTGCGTAAAGTATGACGTTGGTATATAAAATAATAAATAAGATAGACTCACAATACCGACCCGTGAAGAGGCTACTACAGAGAATATTAACACAATCCACATATTTAAACGTTTAAAATGTAAAAAACAAAGCAGCAAAAGCCATAGGAGATTGAAGGTATAGCAAAAAAAATCGGAAAGCTCTCACCGGGATTTCCTGTTCTTGCGGACTAATCCGTCTACCGTCCACCGAATTGTGACATCCATGGTTGGTGCACGTTCAGCTTTCCCTGCCAAAAAATCACATCAATATCATTCAATTCATCCATATATCATTTCCTATAAACAAGAAAAGGAATTTTTTGTTTTCTTGCAAATTTCACTTTCACTTTCTCAAACCATTAGATCAAAACTTTAAAAAATTCAGAGCAACAAAAAGACAGAAAAACGCGTCCGCACCCGAGCAAGGCCTACTCGACTCCAGATGCATATGATGCATACGCAAGTTAACAATAAATATCAATAAATTCTTAAGCAAAACGACGACCATGATAGTTGCATGTATTGAAATTTCTATCTCAACACACAGCTGAGATATTTAGAGTGGTCCACGTGTCTTTGATACAGGACACTTTTCAGCGCATTTTCGGTACAGAATTTTTCTAAACAGACATAGCGCCGATGTGGTCTAGTGGATAGGCTGGCGCGAGTCTGGTATTGGTACGCCAGGCGTACTGGGTTCGATTCCCGGTATCGGCAAGAAAAACTTTTGGGTTCGAATCCCATAAGCGGGCCGACAGGTAAGATGTGTTTCATTATATAACTGACTATATAATTGGAATGTTCAATCAGTTGCAAGCTGGCCAGGTATATACACGGATGCCGGAATACCTGTAAGTAAACTAGCCCACCTGAGTGATTCGTTCTTCCAGAATATACCTACATCATTACACGCAATACATTCACCACATAACAGTTCGTACGAAGCCATGGGGTCCGGTGAATCCGTGCACCCATGGTGGATTACCAACATACATACATACAGAATTTTTCTAAACAGACATTGGATTTTTGCAACCCCTTCTATGGGCGTATATAACAATCGCATAAACTCTGAGCTACTCTCGTATATTTTTATTTGGAAGGGTAAAAAATACGTATCATGAAAGTGCAAACTTCTAAGCACTTTTACTTTCGATAAATTAATGTTGTTTCTGTCACTGTTTGCTTCCATATTTCATTGTTTATGGGCCCTTTTTCCAAATTTTGCAATATTGATTCACAATGTTTTCTTAATTCAAATTCAAACAATATTCAAAGTAAATCTTATTACTTAAGCCTACCAATTCCAAATTTTCATTATGTAAAATTTCACTATCCAGTCTCAAGATACAGGAACGAAGCTGTTAATTATTTCAATGTTCACCCTAATCAATCACAGCTGTCATCTGATAATCGAAAGGGTGAAAGAAATATCATTTCCCTAATGACCATAGAAAGGTGATAACATCATTCGCCAGCTTTCAGGTGTGATAACCAGAAAAAATGCACCCAATGAATGTGACGAAATTTAAAAAAAACGCCGCCGACATCAACGACGAAAGTGTACACAAATCGATTATCGAAACTTTTCCCCAGTTTCCGAAACAGGCTGCACCCCCAAGATTACATTTTTGACATCGATATCTCAATCTGCAAGCGCGACGAACCTGAAACGTGAGTTGCTGTGAACAGGTGTTGAAATCAATAATCCAGTTTATTTTCACCGAGACTTCCCTCAGATCTAGCGCCTTACCGAACGGGACATTCCAGTTCATCGATATTGAATGGCAGCCCCTGAGTTGTCGTCGTCAGTCGCTATCATTGAAGACCACCTCAGATGAACAAGTTCAAAGTGGCTTTGCGTCCTGACTGGTGCTCAAAATGCAGATCATCGGACCTTCCCAGACCTAAGACCATATGCAGCAGCTCAACATGTAGCGCCGATACTTAGCCTTGACTCGAATTTCCCATCAGTATCACATCAGACAGACTGGGGTATGCATAACTCTATAGACGATGGGTGTTTTCACGCCAAGTTCAACGGAAAGTGAACTTCTGCTTCCAAATGCGCTCCCGAAAGAGACTGGAGAAGACGAGAGGGTGGTGGCCAATCCGAAACCTGTTTCAACGGCCGTAGACGATCTGACGACTAATAATAACCAGCATTCAACCAGACTTTTTATGATGCCTTACTCTTCAATATGCTCATGATTCGTTTTGAGTTATCTATTGAAGAATTATTTGACTGAAGGCGTTTGAATTGATAGTTTGATAATTGTAATGATTGTTCTATCAATCTGTTCCCAGCAAATATTTAACTACGTGTACCGCAGAAACAAAAGGGATATAAAAACGCTTATACCAGAAGGAATAATGATATTTAACTTACCAAAAGAACATATAACTACAAAAGTAGAGGCGAAATAGCTAAAAAGACTTGATTCCAAAACTGGATTTGCAATTTCATAAATCTACAACAAACAAGTATTCAATCATGAACAATAAGATAAATATGAAAAAAACACGGCAGAGAATCGATCACCAACCTTCCGAGTCTGTTCGCCAGCACATTATAACAAGGCTATCTCATTAGTTTGTTGAGAGACAAGCTGCTTGTTCTATAAGAGATATTGATGTAGGGTCAAGTGGGGTAATTATGAACACGGGGTAATTCCGAACAAGTGTCATACGCGCTGCTGTGGGGGATGAATGAACTCAAAAAGTTCCAAAAGTGGTAGTTTAACATCCCATTGATAGCTGTTTTCAAATCCTAATGATATCATTACAGATGTCTTAAAAAACTATTACCCCGTGAAACGGAAATCGTTTTCGACAATGTTCAATGTTCTGAATACCTGATCGTAGGAAATCCAGCTGGAATGTTGTTATCACCTGTTTTACATCTAGTTTATGATTGTTTGTCTAGATTTTGAAGAAATTTTGAAAATTTTTATTCGAACTGATTCACAGATGAGTGTTCATATTTACCCCATAGTTTTCGTCCTATGGGGTAATTATGAACACATGTTCTTATTCATTTTCTGACATTTCATAGGCCTTTTTTATGGCCACATGTGTTATTCATCAACTGAGGGGGTCCTCCACTAATTACCCAAGCATTTCCAGACGCTTTCCCCATTCTTCCCTTGTAAGAAATTTTTTACACAACTACCCCCCTTCCCCCTTATGTAAGATCTTAACACATTAAGGACCGCGAAGAAATCTTAGCCGAAAAACATCAACACTAGGCATTCTATATCACAGAATCCACTTGACCAAATTTAATAAATTTCATATTTAAAATTAGTCCGCAATGTGTTGTGTTAAGTTTTGAATTTTTGAAAAATTGATTTTTTTTTCTAAAAATGAGATTTGGATAAAAAAGAAAGCTAATGCCATCTCTTTTCAGTCTTTGAGAAACACTTTTGAACACAATTTTTTTCAAAACTGAAAATAAAAACTCAAAAGTGAAAAAAGTGAATAAAACCGAAATTTTGAAAACAGCTCTATCCGTAACCACATTTAAACAAGTCATAATTTTGTTAAGAAAATTAGTGATATAAACTTGCTTTTTGTTGATAGAAAAAAAAGCAGTCAAATGTTTTCTTAGGTTAAGTAAGTGGTGCGTAATGATATCCCAGGAATAGTTCTCTAATACCGAATACAGGTTTAAGTCCTTCCAAAACCAGTTTTTTTGGGATTGATAAACAACAAGGTTATAAACTAAACTTGAAGAAATGTTTAATTTTACTAAAAATAAAATTCACCATTTGTTTATAAAAGGTTAGCTGTTCAAGCTTTTATTTATAACCGCGTGAAATTTAACATTATTATGAACTTTAAATCTCTGTAGTCAACAGAAAAATATATGAAAAGCTTTGCTGTACAGAACATTTTAAACGAATGTAAACATTAACGAGTAGCCTAACTCGCCTATAAAAATTTATTCTTCTTGATTCTCTCTAGTCGTTCGTCCAAATTTCATAAAGAAGTTAAAATTTTTTGTTTAAAGAAGAACATTTTGCTTCACATTTTTTGGACCCTTAAGAACGAAGTTTATAAAATTTAGTATCTTCAGTCTTCAGAATTTTTGAATCAGAAATTTAAAATTATCCACATATTTAAAAAAAACATATTTTCAGAAAACTTTTGTTTTCAAGTTTGACCCTTATGATTTTGGAAGGCATATCTATATGATTGCAATTAAAAGCGCCGAAGTGGTCTAGTGGATAGGCTGGCGCGAGTCTGGTATTGGTACGCCAGGCGTACTGGGTTCGATTCCCGGTATCGGCAAGAAAAACTTTTGGGTTCGAATCCCATAAGCAGGGGCCGACAGGTAAGATGTGTTTCATTATATAACTGACTATATAATTGGAATGTTTAATCAGTTGCAAGCTGGCCAGGTATATACACGGATGCCGGAATGTAAACTAGCCCACCTGATTGATTCGTTCTTCCAAAATATACCTACATCAACACACGCAATACATTCACCACATAACAGTTCATACGAAGCCATGGGGTCCGGGTATGGTGGCGCACTGCATTGGAGATTTGTCGAACCTAATAATCTAAGGAATGCATGTGAACCCATACTTTGGCAGAAACTGCGGTGAATCCGTGCACCCATGGTGGATTACCAACATACATACATATCTATATGATTGCAATTAAATAAATTGAATTTCACAAGATGAGAAGCCATTTTTAAGAATTTCGTTTCATTCAAACTCGAGCAAGGCTGAGTGAACTAGACTAGCGAGCGAATAAAGTAAATTTGATCGAAAAACTGAATTATTACTATCAGCAGAAATGATGACATACTAAGTCGTTTTTTTTTAGATTTTTCGTGTCTATCGTATGATTGTTCTGAGTAATTTTCCATGATTTGTTCACGGATCTGCTCGCACTAAATATTTTGAATCGAGCAAGGATATCTTGCGCCTGAATGTGTTTTCAAAAAGCCACAAATGTGTTGATTAAATTCAGACGATTAATATAGGTTATCGATTTGTTCTAATTGGGGGAACCTGAATTGACACTCGATCGGGTCTCCTCTATTCCAGATCCAAAACAAATCATCTCAAATATTACATAACACAGTTTTTTTATAATTCCAACTGAGCTGAAATGAAATATTCTTGGAAAGGTATTAATTTTTGTACATATTTATTTTCTATTTTATAAATAAATTTTCTCATTAAATTGTTTCAAAACTGATTTAAATTTTCAAATGGTTCAAGTTTAAATGTCCTTAAAATTCTATTTCAATGAATTTTATATTTAAATTCTAAAAATGAACCAGCTGAAAGCTGAAAATTTCTATAATAAAGATATTTAAAAAATATATATTGAAATTTGGTTGATAAGAAATGTTAATGAAATACCAATTTCTTTCAAACTGTCTTAGGTGCACAAATTAATATTACATTTAACATAATTTGAACGTTTCAAAAATGTATGCAATTTTGTTTTCCTTTTAGTTAGGCGAGAAAAATAAAAATCAGTGCAATCGGAAGGGCCCTTATATTGTTTGCTTCAGTCATCTTGAATACAACATTAAAATGTTTCATGAAATAAATCAAAATTTTAATTTAACACCATCACTCGTTCAAATGAACTCAAACGTAGATTTTATATTGTTGCTTGGCAGCTTATTGTGTTGGTTATTTTCTTAATATTATCCATGGTGTGTTTAAAGAAGATGGTCAAAAGAAAAAAATACTGTAACTCTTATTTTTCCAGAAATATAAAATTAAAACTTTCCTGAGTAATTTCCAGGCAAAATAAGAATATTTAGTCATTGAGTTCCCATACACTTTTTTCAATTTCCATATATAAAATTACATCATTGCGATGACCATGCATTTTTTTTATTGTTTTCGATTGTTGTTAATCTGAAATATTAAAAAAAAAAAAACAATGCATGAAAAATAAGTCATTATGAACTTTTTTAATACGATTAATGTCAATGTTTCAGAAGAAATCAAATTGAATGAAATTCTTGTTAAATGTTATTTTTGAGATGTCGACTGTATATTTCAATGTATTTTTTTTAATAAGTCTTTATTAGCCTTTTATTAATTACATTCAAGTTATATTATTACAGTTTATTAAGTGTTCAGATCAATTGTGATCAGTTCAACTCTTTGGTAAAGAAAATTTTAAACATTGTTCATTTGATTTAAATTTACTAGAGCAATAAATTGTTAGATTTATAAGAGAATATCCTGTAGAGAAAAAAAAATATATTTATGTATAAACTTAAACCTAAATTAAATCCTAAAAACTAACTTAATTGTAAAGAGAACGAATCTCTGCGATAAAAGACTGCATCGATTTGCCTCTGAAATTGGAGATGATGTTGTTGGCCATCTATTCGATAGATTCAATGCCCGCAATCCGATGAAGATCTTCGGTGCTGTGCCAAGGTGGAAGCCGCAAAATCATTTTCAGAACCTTGTTCTGAATCCTCTGGATGGCTTTTTTCCTCGTCGCGCAGCAGCTAGACCAAATCGGAACTGCATACATTATCGCTGGTCGAAACACTTTTTTGTATATTAGCAGCTTATTTCTCAGGCAAAGTCGGGATTTCCTGTTGATGAGAGAATAAAAAGATTTAGTGTATTTATTACATTTGGATTGAATATCTTCAACGTGATTTTTAAAAGTAAGATTCCGATCAAGTGTGAGTCCCAAGTACTTCATGTGATCAGACTATTCTAATGAAACCCCATCAAAAGTTATGGAATGATTTTCATTGGGTTTTAAAAAATTTGCTATTGGCTTATGGGGAAATAAAATAAGTTGAGTTTTGGGAGCGTTAGGAGAAATTTTCCACATTTTCAAGTAATTCAAATGGAACTTAAATTTTGTTGCAGTCTACTGCGTACCACCTGTAAATTTCGACCTTTGGCTGAAAGCAAAGTATCATCAGCAAACAATCTTCTACCTTTTCCTTCTGGTACATCAGGAAGATCAGAAGTATAAATATTGTATAAAATTGGCCCAAGTATACTGCCCTGAGGGACACCAGCTCTTATGGGTGTCCTTGCAGTGCATGAATTTTGATAGCTTACTTGTAAGGTTCGGCTAGTCAAATAATTTTGAATAATTTTGGTGAGATATACAGGAAAATAAATCGAGCTTATTTAGCTACTAAACCTTTGTGCCAAACACTGTCGAAAGCTTTTTCAATATCAAGAAGAGCAACACCAGTCGAATAACCTTCAGATTTGCTAGGGTTAATCATATTAGCTACACTCAAAAGTTGATGTGTAGTAGAATGCCCATGACAAAACCAAATTTTTTATTCAAAATAACTCTCTCAAATAGTTTACTTAAAGAAGGGAACAAACTCATTGGTCGATAACATGAAGGCTCTGAAGCACTTTTTCCAGGTTTTAAAATTGGAGTTACTTTGACATTTTTCATTTATTGGGAAAATAAGCCAAGTGAAAAGATTTATTGGAGTGCTTTCAGGCAACTTTTTAATAAGAATATATAAAATCCCATCTTCCTCCGGGGCTTTCATATTTTTCAATTTTTTGAAAATCAATTTAAGTCATCAATATTTTTCTCATAAGATTTTTCAAATACATTTTGTTTAGAAAGAATATCATCAAATTCAAGGGAAATTTGAGCATCAATTGGACTTACAACGTCTAAATTAAAATCATGAGCAGACTCAAATTGTTGGGCTAACTTTTGAGCTTGTTCTGCATTGGTTAAAAGAAGTTTATCCCCGTCTTTAGGAATTGGCTTCTGGGGCTTTTTCAGAATTCTAGTTAATTGCCAAAATGGCTTTGAGTAGGGTTTTATGTCCTCTACTGCTTTGGCAAAATTTTCATAACGAATGAAATTTAAACGACGTTTGATCTCTTTTTGAAGGTCGCAATAAATAAATTTCAAATAAGGATCTTTAGTACGTTGATATTGGCGTCGACGAATGTTTTTCAATGGTATCAAAAATTGAAGATCATCATCGATCAAAGGTTGATTAAATTTATATTTAACTTTGGGTATTGAAGCGGCTTTAGCATTGACTATTGAAGTTGTCAAATTTTCTACAGCCAAATCAATATCTTCTATTTAATTCAGTGGAACGTTTACATCTAAATTACGTTCAATATAATACCTTTATCGCTCCCAGTCAGCTTTTTGAAAGTTAAAAGTTGATTTTAAAAGGTTTTCAATGGGACTTTGGGATAAAGAAAATGTTACTGGAAGGGGATCTGAATCGAGGTCCGCATGTGCAACTAATTGACTACAATGCTCGCCTTAATCCGTTAGAACCAAATCAATTGTGGAGGGATTTCTAATTAAAGAAAAACAAGCATGCCCATTAGGATATTCAACAATATAATAACCTGCATTTGAATTTCCCTATTCCTATTTGAATTTGATAAAATATTATTCCAAGATCGGTGTTTTGCATCAAAGTCACCAAAAAAAATTTGATTTATTTTTGGTGAGTTTTTGTAAATCTTCCTTCAAAAAATTTTTCTGTTCACCGCTACATTAAAAAGGCAAGTATGCGGCAACAATTATAATTTTCCCCATAGAAGTTTCTAATTCAATTACAATTGTTTCTAAGACTTTTGTATTGAAAGAAGGAAGAAGTCCTAATTTGAGACGACTATTGATGACAATACCTAGACAACCATTTGGTGCGTATATCAAATTTGCAACACAAATATACGTGCAAATATACGTGTAAACATATCGTACATATATAATGTAGCAAAACTAGTATATACATATCATTTTGGAGGCCATATAGGTACATTAGCACACATATTCTTGATTTGGATTGTATTGTCGTAATAAAATCATGCAATGTATTTAAATACGATAAAGGATATGCAGTGGCACACATTGTAGGTGCAGATATACGAAAATGAGTTTAAATAACATTCATACGATATAATCTGTAAAATAATATACAACTTCTGATTGTCTGAGTAGCTACACCCCCACCTTGTCGATCAAGTCGATCATTTCGCAAATTTAAAAGAAAACATTGCTTTTCAAGTTATTGTCTGGCTTTAAAAAAGTTTCAGTGATGGCAGCAATATATATGTTTTGAGTTTTCAAAAATAAAAAGAATTCACTTGCTTAGCCAGCAAAGATCTAGCGTTCCAATTCATAATATTTAAACATCAACAGTCATCATTCAGGCGGTACTTGTATCGAATCTTCTTGCGTTGTTTTCGGTGTATTATCACAGTGAAAACAAAGCAAGAAGATTCGATACAACTACCGCCTGAAAGTTGATTGTTGAAATAGTGAGAACTCAAATTTAAATTATGTTGATACTAAACCCAAACGAAAAATCCGGATAGTACGCTTTCACATAAAGCACAGAAACAACGACCATTTTAATCCCTGATAGATAAACTACAACACCAATGTTTGTTCTTTTCAATAAAACTGAAGAATCATAGTTTACTGTAAATTTAACTTTAAGTTTGCAACTGAGTTTCAGTTTTGAAACAAAAGTATAACGGGCCTATGTGGGCATTGCACGATTTTCATAATTTTTTAATGAGTTTACCAAATTTATGCTTTCAGTCTCATAATCTAAATAAACGTATCAGATCAGAACGCTTATTCCCGACAACCATCACAGACATCTAAATAAATTTGTCTGCATATTTTCTTCAGTTTATAGATGAAAAATTATTTGAGTTTGATGTAGAATTTTTAAGTTTAATCGTTTTTTTGTAAAAAGTTAAAAAAACAAAAAGAAGGAATTGTGGTGAAAATTGAAATATCCTAATATCGAAAGCCAATTTAAAATAAAGCATCATTGAGATCATAATACACTCAAAATATTCCAAATTTTTTCCTAAAATTTTAAACACAAAATTTTTAAAATTGTACTTGTAGAGGGGTACGGGAGTCATCGATACAACATTTATATTTTTGGTGGAAAAGATCTTGAAAAAAGTTAACTTGACGACCAGGAAAAAAATACGTTAATGATTTTTTAACTTTAAGTGCTTCTACGAAACACACAGCAGTGATATCAAAAATCAATATAGCAGCAATATCAATAGTAACTTTGAAATGATTATCAAATATGATAAAGGATTTTTTTTTTCTAATTGTCATGAAAAATAACGCTAAAATTGCTTCTTTGTGTTTTAAAGAAACATCTGTTGATTCGAAAAATTAACAAATATTTTTCTTCTATTTTCAGGTAATGTCAACACAGTAACAACGAAAAAACTAATAAAATATGTGAGTGAACCCCCGAACAAATGATTTTTTTTTAGTGATTTTGCAACTATATGTCAGAATTCATTTTTTTAAGAAGATTGCAAGTTATTGTATATTTAAAGAAATAAAAAGGCTTTTTTCACTACTTCACTGAGAGTTTTGACGAAGCTGCACAAAACATTAAATGGTTATAAAAAGCGCTTAAGCATAATGAATACTAACAACAAAAATGACTAACTATGAAAATGAAACTACTATAAGTTATTTGTGTTGACAGACCTATCATGTTTCTTCCTTGAATAGTAGTTTTAAAAAAATGCCTTTGACTGTCAATTCTTGTTATCGCCCATTGACACTACACACGCCAGCCCCAACTACATATTTTCAAGAGCACCCGTTCAGCGATAGGAATCTCCAAACTACGAAAAACAAAATTAAAATTCAATGTTAATAGAATCAACAAGTTTAGGTCATCGCGATGAGGCGAGCTTCACGTATTTATTGTGCTTATGTTATGACAGTCGCCTGTCATAATCGTCGTGCCTCAACTTGACTCAACTCGTTGTGTGGCGGATTCACTCGACTCGACGCCGGAATTTACGATGTTTGAAAATTTTACTTTTCTCCTGATATGGTGATGAAAAGCTTTAAGCTGCCACCGCGGTTCCACTTACAAAAAAAAAAACGGGCCGCTGAAATGTTAAGGACCAATTGGCGGGGTCTTGGTGATGGCTTGTCTTGTTGTCTGCCTTGTAGAAGGTCCATTTATCGGCTCATAATAAGTCACTGGTTTGTGACTTGGATGAGCGAAGAAAAGTGCTTCGATTCTGGGGGCCATCGACCTTGCTAAGTGTCAGGGAAGGATCTCTAGAAGGGGTGTGGAGACGAAAATTTTCGCCGCCAACCGCATAAAAGTAATTTATCTTCATTACATCAATTTTCATGCAATTCGAACCCGGTAAGAGTGCAGAAAATGACTACATCCGCGGAACGGAAAGGCCCGGACGATTACGGTTCCCCCCAAGGGATTCGTCGGCTTTTCGTAGACTCTCCATGCGTGAGGGATCCGGTTCCTGATCGATTGAGATAATTAGGGGCTGGGTGTTTCAGGTGATCTGTCAACAACTCAAAATTGTGAATAATCCGCAACCCGCATATGTTCGTGAGCAGCATTCAAACAACCAACGGCGCTCTAGAGAAATGAGCACCGCAAGGCTCCACTGAAAATTAAGTTACTCAAAAAAAAAAGAAAATCAAAAAGTCCGCCGACTTGCCACATGTGTTTGACATGTCGTGCCTTTCTTCTTTCAATTTCGTTTAGTTCCATTTGTCCTCCACATGCATCGCCACGCCAGGAATGTTAAATGCCGGGTTAAATTTGAGTGATGTGATTGACCCGCCTGCGTGACGGGTTTTGCATCTGTCATTTTGGTGAAATAATGAACGGACCAGCGACAAAAAAAAGTAAAAAAAAACTAGCGCCTGAATTTTGGCTGCGATGATTGATCGTGTGACGGCGCCCACCTAATTAGATCCTTCCTTCGCCATTGTGACCATCTAGGGCAAGTGGTAGAAATGTTGGCCCTCCTGATCTGGGCGTGAGAAATGGGGAATTAACTAATTGACTTTGCGCTGGAGCTGACCTGATTGGAGGCGATAAATGAATTAGCATATGGTTAAGAGGCCTCGTCTACCCTTTAATAAAAAGCGATTTTCTTAATGGAGCATAAAGTGGTAACGGAAAAATTATTTTGAAGGAAATTGACATAGGGGCATGGCCGGATCTATAGGGAAAAATATTGTGTATCGCTCAAAAAAAATATCTTGAAAACCAGAAATAGTAAGTAAAAATTAAAGAGCAGCTATGCTACATTAAACATTTACCTATTCATACCTTGAGGTATCTATGTTATAAAAGTGTGACTTTGACATGTTTTAAAGTTTACTTATTTCTGGGATTCTATCCTTTTTTCTAAAGCGCGATATACTAATTCAGCCGCGATATACTAAGTAAGGCTGTGCAAATATTAGGGGAAGCTCCGGTAATAGAAAATTTTGTGATGAGTTTTTGGAAGTGTATAATGATATCAAATCATCTGATATTCTTCAAATGATTTAAAAAACATTGGTTACCTAAAACTACTGAATAGGGGAGAGTGGGGATACTTGATCCCTATTTCTTATTTTCACCATATCTTTTTGGAAAAATTTAGCAACTCGCCGTCTTTGACATTTTATGACAGCTTGTAACTTCAAGTTTCTATGATCCAAAAATTAGAACGATACTTGAACCCGTTGATGAACTAGAAGCATTTTCGTGGGAGTAAAAAAAATGCGATTTTTCTGAAGTTAGGGGAGACTTGATCCCCTATTGAAGGAGATTTGATCTTTTATTCAGGAAGCCCTAAACCTTGTATAAAAATCAAACAAAACCCCAAGATAGATTGTTAATTGACTATTTTGGTCATGTTTGTTCTCATTTCACAATTTATAGCAGACATAAGATAAAAATTCTATAACTTTGTCTCAACGCTTATTACATTGCATACTTAAAGGCGCTATTTTTTATAATTTAGAGAAAATTAATTATTTTTGCTCTTTTCTTCAGACAATTGTTTGATAACTATTAGTTTTTGGATAAATATAAGTAATTTCGTAATCAGCAATCATAACGATCAATTCAGAAGAAGAATATGCCGTTTGGAAGGGGGATCAATTATACCCAACTCTAGGGGATCAATTGTACCCATAATCAACATTTTAGAAAACTTTTTCTGAAAAAAGTTGAGAGTTTTTCATTGCTTTGAAAATATGGCATTATGAAGTTCATTTTACGCTCGAACGATTTATACATTGGAACAAATATTTTTTTCATAATTTTTCCATTTAAGGATCATTTTAAAGTGATGAAAAAAGATCTTCAAGTTACATTTTGTGAAATTTTTCAAACAAAGTTCAATTACTCAAACAATTATTTTGTTAAAAATTTTTAAACTACAAGCATTGTTATTTCGCTCATTTTGGCACATTTTTCTAGAACATTTGATCTTTGTAAGACATTCCAGTTTCGAGATATAGCAAAGGAATCAAGTATCCCCAGGGATCAAGTATCCTCATTCTCCCCTACTACTAAATCACTCATTTTAGTGGTTTGTACCAACGTAAGAATTTATACTACACATATGATATACGGCGTATTACAGGGCACGACACTTGAAGTTCTTACTATCATAAAAGGATTTAAAATTTCCTTTCTTGTCGAAAGGTATCGGGCTCGATGTTGCCCATCTACAGGACGATGTCCGACTGGTTACTCAAAAGAAAAACACTAACACAGCTTCATACTACTGCATAATAATATTCGTCGAAGGATGGTCATTTCATTTTTGGTTGGCCAAGTTGAAAAGAGGCGATATGATTGGTGGGTCGTCCTCGTTCATTAAAGGCCTCTCAGAAGTTGTTATAAACATGGATTCCCAGGCATTTAAATGTGACGCTTTGCGTACCGTCAACTGGGGCAACATGCAACAATTTTCAACTTCAATAGCTTCTAAAAAACTTATGTTCACAGTTAATCGTATCCTTTATGCATCAAAAGTTTTAAGGATGCTGGGACATCAAATTGGCGTAGTTAAAAAAATTATTGGTTTCTTCAGTTATTTTTAATTTTCTAAAAAAATGCGATTTTCACCCTTCTTAGAAAATGGGGTAACTTGCAACAAACTTTGTTTGTAATGAAAAATCTTATGAACATGTACGAAAATTCATAATTTTTAATATATTTGCGATGTCTTAAAGACAATTACGCATGACAACACCAATTGCAGTAGTTTTTGGGTCTGTAAAAACAAATTTTCACATTTTTTCTGAAAATAAGGATGCTGCATACATTTAGGGGTTAAATAATACAACGAAAAATTCTAAAAGCTGAAATCATAAAAATAAATGTTTGGATGAATGAACTTTAAATGTTTACAAACGCGTGATTCAAAACATTCATATTCCAACACTTGGAAATGAGATTTACAAGGTATTTCTTTGATTTGCATTTTGTTGCATTTAACCCCAGACACCTAACTGAATTTTAAAAATATTCATTTAAAAAAATTGGGTGATTGTTCGAAAAATATTTTTACACCAACAATGTTGGTATAATATGAGGAAACCTGTAAAAAGTTTGTAGGTAATTTTATCAAGCCGATCCGTCATACTGGGTAAAGTTTTTTTCGGCATTAAAAAATGTTAAAATTTGTACATTTATTGCTCGATTTTTCAAATTTTACATAAAAATAAAATACTTAAGACAACTAGCTTAAGATGCGAGAAATTATGTCATCATCATTTTGTTATCATTAAAAGATAACTTTATTACAATACATTAAATTAAAAATTGATTCAATGTAGTGTTATATAAATGTTGCATCGAACCCCGCTGTTGCATGATGCCCCGTTTGACGGTATACATTTTTTGAATCTAACGTTTTCCCAATCTATAGAGTGGTTAGATTCCGATGCGTGAGCAGCTACGCTGGATTCGTTGGTTTTGTTGTCCACAGTGTTTTTATGTTCTTTTATTCGTGTTTTAAATTTTCGTCTTGTCTGGCCAACATAAACTGCTGGACAAGTCTCACACGGAATCTCGTAAATTCCGGATCTTTCTTCTGGTGGGACTTTGTCTTTCAGTGACACCAACCGATCCTTTAAGGTGTTGGAGCTTTTGTATGCAACTTTCAAACCATGGTTAGATAGATTCTTTCGAATATCGTTAGTCAGTGGTGGGTAGAACGGCCAACTGACTCTTTGAGATTCTTCTTTTTCTGGTTTGAAGGTGGTTGCATTATTCGGGAACTTTTTCCTCTCGTGTTTGCGAAGAATTTTATGAACAAATTCTTTGTCGTATCCATTCAGATCTGCAGCCGATAATATTTTTTTCTTTTTCATTGTTAAACTCACTTGTTTCCATAAGTATGTTGTATAAACGATGTGCCATGGAGTAAAACGCAGCTTGTTTTTGAGCACCGAAGTGATTGGAGTCTGCTGTTATGTAGCGATCGGTAGATATCGGTTTTCTGTAGATCCCAAATTTCACCGTGTTATCATCTTTTCTAGAGATTAACAAATCGAGGAATGGAAGTTTTCCATCTATTTCTTTCTCCACGGTAAATTTTACCGAACTGTGTTGACAGTTCAACTTGGCCAACCAAAAATGATATTACCATCCTTCGACGAATACTATGCAGTAGTATGAAGCTGTGTTAATGTTTTTCTTTTGAGTAACCAGTCGGACATCGTCCTGTAGATGGGCAACATCGAGCCCGAAACCGGTCGACAAGAAAGAAAATTTTAAATCCTTTTATGTTAGTAAGAACGTCAAGTGTCGTGTCCTGTAATACGCCATATATTATATGTGTACTACTAGATCATCGTTATTTTTAAACATACAATGAAACATAAAACCAGTTTATATTAGTTATGCTGCTGCTTGACATCTAAGAAGATTGATTCTAATTTTTTATAATTTCTATTTTCAAAACTTGATCTGAATTTTGTTCTTAAATTGTTTTCGAAATCTCAGATAAGTATTTAGATTTTATTAGCTTTACAAGCATTTTAGCTATGCCAAAAGAAATGTATTATTTACTCGTATAAAATCCTTCTCCACTCTTCCCTTTCCATCTTTCCTCTGAATTAATGGAAAGGACTCAACCCATCATAGGAAGATTTCTCGTTCCTTAACCCTCATCCGTCCCTGAAATTTTTATCCGTTACAGTACTTAGCGTGATTTTTTTTTGTTTTTTTTCTGGGATTTGAACACCTTTGTGATTTTCATCCCCAAGTCCTTGGCGTGTCAATTTGACACTCCTGACAAAAAATAATATATCTTTCTTGTTTCTCGACTGATTTTTATCCAAATTTATAGTTTTTGAAACCTCGTGAAGTAACTCAAATATGATTTCCAGACATTATTCACCTACAACACTTTAGTTTGCCGTTATTCTAAGTCTAAGAGAAAAAATCAGCTATGGAATGCCAAAAAAATCACTTAGTGTTCAAGAAAACTGAAGTTACGTTGCACGTTGCACATTATGATTTTTTTTTATTTATTTTTTAGATCATGACCACAAAAAATGTGAAGAAGAGGTGTAAGAACCGTACTTTTTCAGCAATCCGTCAAAATGGTTTAAGCATTTGAATATTTACAAAGTATTTCATTTTTTTCCTATTTTTGTAAAGTATTGCAGCGCTTATGTAATTACATCAATAGAATCGGTTTAAAATTGGCTTTCTGTTGAATATGAATTCATTGCGGAAATCTTTAGTTAATATAGGTACTTCAAATCCAGTGCAAATTTGTGCAGATGCGAAAATGTGCCAAATTACGTCAACCTTTCAATCCTCTTTTCAAAATTTATTTGGTGTGACTTAAGCAATTTTTGTTTTTCACTGATTGAAAAGTATGGTTTTTACATCACTTTTTTTTTATTTTTCTGGGCATGACCTTTAAATACTTCAAAAAAATATATCCTTATGTGCAACGTATTGCTTCTAACTTCAGTTTTCTTGGACAATAAGTAAAATTTTTTTGGAGCATTCCTTGGCTGATCTACAGTCTGTTATTCCGAGGCACGTTTTATCGGATTTTTTTATTATATTTTTAATATCGGAAAATTGAAGTGTTGTAGGTGTATAATGTTTGAGAAACATACTTAAGTTACTTAGAGGTTTCAAAAACTATAAATTTATAAGAATCGGTTGAAAAACAAAAGAGATATAGCGGTTTTAAGCCAGGAGTGTCAAATTGATACTCAAGGTCTGATTTGGGAGTTTAGTCCTGGGCTTTCAGGGTACGTCCATAAAAAAAGAAATGCACTCACTCGAGAGCGTATTATGGTTAAAACCCTACCATGCCCAATTTTCATTCATTTGCTTGATAAGATAAAGTTTTGCAGTAAAAAAAGATTATAAGCTTTCCCCTCCTGTCTCATCTTCTCACTTTAAAAAAAGAAGCGTTCAAGCAGTCTTAAAACATATTTTGTACCCATCAGCCAGCCCATGTCAAACATTTTTCAAATGCGTGTTATTTTGCCTGAACAACTCTCAAGTTGTGCAAAAAATTGCAGGAGTGCCTCGTCCTTCTTTCTATCTCCATTGTGAGGGGAGGGAGGTGTTTGAAACAATCATAGAAAAAATAAACGAATCAAATACTTTCCCGTGCCAAATTTGTTTCCATTTTCTCGAGTTTTCGAGCTAAAAATGTGTGAAAAAAATGTGGGTCATTCCATACCAAGTGACCATGGAAAAGCCTCGACCTTCTTAGATTTGGTCCGTTATGAGTGGGAAAACTTATTGTAATGTAAATAAGAAAAATCCAAAGTTTTGGGTGTATCGAACAACAACTCCCTCAGAAAGGGAGCCCTCCCATTCTTAAAATTTTTGTCTTTTTGCCCAAAAAACAATCATTTTCTTGTGTGAATATCTAAGAAACCGTAGAGGCTACAGATTTTTAGGAAGTACCCTTGTTTTTAAGGACAAGTTATTGTCAATCGAATGCCAAGGGTAAATTTTATAAACAATGTTGCAGAACCCGTTTGTATTTAAAAACTTAAAATGTCCAATCAAATTTCCAATTTTACAACTATGTTGAAGAGCATGAATCTGATTTTTTCATATGATTAGATTTGCAATCTTACAAAGACTTAAATCATAAACTCACATTAATTTTCGCTCTTCTGACTTTTGCTTCGATTATTGTCGAAATATAATTTAAACAACGTAGGAATCTTGACTTTGATTCTAAATTTGTTTAGGTATGAGATAATTTGCCCCCCAAATCCTAAAAAAGCCGAATGTTTATGGACCTGAAATAATTCTCATCATACGTAAAATTACTTCAGAATTTCAAATCTGCCGTCAGATTCGACCGGAGCTATCTCAGTGATTTGCTATTTGACCTTAATTACCCTGAAAAAAGAGATTTTTTTCTTATATGTCTTAACAACTTGAGATTTCATGTCATTTTAATAACATAAACGAGCTGAAAGGTCTTGAAATATTTTAAATTATTCACAGATCAGAAGATCTTAAGAAGTGATATCCCAGCAAGAAAAAAAATCATTACCGTTCATTATCCGCTTCGCTACGAAATAAATCCGAAGCTGAAAAAGCAGTCCCGCCTCGGATTCATTTCACAGCGAAGCGGGAAATGAACTTAAAAATCACTGGGATGTTTTGCCCTCTTTTACCTTTATGAAGATTTTGATTCTGTTATAATATATTTGCTTTATGTCTTCCTTGAATGTTGATTGATTTTTACGAAATGAAAATTAAAATGAAGGTTAAGAATACATACACTGAAAATAATTTTCACTCAAGATATACGTGACCTCTGGAGTGAATTTTGGCCGTACGTGAGTTCATGTGAATTTTAAGTGACCGTCAAGTGGAATTTTTTTAAGTGAGCGGTCAAGTGAGTTGAAAGTGATCGAGCATGTGGATTAAGTGTATGCTCAAGTCATCGAAATTTTTCTGTGAAGCGATTTCTCTATGATATTTTTTGTATTCAAGCAGAAAAAAAGAACCTTTTTTAAAGGAGTTTAACTGATTTTAATCAATCAGACATTCAGAATTTGAAATTATATTATCATTTATTTGTTTTGTCTTACGGTTTCTACGCAGAAAAAAAAGTGTTCCGATTCTGAGAAGCAATAATCGTCGCGAAAAGTCTCTCCGGGACTTAATTTGTATCAGAATCTGAAGAATACAAGAAAAAAAATTAAATGATAAAACCATCAATTGATTTATTATAATAACTTACAACAAAAATAGCAATGCTCGCCACGTCGATTGATGATTTCTCATAAAAATTGCAACTTTTTTATTGCTTTAAAACCATTAAATTACTATTTTGCTTTACTTACATGCTCCGTTGAGTTCCATCGAAACCAAAATAAAAACAATGATTCCCAGTGCATGAATGAGTAGATATTGCATCGTTCACTTAAAACTTAATTAAGAGATAAATGAGATGTACATGAACCATGAAAGAAAGGTATTCATTTGTTCCTTACTTTTAAGTGAATTCTCAAGTGTATTTTAATTGTGAATTTGGGTTCAGTGTACAAAAACACTCAAAATTTCAGATCGCTCTTCGAATGTTTGAATTGATCAAAATAGTAGTTTTTTTATGAAACAGGGCTTATTAAAATGGCTAATACAGTGAGCGAAATAAGAATAGCACCACTATGTGTTTTGCTTGTTAAAATATGAATGATTGAAAATTACGAAAATTTTCTTCCACAGTTTGTTCTGAATTGCTTAACGGATAAATCAAGCATAAGTTTACTTGTTTTGGACGTAGCAATTGGCGTTGAGGACCAAAAATGTGAAAAAGGGTGCGAAATAAGAATAGCACCACTTGAGTTTTTCAACAAACACAAGATTATTTTTAAAAATTTACTGTGTAAAAGTGAATAATAATGCTTCTACGAATTATTTGAATAAATAATAGCATTTTAAGGAGTTTTCCAGAATTCCAAAGGTTTTCAATGTTTTTAAAAGGGGGCTTTAAGAGATGCTCCTCTAGCGTTAAGGAATTTGATATTTGAGCTATCAAACTTTATCAAACTGCTTGATTTCTTCATTAGCATTCATAAGCATGATGCAAAATGATGAAACATAGATTTGAGGCTGAGTTTGAATCCAAAAAGCAGGTTGGAATTCAAAAATACTTATGTTTTTTAATACTCAAACATTATTTCTCTAGTTTTAAGTCATAGATGGCAGCACTATCTTGCCATTTAACCAAATTCATGCCCATTTTCGAATATCCGGGATTAATTAGGGAGTGCTGGATGATTTTGGTCAAGAAATAAATACATGAACCGTGAGAACGCTTTGGATATTCTAAGACCACTAAATCCAAAAAAAAAAAAAAAAGAATTGCATCAAGGTCACTAACAGTGAATTTTTTGGACCGATTATCAGAATAAAGTTATATTTTGCGATGGAGCTTGATGGACCAGACGACTAGCAGTATTATTGGTATGATTTGCAATTGAATCGGAAGTTGAGATGAGCAGGAATTTTGGCGGTTGTACATTTTTGTGCTGGTGATTCTTTTGCAAATCCGGAAAAGCTTTCTGCACCTCAAAACAATGAATAAGGGCCCAAATAAACCTGAAAAATCAATATTAAGACTAAATTTGGTTTTTACTGCAAGATAGTGCTGCCATCTACGACTTGAAACTGGAAAAAGTGTGGTTTATTGAACAAAATCAAAGTTTTTGATTTCCAACCTATTATTTTCTGATTCAAAATTAATCCCGAATGTTTGTTTCATCATTTCACGTCAATTTAATGAAGAAAATATGTAGTTTGGTAAAGAATTACAGCTCAAATATCAAATTCCTTATCGCTAGAGGAGCATCTCTTAAAAGTCTTAAAACCCCCTTTTAAAAACATTGAAAACCTTTGGAGTTCTGGAAAACTCCTTAAAATGGAGTTATCCATTCAAATAATACGTAGAAGCATAATTATTCACTTTTATACAGTAAATTTTTAAAAATAATCTTGTTTTTGTTGAAAAACTCAAGTGGTGCTATTCTTATTTCGCACCCTTTTTCACATTTTTGGTCCTCAACGCCAATTGCTACGTCCAAAACAAGTAAACTTATGCTTGATTTATCCGTTAAGCAATTCAGAACAAACTGTGGAAGAAAATTTTCATAATTTTCAATCATTCATATTTTAACATGCAAAACACATGGTGGTGCTATTCATATTTCGCTCACTGTAGCTCATGTAACACGTCATAAATCTTCATTGGAGTGTTTCCCAAAAACAGTGGTAATGAATAATTTTATTTACTCAATTTTTTCGAAGTTATGTTTGTTTTTTTTTACTGAGTAATGAAGTGCATACAACACATCACTCAAATGGCACCGGTTAAATCAGACAAATAATTTGAAATTTGAATTAATTTCAAAATTTCACATGATATATCTAAGAACTACTTCAGGTCATAAATCCTAGGCCTTCAAATTTTTTGGGAATTTAGGTAAAAAATTTACAATTGTGCGCTGATTTTCCATTTCAATTTCCAGCGATAAAAATTGATGGAAACGATCAGCAAGCTCAATTGCTGAAAAAAAAATGCGTTCTTACAAAAGTTTTTTGATCGTCATTATCGATCGTAAATTCACAACTTTTGCTTCAAATAAAATTGAATATATTAAATAAACCAATTAGTTTACATTCTTTTTAAAAATATTCAACTGCAACTTGTTCGCTTCGTAAAAAAATCGAAGGTTAATATACAGAACTGTATAACGAAAAACTATTAGCCAGTGTTATTGATATTAAAATAATTTCTGTTATTTTTCATCCAAATCCAAATTCACCAAAACAAATTTCGAGAAAAAAAACACAAAAATTTCATCTTTGACATATTGCTTGCTGATTTTCAGCAATACGGATCAATTGTTGAAAAACCAAAAAAATAATCCATGTTTGAAAATTTTAGTATGCATTTTTATCAGGGTTAAGCTGCTATAAAAATTTAGTTCTTCTGCGATTTTTATAAAACCAAACTGATTTTGGTTTTGAGCCCGAGATAAATTGTCCCGGCCCTTGAAGGCCAAATTCAGCACTAAAGGGGATTTTATTTTGGAGTATATCAACAGCAACTGACAAATTTTGAACTTTTAAGTCACGTTTAAGAAAGCGGTCAGCTAAGAGTAGGGGAGAGCGGGGTAACGTGGGCCACTCTAAATGTCTCGGCTGTGTGTTGAAATAAAAATCTGAATCCAATTGTCATCGTCGTCGCTTTGCGTAAGCATGTTTTTTCTAAATTTTGTTGACTTATAAACGCATTATATACTTTCTTTACTTAAGGGGGGGGTAGGGTCTAACACTTTCAAAAAATCGATTTTTTTATTTTTTTATTTTCTTATTGTAAAACATTTCAAGAATGTTGTGTCAAATTTTCAAGTCAATTGAAGCAAAACTGTAGAAGTTATAGGCCTTTATCTCCTCCTATCTAATACTGCAAGAAAGCAAGAGCAGAAACTTCAAACGCGTTTTTCTCGAAAGCACATTTTTAAAGTCCGTGGACATCGTCATTTGAAAACTACTTATCCGATTCTTTTCAAATTTGGAACATATTTTCTACATATAAAATACCCGACCCCAACGTTTTTGTTTTTTGATTTTTTTACTTTGGGGAGATTTTAGAGGTGAAAAATGGCGGATTTTTTCGTGAAAAATCGTAGTTTTTACTTCAAACAGCCACCAAAATTTCATAAAAATATTTTTAAGTTAAATAAAAACGTTGGGGTCCAGAAAAACATCTAATAAAAATATTTTGCTCTGATTTTTTTACTTCAGATGATTCTGTGCTGAGATACAGTGTCCACCGCAAATCCTGTTTTCTAAAAGGCATCCTCGAAAATGCTCCGTCACCGGCTCATTTTTCAATATTTTTCTACGAAAAAATTACTTAATGTTCTTTTAACCATGCTTTGTATAATGCAAAAAAATTGAATACATTTCTTTGAACGATAGCTCTAGAAAAAAATCGTGAAAATGGTGTTTTTTTTATACCCGTTAGACCCTACCCCCCCCTTAACTAGCCAAGACAAGTACATTTGATGCATTTGATGCATATATAAAAAAGCACCCGCAAATTGCATCCTTTGGATATCCAAAGTACAGAACAAAAATATGCTCATACGCTTATGATTTTAGTTTTGTCATGTGCTTTCACGTAGAAAACGAATTTTTGATGATAATAAGTCACATGAACGCAACCAATTTGCAAATCATAGCTTGTGGGCCACATTTTGTGGGGTATCTTGGGCCTTATTCAGAATTTAACACACATTATCCCTATCTGCAAAGTTTTCTTATGCCAAATAAAGAGTTATGAAAAATATTTTGTCCATTTTTTCCAATGCGATAGTATTTTGCCGAAACGTTCACGAGCCAAGAATAAGGAACTATTCGATCATAAAAAAACTCTCTTTTTCATTTTCTCATCTGAAATTGCTTTTAAAATAACTAGATGAATTATTAAATTTCAGTTTCGGGTCAACTCACAAACTTTGCAAGTTATCTAGTCAATTTGGATTAGCTTGCCCACGTTTCCCCACAGTCAAGGCCGGATTAAAGGGGGGGCAAAAGGGGCAATTGCCCCGGGCCCCCCGGCTCAGGGGGCCCCCCGAGGGATAAAAAAAATGTAACTTTACTTTAAACATACTATGTACTTCAATCTCCACAAATCTATGAAAAGAAATCAAAATTAAAAATCGGAATGAAACCTGAAATATAACAACTAAAGGGGCCCCGTGAAATATTATCTAGAATAGTTTTTCTCTTACATAATTTAAGGATAAGCCGTGAAGGAGTTCTTCTGCATTTTTTTTTTTTTTTTGTAGCGGCCCACCACACTCCCCCACACCAAAAGGCTCAATTGAGCCCCCTGGTAATGGACGCTACTGTTCTCAGCACGTCTGGTAGCAAAACAAAGAAACTTCAACGCGAACAAAATTTTAATCATGCTGAGAACACAAAAGTTTATTATTTACTGCGAGGAAATGTATGCTATAATTAAACAAGATTAAGATAAGGATCTCAATGGAAGAAAATTTCCTTTAAAGAGATCCATTTCTTTTTTTTAATAATGTTAACTAATTAAATATTATGCTAGATTTACTTAAGTTTACTTATTAATAGTTAAAAGTACGACAAAAGAAAACTACGATGCTACAAAAACAAACAAAATTTGATTAAAAAAAACTGGTTGTTGATCGACTTTTTTAACGATTCAATTTTTCTTTTAATAACTGTACTACTTTGACTTTAAACATGGAACGGTTGTTGATGGTCTTTATTTCAGTAGGTAAAGCGTTGTATATTGTAGGTCCTATAAAAGAAATTCTTTTTTGCCCTAAAGATGTCATGGATCGGCTTCGTTGCAAGTAATTATTTTGACGGGTATTGTGGGTTCTTAATCCCGTAGTAAAATTTAGGTTTTGGTTATTGCCACTCGAGTGTATATTATCATGAACATATATAACGGTTTGCAAATTACAGAGTTCGGTTATTGGAAGAATGTTGTGCGTTCCCAGAGAGTATAGCTGTTGGGTTGGAAAAAGCAGGGGTAGTCTGAAGATGTTTTTCAAACATCTATTCTGTAGGGTCTGAAGTTTTTGAAGTTGTGACAAGGAGGCTCTTCCCCATATCAAAATAAGATAGTTTAGATGAGACTGAATAAATGCATAGTAAAACTTTAAAAGAACATGTTGGGGCACTAAGTTTCTTAATTTCCACAAAACACCGCAAAGAGGAGAAATTTTTTTTACTAGGTTCTCTGTGTGACAACTCCAAGAAAGTGTTTCATCCAAGAAAATTCCTAAGTACTTGAAGTAATGAACTCTCTCAATAACAATTCCATCCATAATTGGGTCATTATTTGATAGTATTTTTTTATGTGAAGAACGAAACAACATATATTTGGTTTTTGAATAGTTTAGAGAAAGCAAGTTGCATTTAAAATATTTTGATAGTAACTTCAAATCATTTTCAATTTGTTGAGTTATAACATTCGTTGATGCAGCTGAATAAAAAATAGCTGTATCATCAGCAAATAATCGAGCTGTGCCTTTCAGTGGTAAATTACAAAGATCGTTTACATACAAAAGAAAAAGTAACGGACCAATGTTGCTTCCTTGGGGTACACCAATATCAATGTTTCTCAAATCGCTTCTAGTATTTTCGATCGCTACGAATTGTTTCCTTTCCGATAAATAACTGCGAAGGATGTTGTTAGCAGCACCTCTTATTCCGTATTCATTCAATTTGGACAATAATATGTCGTGGTTTAGTGTGTCAAAGGCTTTTTTAAGATCCAAGAACAAAGCACCAACAATATTCTTTGAATCAATTTTTGAAATAATAGAATCATCAGGGCTGAGAATATCAACAACTTGGTATTGAATTTCATAATTTTCAACCGAAACCCTGAACAAAAATAATGTCGAACGAATTCGAAAAAAATACAAAAAAAAAAAATTAGAAGAATATGAGGCAAAACCTCAAATTTTCGTTTTTTTTTAATCGAAACATGTCAGTCAGAATATTTTGAACAGTACAGGTAAAATAAAAAAAAAACATCTCCACATTTTCATTACATACAAACGCCTTGAACAATAAAAATGTATGTTATTATGTTAACTTTCCAAGTAATGGTTACTGCATTTAAATTAGCAGCCAATTTCGCAAATATTGGCTGACAGCAGGCCCGTGCGAAGGACTTGTCCGCTAGAAATAATAAAAATACAAAAAGTGCATAAAAAATGTGAAAATAGATTTCACAACCATTTTCTTACTCCTGGCCATCACACAAATTCAAAACACAAAATAAATCATTATCAAAATTTCAAATCAATGCTTTTCGAATGCTTTTGAAATTTTGAAAATTCATTAAATAAAATTGTACACTTTTTTGGCAAAACTGTAGCACATTAGAGATATTACGAAAACATAAATTTTGACTTCTGTGAAAAATATTATTGAAGTTTTCTTCTTGTAAATTTTTTCCCAAATTTTTCAAAAAACGAAAATTTAGAAAAAATGTCAAAGAAGATTAAAACTAAATTTAATCTTGGACATTTCCTAAAGCATGGGTGAAATTGATTGTTAAATGAGGACTTAAGTTTTCATGTGAATTCATTAAATTCATTGATCAATTTTACTAAAAACTAATCAGTATTTAAATTCGAATAATCTTAATTTACATTTTCTACATTTACAAGTTAATGGTTGAATTAAAAAATTCGTTGCAATATCTTGAATTTGAAAATATATTTAATAATGGCTAGAATACTAGAAATATCAACTCTCGATAAGAAATTTCCATTTTGAACTTTACAGATTCTATTCAAAACACATAGTTGATAATTAAATTCAATGTATAAAATAGGGGGAAAAAATAAATATTAAATAAAATTATCAGGCGCAGGTTTAATAGTTTAAAATTTTAAGCTCTGAGTATTTTTTCGCAGGAAGTTGAGCTATTAGTTCCTGGAAAGGACAAAAGGTAGAAACTCTTTTTTTCTTATTGATTTTTTAGATTTTTACGCTCGAAGAAGATTATATTTTAAGAACACAAAAATTTAGAATTGAAAAACATAGACTCACTTATCAAAAATATTACAAAAAAAATCAAAAAGCTTGACTATAAATTTTGGGAAATTTATTTAAAAATCAAAACAAAATATTATGATTTAAAAATAAGTTTTAAACATTTTTTTTCGGTTAAAAAGTCGAACCATATAAAAACAAATTTATAGAATTAAATTCATAACTCAAGGGAACAATATTTTAGTGCTTATTTTTTAATGATTGATTTGGTAGATTTTGGCGTCCTGAACTCATATCTTTCGTGAGATTTTATCTATCAACTCCAGTTTGTTGTTTATAAGTTTCAAAATCAAATAGTTTTGAAAAAAAGATTCCGAATTTGTTAGTTATACTTCATTCAATTCAGAAATAATACTTTGATGATGATTAAATTCCCCAGTTTTTTAATATTGTGCAAAACGATTTGATATTGCATTGAAAAATTATCTAAAATTCGATTTAGTCTAAAACTAGTAAACATTCATCAAAATTCCCGTATGATACAGAATGGGGTAATCAAACCAAAAGAAAACATACAAATAACTTGCTGTCTTGGGGAAAGAAGATAATTAAGTTAAAACCTTTATTTTAAAATTTTTTGTAATGTCTCGAAGTTATGTCAAAAAGTCAGACATTTCTTGAATGATTTTGATTTATTTTAAAAAGTTGTTTAAAAAAATAACTCATTGAAAAAAACTAGCGATTCAGGGCATTCAGAGTAACCAAAAAAAAGCTGTTAAATTATTTGCACTTCGGATAAATGTGGCTTTGTATAATTTTTTAAAATTTGTTGGAATGTGGAGTTGAGCATTTAAATAAAAGAACAAGAAACAAAAAATAAAACTGAGGTCAAAATTGGTTTCTTAAAGAGTGTTTGACATCAGCATAAAATTTTTACTACTCATTTGTCGATAAAAACTTTTTAATAAAAACTCATTCTTAAATCGAGGTAGTGTTTGTTATTAGAGTTTCAATACAGAACTATTATCAACTTATAAATCTTACTTTACAATTAAAAATTAGTAATGCCAAAAGTTATTACGGATTAAATTCAGCCGGAGGCGAGCCAATTTTCTGAAACACTTATTTTATTCTACGGTAAATTCTTTACTTCATCTGAAAATTTTACTTGGAAATAATCGCCATGGGGGGGGGGGGTTAAACCCCTAAACCCCCCCCCCCTCCCCCCCCGTTCGCACGGCCTTGGCTGACAGTACTAAGACTCTTAGCACTGTGAGCAAATTTTGCGAATTCTCTTAGCCTAAGAGAGAACCGAGAAGTTTTATGATAAACATTTCTTAATTGAATACGGGCAATATCCTGGTTATTATCAGCTATTATTATAACTTTCCACTTTTCAATCTTTATTGTTGAAATTTCCGTTAGTTGATAAATTCTAAACCACTTTCCCTCTCAATTTTTGACTGTATTTGCTAAAATTGAAGTTATCGACAAAACAGAGTTTCTATATTGAATTTCCATCCAAATTTCTGCCTTAGACTTGAAATTCGTATTGAGACATTTTCAACTGATTTATCAAAAAAAAAATGATCATCTACTGAAGTAAATATCCTGAATTCAGCATATCACTTTCCAAATGATCATTCTCAAATTATCATAAAACGATCACATAGTAGGTTGCTAATATCTTTGAGTGATTCTCTCAACATGAATATGCCTATGTTTTAAATCTTATATTTTTCCAGATTCAATTAATTGGGATTTACGAGTCTTGTGTTGTTTTATCAATTACTGAAGTTCAAATTCATAGTTTTTCTGAACTTCGAGAACTCAAGAGCCTTGTTGAAGGTGGGGATTTTTTTTTATTATCTGACAATTTGCGCCGGGGGTCTTCAGATTTTCCCCAAAATTGAAAATTTGGTTCATTTTTGCGACTTAAAAACACATGTATTTTTTCAGATTTCTAACATTTTTATTTTTTGAGTTAGCTTCGGTTAGATTTTTTTGTAAATAAAAAATAACCATTTTTCAAAGCTACATAACTCTGTTGTTTCTCAACGGAAATTATAAAATAGCACATCAAAATGCATTAAAATTTTATCAGCTTTCCAAATAGAATAGTTGAAAAAAATTAAATAATGACCTTTAACATGAAAAGTTGTAATTAAATTTTAAATGGCGTCTAAAAGTATCGTCTGCACCACCGAATATTTTGCAAAAAATACCGTTGTATAGCTCGATTCATGATGCAACTTTCATCTGAAGACACCAAAGTGGGCCATTAACACCTTGAAGAGTTATGAAAGAAATAATGACAATAAATCTCTTTTTTTGCATCGAAAACAAACAATGGTCGAACAACTGCACTCACATATGGAGATAGCAAGCACTTCTAACAATATGGAAACAAAAGAACTCACCAAAGCAGGTACAAAACACTACTTTTTCGTGCTTTGTAGAGTGTTTGCAGCAAAACTGACATGAAATTTTAACCAAAATTCTGAGTATCGTATTGTTTAAGTGATATAACTAATAATGGGAATGTTGCTTTTACAACCTGGCAATATACTATATAGCTTATAAATTTTTCGATCAAAGATCATTGTGAAGCATAATCAATGCCAATAGTAGAAGGTTCAGTCCCTGTTTTTGGGATCACAAAAATGTGATTAAAAAAATGAAATATAGACGTGCTTTACATAGTTTTTATATAGGGAGCTAAGCACTGGACACCAAAATCCTTTCCCATTGATCAAAAAAGTATGAGAGAGTGGCACAAATGTTGTAGAAAAAATCAAAGAGCTCAGTATGGCCAGCCCAGGCTGTAAAATGATGAAAATATGATATTTTTACCGTATTCGTTTTCTACATTCGCCATGTTTTGAGGTTTACCATACTAGAACGAACATAATTCGTCGTCAGTGTTTTGCTACCTGGATCGCTCACACACGAATCTTCAGTGTTCCACCGTCCATCAAATCTGGGGAATTAGAGATGCAAAACTTAGCGCATAAACTTCTAAAAATGAGAGTAAAATGCGCATAACTTGTTGTGACCTGGTGCAAAACTGGGTATAAACGAATACGTTATTAGATTTTTGGATATAACATGAAGTCAGTTAAGCTGCAACAATCTACCGCCCCTTCTTTCATAACAGTCCCATATACAAAAATAAGCAAGCGAGACAATCAGCTTTTTCTGTTTTGGAATATATTTTTAAATTGTGACCACCACTTTCGGCATAAACGAAAATCGTTTCTAGGTTGTCATAATAAATCGTTAGGCCTGAAATTTTCGAAATTGGGTTATTGGTAAGGTCGAGAGCACCATTTTTATTCATTATGGGACTGTTAATCGACCATATTTGAAACCTTTTTCGAATCTACTAGCATAACAGTCCCATACGAAATATATTTTTCTCACCAAGCTACTTTCTAAGACTTAAATTTGATCATTTTTGAACTTCTATATGCAATTGTCAGAAAAAGAAACATACTTTTGCAAAAAAATATCATGAATTCTACATTGTAAGTTGAATCTTTTTACGATTTTTTATTGCATCCGATGGTTTTTCGCTCAGGAAGTCATTCCTAAGAAAGTCAGACCTGCCTTCGAAAACTAGTGTGCATCATTCGACATCAAGTGAGTTAAAAAGGTGTTTAAATGATTCAAAGCAATGAACCAAAGACTATTTCGCCGAAAGAAACATTGAAAAGTAACCAAATCCGTGGTATTTCACATATGGGACTGTTATTCAGGTATATTTCATATAGGACGGCCACGAATTGATTTTTTTTTCGAAATTTCTAGAACAAAACCTCTTTTTTAGTCTTTTATGTTGAAGCCTTATGTTGACCTAAAATGACGAAAATTCATATGGGACTGTTATGCGAGTAAGGGCAGTCTGAAAAGGGCGAAAAAATAGTGTTTTTCACCAGCTTTGATAAGTTCTTTTGTTTCCATGTTGTTAGAAGTGCTTGCTTTCTCCATATGTGAGTGCAGTTGTTCGACCATTGTTTGTTTTCGATGCAAAAAAAGAGATTTATTGTCATTATTTCTTTCATAACTCTTCAAGGTGTTAATGGCCCACTTTGGTGTCTTCAGATAAAAGTTGCATCATGAATTGAGCTATAAAATGGTATTTTTTGCAAAATATTCGGTGGTGCAGACGGTACTTTTAGACGCCATTTAAAGTTTATTTACAACTTTTCATGTTAAAGGCCATTATTTAATTTTTTTCAACTATTCTATTTGGAAAGCTGATAAAATTTCAATGCATTTTGATGTGCTATTTTATAATTTCCGTTGAGAAACAACAGAGTTATGTAGCTTTGAAAAATGGTTATTTTTTATTTACAAAAAAATCTAACCGAAGCTAACTCAAAAAATAAAAATGTTAGAAATCTGAAAAAATACATGTGTTTTTAAGTCGCAAAAATGAACCAAATTTTCAATTTTGGGGAAAATCTGAAGACCCCCGGCGCAAACCCGTCAGATAATAAAAAAAAATCCCCAGGTATAAAACTCATTTGAATTCCTTATCTAACTTGTTTCAATGGTAGCTGATTTTCTGTTTTAAGCATTTAATCTCTTGTCTAATTTTTTTTCAATCGATCATTTTTGCACTTATACCCCTTTGGCTTTGAGGAAATCAAAAGAAACTTTTGTCACGTTTAGAATAACAATTTGACAACCATTGTTATTATCTGCTGAGAATCATATTCATGAACATCCCATGAATTTTTTTTTGGTGATTCAAAGATATAAAATGGAAATTCACATTTGGTGCAATTTTTTTGCTTTGATGGTAACTTTGATTTGCTTTTTTTTTATTATTTATGTATTTCTCAAATTTTGATTTTAAATTATGATTAAGATTTGAGAAACTGAATTGTGGTTTTGAATTTAATCTGATTTTAAGTTTTCAATTCTTAAACACTTATAGCTGTATCTCTATGGAATTTGAATTTCTTTATTTTTTTTTTGAATTTTGTATTCTTTGTTTCAAATCTTCATGATACTTCCCAATTATCATTAGATAAATTTTTCTCGATGATGCACAAACCAAACGATCAACGAGAAAATGAAAATCTTTTAAAATATCTCCGGACATTTTTTTTACATCAGATAATTTTACATGGTGATAAGGGTATAAAAAAATGAGAAATAAATTGTGCATTTTGCAGCTCAAAAGCTTTCATTTTTGATAAATTTCTAAACGTTTATGCAATGTTTGCACGTGAGTTAAAAACAATTTTTATTTGAAGATACCAGAAACTATCTTCTACCTACGCAGACAACATGACTATAGAAGACAGTATACTGAACTAATCTCCAGTTCTTTTACACTTTTAAAATGTTTTGTACTCTCAGGGATAGCATTTGAAAAAAAAATCGAATCATAGGGCCCCCGAGAATGATTGCCCCGGGCCTCCCGATGGCTTAATCCGGCCCTGCCCACAGTATTTCCAAATAAATAAAAAAAAACTTGTTTTCAGAACAATCAGAACTCGGGAAATTAATGATTAAAAAAAATGCCTAATGATACCTTAGAAATATAAAAAACCTTTCCATCTATATCATTTACTTTTTATCTCTTAAAATAAAAAAAAGTTTTGAAACAAAGAAAAAAGATTATTTTTTTTGTTTTTGGATATTTAAGCCAAGAAACATCTCACACATCAAGTGTTGGCTCAAACCAATAGCAGATTTCATTTTCTGAAAATATTTTTTGTAATTCTCGGTTTTTAATCTTTTCTATCATGGTCAAAACGTGTGATTCAACACAGACACGATATCTTAGATATCCTTTTAGGGTCTTAAGAATACATTATCAACGTTTTCGGAATGATTTTGATTGTATTAAAATTCCACAACAGATTATAAAAACTTTAAATGTTGAGATCTCTAATCAGAATGAAATTTATTTTCTGTTTTTTAACAGAACTTTAACAGAAACGAATTGAGTGTTAATTAGTTCCAATAGATCAAATTTATAAATCTCACTTAATCTTCAAGTAAAAAATCTAAAAACGCTGATCTGTATTAAAAAGCACTAATTAGACTTCCAATACCAAGTTCAGCTCAGCCCTGCAATGGACAAGTCTATGTTTGTAGAACTCGTAATGTCACCTTCCATAGCTGCCGTAGTTCAAGTTCAACTTCTTTGACCAGTCGTCTCTACGCGGTGACTTCTTGATTGTCGTTTGGCTCCCATGATTGTAAATACTTACTCATTTGTAATTGCATGACGAAGAAAGTAGGGTGGCTTTCGAAGTTCTTAATTTATTGGGAATCATAAAATATCATAAAATTTCTTATAGTAATCATATGTTCATACATATCAGATCCATTACTTCCTATATGGGTTTAAATATTTCCGAATACGTTCGTTCAAAACTAAGTTCCACCCTAGTGCATAAGTACAAGCATAATTGCAAAGGTTGCGTGTTGTCGCAAACGAAACGCACGCCCACTAATCCTCCCGTTTGACAAGTCTAGGAAATAAACGGTGAGCCCTTGACGAAGGCAAACAGACGGAACAAGTTTTCGGTAGCCATGAACACCGTTTTTTTTTGTTTCTCATGGATCTCAGCATTTTTTTCACCATCTTAAAACATACAAATTGTGAGAGAAAATTTTGAGAAGAAATTAATATAAATTCAAGTGTATAATTTTGATAAAACATTCACTTATTTTTCATGTTTAAGGACATATTTAAAGGACATATAATGACGGCTACTGATGTTCATGTTATTTTTCGATTCAATAAACATTGTATAACCCAACCAAAATAACATATTTATCAGCTTTAAATCTTTCGTTTACCGTCTGTTTTAATTAGCGGACTTACCTCCCAGTTGGTTTTTCAAAAAAAGCGAGAGTAAATACGAACAAGCTTCAGCAGCAAGCATTCAACTCTAATTAAGAGACAAATCGTGAACAGTCCTGCCCCTTTACATTCACATCCTCCGGCTCAATCTGTCGCGGAAGAAAATAAAACAGTTAAAGGTAGATAATGAAAGTTGTCCTTTTAAAGCTCCTGCAAGACCTACAGTCAGTTTCCTTTCTCTGCATCTCGAACGAAATCGAGAAAGACCCATTATTGTTTGTCTGCGGAGAGGAAAAAGGACATGAATATTGTCATGTTTTCTTTGATCACCATCGGCTTCTTTCAGAAACCTTCCGACGTTGGAAATCGCCGCCTCTAGCTCGGATGGGCTGATGCATGTTGCAGCATCTCCTCGATGCGATTCCAGCCTTCGACAGCATCCAAATTGTTAATGCACGAAACAACGATCAAGCGAATTGAATAAATTGACCGTAGCGATGCGAGCAAATTACGGCGAATCGATTACAAGCATGGTTTTCTTGTCGATAAACATTGTTTTTCTTTGAGAGAATTTTAATGATATGAATTTTTGTTTTGTGTTGCAGGCATTATCTAATTATCCGGAGGAATGTCAAACTACAGTAAATTTAGGCCTTGAAAATTAGGCATTGAAAATTAAGAAATTCCTTCTACTCCGCATGTTTTGGATGCAAGTCTGGATAAACGAATATAACTTTGAATAAACAATCGAATATTTAGTTTGAAAAAGGTTAAAGCTGTTTTAAGAAGATTATAGCTTTCAACTACTCGGCAAAAATATCGCAAAAATTGATGTTAGCGACTTATCGCTAGAATTAGGCCTTTTGTGAAATAGATAACTGAAAAAAAACTAAGTAATTAAAAGTTCCTCCAAATTGATTGAAACTGGATTTGGGATCAAACCGTTCTAAAATGTTATTTGTTATTCAATAATACATCTAGACAGATCTTCATAATAATAAAAAAAATGAATTGAAATGCAATCGAAAAATTCTCTTTAATTCACCCACGGCATAAGAAAAGTTCAGATACCGGTATTTCGACAGCAACAACTGTGAAATTTTTCTTTCGAATGCTCTTTTATTTAAATGATAAAATCATTCAACTTGTCATGACTTTTAATTGAAATTTATGAAATCAGCGAAACAGATTTTTTTGATAAAATCACAGATTTGCAGATTTTTTATTGCTACTGTAGTTTAAATAAATTCACTTTCATTCAGAATGCCAGATAAATCTTTGAAGTTTTTTAATAAGGAAAAAATGTAAACAAAAGAGTGAAAATTTTCGATAAAGTTGATACTCTTTTTACTATGGCTGTTTCCTAAAGAGATCTCTGAAAAAGTAAGAAGAGAATCAATTTTTAGGCCATCTAATAGTACTGCAAACATTTTTTGAAAAAAATTTATAACTACTAAGCGGTGTAAAACACAGCAAAGTGCTTTAGTAGTTTTTGATTGAATTGATATTGTCACAAAATGAATGTTGAAGATACTTGTATGCTAAATTTATGAAAGTTCTGTTTTGGAAAGTATTTCAACAAGAAAAAAAATGGATAAAAAAAATTAAGTTTAATATCTACTGTTTTTAATGAACCAAAGTAAAAAAATGGAATGTTTTGTCTGGATTCAACAGTGTGCTTGGGCTGTTTATTGTACTGCAAGAATGTTAAAATTATTTAAAAAAAATTTATAGATATAAAAGTGTCGTGTTTTATTAATGAAAATGCACTTCTGAAATGTCTACTTCTATTTTTGAACCGTTCGCATATTTTCATGAATTTCTGTAAAACATTAACATTTTTTTCTTCAAAGTGTTTAGCAACAAAATAATTATTGATATATATGTAGCATGTGGAGCTAATTTCCTTCTAATTATATGTCTGTTTCCAAAAGCTTCCCAAATGCTCCGAACTCTACTATGGAGTATTTTGTGGCACTCCTGTTTTGTTAATGTTTCCCATCGAACCAAATTTCGCGAACACATTTGAACCATATGGATTTTTATTTATCAAAGCGCAATGGTATCGGGGTTTTTTAGCTAAATAACAGCTGTAAAAGTTTTATATTTTCTTCAATTCGTCCTAAGTAAAACCGTCCATTTTCCAATACCGGAAATACCGGCTGTTGAGACGGTAAAAAACCGGTATTTCCGGTAAATTTTTCATTATTCTTTTGCATGGAAATAAAATTGACACAGCTAAATGCTTTTTTTACCAAATATGTATGAGTGCGAATACTCAATTTTGTTCAATCAGCTTCAAAATCTAAGCTCAATAAACCTTTCTGCAAGGTTTATGTGAGATTTGATGGTTGCTAAAACTTGTCGATGTAACTTTTTAGATTAAAGCTATAGTGGCATTCGAAAGAGCATTGACAAGCTGCCATCTCTCTCTTAGAAGATATGCTTTGATGAAACTTTATACATTTCAGTTCAGCTATCGTACTAACGCTCCACAACATTTAAAGACTTTTCAAGTGTGGATGACTGAAGAAAAGAAACAGCTACAAAAAATTTAAGATTGCTTTACAATAATCACTGTATTTTTCATTGAAAAGCTGGAATTTGGTCAAAAGATGCAAAAATGATTTATCTATAAACAGGCCAAGTTATCCAAAATCATTCTATGTGGTGCCGCATTCACAAAATTAAAATTTAAAAACAAAAATGTTGAAAACTGAGTAGAAACTTCCTACTTTGTTTTTAAACATTAAATTTTTCAACAGAGTCAGTAGTTAATCACATGTTCAAATTTTTGTAAGAAATGTATCTATCAATATTTTCAAGGTAATTGATGAAATTTTGTTGTTTTTATTTTCCCTTTAATGCATGACTTTTTTTAAATGAGAATATCAGCTATTGGTTTATTGAAATAATAACATTTTAATTCGAATAACACAACACAACAGGTTTGAAGTCGTTATTTGAAGTATTATAAAAGTTATGGCCCATAAAAGTTGAAAAATAATTTTTGAAATTCTTAATTTATTACAATACGATTTTGCCAATTTCCTTCAAAACTTAATAATTGGGTGCAGGAAGGTGTTTCTGATTGATTGAGATTAAAAAATTTGTTAGAATTTGCAAATCTGAAGAAATAACAACGATTTTCCAAAAACTACTTTTTTCAAAAAAATAAATAAATTTGATTTTTGCAATTTTTCC
This sequence comes from Uranotaenia lowii, assembly GCF_029784155.1. NCBI lineage: Eukaryota > Metazoa > Arthropoda > Insecta > Diptera > Culicidae > Uranotaenia > Uranotaenia lowii. Next base: position 180,684,332 of record NC_073692.1, on the reverse strand, counting down.
GCATACTTTGTTCGATATCTCACACATACATAAGAATATCGTAATAAAAACACCATGGACTGATTTCTTTTAATCTCAAGATTATTTTTTGTGAATACATCACTCAAAAATTTCCACGCGTTTTCGAGATATTTGGATTTTGATTAGTGTTGTTTTAAAACAACACTATGCATTAAAGGGTTAACGCTGTTGAAGCTTTTTCTTTTTCCAGACAAAGCAGTAGCACAGTTTTTATAAATTTGCAGCAGTATTATAATAAAACACGTATGGATCAGATCCAAAAAACTATATTTATTGCTGAATTTTGACTGGATTTTGAATATCCTATTTGTTCGTTTTAATGTTAGAAAGGCAAACTGAATGCAATCACGACCTAAGTTGTGGGGAAAACATTCGTATTTTGGACAACAAAAATCTGAATTCAGTAAGTCAACCAGAAAATTTGTCACAGAGTTTTGTACTTTGCCTAATTTTTTTTTACCGTAAAATCTTTTTGCAAATCAAAATATATTTATTTTGTATATTATTTACATGAAAGACGTTTTAAATCTGTATTACAGAGTACAGGACAAAAATTTGTTGAAAATTATTTGAAACTTCTATAATTTCTGAAACCTCACAGCGAAATTATAATAATGAAATGAAGATGATAAATATTATGATTATCATGGATGATGATAGATTTATGACAAAGGAATAATTTAAAGACACAATACCATATTTTTCAATCGAAAATGTTGCTAAATCTATTGCGTTATAAACTATGAACATTTTATGCCATTACTACTGAAATTAGACGGAATTTTTTCATCAATTCGATATCCTTTGAAAAATACCGGTTTTACCGGTTGTATCGGTTTTATAAATTAAGAATACCGAAATACCGGATTTGAAAAAAAAAACGGTAAATCCGACCACCCTAGTCCTAAGCTCTAGCAAAAAATTGAAAATACGGACATATGACAAAAAAATAAAATGAAATATTACAAAATAGATTGATTTGATATTTTTAAAATCGGGTAGGCTTACCATTATATTAATTGATTGAAGTGCGCGAAGAAGCGTAAATTCAAATCAAAAATCCACTTAACAAAACAAAACAAAAATCGCCTATAAAAAAATACTTCGCGTTGCAACACAACCATTGAGGAAAAATTCAAATCATATCGTAAATACAGTTTTCTTAAACTGTTTTTTCTTAAACATAAACCTAAAAACATTTTCTATTTACATTAAACTGAAAGCAAAACGTTTGCAATGCCATACTCTATGTTTCCATTCCTTTATCTAGTGTTTATAAGATTTGATAAACTGCTCCGAGTGAATCGTTTTTAATTTTTTTATTTTCAAATCGGAATCGGTAGATTTGAAGATCCAACTTTATTATCGACATTTTTACTTGACGTTCATTTTGATAAGAACAAGACCGGTCAGGGTTATTCTTCCTCGAATGTCATATGTACCTGTTTTGATTCGTTAGAAGCATCTAAGAAACAATACTTTTTGAACTTTTTTCTGTAATATTTCTGTTAAATTCAGCATATTAAACTCACTGTGCACTGTGCATTCCTTGAATTCATACAACGCTAAAACATATAAAATGGAAAACAAATATCCAGTTTTTTCATCAGCCTGGACAAACGTTAATCAATAATAAAACTAAAGAGATGAACCAGCTGAAAGCTGAAAATCTCTATAATAAAGACATTAAAAAATAATAATAAAACTCGTAGAATTCAAATACCGTGAAATAGCTGCGGAAATTGCAAGTTCAAGTCCCTGCCGGTGAGCCGTTTTATCTTTTTCGAGACGGCTTTACGGCTTATGTTCTTTCTTTCTTTAATATCTCATTTTTCTCTAATACTTGTCATCACTTTTGAAAAAAGAATTTGTTTGATAAATTAGTTTTAACGTGCTTCAGACCACATTTCCACCATTTAAATAAATATTTTTATTTATTTACATAGTATACCGTCTCACGACATAACTTGACGAACATAATTCCTAAAGTTCACTCGGTCCATGGCAACCGTTCTCCAATTTCTCGGGCACCCCACGTTCGCCAGATCACGCTCCACTTGGTCTAACCATCTCGCTCGTTGCGCCCCCGCTCGTCTTGTTCCTACCGGATTCGTAGCGAACACCTGTTTTGCAGGACAGTCGTCCGGCATTCTCGCAACATGTCCCGCCCAGCGTATCCGGCCAGCTTTCACCACCTTCTGGATACTGGGTTCGCCGTAGAGTCGCGCGAGCTCGTGGTTCATCCTTCGCCTCCACACTCCGTTCTCCTGTACGCCGCCAAAGATGGTTCTTAACACTCGTCGCTCGAATACCCCGAGTGTACGCAGGTCCTCCTCGAGCAATATCCATGTCTCGTGCCCGTAGAGAACAACCGGTCTAATAAGCGTCATATACAGGTTACACTTCGTGCGAGGGCAAAGTCTTCTCGACCGCAGTTGCTTGTGGAGTCCATAGTAGGCACGACTTCCGCTGATAATTCGCCTCCGGATCTCACGGCTGGTGTCATTGTCTGCGGTCACCAGTGAGCCGAGATAGACAAAGTCTTCGACTATCTCCAGCTCGTCGCCGTCGATCGTGACCTTGTTATTACTGGACAAGCGGGTTCGGTCGGTCTCGGATCCGCAGGCCAGCATGTACTTCGTCTTGGACGTATTAATCATCAACCCAATCCTTCCTGCTTCGCGTTTCAGTTTGCGGTAGATCTCCTCCACCGCCGCAGATGATCTGCCGACTATATCAATGTCATCGGCAAAGCAGATAAGTTGACTGGATCTGTTGAAAATCGTGCCCCGCATTTCGCCCACCGCTCGTCGAATAACACCTTCTAGCGCCACGTTGAACATCATGCAGGATAGACCATCACCTTGTCGAAGCCCCCTGCGCGATTCGAATGAGCTCGACAATTCACCCGAAATCCGCACACAGCACTGCGTTCCATCCATCGTCGCCTTGATCAGTCTGATCAGCTTCCCGGAAAAGCCGTTCTCGTCCATGATTTTCCATAGCTCGTTACGGTCGATCGTGTCGTATGCGGCTTTGAAGTCGATGAATTGATGATGCGTAGGGACTTGGTGTTCACGGCATTTTTGGAGGATTTGCCGTAATGTGAATATCTGGTCCGTCGTAGACCGTCCCTCCATGAAGCCGGCCTGATGACTTCCCACGAATCTGTTTGCTTGTGGCGTGAGGCGGCGGAGTAGGATTCGGGACAACACTTTGTAGGCGGCATTGAGGACAGTGATCGCTCGGTAGTTCTCACAGTCCAATTTGTCGCCCTTCTTGTAGATGGGGCATATTACCCCTTCCTTCCACTCCTCCGGTAGCTGTTCTACGTCCCAGATCCGGATTATCAACCGGTGTAGGCAATCGGCCAACCTGTCCGGACCCATTTTGATGAGTTCAGCTGCGATGTCATCCTTCCCAGCCGACTTGTTTCTATTTAGCTGGCGAATGGCTTCCTTAACTTCACTCGTCGTTGGGAGTGGCTCCTCTTCGTCGTTGGCTACGCCGGCGATGTACCTTCCCCCACCGTCTTGATCTCCTGCATGTGCGCCGTTCAGGTGTTCATCGAAGTGCTGCTTCCACCTTTTGATCACCTCACGATTGTCCGTCAGGATACCCCCGTCCTTATCCCGGCACATTTCGGCTTGCGGCACGAAGCCTTTGCGGGATGCGTTGAGTTTCTGATAGAACTTTCGTGTTTCTTGGGAACGATGCAGCTGCTCCAGCTCCTCGAGCTCCTCCTCCTCCAGGCGGCGCTTTTTCTCCTGGAAAAGTCGAACTCGCTGCCTCTTCCGCTGTCGGTGATTTTCCACATTTCGACGGGTGCCTCTTTGCACTACTGCCGCCCGCGCGGCATTCTCTTCGTCCATCACCCTCCTACACTCCTCGTCGAACCAGTCGTTCCGTCGAGATCGCTCCACATAACCGATGACGTTCTCCGCAGCACTGTTGATGGCTGTTTTGATGGTATCCCAACAGTCCTCGAGAGGGGCTTCGTCAAGCTCGCCCTCTGCCGGCAGCGCTGCTTCGACCGATTGCGCGTAGTCTGCCGCGACCTCAGGTTGCTTCAGTCGCGCGATATTTAACCGAGGTGGGCGCCGGTTTCGCGTGTTGTTCACTACGGAGAGTTTTGGGCGCATCTTCACCATCACCAGATAATGGTCCGACTCGATGTTGGCGCCCCGACAGGATCTGACGTCGATGATGTCCGAGAAGTGCCGGCTGTCGATCAAAACGTGGTCGATCTGTGATTGAGTTTGGTACGGTGATCTCCAGGTGTACTTGTGTGAGAGGCGGTGCTGCTAAAAGGTACTACGTACGGCCATTCGTTTGGAGGCGGCGAAATCAATGAGTCTGTGGCCGTTTTCGTTGGTCAGCTGGTGCGCGCTGAACCTTCCAATTGTCGGTTTAAATTCCTCCTCCTGGCCGACCTGAGCATTGAAATCCCCGATGACGATCTTGATATCATGTTTTGGGCAACGGTCGTATTCACGCTCCAGCTGCGCGTAGAATTCGTCTTTGTCGTCACCGGTACTTCCGAGGTGAGGGCTGTGCACGTTGATGATGCTGATGTTGAAGAACCGGCCCTTGATTCTCAACCGGCACATTCGTGAGTTGATCGGCCACCACCCGATCACGCGCTTTTGCATCTTTCCCATCACTATAAAAGCTGTTCCAAGCTCGTGTGTGTTGCCGCAGCTCTGGTAGATGGCACGACCATCTGGGTACGTTCGTACCGTGGAGCCCTTCCAGCATACCTCCTGCAGCGCTACGATGTCGAATTTGCGGCTCTTCAATTCGTTGGAGAGCACGTGGGTACTGCCCACAAAATGTAGAGATCGGCAGTTCCATGTTCCAAGTTTCCAATCGCTAGTCCCTTTTCGTCGCGTGGGTCTTTGCCGATTTCCATCCGAAATTTGTTGTTCGTTATTCGTTGCTTATGTTTTTTAGTAGTCACAGGCTCGCAAGGCCCGCAGCTAACCCCACTATCTCGCAGGAGGACCGTCGTGATGTTGCTGTTTTGGGTCCCGAACACCACCAGGACGTTGTTGCACTCCGCACGCCGTTCCTTAAATACAATTTTCGACAAAGGTGTTACAGTTGTTTCCCAATCTGGTAGTCCTTAATCATAAATAGAATAAAAATAAATGCGAATGACAAATCAAACAGATTTTTTAATGAAAACGACTAGAAAAAGACATTGACAATTACTTAACAAATTAAAATGACAAAGTTCCAGTAAAGAATATAATGTCATGAGTGGCAAAAAATACAAAACTTCCAAGAATTACAATTATTCCAAAAACAAGGTACAGAAACTACAAAATTACAGAAATTCTCAAGTTTTTCCAATGCAATCATTTCATTAATGTGGGTTGGTTTTGTAATTTTTTTGTCATTTTTGTAGTTTTGTAATTTTAGTTTTGAATTCCTTGGGATTAAGTTACAGAATAGTACTAAAAGGTTGCTAAAATAATAGAACAATTGTAAATTCCAAAGATTTGAAATTGAATCATATTTTACAGATTTTGTAAGCTTTGAAAACATGAACCTGGGCTTAAGGTTTTGAGCATAAATTCAAATCATCAAAATATTTAAGCATCATGCAAGTGTATAGGGGCCGTTCACTAATTACGTAGGGGGAGGGGGGGTGTATTTCATTTGCTTACGATCTCTTACTAGGAGGTATGAGGAGTTTCCAATAATCTTACGTAAGAAATGTACAAACCATATTCCTCAGGATTTTTTTTTCTTCAATATTTGTTTTAATGAAGAAATTTAATGTATGTTTGTTACATAATTTATTAGCGTTATCGGTGAAAAATGATGTCCTTTTTAGTAGAAACATCTTAAGATAATAAAATGTTATAGATAGATAGAAAGTAAGAAGAAATTAAAGATGATGAAAATGAGCGGGAAAAAATTATTTAGAAGCATTATCATCACACACAATTTTTTTGTTCAGCACGGACCAACTACTATGCATGTGATAGGTTCAGACAGACCCCGGTTGTAACGAACACGATGATATGGACGAACCTTTTGGCCTATCCCTATTCCTAACTTTGAAACCTAGAATCGATTGCTCGTCCCACAAAACATTCATGAGCAAATTTTCATCAAAATCCGATGCATAATATCGCGTAAACAATATTTGTCATGTATGGACGACCCTCTTCAAAAGGGGTCGTCCGAAAATCTGAAAACATTTGGAAACATCATTGCTCAAATCTTTTTTAATCTTATTAACCCAAGGCTTGCGAGATTGCCTGTTTTACCCGGATTTTTTTGGATATATGCAAAATTATGCGAATGCTTATTTTATTTGCCTAATCAAACAAGAAACTACAATTCAACAAAATAATCATGATCGGTTTCTGGAAGCTTCAAATACTCAGGATATTTTTAAAATCAAAAGTCCGGATTTGTCCGGCACGGATAAGTTATACGGCCATATTAGAAAATGTAATTTAGTTCAAGGAAAATAATGTTCAACAGTATGACGATACAACCAAATAGATAACGATGGAATTTTCCATTATGCATTTATGAATACCACGAGAATGCCTTATTTTTACCTTATAAGCATAAGGCAAACTTGAATGGATATACAAGATTTTTTATAAAATGGAAGAATTTTTTGTGATTTCATGAGAATTTCATCATTGAAAAAAAAACAATGGAATAATTAGAAAACGTTAAAAAAAACTACTGATCCATGCTTAGATACTTAAAAACTAAACGGAATGTAGAAGTCAGAAAGAGGTTTTATTTCAATAACATCTTAAAACACAAGAAGTTTGGGAAATAATAAATTTAATCTAAAGAAATATCAGATATACTTGATATATTTGGAAATATATCAACCAGGATTCAGAACAAAAAAGAAAGTTCACGATTTGTTTCTCTTGTCAATCTCCGAGTCTCGGAATTGAAGAGGATATCGCTTTGTTGTTGCTGTGGGTCATCTTCAGCCTTGTCACCTGAGGCGATAGGCGAAGCTAGAGGAGTCGATTTCTTGCGGGGCGGCGAAACGATCGAATGTATTATTGGTTCTGTCGTGTCATGAATCCATTTTTGGTTCTGCTGTTGTTGTTGTTGCTTCATCTGTTGGTTCGGTTCGGTCGGTGCGGCGATTTTTTTCGGCTGCTGCTTTTTCCTTTGCTGGTTGAAAACATCGTTGTGGTTTTTAACTATTTATGCGTAGCTGGTGGTACCTACTTGTCGTTTGAACAATCCAGTGTGATATTCTGCTCGGTTTTCACTTTAAGGACAGCAGTTTCGTACAAATAAACGGGGCAGTTTCTATCGAGCGGAGAGTGATTTCCCTTGCAGTTTGCACAGAATTTCGATATGGCGGTACAAGTTTCGCTGCTGTGTGTGCCAGAGCAAACTATGCACGCCTCTTCTGCTAAGCATTTAATTTTGGGATGTCTGTATTTCAGACAGAGTCTGCAAATTAACGGCTGCGAATAATAGTGTCGAGTTCTCAACCGTATAAACCCAAAATTAATAAATTCCGGAACAACAGTTGAATTTATTGTTGACACTAGTGTCGGTGTTTCAACTAGTCCAGCATTTGTCTTCTTCATTATCCTCCTCACGGCGATTATTTTCTGCGATGACAGTTCTTTTAAGAGTTCTTCCTCCTTCATACTTTCAACTTCATTGCATCGAAAAACAAATTTTCGGCTATAAAGCTCAGGATGGCGTCCAATTTCAATTGGTGTGCCATCGATGAGTGTAGTAAGTGTGAACATTTTCCGAGCTTGCTCTTTACTACGAATTTTCAACACATACCAATTTTTATTCCTCACGAAATAACCACTTTCGATTTGGCCGCGCTTCTATAGACCTTCCAATTACGAAAGGATTTTTCGGTAGCTCAGATCCATTTTTTGCTTTCAGGTACAAGAAGTACAATCTGCCGTGTATACCTTGGGGATCCATCCATTCCGGAATGGTCCTATCTGGATGACCTCCAGGGGAAGGACTCATCCCGCCGAAAACACACGTTTTAAAACTTCTTTCATTAAAAAAAAACAATAGCCTTTTGATTGAGGCTTACGAGCGCGTTGTAGTACGTCCGATTCCACTGAAGGCAGAAGACAAACTCCGGTGGGCGAAAGGCGGGGCACGATTTTCAACAGATCCAGTCAACTTATCTGCTTTGCCGGTGACATTGATATAGTCGTCAGATCATCTGCGGCGGTAGAGGAGACCTACCGCAAACTGAAACGCGAAGCAGGAAGGATTGGGTTGATGATTAATACGTCCAAGACGAAGTACATGCTGGCCTGCGGATCTGAGACCAACCGAACCCGCTTTTCCAGTAGTAACAACGTCTCGAACGACGGCGACGAGCTGGAGATAGTCGAAGACTTTGTCTATCTCGGCTCCCTGGTGATCGCAGACAATGACACCAGCCGTGAGATCCGGAGGCGAATTATCAGCGGAAGTCGTACCTACTATGGACTCCACAAGCAACTGCGGTCGAGAAGACTTTGCCCTCGCACGAAGTGTAACCTGTATATGACGCTCATTAGACCGGTTGTTCTTTACGGGCACGAGACATGGATATTGCTCGAGGAGGACCTGCGTACACTCGGAGTATTCGAGCGACGAGTGCTAAGAACCATCTTTGGCGGCGTACAGGAGAACGGAGTGTGGAGGCGAAGGATGAACCACGAGCTCGCGCGACTCTACGGCGAACCCAGTATCCAGAAGGTGGTGAAGGCTGGCCGGATACGCTGGGCGGGACATGTTGCGAGAATGCCGGACGACTGTCCTGCAAAACAGGTGTTCGCTACGAATCCGGTAGGAACAAGACGAGCGGGAGCGCAACGAGCGAGGTGGTTAGACCAAGTGGAGCGTGATCTGGCGAACGTGGGGTGCCCGAGGAATTGGAGAACGGTTGCCATGGACCGAGTTAATTATAGGAATTAAGTTCGTCAAGTTATGTCGCGAGACGGAATACTGTGTAAAAAAAATATAAAAATAAATGCAAAAAATTTTAATTCGAAAAGTTGAAAATGATTCGTTTTACTCTAGGAATTCAAAGCTATAAGAGAAAATTATAAAAGAAATCAAAAAAAAATATAAACATTCAATTCTTTAACTTTTCAACTTAAATTGAGAGTTTTCAATGCCTTTTTTTTTTTCAAATAACCCATGATTTTAAGTTGCTATGAATCAGAATTCGATGAATACTGGAAACCAAAAAATAAAAACTAATAAATTATTACGATAATTTTTTTCCCTTGATGTGGGCACTACAATTAACATTTTTTTGTACATAAGTTATATTCAATGAAATGTTTATTGTAGTGTTTACATCCAGGGGCAAAAATTATCGATATATTTAATTAGTTTTTATTTTTTGGTTTCCAGTATTCAACGAATTCTGATAATATGAGTAAGGACAATTACAGGGAAAAAGAATAAATATTCACTCAATTTGTGGTGTGAACAGAAATTGCTGTTTTAAATTGATATTAATAAATCCAACCTACTTTTTATTCTTCATCTGAGTTTTGTTAAGGACCACTTAACATAATTTGATAGAAATATTTCGAAAAAAGTCCGTAAACTTTGCCGATTCACCTCATTTCATGGTACTAATTCATAAATTACCGTCTAATTTAAATTACCGTCTACTTAAATGAACACTTTTTTGTGTAAAATCAACAGCTCAACGAAGTTTGCCGGGTCAGCTAGTATTCTATAAAAATGTAAAAAATTGTTTTTCTCTAGTTTTTCATTCCGCCGAGCATGCTAATAAAAATAAGAATCTATAAAATTTCATGATCTTAAGATGTCCCTACTAAAAAGGACGCCAATCTTCACAGATAAGTTCGATTAATTTGTTATTTATTTTTGATATTTATCTTTTAATTATGTCTTAATTATTGAAAATAATTGGATGAATTTCAAAGCGCAACTTGTATGCACTTGTATCAATTTGTCTCTAAAGAACTCGTTATATTATAAAATAATATTGCGATTGAAAGAAATGAATCGTTGGTTTTTTATTGCTATGCTTTATTTATTGCATTTTAATGGTAATATATAAGTAATGTAACTTGTTAGTTTGTTTAGTTGTCAGTCACACCAAAATTCAGTATAGATACATTTCTTAAATGAAACCGCCGCTTCAAATTGAGTTTTCTTCCATCAAACAATGGAGATCGATCAACATATAAAAATGTCACTGCAATCCCTGCAATCAAATGACTGAAAACAAGTGTTGTGCGACAAAACGGATACCATTCAGCTGTCAATAAAAACAACTGACGAATAAGCTGTCCAAGGTTCAGTTGGAAGTCGGCCGGAATTCAGCGGCCGGTAATTATGGGGAGCGGAAATCCTCGGAGAACGCGCTCGAACGAACTCGACGTGCTTCCCACACTTTTAATTTGCCATGCGACCTCATTGTTTTCAGCTGGTAAACTGTTTTTTCACAATCTCGGAAGTCGGCTGTAAATCTTGATGGAGTGTTTTCGGTGGTAAAAGTTGAGAACGTCATTGGGAACGGGATGCATGTTCCTACCTGAAGGAAATTTCAGTATTGCTCAATTTATGGCTCAATCTTTATACGAGGGATGATGGCTTCTCCAATCTGACTGCCAATTTTTCGGTACTTGAAATGTCTACTGGCATAATCTGCGATGTCGGATACTTAGTACAGATAATAAGAGGGCACAAGCTGTAGCACAGTGATCCAACAGGATTTTTTCAGGTATAAATACAAAAAAAAATATAGCAAAGGCGATAAGTATTTGACAAAAAAGTAACTAACACCAACCAACAGAAATCCACTTGGAAGTTTGAATTAGATTTAACAATGGAACACTGTTTAATGATCAGATAAGCGTCCTCTACTTTTGCGTTGTTTATTGCTTTCCTTTGCGAACATTTATGGTTATATTGTCGGTGCCAGTACCTGTTATTAGGGTGCATGTACCGCTCTTTTTGGAGATTCCGAAATACTTTTTTCTTATCTAAGTTTGTGGCATATCGGCAAATTGAAAATCTAATTAGAGAGCAATTAAGACAGACATGAAAATTGATAGGTGGAAAGGTCAAAGCTAGAGCGCTTTGGGTAGAAGAAACGAATAGATGGTGAAACTGTGAGCTTAGGGCATTGTTTTTTATCGACAGCATGAAACTGCTTGTGTGATTCTTTACCCAGCACCTGCTGGCTGTTTGTAGTAAGTGACGAAGAAGCCACATTGCTACCCACAACCAGCTCAGATGGGTCGAACACATGAGGTTGCGTTCGACCGGTCGAACGCAACCTCATGTGTTCGACCCATCTGAGCTGGTTGTGGGTAGCAATGTGGCTTCTTCGTCACTTACTACAAACAGCCAGCAGGTGCTGGGTAAAGAATCACACAAGCAGTTTCATGCTGTCGATAAAAAACAATGCCCTAAGCTCACAGTTTCACCATCTATTCGTTTCTTCTACCCAAAGCGCTCTAGCTTTGACCTTTCCACCTATCAATTTTCATGTCTGTCTTAATTGCTCTCTAATTAGATTTTCAATTTGCCGATATGCCACAAACTTAGATAAGAATATATCCCAGCGGCGATCAAAATAAGATAAGAAATACTTTTTTGGCACTACTTCCCCTTCCGATTCACAAAAAGCCTTGCATTTTCAATTACTGGTTGGATCTTTAATCTTTCCTGGTCGTCTGTAGCTTGAGGATATTGAATGGTTCGTTTGGCGGGCTCTTATATTCCAAATTAGGACGACTCGTGTCTTTTTGTGGTCCTGATTTGGAATACTTTATTGTTTTTTGTTGACGAGCAGGTTTGAGCCGTATCAGCTGCTAAATAACAAAATGAGTGCAAGAAAGAATTGAATAAAAACCAAACAAAAATCTTAAACCATAGAAATTTAATAAATCCGAAATTGAAAACAGATTAAGCAAACTTCGCATCAGTTTGAATTCTTCATGGACAGATCGTGGACTTTATGGTTTACACAAAACTAACAGAACATTTTATATTTCTAAATATTTTGAAAGTTGATACGATAGTTAATCATTATTTTTCCGCTTCAACAAAATTATAATTTTAATGGATATATCACACAAAATTTAAGAGCATAGTTACTTCATATTTAATACTACGTTACACATATTTAATACTAAGCTGTTATAAACGGTAAATTTTTATTATTTTTCTAGGAGCCTCATACTCCCCTTACAAGCCATAACCCGATCTTCTAGGCTGCTTTTTGATTACAAATTTCGAAGGATAGTATTTGACTGTATTGAATATAAACTTGACCATATTACACCAGTGAAAAGCTCATTTACACTCATAATAAGTATTTGCTGGCTTGAAACTACTTGAACCTCTTTATACTTTTCGAAAACAAAAATGATCGCTTAAGTTTTGCTAAGCAACTTGATGTGAAGTTCATTTAAAATGTAATCCGTTTGTATTAGTTTTTCGGAGTTTTATCAAAACTTAGTGTTCCTGTCAAGGCCGGATTAAGGAAGGGGGAAGGGAAAAGCCGCGGTCCCCAGGTTTAGGGGCACCTAAAAAAAAATTCAATTTGTTTAATGAAGCACACCAGAAATGTTTCAATCGAATTTTTTACTTGAACTTTCAATCAAAAAAAAAATCAGATAAAACAAATGAATCAAACCAATCAATTAAAGCTGTTGATCAATTTTGAGAATGTATTGTAAAAAATCCGGGTGAAATGCAGACTAACTTTTAGAATACCGTCGCCAACAGGACTGGAATTGACTTCTTTCAATTCTTTAAAACTAAAAAAAAAATGCGGCAATCTGAAATGCTACTTTTGAATAAATTACACAATATTTCCTCTGTGTTATTTGTATCCAAACTTTGGAGTTCGGTTTTTAGCTTTGACGATAATAGAAAAGGCTACGATATTTTTCATCCTATTTAAATTCCTTTATTTGAAATTCGACTCAAAATTCCAAATGCTTTAAACGATGTTTCATACTAGCTCAGTAAAAATTAATCATTTCAGTTTTTTTTTTTTGGGAATGTTCTTGAAGTTTTTTCGGTGGATTTTTTTTATGTTGGCTCTAACTTGCAGTTCGATCAACTGTTAACTGTTTTTCAAACGCTCTTTAAACAAAGAAGATTTACAATATCATTAGCAACCGTCAATAAATTGGGGAGAATGTTATTACTTGATTCCTTTAGCCATTTTCATCAAATCTTTTTCGAAAAATTTTGCAGATCGCCGTCTTCAGCATTTTCTGACAACGTGTAATTTCAAGTTTATATGCTGCAAAAATTAGATCGATACATGAACCCGAAGATGAAATAGAACGTTTTCGTGGGGCTAAAAATTTTTTGATATTTTGAAAGTTAAAGTAGGCTTGATCCTTTTTTTATGGAGACTCCTCTAATCAAGAATCAGGGTGCCCTAAGTTTTGACAAAAATCATGCAAAATCTAAAGATAAAAATGTTTGACCATATTTGTTTTCATTTCACAATTTATAAGTGTGGGATAAAAAGAATTCTAGAAGTTTGTCTACCCTTCATTTATTGCATACTTAAAGGCGCAAATACTCAGATAAAAGCACTACCTGTTTGAGTCCTTCTTATAAGAAAATAAAAAGATAAATATATTGAATTTATATAAATTAAATCATGCTTAACTATGATCAACATCCATTCAGAAACCAGAAACCAGAAACCAAATATTGAAAAGTGTTTTTGAATGTTTATTTGATTTTAGGTATCTCACATTTCATTAAAATTCCGAAACAAAATTCGGCATAGCTGTGTTCGATGTTTACTCTTGGGCTCGAACTCGCGCACATTGGCTCAGGAAGCCACTGACTTGCCAGCAGAACTATATCACAAGCCCCTTGACAAATATGTTTTCTCACTTTTGTATCCGCAGCCGTTTTTTTCTAAATCAAAGAAAAAATGACGATTCAGATCCAACAGTTCGTTGTCGATGATTTCTGTTTTATTTATTTTATTTTCATCATCACTTATTTGTAGCTTTTATATAATAATTTGGGCTGTGCAACCTAAACCTTTGCCAAAAAAAACTGGAAACTTGGAACTTCAATAAAAACCAGCATTATTAAAAATTCTATTTATCAAGCGCAGTGAAAAATTGAGGGGCTTTCAAAATTTATTTTTCGAATTGTTTTTTTAAGCTCCAAAATTTGCTCGTTAAATTAAGTTTATAAATACCAATAATTTCAAAGGTTTAATTTGAGGTTCCAGAAATCAAAAACTGGGGCAACACGCAACAATTTTCAACTTCAACGGCTTCTAAAAAACTAATTTTCACAGTTTATCCTACCTCTTATGCATCAAAAGTTTTAAAGATGATGGGATATCAAATTGTCGTAGTTAGAAAAAATATTGGTTTCTTTAGTTATTTTTAATTTTCTGAAAACATGCGATTTTCACCCTCCTAAGAAAACGGGATAACTTGCAACGAACTTTGTTTTTAATGAAAAATCTTATGAACACGTGTGAAAATTTATAGTTTGTAATATATTTGCGCATGAAAACACCAATTGCAGTAATTTTTTGGTCTGTAAAAACTAATATTCTTATTTCTTCCTGAATTTTCATATTTCAGCACATGGAACGAGATTTACAAGGTGTTTCTATGATTTGTATTTTGTTGAATTTTACCCCAGACACCTAACGGAATTATTAAAATATTTCTTCGAAAAAATTGGGTGATTGTTCGAAAAATATTTTTACACCAACAGTGTTGGTAGCATGAGGAAACCAGTTAAAAGTTTGTAGGTGATATTATCAAGCCAATCCGTCATACTGGGTAATGGTTTTTACAGCTTAGAAAAATGTAAAAATTTGTACATTTTTTGCTCGATTTTTTGAATTTTATATTAAAATAAAAACTTTAAAAAACTAGCTTAAGATGCGAGAAATTATGTCATCATCGTTTTGTAATGTAATAAACCTTAGTTCTTTTAGAAATGGGACACTTTCATTTGCTAATAGCTTATTTACTTGTAATCGGACATACAAATTTTTGACAGCATTTTGCTGCCTGTGAAAATTACTTTAAGACCTATTTTTTTACCAAATTTTAAATTTACGCGTTTTTAAGATATTTAAGATGTAAGAAAAAAAGAAAAAAAATATTTTGCACAGTTTCTTTCAAAATCCTTCATTATCAAATCGATAGCTGACAAAACCATTGATTATTCAAAGAATTACTGTGTGTGAGTGGTGGAGAAGTATGCAAACACAGTCAAAAATGTCCACAAAGTTCAAATCAAGCATTGGAGTGGAGTACATGATCGGCAACTACGGTTAAGGGTCATCAGTGAAATCAAGTCTCACACCACATATTGAATAAGCATAAAACTACGTGTAGATAGCTGAAATGTCCAAAAATATTTTCTCCGATAGGCTGAAAGTGTTGCCTAGTTATGAGTCATTCAAACCTAACTTCAAAGAATAAATTTTTGCATGTTCCAGAGCTCGTTAACTGTAAAGCCGGTACCGAGGTTATGTGACAGATGATTTCTGATGAACGGCAAAACTTATGAAAAAACCTTAACTTTGCCTATTTCAAACAACGTTTGAATTCTGTACCATGTCTGCTCGTGGCAAGGTTCCTAGCATATATAGTATGTATTTGCTGGTTGTTTTATAGAAAATTTAATGATTTGTCAAGATTTCGCTTCTGTGAAAAAAAAAACAAAATTTTCTAAACAAAAACTTTGGTTTTCCTGTTTTTTAAAGCCTAAAAAAAGTAATCTTCGCAACCTACGATCTTTACAAACCAATTATACTTTAAGTTCAATCTAATGATGGTTTTACTTCGTTATTGTCTGAATTTGCCAGAAGAATTTCCATTAAAAACGCAAAAGAGGGGTTCAAAAATAATCATGTTTTGATAATTTTCAAACAGCTTTATCCACTAAATTGCCCTCAGTTACTTTTGAAAGAGAAGCATTGGACAAAAAAGTAGCAGAAATTGAAGGAAAAGGATGCAGCCACCTAAAATTCCGATTAGACGAAGTATAAGTTTGAAAAACTTATCAAAATCTAGACTGAAAAAAGTGTGCGCCGACTGATAGGAGCTTCCAAGAGTAAAATAAGAAAAATTCTAACAAAAAATGATAATTTTTTTTTTCAAATTTTTTCATGAACTATCATAAGATTTCCTTAATTTCCTTCATAGAGAGTATATCGATCAAACGAATGGTTTTTGAGATACACGCATTCGTAACTGTCCTATTTCTAAAAGAACTAAGCTTTATAAATGTTGCCTGATGCCGTTTGACTGTACTAATCATTTACTAAAGATTTTTACCTTTGTAAATCCTTGCCGAGCAAATCCAGGCATTTTGTTGCTAGAAATTTGCTAAATTTGGATTTAAAAGTTTTTATCCTTCATCCTAAAAATCATAAAAAAACAGGTAAAAGTGGAAGAAAAAGTTCAAATCATTATGAGTTCTTAAAAAAGCTCATTAAAATTTTATTTGAACACTATTTAAAAAAAAAAATTTGTAAAAAATAAGCTTGTTAAGCTTATTGAGTTGAATTTTCCAAATATTTTAAGGGTTTATCAATGAAACATAAAATACAGGGTATTCAATATATTCCGCATAGCAGATATGGTTTTTGAAACCAAAATATCTCCAAAACCAAAGTAAAAAAACAAGGTATAAAAACTCACAAATTTTCCATTAATCGAATTGCCTCTGCATGTTTACTTTTTTCCTCCTTTCCTTTCCGCATTCTCCAGCTTAAATATTTTTCAGTTTACATTGAGTTAATTTTTATTTCAAGAGGAGAATTCATCGTGAATTTATTTTTTTAGAAATATTGGGCGGCTTTATCGGTGAGTACTATAAATTTGAAATGATAGACCAGTGGTCGGCAACCTTTTTGGGTCTGAAGAGCCAAAAACTACAAATTTAAAAAATTTTAGAGTTTGAAAGAGTCACAATCAAAATTGATTGTATTTGTTTTTAATAAAAAAAAAGCATGTGAATAATCAATAAACATTAGTTTTACGAAAATAACTTTAAACTCATTAGAGTTCTAAATCTTGGATTTTTGTTCTATATTTGTTTCTGACAACCATTAAGTAGGTAAATGGATTTACATCTGGATCGTCAACACTTCTAAACATGATTTGATTGTATATCAATTCTAATAAGTTGGCAAACATCGAGTCAAGAAAGTTTTTAATCCAATTGAAGTTGGTTACTTTGCATGATGAAGAAAAATCAAGATTTAAATATTTTTACAAAAACAGAATAATTATAATTTTTTCGGCAAAGAAAGGATTTAAAAAATCAAATTTTAGTAAAATAAATATTCCTCAAATCATCAAACTTTTTTAAATCATTACCCAGATTAAGCTTATCATTTTCAAATTCATGATTTTAATCTTCAAAAGTTATGATCCTGAAAACTGAAAGAATTTTCATAATTCATGACATCAAGCGTCTTCAGAATTTTATACGTCTGGAAAATTTAAAAATCTTTTTTAATGTCAAATATGGTTCTGCAGTATAAATCTGTAATAATGTGATTTTGAAGCCTTCATAAAAAATTCGTGACAAATAATATAGAAACAGTACACCACTTCAAGGGCACTTTTCTTATTTCAAATAAAAATCAAAAATGTCAAAAAAATTTTGTCCGTTATCAAAACTTTGATCAATATTTGCGCGCTTTCGGTAAATTGGTTGCACGCATCACACTTGAAATTTTAAATGTGCTCAAAAATTCAAATGTTTACATTTTTATTTCCATCACATACAATATAAATATAAAAACTGCTTTTGGCTTAATTTAGTTATTGATAACAATTATTTAGCTTGTGATTGAGATTTCAAATACACTTTCAGAATTGAAATTTTGAAAAACTATTTAACTTTAATTTGTTATTCCAATTCTCAGTTGTGGTATTTTGCATTTGAATATCATGTAAATTGTTTTTAACCTGTTATTTATTGAGTAAGCCTTCCAGAACCCTGCTCGAGCAAATCCGGGCATTGGATTTCTAAATTTTCAACTCAAAACCGGGTAATGTCCGGGTAAATCCAGCCAAAATCTTGGAGTTTTACATAAAAAAGCACGAAAAATGATTTTTACCAAAGCACATCAGCAACGTTCAAATCTTATCTTATACAATTTTTATAAAATGCACTCTAATTTATTTCACTAAAACAAGTTTCAAATTTTAAGTATAGAAAAAATTGTGAATAATCCTGGAAAAAATCGAGCCTTTCTCCATCTTCCAATTTTTTCTTTGGAAATCTGGGCAGCCCCGGGTAAACCAGACAATCTGGAATGCTAATGAGATATCAATATTAGATACATTAAATTTGTCGTTTTCAATGCAAATAAATATGATAGGGTTGAGGTCCAATATTTTTATGTTTTTACTTCGTTTTTATGTTCAGGTTAACACATTTCAATAGTTTATGTTATACAAGAAAAAATGTTCATAAGTAACATAAGCAAATTTTCGAAACCAATCGTGAATTTTCTACTACTAACTTAATGGAACCCCCGCAAACATTTAAGAAGGTATAACTCAAGAACAACTTAATTAATCAAACTAATATACAAGATGAAAAGATTGTATTAAACTTACCAAAACAGCATAAAACTACAAAAAAGGAGGCGATATATCTACAATGGCAAGATTCCAACGATTCGTTTTTCCCACAAAAAGAAAAATAAACGAAAAAAATTTAAGAAATTTGAATAAACCGAAATAAAAATCCTCGACCGAGGTTTGAACTCCAGTCCTCTGAATTAGCTGTCCAATATCTTACCACGATGCCAACTCATCAGTTGATATGATCCACGCAATTGCTCTATAGGTGAGATTTTCTTTTAACGAACCGCTCAAAATCGTAAATCTGTTCACACAAATTGTAAATTTCGAATGAGCATATTCTAAGCTTTTCGGAGATATATTTACGAATTGACTTAACTGCTATCCGATTCAACTTTTTTTGGGCACAGCTTGTCGTAAATAGTTGATAGAAAATCACTCAATACTAACTTGTTTACGATGGGTGTTGAAAATGTCTTAATAACCGATTTGGATCATCATTTCTATTGGAATTTCATTTTAGCTGGGAGTGGACTTGGAAAATTATAATATTGAAAAAATAGCAGAATTATTATCATTAGATATTCCCTTTCTTATCATCGAAACTATCAATATTGGATAACATTGAAAAATAACACTACATAAAACCAACGGAATATGGATATGCTTTTTCACAGCTCCTGTTTGAAAAAAAACCTTTTTTCAATAAAAATATTAAATACTCTTAACAAGTATGTTGCATAAAAAATAAAAGACTTAAGTTTCTGCCATATTTTGCAAGGCTTGCAAATTAAAAAAGTTATTTTCTAACAGTAACTGCTGTAAATGTGTAACTTCGTATATTGCTCCTTACATTTTACGATATCAAATTCTATTGCATTTGATTGTTGAAAATTTTGATCTCAAAGCTATTTTTGGATTTCCAGTAAATTAAACAATGCATATCATAATTTATCATACCCTTCATCCGATTTACATGCATATATGTATCTCTTTTTGTTGATGCAATTCATCTTACCTTTACCTGATATCATTTTTTTTGTTTCGATTATAGTCGTTTTACCATTTTTATGGCATTCGCGACTTTATCAACGTTGCAGTTGGTGGATCGTTATTGAAAAACTTATCCGGTACAACGGTGATCGATATTTACTCTTGGGCTCGAACTCGCGTACATCGGCTCAGGAGACAACAGACTTGCCAACTGAGCTATATCACAAGCCACACCAGATATTATTAAAAGGATATGATTAGTTAATTTTTATAGAAGATCAATACTAATTTACAAAATTTCAAATAGTTTTTCCGTGACTTAAAAAAACGTTCATTTAAATCTTCGATAAAATTCGATTCTATGCTATGATGAATTTTTCCTAGCATGCAACAAACCAAAAGTTCAGTACACGGGCATAAAACAAAAATTGGAAATTTAGTCAATCTTACTTAATCAGTGTCAATGTCATAACATTTGAGCTGGCACCGATCTACAAATCTACCGATCTAACAATGGATCTGAATGAGCTATCAAAAAGCGTATCACAGGTTAATTTATCACGTAATTCAGCTTTGTTGAGTACATAACCTAACCTATATATCAATTCTGTATTAAAAATTCAGCAAACAGAAATAAAACATTTTGATTGCTTTAAAACACTGTATTATACGTTCAGAGTAAAGGGTTTCCAATTATTTCATTAATTCTTTTCACGACATTTATGACCGTCAATTGCTTTCCTTCCTGATCACAAATAATTAGATTAAGTTTCAGAAAACCCTAAAATATAATTATACATATAATAAAATAAATAAGGTATATAACTTTCGGATGTGGTGAAAAGCTAATAACATTATTTCACCAACAAAAGTTTCGTTCATGAACATAACTTATCAATTAATGGTCGAAAAAGTCATATTCAATTGAAGACTACCTTCTTTGAATAATTTTTTGTCGCAATTTCTCATTCCATGGGAAATTCAAACTTCCCATCTATCAAAAGCTTTTGTTACCATAATTTATCAACCCTATCCAAAGATTGTTCTGCGCACTCGAACCAGGAAACAACAACAACAACAAAATAATAATTAACTCATAACAAAAACAAACCACTAAAAGGGTGCCATTATCTGCAAATTACCCAAAAATCTTACGATCATGATTCGCACAAACAAAAAAAACCTTACCATTAGTTTAAAATGAATCACAACAGACTGACCAAAAAATTGATCACTCCGATAGTTTTTCTTCAAAGTTCAGTCTCATTAATGGGTTTTGTTTCGTCTTGTTTGTCTCTCTTCCATTTACAGGTAAGCGCAAGCTAAGAGCAACCATCACAAAACACCTGTCGACCAGTGACCCGTGAATGGTGAGAAAAACGATTACCATTTTAAAGTTCGGAACATTCCCAGCAAAAACTGACACACAAAAAGGTTTCCTCCATCGGCTTCCGGCAGATATTGGCCATTTTGTAAGCTTGACCGCATCAACTAGTAGTGGTTAACCCATTTTAAACATTTATTTTAACTGATTTGATTAACTGAATTGATTGATTATTTAACTGATTTGAGTCATAGTTTAAGTTTAAAAATACATTTTTTTTATTATCTTTAAAAATATTCTTGAGTGTAATAACACTTTGAAAGTTTCACTAGGAATAAAAATTTCAATCGTCTTTGTTCTGAATTTAAGTTCTATTTTTAGTTTTTTTTTTAACAACACCCTACAATGTAAAAGAGTATCAAAATGGGTTAAGAAAACCTTCACCCACAATACGCTACACCAACGCATAATTTTATTCAACGTAATCTAAAGTGACGGCATTAAGGTTTCGCTCATCTACCCCTCGTTCGTCACAGAATCGTTGATTGAGTTTTTGGCGGGCAACATCGAAAGTATAGCAACTTTCTTTTCAGTAAATCACTCCGTAAAATTGCAAGATGGATTTTTTTTGCTTAAGTTTAAACTTCCCCTTTCTTCACACAATAAATGGTGGGAAAATTCACTGGTATTATCAATCCTAATCGTGGTCGCCGTAAATCTTCCCGGTCGAGCGATGGACTAATGGATGTTATTATCATTGACACTGACTTTTTGGATGGCTCATATTTTTCGCTGATGGCTGTTTTTTTTCGATCCATCCAGCACATTCAGGGTGACAGAAAGTCTTATCTTATGATTGCTTACTCGATTTTCGGGCGTTTCCGGGCGTTCATCGAAATGCGAATCATAATGAAGCTTAATCCGGAAAGTGTCATAACATTGAAGTTGACACTGATCTAGCAATGGATCTGAATGAGCTATCAGTAATCGTAACACAGGTTAAATTATCACATAATCCAGCTTTCTTGAGAACCTAACCTAGTTTTAACTTATTGAAAAAAACGGTGACTTTTTTCCAACAAAAACAAAACATACAAATAAAAATTATGATTTGCTTCACGGTGTTTTTCGTTAAAGGACTTAAAGAAGAAAAAAATATAGTAACGCAAATATTTTCATGGGCAGAATGTAGAGCTTTTGCCGGTTCATTTCTACTAAAAACTATAATATTTGCTCCATACCAATTCTTTTAAAACAATTTTCTATGTGAAAGAGTTTTTAAGCGTTTTATAATTTCAAAGGTGCTAACTCTCAAAGTGTTTACTCTCAATATTTTCAAATTGAGCTGGTAACTCAACAATTTCATCAAAAAATATGAGAATTTTTCAAAAAAAAATCAATCTTGTAACAGATCTGTTTAAAAAAAAAAGAAAATGCTCAGCAAACATATTCTTATCCTTAAATTTAAAAATCGGCGTCAGAGTGAGTGTGAGAGTCAAGTTATCTAAAGTTATAAGAATGATCAGGGATTGTATCAACTCATACATGAATCCATTTGAAATCGATATCTTTAGATTTTCTGATTGTGAAAACATTTAAGGGAATAAAAAAAATTTTCAAAACTAAACGATCCGTTGAAAATATAAAAAAAAAAATATGAGAAATCAGTTTTTATACATACTTCTCCTGAGTAGAATGTCTTAAAATCCCATTTGAACTTCAGACTCAATACTAGTCCTTAGAGCATTTAATCTAGCTTTAATTTTACATGTTGCTTTCTTTTAAGCCAATGATCAACCTTCAAGTGTTTTATTACACGTTTTATTTTGTTTTTTTATAACTTAATTATTGTAACCGTGCTGTACGCTGTGATTCTTCAATTTTATTAAAAGAGCGCTAGCATTACTGTTGAGATAAAAAAATATCTTTCTTCCAGAGTTTTTGTTCCACTATATTATTATAAAAAAAAACTCTGGAACTCTTAGTTTTGAGGTAAATTTTGAAGTTTAAAAAAAAAAGTATGTATGAATCTTGTCTAACACCCTAGATAAATTAGTATATATTCTAAAAAATATGCATTTCTATCTTTTTGTCGATCTTCAATTTACAAAGTTAATTCCAAATGGTTGACAGCAAACTAGCCTTAAGTGCGTAATATTCATCATGCTTTTTTCTTTCCATACTTATTTTAGTAATTCTACTGTATACTACAGTTTTTTTATTATTATTTATTAGGACTTTTTTTCTTCCCATACTCATTTCAGTTATTCTACTGTACACTGCTGCAGTTCTTCGCTATTATTTAAAAGAACATACATGAAGCATAAACATTACAGTAAAATAATCATAACCTCTACAATTATATACCAATTATTGTAGAAACATCTTGAAATCATTGGTTTGAATTAACCATAGAAATCCATAGAATATTCTAAATTTAAAATGTATAAATCCAGTCTAAAACCGTCAATAAAATTTAAATTTCTCCTGAAAAAATCAGATTTTCATCGTTTTGTCGACCATTAATTCAAAAATATCAACAGTATCAGAATTTTAGGGAAAAATAAAGTTCAAATGATTAATAACAGATTGATTTACCTCTCTCATATTGAGAGAAAAAAATTTGAAATTTATGTAATGTAGCCGAAGATGTATGGATTTCAGTTTAAAAACTTTCACTTTTTACTAAATTTTATATTTTAGAATCTATAAAAACTATAAAACCATAAAAAGAATTTTTTTTTATATTTTTTGTTGGAAACCAATAAAAGGATGTTGAACTGTAGTTATTCATGTATTTAAAATTTCATTTGACCAGAGTTTGTTTTTCAAAATAAACAAACACATATGAATATAAATTCATGTAACATTTGGATAGCACTAATTTAAACAAAGACATTCCAAATAATACATTTTAAATAACATTTTCATGAAAAAATAAGGCGTTCATTTTTTTTTCATGTGTAAGAATGTCTCCTTTGCACTGGAATAATTTTACAGATGAAAATTTATAAATATGGACTACAAATCTTCAAATAATAACATAATCGTGTATCAAAATTAACTGCAACACAGAAATAGAATTTCCTGTAGATGGTATACTATTGTTTATTTAATTAGATAGTTTTCCTCATAATGAACATAAACTTCACAAATTATTCTTAAAAACGTTTAAATTGCATAACCAAATCTTGGATAAGAAAGTAAAGAGATTGAAGGAGAGTAAACACACTTAAAGTTTGAATAAATTAGCACGTATTAAGCAATTTCTCAGCAATTTAAAAAGTCGATTTGGCAGGACTTTATATTATTAACGAGGCAAATATGAAGTTCGATGCTGAATCGTAAGTTGTCATGTGAAAGTTACCTCTTTCTTCATAATAAATCATCAGCAGATGATTTTTCAAACTCCCGATATTAGAAGGTTTTTTCATCATAAAAAAATACACTTGAATTTTTAATTTTTTTTTTAAATTCTCAATCAGATAGTTAGGCCTGTTATCTCAATAAAAATACATATATTTTTAAATTCTCAACATAAATGTTTTATCTCGAGTTACAATTTTTAAAATTCTCATTATAAATTAAGCCTGCCAGATTTATCCGGGTTTGCCCGGATTTCCCTATTCACTTTATTTGGCAAATCAAACAAAAAAAAAACAAATTGTGAAGGAATTTTTTTTATTCATGCGTCAAACACGAAATTTTTTAGTAAGTTTTACAAAAATAATCATTAAAGGTTTTTTTAAGTCTTAAATAAGATTTAAAATCTTTCAATAAATTTTGATGAAAAAACTTATTTTTCGATTTATTTTTATAGTATTTTTTGTTGAGTTTTTTTTCGGTCGGATTTTCGGTCGTCAATTTTGAAAACAAATGCCCGGATTTTTCCAGGTTTTTATATATAATTGTCAGGATTTGTCAGGCCAGGCTACGTGCTGAAAAAAATTCTGGCAACTTTATTATAAAAGTTTTATCCAGAGCCAAGAATCAAAACTGTATTGTAGGGTTCTTAATTTCAATTTTAATTTCAAATGCTATCTGATTTAAAAATTAATTCTTCATCGTAACTTAAATTTTTGATTTTGAATATGGAATCTGAATCCACCGGATAATTTTCAATGAATGTGAATCCAATGCAAAATTCAATCTGAATGTACTAATAGTATACTTTGGATATTTTTAACCCTCAACCGCTCTTGATTGTCAATATAACACTATTGGAAGTTTTAAGGCTTGTATTGTAACATTTCTCAGGCGCATCAAAACAAAGCAATATCTTTGGGAGCCCCAAATGAATTCATCACATCTTTCATTTGCCATCATTAGTTTTTTTTTTCATGGACGCTCCCTGAAAGCCCAAAAAAAATACTCCCCTCCTCATACCTTGAGTGTCAATTTGACCTTCCTGAAGTAAATTTGTTCTAAATCGATTCCACTGCTATCATCTTTTTTTAATACATCAAAAGAAACATTTAAAGTCAGTAAAATGTTCCGAACATTATAAACAATTAAATTCACTTTCAATTCAACTTCTAAAATAAAAGAAAACCTGAAAAAATATCCCTTACTAAAACTACCATAGGTTACATATGGTTGACTAAAAAAAATATTGCTCTAGAATTCATGAGAGCTGAATTTTAAAAGCTTCACAAAAGATCATCGAAAACAATTTTTATTATGTTTATTTTTATGTTATTTCCAACATTTTGCAATCATTTTATGTAAGATACGTAGAGGGTTGAATCCTCTTCAATTTTTTAAAATCGGCTATTTCGCGGTTTTTTTTTTAAATTTGAAATGTTATCCTGTTTTTGTAATCTTCCCTGAGTTCGTACTCAGTTTTCAGTGAATTTTCACTGTTTAGACTAGTCGTTTTCAAATTTTTTTTTGTTCCTTTATCGCCCCCTTTTGCTAAGTTTTTGAGCTCAACGCCCCCCTTAGCGAATTTTTGAAAAATCTTTAGAGAGAATGCTAATAGGCATCATAACAAAACCATAAGCTTTTAAAATTTCATTGTAATATAAATCAAAAACTTCAATGAAGCACATTAAGAAGTTGTTATAATTCACTTGAGAAGATCGAAAAGCTAACGCATCATAACCATTGCTTCAAACCTCAAGAATGAAACTTAAACAAATTATAAATTTTCCAGGACAAATACTAAAAATTGAAAAAAAAAATCTTATTACAAACTGGCTATCCGAGTTTTGGTAAACAGAATTCTTTACTAATTGAATTTGTCTTGCCATAAAATAATTACCGTTATTTCGAAATAGCATAAAAAGAAAATTACATAGTATTATTTCTTGATAAAATAAAGTTTTAAAATTTTGTATGACAATTGTAGACTAAATTTGAACACTGTTTCTTTCCGGGGTCTTAAAATTTAAAATTGGTTCCGACATCTTAATTCCGACAATTTAGTGAAAATCTAATAACTATTGAAATGAAAAAATGCCGAATTTTAAATTTTATCGACTGAATTAAAGATCAACAAATCAGATTTAAAAATTAAAGATCCTTAGGCTTGTTAGCATTCATGCTTCTCATTCTTAAAATCTATACCCAAATCTGTAACGCCTTTTAACGCAGATTCTATTCGAAAGATTTTTTTGGCAATTTTCCAAGACATTGTACAGATTTTCAGGCATTGCCATCCAAAACTTTTGCTTTTTAGTTCAACCCAAAAAAAAACTTACAAAAATAGATCAATATACAGATCTCAACAACTTAGTGAGTTTACAGGCATTTGGCCTTTACCTCGCATAATTTGGTTTTTAGAGTTCTTCAAAGTCGTTTCATTGTTGAGCATTGAACGTACTTGTTGTCATTTCAATTCTAAAAGTTGTTCCATAATTTGTGAAAATGAAAATTTAAAAATGACCCCGCCACCCTCATGAGCCCCTCCAACGCCCCCCTGAATTTCAAAGTTGAGTACAGCGCCCCCCTTAAAGCTCTTAACGTCCAAGAGAGGGCAGTAGGAAGCACTTTGAAAGAGAAATTTGAGAAAATAGAGCGGATAAGAAAAAATCACGTCTTTTTTAACTTTCCAAGCCAAAATTCAAAAGGAAATCACTATCACTGTGATGAATATGATCTCTACTATCTATTTTCCCTTAAAAAAAAAGAATCAATGAAAGATCCGCAAAATTTAGATAGGGTCCAGAAATAGGACACTTTCATGAACTAATATTGGGCTTTCTGGAAAAAAATAAAACTCCCGTCTATTAATGAGAGACTTAAGGATTTAGAAAAACCACCACTTAAAGGGTCCAAATTAAGGCCACTAACCCTATGTTATGGAAAGTTGTAAGAGAGAAGATAGGAGTGATTAGTAGACACATGTGCCTGTAATCTTGAATTTCCTTGGAGATAAATAGAAAATATTTTGAGACATTTTGAAGGAATAGCAACAGCAAATTATCAAAATCCATATTCCGTCCTTTACATATATGATTTTTTGATGCCTTATATTGGTCACCAAGCATCAGTATAAAATATGAGTTTTTTAGGTTAATTCCTAAATGAACGTAATGGGTTTTGATTGTGTATGGAAATTTTTATGGGTACAGAAAATTGTGCATCCATGTAAGTACAATTGGACTTTGATGTCTATTGTTAAACTGTTTCTAGTTGATTATAAGAAACCATGAGCACAAAACAATTTTGCTAAAACTCTTACCCAGAAAACATTTTTTTAGCTCTATTCTTATGCTGTTTTGATATACGTTCCATATACATTATAAAATGTACGTATGAAAGTTGAAAAACAGCATTTACCTACCAAAGTGAAGGCATTCGTACCTATCGGAAAAAATGCAAAAGAGTACAATATTTTGCTCTCATAGCCTTCAAATCGTTGCCAGTGACCCATATGAGTTTTAGCCATCTGGATGTACTGCTGTTTGCAGAGAGAACATGACGATAATTTTCTCACTTGAAGGCCGCGCTGGAGCAAAATCATTTAAAAATTTACAAACATGGCGGACTTTCTATCATATCCCATTTAAACTGAGTTCAGACGTCATTTTATACAATCTTTTTATTATGCAGTTGGAATTGCGATTTGCAAAACCATTGTAAACGACTTAAGTTATCACTTCTGATACGATTTCATGTTTGCTGGGTAACCACCGCAGTGCATAGCAGAACAAATTAAAAAACTTTAAAGTTTAGCTTCAAATTGCATACTCAGCCGCTACTATTAACCATTTTCAAGCATTCACACACGTGAATAAATACTATGACTATATAAATGGATGTTCGCAAAAAAAAAGAATCGCGAAGAAAGTGGACTCAACCAACAGTTTAAGGAAATTAATAAGATAAAAACCTGTCATGCGATTCGATCTTATATCATGAATCATGCCTCATTCTAGGTACCAAAACTGAGGAGTTTCGTTGTTTTCTAGAAAGAAGAAAGTTCATTGTAATGTCATCAAAGGCTTGTGATATAGCTCACTTGGCAAATTTGGTGTCTTCTGAGCCGATGTCCGCGAGTTCGAGCCCAAGAGGAAAAATCGAACGCAGTTGAACCGGATAGTTGTTCAATAACGATCCGCCAACTGCAACGTTGATAAAGTCGCGAATGCCATAAAGATAATCGAAACTAAAAAAAATTGTAATGTCATCGCAATTATTATCCGCATTATTTTTTAATTTCTCGATATTGTTTATTTGAAGATGGATTCATTTTCCAATAATTAAAAATTAACACCAAGAAATTATGTTTTCTTATCTAACAACATCGGATTTTTATGTAACAATTTCCTCTCTATAAAAAGATTGATTTTTTAATACACAAAAATGAATCCCATTTTGTTCCACGGTCTTGTCTTAAAACAAGCGACGTAGAAATCATTAACTCATGAGTAACATTGTAATAGCGCCATGAACCGTCAACTTTATTCAAGAAAATTAAATTTGACATGAAGAGAGAAAGTAAACTCACGAAACAACTTTTCACCTTTCCAAGGCGTTATTCGTTACCTCGTTAATATGTACACACAAAAAAAACTAAACACGCAATTTCCTTTCAACATACAGTCCTTGTAATTTGTCGATGCCGATTTATGACACCAATCAAGGAAATGTGATATCAGATGTTTTTGTACACATCCCCAATCATGTCAGACAAATTGAAAACTCGGTACCCAAAAACACTTCGATTCTGGTAAGAAAGAGGCTTTGCTGACAAATCGATTCACAGCCAATTTGTCAACCGATCAGGATGTACTCTTATACCTACTGTAAGACTTTGGCGCATCACAAACAAGTTTCAAGTCGTGCGTAGGGTTTTGCGCAATCGCGATTAAAAAAATTGTTAAGCGAGGTACGTACTCGAATACTCGATACATCCGTCTTCTTGTTTGCTTCTTGTTTTTTTTTGTGGAAGAAATACCGGTACTGAATCTTCCTTCACATCAACAAGACGGAGATAGAAAACATCTAGTAGTACAAACTATGGGTGGTTTTTACTTTAGTTGCGTTTATCGATTCGATTAAACGATCTCCACCCTTTTCATCCCCCTGGTCAACATCCTTTCGCAGTTCTCCTATAGAAAATCTTCATCGAGATGACGATCTTTTCCAAAGTAAAAAAAGAAGAAAGAAAACCAGTAGGTTATTGAGGTATGCAAAGAAGCCTTCGATCGTCTCAGACAATTTGGCGCACCGCAAATCGGGAGAAGACACGCACGCACGACTCCGTTAATGAGCATGAAGCCGGTTACCACGTTTCGGATATTGATCACATATTGGAAGTTAATTTGCACGTTTTCGAGCCGAAACCTGATCCTTCTTGCACTCAGTGTCGCAGTAAGATTTAAGTGCAGGAAGACAGATAGTATACGAACGTTACTTATTTATACACGATTGCGTTTACTGAAAATATTATGACCAGTTTAAAAAAAAAAAACAAGATAAACATTTTATTTATAAGTAACAAGCTGACCCGGTAAACTTTGTTCTACCTTTAACTAAATTAATCGTAACAGATGTATAACTTAATCTTCTTCGATACCTTGTTCGTATTTAAGAACAAATTTTTATGAAAATGAGCTTTGAAATTGTTCTAGTTGTATCCCATTTTAAGTTGATTTTGTATGTGAGCCCCCCTTCCATAAAAAATGAGATTTTTGAAATTATTATAACAAACCATATCTGATTCAACAAAACCCTTGAATAACATAGCAATGTGCAAAGTGTTATTTTGAAACAACACTAATTAAAAGCCAAATATCTCGGAAAAGCGTGGATAGTTTTAAATATATAAGTGTACACAAAATAAATAAAATTTACTTTTTATTTGGAAATTGTAATTTTTTGAAAATAGCTGTTGACTCTTAAGATTAAAGAATTAACACATTTTTTTTTATCTCAATCAATCACAAACATCCTCAAGTGCCTAATGAACAATGTTTGTAAGAAATTTGAAAAACCATATTGAAATAAATCGAAATAGTTATTCCGAACTAAAATTGGCCATCACTTCTATTAGAATCGAAATTACGTCCTTGAATCTGTTTAGTTGTTGTATTCGAATTAATATGATGAAAAATCACTGAACCTACAATAAATTATCTCATTTAAAAAACAAGATAAGCATTGAAAGGTTAACCTAACACTAAAATTACTTTTGTGAAACACACGATGATTTAACAAAAGTTATTTTTTTCAACATTTTTTTAAACTAATATATATCTCATCAAATATTTAATTAATGAGCAAAATCTACTAAAATAGTAAAATTTAAAAAAAAATCCTTGATTCTCATGTACCTTGAAAAATTACAAAAAATTATCCAACCGGTTCCTTAATAATTGTATTCAAGATAGTCTTGTTGACAAGAAACCACCACACAGAAAAAAAAGGGAATATTACAAGTACCAGAAAATGTTATCGTCAAATACAGGAAAACATCACAACATCACAAATAACAGAATAGCAGTTATAAATAAACAGGAAATTTGTGAGCGAAAGCACGATGTGTACCGTAACCTTCCTTTTCAGTTAAATAAGAATACAAGAACCTGTTGCGGTGGCCTTTTCGGACAATGACCGTGGCCGTTCCGATTTGAATTATTAAATTTCACTTTCTCAGCTAGATTAAAGATGTTTAAAAGATTCAATTAAAGTAAAAAAAATGAAGATCATATGTCGTCAATATGGTTATTTAAGAAAAAATGAATATTTTCTTGAAAACCGTAGTTTTCTTTGATTTATCAGCTTACATTAATAAAACTGGAATGATGATTTTTTTAATGAAAACACACAAAAAAATTACAATTACTGTGATTTTTTTCATCACAGTAAAAATAACGAATGTCATCAAGAAAAAAATCGGGAATTCGTTGTGCCTTACACTCAAATTTATTTGAGTCTTGTATTTGTTTGAATTTGATAACATTTCTCTGGCGAACCAGCCTGCGGCTGAAAACCTCTCAAATAAAGACAAAAAAAAAATAAAAAATATTTCTATCTAAATAAAATGTATAGTTTTTGAGTGGCTCTGCTCGGCGTAACGAAAATCCTGTTATTCAAAACTTGCAAATTTAACTTAAATACTACAATGTTTTCAATGTGGAATTTTTTCTAAAATATTTGTGTAACGGTTATAATGCAAAAAACGTAATTTTGAAGGAATGGTTTCTTTATGTTTTCCAACAAATTTTGATTCCACCAATTTAAATTGGTCCTTTTTTGTATCAAACCTTAACATGGATTGACTTATTCAATAATAACTTGTTTAGACTTTCTAAATTTCTATTAAATTTTTCCTTATTCAAATGTTCAAAACTCTCGATATCCATATATATCATGATTCAGGGCCTTAGAAAGAACTGACTCATAAGGGAGGGGGGGGGGGGGGGATTTGGTACCTATTTTTATATGACATTTTTTTTCTCAAACACTGCTTAAATAAAAAAAAAAATTTTTTCGTGTTCAATTAAAACTTTTGAAAATACATCCTGCAATCTTTCAAATGTTGGTTAGGATTTGTATGAAAAATCCTTAAATAACGAGATAGGAAACTTACTTATGTCAATGGATGAAATCTTAAAATTTGCATCAAAATCTGGTAAATTTAACCTAAGCTTTTCAGTAGTTCAGAAGTTCATTGGCATTCCATTTCCAAATTTTCTAATTGAAATCCGGGCAATATCCGAAAAAAAACTAGATAGAATCCAGGAACTATTCAACAAAAATGAAGAAAAAAAATTGCATAGTTTTTTCAATCGAAAAACAGAATCTGATTTTGAATCGTATTCCAGACTCGCGTAAAATCGATTATATTTTTTTAATAAATCTACCATGAAAAATTTCATTATTGGGCAACAAAATTTCAAATTATAATGATGCAATTTAAATTTTTCGTTTGAATTAAAAAAATTTGAATGAATCCAGAAAAAAATAGGACAACCGAACAACCATGCTGGGCCAAATCGTTCCCAATTTTTGTTTTTTATACAATCTTCGAATAAGTTCAACTAAAACCCGGTAGTCTGGCCAGCTTAATTTTGCAAAGTTGAAGACTTCAGTTTGAA
Source organism: Uranotaenia lowii (assembly GCF_029784155.1). Taxonomy (NCBI): domain Eukaryota; kingdom Metazoa; phylum Arthropoda; class Insecta; order Diptera; family Culicidae; genus Uranotaenia; species Uranotaenia lowii. Next base: position 180,651,858 of record NC_073692.1, on the reverse strand, counting down.
ATTTGGTTCTTCAAAAACTGCAATATTAAAAATGTTGGACTTTGCGCCAAACCATATGGAAATCCTTTCTTTAATAAGGCCGGAACAAATATCACTTTCTTCTTTTGTCAAACCCCCCCCCCCCCCCCTCCCTCCTTCGAAATTTCCGAAAACCCCGAAGGGGGAAATAAATAAAGTTTGAGGTATTTTAGGGAAATTTCGGAAAATTAATCAAATTTTAGAAAATTACATGAGCAAAAAACAAATTGTGGAAGTTGAGAGTTTTATAACCTTTTGTATGCTTGATTTTATTGAATTTTTCGCACAAAAATAACTTGAATTATGGGTTTTGTACAATGATATAGTATGTAATTTTATTGCATGTAAGCTATCATGCAATTTATTCCAATTTATTAGTTTTTTGCATAATTTTTTATTGCTGCCCCCCTTGCGATGATCCAACTCCGAGTGACAAAAGAAGGATTTGAAATTTGTTCCTGTCTAACTTTTCATTAAAAATCAATTCCAATGGATGGATTCCTAGAAATAAGTTTATCATAAGACAAAACTTGAAAAATAAACTGAAATCCTACCTAATTTTTTTCATTTTCAGCTGAATTGTTCTAACGAACTTACTTTGGTTAAATTTTATATTCGTGGTAAAAATCAGAATTATGAGTCTGCAATAACTCCCAAAACCACGGTCCTACGGCCATGTCTTGATTAAATCATAAACAGGGCCCAAGTTAAATCTTAGGTTTACATGAATCTTTTAATCAGAATTGCTGACAAAATTAACATAGTTTTTATATGTGATCACATTATCTCTATTTGAAAAATTGGTGAAACGTTCTTTTTGGACTATTTTTTTTCCAATGGTTCCTATTTTTTATTATTTCAATCTATTTTCAAATTATCTCCAAAATATTAGAACCTATACAGTTTTCGTACGTTTTTAAATTTCTACACAAAAATGATGTAGAAAATCAGTTCAGAACAACTGCAGGAATTGTAAAATTTATTAGGGGAGAGTGGGGAATCATGGGCCACTATTTTTTCTTTGCTCCATAACTATTTTAGTTTAAATGATTGAATGAAAAAGACAAATGAGCTGGTTTCCTACATTTTCTACGTAGCATTTGACAGTCTTGTTTATTTTGTTATGATTGTTTTTCCTCGAGTTCTGACTGTTTAAAAAAAGTAGTTTTTTTAGTCGCGGGCCACCAAATCCAAAATGATAAAAAAAAACATGCAAAGTTTATGAGTTTACCCAAAAGTGTTATTTCATTAGTTATAAAGTAATTTTGATACAATTTCAGATTAGGGAATAAAAAAGAGGCTCGTGAACGTTTTGACAAAATTCCTGATAAAGGATTTATGTTCGTCTTTGTCGCGTTTTACTAAATTAGCAGAATATTCTTCATAACTCTTAATTTGGCATAAGAAAACTGTACAAGAATGAACAATGTGTTTCAAGTTATGAATGTGTATAATAACCTCAAAATACAGGTGGACCAAGATACCCCACAAGCTATTATTTGCAAATTTGTTGCGTTTTAGTGACTTCTGATGTTTCATGAAAAATTCCTTTTCCATGCGAAAGAGCAAGACAAAACTACTTTTGGTCTCCCACCGATACAAATTGGCAGCTGCTTGTTTAATTATGTAAGTACATATTTCTAGCCTAGTTAAAAAAAAAGGAAATGATGCGTATACAAGTAAACAACATATGGAAAAATATGCTTAAGCCGAGCGACTGCGATGACAGTTGGATAGAGATTTTTATCTCAACACACATCCGAGATAACCTGAGTGGCCCACGATAACCCACTCTCCCCTATTTATATTGCAAATGTACATTCAATGTTCATATCTTTAAAACAGTTCAATACCTCAACAAAGACCTCCAGTTTTCAGAAAACTGAAACATGAAACTCAAGTAACAACACAAGAATTGAAAATTTCAATAAATTAAATATTGTAAAACCTGGAAGAAAATAAGATCTAAAAAAAGAGATATTCATGTTTGGGGAATAATTCTAAGAAATTTGCAGTTCAACTATGAGAATATTTTTATGAGTAAAATAATTTGAAAATGATATGTTGAATTCAGGATGAGGATTATTTCAAAATAAAAGTACCTCTAAATCAAAAACATTAAACTTTGGTTAAATAAATTAGAGAAAACGCACCAATAAGTGAGTATACGCGGCCCGGTTTTGCTCATTTCAGCGGACCGGTTTTGGGATACACACTCTTTCGTGCACCGGGCGGTAGCATAATTATTTTTAAATTTAGCATTGCACTGAGAAAACTTTTGAAGAAAATCTTAATCTTAAATTAATACGTACCGAGTAAATTTTCGGAGTCGTAAGTTTTTTGCTGAAATTTCGATGAATGTTGGTCTTAAAAGGGCCTGGGGGTGTTGGCAGTTATTTGACGGGATAGCTGCTATCCGTATCGTGACGTCAAAGTCTACATCCTAGTTGAACATGCCGTACAGCAGCAGCAAGGCCAAGCAGCTTCGAACACCAGTAATCGGGTCCGATGACGGATGCAGCAAGAACTTCCGAGCAGGATGTTTGCTTCGCTTGGCCTCGTCATCATATCTATAGGACACCGCTTTCAACCGGTGGTGGTTGTTTTCGGCGACCGATTCAACTTTGATCCTTTTGGTAAAGCGTTGAGTTTCCCTTACGGTGTTTCCAATTCGTGTCACCCGTTTGCTGGATTGTGATTAAAAACTTATTGCATTGTAGGACGGCTTGATTGAATAAAATAAGTTCAGATAAGAATAAGTTCAGATAAGAATATATTTTCGAATTAAGCTCGATTTTGCCTTCAAAACGACGATGCTTCAAGTTTGTTTATCTGAAATTGAGTGAGAAAGGAAAAAATGTTATCAAAATTCATAGGTAGAAAAAAGTGAAAAAAAAAATACAAAATAAATAACTCACCATCAGAACCAGCATTTACACTTTCTCGTTCAATTTTTTTAAAAACCCGAAAAAATGTAACGAAATTGCGAATTTAACTGGTTATTCCAAAAAAATCCATCCACAATTTTAATCTGATACAATTTTTTTCTTAAAATAAATATCAACAAACATCTACACGCTGCGACATCGTTTGTTTAATTCTGCTCAAAGCGGTAGAATTTTTTCAGTGCATGTTTGCTCTCGCCCCTTTCTAGTGAGCAAATTTGATGATTTTGTCGGTCCCGACGGCATCGGCCCTATTTTGCTCACCTTCATACTAACCCCCGGTGCGGTATGGAAGTGATTAAACTCGGGAGCATTTTCACTTTGCTCGCGATTGCTGCGGATGCCCTTAGAAAAGCTTACCTACATGTATTCGAATGTCAAATCGAAGAATGAAACTAGTATGGAAAATGTATAAAGAAACTCAGTATGCTGGATGGTCTAATTTTTGCAACAGTTGTTTTTTTAATTCTGATTTTTTTAAAGTTGGTTTTCGGAAATCAGGAGAAGAATGTTGAAACTAAGGCTAATTTATTCTATGATCGAAAAAATCCTTCTAGGTAGGCCGTTTTTTTTATTTCAATCATATCCGAATTTGGCATGGAATAAAAAATCTGTAATGTTATTATAAAGACTTTTAATTCAATTAAGAAACAGGAAACTATCCATTAATTGCTTGTTTATTAAATTCATTCCGACGAATGTGAAAGCTTGAAGAAAAATCGATTTACATTTGTACTTCATACAATAAATTTGTGCTTATGAAAATGGGAGATGTTTTTCTCTATTTTACCAATCTTATACTGCAAATGTTCTTTCAAGAAGTGATAATTTCTGTATTAGTTCAAATTTTGACAAAACTGATAAAAAATTAGTCTATCCGCCAGTTAAAAGCCGTTATGTTTGTATTTAAATGTTGAAAAAGTTATCATAAATATTCAAAAAAAAATTCATTAACGAGAACCCCCAAAAGATAAAGAAAAAAATCAAAACAAAACGCTTGATTCACTGGAACTTCCTAAAGTATTTTTTGTATTTAATTGTTAAGAAAAAAAGGATATGTTTTATATAGTAGGGCGTTTCAGATTCTCCGGTTTCATTCCGGGTTTTCAAAGCAAAGTGTATAAGTAAAGCAAACTACGTTCAAGCCCGTGTGTAGAATATACAGTTGCGTTCAAAAAAGAATGAAATCACGTGAAGCTGCGCACCCACTTCCAACTTTGACAAGCTGCCATTTCTCTCTTGGTTGATATTTTTTCATGAAAATTTCACACAATCTAGTTCAACTATCCAACTAACACATCACAAAATTTGAAGTCTTTACAATGACGGAAAACAAAGATACAGCTATTCCCGTAAAAAAGGGAAATTTGGAGTTCCTTCACTAAATTTGCTGTATCTTTGACAATTTTCATTGGAAAATCTTGAAATCTGGTCCAAAGATGTAAAAATGTTTGATCTAATACCAGGCCAAGTTTCGTCAAAATCGATGAACGTGATCAAAAATGGTGCCGGTTTGAAAATGAGGTTCATTATCGCTCAGCAGACGATTTCATACTTTTTTGGACGGATGTTTATATGTAAAACATCGTTGTCCAGGTATTATTGGTATTTTCTTTCACAAAACCAAAATTTATCACAAAGAATATTGTAAATTGCTGAAAGCTTCATTTGTACTTTGTTTCGAAGGAAAAAATGTTTCAACAGAGTTCAAAATAAGAAGAACATAGTTTCAGAAATGACCTGCTGATTATACCGATAAACAAATTTGATCCACAATTAAAGCGAATATTCTATTCGCTCTTGTGTTTCAATACCAGTTCTGTTGGAACAATTTCTGTTTCTAAACAAAGCAAGAATAAAGTTCCTATCAATGTACAACATTCTTTGTGATTAATTTTGGTTTTGTGAAAAAAATACCAATAATACATGGATGACGTTGTTTTCCATATAAACATTCGTCCAAAAAAGTATGAAATCGTCTGCTGAGCGATAATGAACCTCATTTTCAACCCGGAACCATTTTTGATCACGTTCATCGATTTTGACGAAACTTGGCCTGGTATTAGATCAAACATTTTTACATCTTTGGACGAAATTTCAAGGTTTCTTAATGAAAATTGTCAAAGATACAGCAAATTTAGTGAAGCAACTATAAATTTCCCTTTTTTACGGGAATAGCTGTATCTTTGTTTTCCGTTATTGTAAAGACTTCAAATTTTGCGGGGTGTTAGTTGGATAGTTGAACTAGATTGTGTGAAATTTTCATGAAAAAATATCAACCGACAGAGAAATGGCAGCTTTTCAAAGTTGGAAGTGGGTGCGCAGCTTCACCCGATTTCATTCTTTTTTGAACGCAACTGTATATTGTAAAATCAAGTCCGTATTCTGCTGGATTAAATGGACATAATTTTAAAAAAAATCAATTGAATTGAAGTTGGTCACATTTATCTGAGCTAGCTTTAGATAAATGGTTTTTTTGGGAGTTTGAAAAACGATTTGAACCCAGCTAATGTGTTTCTTTTGAAAAAAATATGGAGGTGTTTTTTCCTCAGTTTTTGTCATTTTTTTTAATATTCAACGGATTCTGCTAAGTTCAGATTTTGTGTTCAATAATTTCAAATGCTCCAATATGGCCAGGTTTTGGGAAAAATTTATCCTGTATGGCTCAGCCTACACAAATGCGGGAAAATTCAGCAATTCATACTCCTAGGGACCTCCTTGACTTGTATAAACCTTCCAAAGCCGTTCGCAAAATTTCCGTACAAATCTATTTTAGATAAATTTGTCCTGTAGTTTACGTACGTTCCCCTGGCCGCAAATATTGACCGATTTCGATGAGTTTTAATTCATTGTATAGATAATTTATTCTAGTTTTTTAATATCGAAAAAATAAGTCGAAATATTTTGCTAGATCACCAGTAGCTGATTCCGAATGAAAAAAGTCCCGAAAAAGAGCTCTTTTTAGAATGCTTGTAACTTGTGACAGATTCAAAATATTGCGCTGATTTTATAATATTTGGAATTGTCAAGAATAAATCTATCCATGAATGTCAAAGTTTTTGATGGTCCAAAGGAAGTTTTGGCCGCTATCCCGGAACTTCCGGTAGAAAAAATTCTTACTTCAAAAAAGTTACCCAATTTTGGCTTTGCATTGCTGTATCTCGCTTACCAATGGAACGATTCTCTGAATTCAAATTTTAGTTTTTTTCGTAAACTTTATTATTATTTTCGTAGAACATAGTTGGTTCCTCAAAAATCTCAGTTGTTCAGTATATTGTAATGAAAATCACATCTTTTTTGTCATTTTTCAAACTCCCCCTCTTGTCGGTGGGTTTACGGGATTTTGTTAGCGTGATTTCTCTAAAATTTGAACTCAAATTGGTTACTTTTTATATACCTAAAGATTCGTTAGAATCTCCTCTTTCAATGGACATACTTTTTGTGTGGTGTTTTGAAAATTTGTAGCAACGTTTTTCGAATTTACTGAAAGCTGTCAGATTTCAACCAGTTTGGCCCACATTTTCAGCAGGTTGGTGTACAAATCTCGCACCCCTCACGTAGCCGCGGGAGAAAAAAATCCTTTAGCTCTCTTTTTGTCGCTCACCAAATCTACAACCCAAGCCAGCAGCAGGAGGAACTGCCGTCTCGCCGCGTGGTTTGTTGATTGGTTGTGCTGATGCTGATAACGAAATGAATGTTTTATTGTTGTAGGTATTGCTTGAATCTTTTTTGATATTTTGTATTATAAATATTTTAATGGATGGGCAACATTTCTAAAGTTCACGTCCATGATTCCAGATTCAGATTCAGATTGCAGATTTCAGATTTCAGATTTTTGATCCAAATTTCAGATTTCAGATTACAGATTTCAGATTTCAGATTTCAGATTTCAGATTCAGATTTCAGATTCAGATTTCAGATTCAGATTTCAGATTCAGATTTCAGATTCAGATTTCAGATTCAGATTTCAGATTCAGATTTCAGATTCAGATTTCAGATTCAGATTTCAGATTCAGATTTCAGATTCAGATTTCAGATTCAGATTTCAGATTCAGATTTCAGATTCAGATTTCAGATTCAGATTTCAGATTCAGATTTCAGATTCAGATTTCAGATTCAGATTTCAGATTCAGATTTCAGATTCAGATTTCAGATTCAGATTTCAGATTCAGATTTCAGATTCAGATTTCAGATTCAGATTTCAGATTCAGATTTCAGATTCAGATTTCAGATTCAGATTTCAGATTCAGATTTCAGATTCAGATTTCAGATTCAGATTTCAGATTCAGATTTCAGATTCAGATTTCAGATTCAGATTTCAGATTCAGATTTCAGATTCAGATTTCAGATTCAGATTTCAGATTCAGATTTCAGATTCAGATTTCAGATTCAGATTTCAGATTCAGATTTCAGATTCAGATTTCAGATTCAGATTTCAGATTCAGATTTCAGATTCAGATTTCAGATTCAGATTTCAGATTCAGATTTCAGATTCAGATTTCAGATTCAGATTTCAGATTCAGATTCCAGATTCAGATTTCAGATTCAGATTTCAGATTCAGATTTCAGATTCAGATTTCAGATTCAGATTTCTGATTCAGATTTCAGATTCAGATTTCAGATTCAGATTTCAGATTCAGATTTCAGATTCAGATTTCAGATTAAGATTCTGATTTCAAATTCCAGATTGCAGATTCAGATTCGATTTCAGATTTCAGATTCAGATTCTTATTTCTGATTAAAGTTTCTGAATAAAATTTCAGAATATTGTTAATCAAATCATAGATTTTGTTTCTCTTGCAGTAGACACTGCTTGAAATAAAAAAAAAGAATCATGATAACATTCAAAACAAATGTAGGTATCACTGAAGAATTCTAATGATAAAATATCTAAAACGATTAAAGAAGTTTATTTCAATTTGGAGAAATAATCTTTCTCTATTTTAAAATCGAAACATTTACTACGCAAAGAGGCATCAGCATCAGCACAATCAATCAACAAACCACGCGGCGACACGGCAGTTCATCCTGCTGCTGGGTTGGGTGGTAGATTTGGTGAGCGACAAAAAGAGAGCTAAAGGATTTTTTTCTCCCGCGGCTACGTGAGGGGTGCGAGATTTGTACACCAACCTGCTGAAAATGTGGGCCAAACTGGTTGAAATCTGACAGCTTTCAGTAAATTCGAAAAACGTTGTTACAAATTTTCAAAACACCACACAAAAAGTATGTCCATTGAAAGAGGAGATTCTAACGAATCTTTAGGTATATAAAAAGTAACCAATTTGAGTTCAAATTTTAGAGAAATCACGCTAACAAAATCCCGTAAACCCACCGACAAGAGGGGGAGTTTGAAAAATGACAAAAAAGATGTGATTTTCATTACAATATACTGAACAACTGAGATTTTTGAAGAACCAACTATGTTCTACGAAAATAATAATAAAGTTTACGAAAAAAAACTAAAATTTGAATTTAGAGAATCGTTCCATTGGTAAGCGAGATACAGCAATGCAAAGCCAAAATTGGGTGACTTTTTTGAAGTAAGAATTTTTTCTTCCGGAAGTTCCGGGATAGCAGCCAAAACTTTCTTTGGACCATCAAAAACTTTGACATTCATGGATAGATTTATTCTTGACAATTCCAAATATTATAAAATCAGCGCAATATTTTGAATCTGTCACAAGTTATAAGCATTCTAAAAAGAGCTCTTTTTCGGGACTTTTTTCATTCGGATTCAGCTACTGGTGATCTCGTAAAATATTTCGACTTATTTTTTCGATATTGAAAAACTAGAATAAATTATCTATACAATGAATTAAAATTCATCGAAATCGGTCAATATTTGCGGCCAGGGGAGCCTACGCAAACTCTCGGGTCATATAGACCCGAACAGCCTAATTACGGATTTTTTTGAGGGACCACTTCCGGTGGTCACAGGAAGTTGCCTGGTACTACAGATTGTGTATTTCGTGATTCCCCAGGGAGGTTTTTAAAATCAAATTTTTGCGATTTTTTCTCGAAGAGTTATGATGCTTTGAATGCGCGCTTCGGGTCATATTGACCCGAACGACTTTGGAAGGTTACTATTCGGGATTTTATTTAAGCCCTTATGATTTCAAACAAAATTTCACCATAATCTAGAACCACACTCGTTTGAAAGAGAGCTGCAACTAGAGTTTCGAATTTCAGTAAAAGGTTGATTTAATAATATTTTCTTAAAAGCATTTGGAACTCTTGGAAGCCCTGATTGCTTAATAAGTTTTCAAACTATATAACGAAATTTATTTGGAACTCCCTATGTCCCTCCCATATTTAAACTGCAATACAGAAAGCTTTGTAACACTCATAGAAACATATCTCGTACCCAAATACCTTCCCATGTTAAAATCATGTTAATATTTTTTTCGCAATATACTTAACTTGTAGACATGACACATCACGACTTGAAGTGATGCCAAACAGCACTTGTCATGACTTGTGACGACTTTGAGACGATTGAAGGCTTACTGTATCTCGGTTTCGTAAGCTATTTACCGCAGGTATTGTCTCCTTAGCAAGTCCTCTTTCCAGTGTTATCGAACCCTATAGTTCCTTTGTATTTTTTAATTGATTCAGTTCCATATTGACAATTTTATTATTAAAATTTCATTAAAGAATAGTTTTAATCCAAGTGCAGCAGCCTGAAACTATGAGTTTTTTTGTGGGCCAATTATCCCCACTCAAGCAATATACCTAGCTCAATCAAAAGACTTAAGCGAATTTTGAACGACGAACCTTATCTTACAACCTTTTCGACCTTACGACTAACTATTCGTAATGACGCTTACCGTTATGTTCTGTTCTCATTGTTTGTCAATATTTTTTATTATTATTGTTGGTTCTATTTATCATAATTTAAAGTTTCAAAAAAACTAAAAGCTCCGGATAAAGCTTGTAGTTCTAATGATAAGTATAACAACGTGAGCAGAAAGGACATACAATTCTAAACACATTTAAATGAAAGTTCAATACTCAAAATGAAATCTATAGTTCTCAAAGACAACAAGGTTTCCAAAGCTCAAACAATGTTTAAAAACTCTAAAATTTCTGTTATTTTAAGTACTTTGAAGCAACTAGAAAAAAAATCTTGGAATTTTAAAACAAATAAACGCTAAAACAACCACCGAACATTTATTGGCCTTTATGGTTATCCATAAATTAGCCACCAAATGATAACTGGTGGCAAAACAAAACACGCCATTTGGGCAGGAAAAAGTTCACTGACCCCGAGACGGCCCATCCGCGATAGCGAGTTTTTTTAACTGCTTTTTCGGAACCGGTGAGCGCCTCTTCTTTCTTTTTTCCCACTGTCCCTCCAAATCAACATTTCTCCGAATTCGTAATGAGGATGCGACAACCGGACAGACGACCTGCTGCAGGCTGACAGATGAAGATGCTCTTGCATGTGACAAAACCGAACGACCGACACCGGTAAGGTACATGAACCTTGTCCGGGTCCGGGACAGGCAACATGCAACTTTGTTTGATTTGCCATCCGCCGCCGAAGGAGGGAAACGACAAACCCACAGCAAAAGATTGAACGTCAAAACAGCAAAATCGAACCGGAATTCGTGCGCGAAAAACTAGCTTTGATCAATTTTGTAGAAGACCTGTGGTTGAGTAATGAAATTGAGATGTTCGTTCGTTGATTCTTAACGGTTATTTGAGATTGAGTATCGAAAAAATTAAAAAAAAATTTTGTTTTTAAAATTGAAATCAGAGGTGTAGATGTTTAGCCAAATTTGGTCAATCAGATTAGTTATTGATATCTAGTGTAAAAGAAAATTAAACGCTCTAATTTTAGAAAAAAAAAACAAGTATGCTATCATACGTCACACTGCCGCACACAAATAACAAATACGTCCCATTTTCGTTTAGTGCTTATGGATAAAAGTCATTGCAATGTTGACAATTATTTGTAAATTTTACAATGGTTGGCTTTGTTTGATAAAAAGAATCAAAAGATTCATTAGGACAATGCCAAAAAAATAATGTTTGTTGAAAACTAAGTAACAACGCAGGTTTCAGTGTTGGAATGGAGTTATCTTTATTCAGTTCTCTTCAGACTAGTCATTACATAACAACAAAATTGGTTAATAGCTATTCGTCACTTTCTACTTCTCATACTCCCTAACCGGGAGAGTACTCATTTCAAAATTTCTAAAACGATACTTCTATCCAGAATATCTGGAAACACTATTATGTAACCACAAACCCAATTTGAGTAGTCTCGCTTAACCGCTAAACTCGCTTAAAAATCACAAAGAATTCACTGACACTACACTGGAGTTATTTTGACTATTCCCACTAGAACTTTGTATTGCATATGTTTCTGTGCAATCGCAATTAACAACGAGAAATCACTCGAATCACGAGACCATAAAACACCACGTACACACGACTAACTCGTTCAATTGCTGACCAGTGATGTCCACCTTCCAGATTTTGTCTGGATCTTCCAGACTTTATGGACTTTTGCCAGACAAATTTTCACGTTTCCAGACTTCCAGACTTTTGACATTTCTTCCAGACAATTCCAGACTTTTGGGTTAGGACATAAATTGTTCTAGGAAAATAAAAACTTTTTTGTATATAAAGAACCACTTTTGAAATTATCAAAAATCAGCAGTGGTTAAATGTTGATGAAATAATGTTCTATGTGACGCATAACATGTTGTCTACATATACTGAAAAGATAAGCTTGAATGAATCAAAGTGAAAGAAGTTATCATGTAAATTGGAACGGTCTGCTGGTGTCTTCACTCATCCCGCATTGTGAGGTAACGGGGACGATAGTTTTTCTCTTTGACTTCTCAGGAAATTTTCAAATGATTTGTGTTGCCTTGGTTGAATACTGTAAACTGGGGAACATTGATCACTTTTTAGTTCATTTTCGAATATTTGGAAGGGGTTTCTTTTTTGTAGCACTAAAATTCATTCAATGAACCTAGTGAACTTCTCAACCATTTGGACCAAAAAATTCAGAAAAAATCAACAGTTCATGAGTTTTCGCGTCAAAAATGAAGAATTTACGAGGTGATTGTGTCCATATCTGTTTGCATCGTAAATATCTCAAACGCACGTTAATTCAGAAATGTCAAAAAATAGGCAAGATAGACCTTTTCATAACCAATACAACGCTGCTAAAGTTTGGCATATCCGAGCTCTAGTAACGTAGCTATCGCCGAAGTTAAGTGCCCGGATATTAAATGATCGTAGCCTTATGTTGCAAAACACTCAAACCAAAATTAATGGGAATGAATACTATTTGATTGCTTCAAGTGCGCTTACTTGCGAAGGAGCGGTGCGCGAAGGGCTCAAGTGATGCACCCTACTTGTGAAATAAGTACTTTTCCAAACTATTCATCTTCCAAAAGCTAAATTCCCTAATTCAATCATTGATTCAATACTACTAATTCTTTTTTTTCTAATTTTCAGGTAAATTTCGCCGAGTATTCTTCGTGTGAGTCTCTGTTAATTTTTAAGTAATTCTAAAGGAAAAACGAATTACTGTTGTAACAAAACATAACGACTGTGTAAACTTAAACCGGACCAAAAACATAGAGGGTGATACGGTCAAAATTTGGTCAAGGGAAAACGCGTGTAAATCGGTGAAATCGTTTATTAAAAAAATCAAATTAAATTTTATTATTCAAGTTTAATTAGTATAAAATTCAGGAAAAATATTCAGTTAGGCTTCCGCTTTTCCAAATCCGAATTGCTGGGCCTTACGCTTAACCCCGTCCATCAGATTTTGTACAGCCACCATGTCCACCTTCTTCGCCGCAGAAAGCCAGTTTGCCTTGAACTGCTGCTCGTCCTTAGCAGTTTTTTTGGTCTTCTTTAAGTTTCGATTGACAATAGCCCAGTATTTCTCAATTGGGCGGATCTCTGGCGTGTTGGGAGGGTTCTTGTCTTTGGGAACCACCTGCACGTTGTTGGCGGCTTACCACTCCATGGCCTTTTTACCGCAATCGCAAGATGCCAAATCCGGCCAAAATAGTATGGAACAACCGTGTTTCTTCAGGAAAGGCAGCAGACGTTTATTCAAACACTCTTTCACGTACATTTCTTGGTTGACAGTCCCGAAAGCTATGAAAATGCTGCTTTTCAAGTCACAGGTACAGATGGTTGCTAAACCAGATATTTCTTCGCGAACTTTGACAGTTTCATGTGCTTGAAAATATCTGCTACCTTTCCCCTTCCTTTTGCCGTATAAAACTCCTGTTCCCGGAAGCTGTTCGTAGTCGGCTTTGACGTAGGTTTCGTCGTCCATTACCACGCAGTCAAACTTCGTCAGCATCGTCGTGTACAGCCTCCGGGATCGCGCTTTGTCCCTCGTATTTTGTTTATCATCGCGATTTGTAGTCACTACCTTCTTGTAAGTCGATAGTCCGACTCGTTTTTTGGCTCGATGCACGGTTGTAGACGATACACCCAGCTTATTTGAGGCATCTCGGAGAGAGAGGTTAGGGTTTCGCTTGAAACTACCGGCAATTCTCTTTGTCGTCTCAGCGGCTTCCGGTTTTCGATTTCTCCCTGATCCAGACTTCCTGGCTGTCGACAAACGTTCCCCAAACACTCTAATTACATTCGTAACGGTTGATTTGGCAACTTTTTGCGATTTTGCCAGGCTTTGCGTGCGAGTAGCTCGGATTTTCGTGATGCGCGAGCAAAATTTTGATACGCTGCTCTTTTTCCTTGGATGGCATTTTGACAACTGAAGAGTGAATTCCAAAATCAAAATAGGAGCAACATTCTACACACACACCTTCGAAATGAGGGGTGTTCAGGTTTCTTCAGGGTTAAATGCAAAATTGAAAGAAATACGTCAAGTTGATATTGATCAAATTTTGACCGTACCCTTTATAAGATATTTTACCTGAATTTAATGCATAATGACCAGGGCCAGATTAAACCGTCGAGGGCCGGGGCAATTTTTCGAGAGATCAATTGTCCATCCTCACAATAAAGTCTCAGTTGAAAAATTCAAAATAACAAAAAATAAAAATAAAAATTCTCCTTAAGAAATATAATCTTAAGGAAAATTTTACAAAATTAAAATTAAAAAAGTAAATGGTTCAGCATTATAAATTAAAAATTTTAATTTATGAATCTAAGTTATAATTTTGAAAAGGAATCAAAAATTTGTTCTGATAAAGATTCAAAATTATAAATAAAACCTTGAATCGATATCAGTTTTCTTAAATAAATTTCAGTATTGAAAAGCAGAAACTCAATTACGTTCGGAGGAATGATTTAAATTGCAAATAAGTACTAAAGAATTTGAAAAGATGACAAAAATTAATAGAAAAAATGTAGATTTTTTATTTCTGGAAATCAACATTAGAGTGTAGAACATGATTCCTCCAGAATAAAAATTCAAATAAAATTCAGTTAAAGGATAAAATAGAAATAAAAAATAAAACAGAATTCAACTATAAAGAGTTTCAAATAAAAATCTACTGCCAGAGCAAGGTTAAGTCACCCAGATAAGGGTTCAAAATCGATCGACAATTGAATTAATAACACTAGGGGACAGGATTTCGGTGCCTATGTTTAAGCGTCCTGAATTCGAATCATTTGCCAGATTTTGTCTATCATCGCTTGTTCCAGTGATATAGCGTGTGGAAATTTGAGACTGAACGATTATGAGTAAAGTCCATCATTGAAAACTGATGAACCAAAAAATCTAAATTGGAAAAAAACTGATTTAGACTCTATTTAATATCCTCCATTCTATCGCAGATTCAGATTTTGAACTAAAATACTTTAAAAAAATTAAATTCTACAATTTTAAGAAATTCAAATAGATATAATTACAACTAGTGATGAACCGAATATTCGGTGAGCCGAATACCGCGCAAAAACCGTTAAGCCAAATATTCGGCTCACCGAATAGTTGAGCTAAGTATTCGAAAAAAAAAGTATTCGGCCGAATAAGCCGAATAGGTCGAATATTTATTATTCAAATTTATACAATAACAGACATAGTAAATTAAAAAAATAAAATATTCAAAAGTAAAGTTGAAAAAGCTTATGAACAATCATCAAAAACTTATGGTCTCAGTAAAATATCTTGGGAATATCCGTGTATCTTTCACTGTACATAGTTTTATGCTTTGATTATCGTTTATTCCTGCAGTAATTCTATAAAAACTTTAAATTTCAAAAATTTTATCTTTCTTTTTCCTCTTGAAGAATAATGCCTAAATTTGGTACTGTTCTGCTCTTGTACGTATGATAACGGGTGTTAAATAAAAAATGAAAATTTTTTCAATACCGTTCAGTAACTCAAATAAAAAGCGCAAAATTTTCTTCCTCCAAGAAAATTGCTCTTTGGGCTCCCTAGAAACAGTAGGCGTGTTTGGTTTTGCTAGTTTGAATTTAGTCAAAGCAAAGATGGCGTCGAAACAGCACGTGCTCTGCGCACGCATTGTACGGTTCTATGAAACGCATTTCCAGCAAGAAAAAAAGTTCACGGTGGCACATTTTAAGGAAAAAAAATGTACCTGTCAGTACGGTATATCGTATCCTGGGTTCCCTGAATGTAGAGCGGAAGGTCGGAAGTGGTCGTCCGGTGACGATAATGACGAAGCAGAGGAAGACATCGTTAAAGAAGCTGTTTGACAACAAGGACGCAACCAGCCTGCGTGACGCCGGTCGGAAATATGGCTGCTCCCACGTATTGATCCATCGTACCCTCAGGAATCGTCTGCAGGAAGAAGACGAGGTCGCCAGAGTACACGGAGGAGCAGATTGAGACGGTTAAATCACAGTGTCAGTGGATGACCAAAAAATACCGCGGGATGTCATTCTTTCTGGCTGGCTGGCGTAGCTTGAGGAGAAAAAGATACCGTTCGTGCCGAAAGATCGTAACCCAACAAACTTGCCCCAGTGCCGCCCAATAGAAGATTTCTTTGGCTCACTCAGTGCCCTAGTGCATAAAAACAATTGGACGGCCAAGAACACGAAGCAACTGACTACAAGAATCCGGAATTGTATCCGAACAAATACTGATACTGAAATCGAAAATAGCAATTTTTTTATATATGTGATTGAAAAAATTCTCATTTTTTATTTAACACCCATTAGTAAAAATATATTTTAGGTTAAAGATCATCGGTCTTTTTTAAACCTTTTTTAAAGATATTCGACCTTTATCTAATTCAGTATCAAACAAGCAATTTAAAACTGCTTGGCACCTGTTTTGACCTTTTTTCATAGAAGCGACAAGTGATGTGATGTCCTTTCAATAATTGGTAACTTTTGAAAATCAGAGAGATCCCTCGAGCTTAGTTCTTTTAGAAATGGAACAGTTGCGAATGTGTGTATCTCAAAAACCATTCGTTTGATCTAAATGCTTTCTTTGAAGGAAATTAAGGTAATCTTATGGTAATTCATTAAAAAAATTGAAAAAAATATTTATCGTTTTTTTGTAAGAACACATTCTACTTTTGTCTTGGTACCTCCCATCGGCCAGCGCACACTTTTTTCAGTCATGGCATTGATCAGTTTTTCAAACTTATACTTCTTCTCCTCCTTCAATTTTTTCTACATTTTGGTCCAATGCGACTTTTCTAAAGAAACTAAGGACAATTAAGTGGAAACAACTGTTTCGAAATAAATAAAACTTCATTATTTTTGAGTCACTTTTTTGAGCGTTTTTAATGGAATTTCTGCTGGAAAAATCTGACAATAACGAAGTCAAACCGTCATGAGATTGAACCTAAAGTATAATCAGTTAGTATAGATCGTAGGTTGCGAAGGGTACATACAAGATTACTCTTTTTAGGCATTTAAAAACAGTGAAAACCAAAGTTTTCGTTTTGAAAATTGTTGATTTTTTTCATAGGAGCAGAATAATAACAAATCATTATATTTTATATGAAAAAAACAGCAAATACATTCTTTGATATACTAGGGATCTTGCTACGAGCAGACATGGGATAGGATTCAAATGCTGGAATTTGTTTGAAATATGATTTTACATAAGTTTTGTCGTTCATCAGAAATCATCTGTCCCATAGCCTCGGTACCGGCTATACAACATACAAGCTCTGGAACTATAAACAAAATTGTTTGAGGTAAGGATTGATGATTCATTACTAGGCAACATTTTTAGCTTATCGGAGAAATTTTTTTAGACATTTCAGCGATCTACCCTTAGTTTTTCGTTTAATGAAAATTAAAATTGCTGGTATGAGACATGACTTCCCTGATCACCCTTAACCGTAGTTGCTGATCATGTGCTTCACTCCAATGCTTGATTTGAACTTTGTGGGCATTTTAGAATTTTCCACCACTCACGCACAGTAATTCTTAGAATAATCAACGGTTTTGTCAGCTGTCAATTTCATAATGATGGATTTTTGAAGGAAACAGTGCAAAATTATATTTTTTTTTTCTTTTGTATCATAAATATCTCTAAAACTCCTAAATTTTGTAAAAACTTTAAATTTCCAACTATTTGTACTCTTGTGCAGTTCGGCCCAAAAAGTGGACAAATCGATTAAATGAATTTTTTCAAACCCATTTTAAAAAGTTATTTCGAAAACAAGAGCTGCTAGAAAATATTGAATTTTATATTTGGAATTAGTGCCCCCAAACTTGTCTAATTCAGTTTTTAAGTTCTTTGCACCTCGCCTAAATGTAGATTTTGTTGCCTTGTGTAATTTGAATAAAGAGCAATATTTGTATTTGTTATTATTTAAACGGCTTAAACTTTGGGAAAAATAATGAGCATTTTAATAATCACTAAACTCATTAATTGTATCTATGAAAAACAAGAAGAACCCATCTTTAAAACTCGGAAATCGAATGTTGAATTTGAAAATTGAAAAATAAAAGACCATATTCGTTATTTGTTATCAAATTTTTCAAACCTCTGAGTCAAGCTCCTTGGAAAAATAAACTAAGTATTTGGATTTTTGATCAATTGGAGTTTCCAAACTGTGGAATTTAAAATTTATCCTAAACAGTGAAAAAATTTTTTTTCCAAATCAAAGGATTTTTGATTAGTATCTCACAAAAATTATGATTTGTAAATTTTTATAACTTTTTGAGAGTTTGAAGGTATTCAACGTTACTTTGCCAATTTTTTTTTCGGTTGCTTAACCCATAAGAGATCTTCAAAACCAAAGAGGTAAAAGGGCAAAATTGGTCAATTTTAAGTTTATAATGCATAACAATTTTTTATGTGTTTTTAACTATATTTGATGATATTTTCAGAATTATAAAATTTTTCCTCAATACCTTTCCGAACGAATGAAAGTTATAACTTTTTGAAAAATGTATGAAAAACAAGGAAAAAAAAAGAAAACTTTGAAGCGCGTTTTCTCGAAAACAGCTTTAATCCACGTATGACTGATTGGGTCTAGGGGCCTCATATGTCACTTGTATGTTTTCCCATATTCTAGAACTTCTGAAAAGTTGTATAGGTTTTTAGTTTTGGCGGCTTCTAAAGAATTTTTTTTTATATTCGCTGAATTACGAATCCTGAATTAATTTATATTTTTAAGACCCCCCGTCATAAATAGTCAAAGATTGAATAAATTTTAAACTTTTAAAATATACTGTGCTAGTTTTGATAGCTCTTTAGAGCAAAACATTTAATTTTTTCTCCTCGATGGCCGGGGCAATGCACCACTTTGGTCCGGCGTTGATAAGGACAGACATTCAGTGGTATTTGAAAATAATGAGATCAACGTGAGGGGCAGAAAATACTAAATTCACATCATTTGGGATCGAAAGCTCATACTCGGATGCTGAAAGGACAGTTTGCGTTTATAAAGTTGATCATCTTACGCAATATCTCTTCCTTGTTCTTAATTATTTCAGCATGTTTCCTACTTAAACCCTGGAAAGATGTTCAAATCATAAATTACAAGTTGGGAGACAGTATTCAAGAATTGATATCAACATTAAATCTACAGCAGTCTGAAAAAAAAATTTAATGGGAACAGATACACTGATGGACAAAAGTATATGACACGACAGATGCTTACTCATTGTATTAAATTCAATTTACAGTAACTAAAAATAGTTTGTAGTAATTGTACATTTTTTAATTTAAATATTTTCTGGGGGAAATGTTCTATACCTAAGGGCTTGAAATTACCTTGAGCTTGAGCTTGAGCTTGCTATCAACTACGGTCCACCTGCGGCCCCTCCTGGCCAATGGCATAATGGTTGCACTCCGTGATTGGCTCGAGATAATCAACATTGCACAATGAACCAAATGAAAGGTGCTGGGAACAAGCATCACAATCTCACTGTACAATTTTGAGAATCTCACTTTAGCATAGGAACCAATAACGACGCCGGCCAAGTCCATATAGTCGATAGGAGGAAGGGAAGTGCAGCACATGTGATGATTTGTTTTGCGGAGACCGGTTGTACGCCATCCCTTCACAAATCTCACGCTGAGTGATTGGGGGTCAGGTAATGTAGCACGGACTGTCACCTTGGTAAGTGACGTAGCCACTAAAGCCTACGCTACTATGCTCCTAAAGTCCCTAAGTTTCCTTTTGAAACTCCTATTTTATCCTAATGAGGCGAATTTTGTAAACGATAAAATTTTTATTTTCAAAGATTGTCAGCAAATTTAAACCAATTTTGAAATCTAACTAAGGTTATATTTCTCGCAACGCAAAATTGTGTAGCTCATTCCCTAAACTTATTGAAACCAACTCCAAATAGTGCTTGATTTGTAAAAGCACTTTTATTATTGAATTTAAAATTTTAATTGCATGCAAGCCTTAGCAACAAATGTTGGAAAGTAAAAACCGATTAATAAATACAATGTTGTTATGATATAACTTAAATGCAATTTTTTTTGTATATTTGTGACACTTTACCAACGTTTTAAATGTAATTGATTTTATTGATTGATATCAATTAAGAAATCTATGATGCTAAAATATATCATCTAGATCAACACATCTTCCGTTGGAACAATTACGGTCTAATCCATTAAATGCCACCTAGTCAATAATAATAATAAAAAAACACTAAATCAGAGAAACCGTATTCAGAAACATAAAGTTCAATAAAAAAAAACTTTGTGATATTTCATAAATCAACTTCAATCAGAACCATAACCGAAAACTGATTAATTATTCATTTAACATACTCAATTCAATGGCTATTCGATTATTTTATTGAAATTGGTTTGCCATATTCTTCTAACATATCTTAGCCTCAATTTGAAGAAATACCAAAAAAATATTTTTTTCAAGTTTTGATTGTAACGCATAATAAAAAGCTCCCTAACTAAAAACTGAAAAGACTATCAGATGTCTCTATTTAAAAAGCACTTTTAATTTTAATTGAAAAGATTTTCCATTAAATTATAATATCTGAAATCATCCTTCGGAGAAGAGCCGTGTTCATCTCTTGTAAAGCAGCAGGATTAATAAGAAAGGCTAACGATTAGCAATATCAATAACAAATAACTTTTTGAACGTATGTGATTGTGGCAACATTTTAGTTGAAATATTAAAGGATTGGAACTGAGATTATACCTAAGGGCTTGAAATTACCTATACTTAACTCTTCTTCCATAAGGAGAAGAGAATATGTTAAAACAACTGAAATTTCAACAGAACACTGAAAGTGTCGAATACTTATGTCCATCAGTGTACGTATGTATACTTCAAATTTTACTTTAACAGATGTGTTTTTTTGCATCTTCGTCTTAAAAGTGACAGAGCAATGACAGTTACAGAAAAAATGGCCTTCCTAAGACGAACCCATCTTGTGCTGAATGCGCTTCAAGTGCATCTGTCGGTCAGAAGACCATGAACAGAAGCTCCAGGTGTTGACCATTAATTAGAAACTTGATAACCTCAATTAAAGCTCTGCTTCTTGGAAAGTTGACTTGTATAATTTACGATTATTCGGCTAAGAAAAACAGCAAAAAAGGTGAGTTAAATCTTCTACGGTGTATGTGAACATCTAAAATTATAATGAAATGACCAATTTTTAATAGCCAGTATCATCAATATACTAAGAACGTCATCTCATTGGACCTCTTATCGATTGGACCCTGATAGTTTTGTCTCGTATTACTCAAATTGCTGCTTCGATTTTTTTTTCTTCGATAAGCTTCGATCAACCGCGACTGCTAGTCGTTAAAACTAAATTAGCATTAATGATTGCTTGCAGCGAAAAAAAATTGATTGACTCGACAAATCGCAAAGCGGCAATAAAAATGTTTGCAGCCTTTCTTCCGCCAGCGAAGAACACCGACAACGAACTAGCTATGTCGGTACAACATCTCGACAAGATCCAATAAAATGGACTCGCCTTGATGAAGAAAAAATAATCAATGGCTACCAAATTCCTTACCAAACCACCAGTGTTTTCACTTTCTAACAGCACTTTAATAGCCGCAATTCAGATTCCTGGACGTTGTTTTTTCTTTCTTAAGTTTTCTATCAACAGAAGCTGCAAGAAGAGCAAAAAAACGTCGTCACTTTGAAGTGGGCGCTCTGCTATGTCTCCAATTGTTTCCCCCGGAGGGAATTTCAAAATCCACACAAAACATATGCTAGCTCCCACCTCTGGCTGAAAGTTGAAAAAATGGCTCTGATACGAATAAGCACTTGGGGGATGTTTTTTTTTCTTCCCATTTTTGGGTGATCTTTTCGATCAACCCAAGACATAAATATTTGCCAAGCAATTCAAATTGCAGCAGCTTCCAGCGACAAATTAGCAAACAGTCTGCGGGATTGGGTGGTTTCCAGCTGGGTCTTGACCGGAGGAACGAAGTGGTGGGACCCATTCTCTTTGCCAATTTTGGGCCTCCACATGCTATGAACGAACGCTAAACATGGAAAATCACTTGAGACTGGGTAAACTTTAATAAATGGCTAGGCAAAACCCCTATAGCTTATCGAAAGCAGGCGACAATCGATAATGAGCCACGGCACAAGTGAGTGCCACCTCAAGGTGACAATTTCTCAATCAACCGTTTAGGTATTTGGTTTACGAAATTTTTTTGGCTAGAAAACATTGACTGACACAGGGCGTGTCATGCTGTGATGCAATAGACTGAGTCGATTTCGGTTCATTTTTTAATTTCTCAAACCCTGGGGTCTTAAAACTTTCGTTTGGTTCAAAACTCATCCATTATTTTTTGCATAATTTTTAAGTAACGTTTACATGAGTAAATTTGAACTTTTAGGTTTGTATGGGAGAATTGAATATTTTGTACTGAAAAATCAACATAATTTTTATTTCTCCTGTGGAGCCGAGCATGTTTATGGTTTTTGTGCCAATCCATAAATTCTCTAAAGGAAATTTTCCGCTGAACTACTTTGAACATGATCTTACCTTCGTATCGTATTAGGCAAAAAAGTAATTAGCAGTTTAACAGAGGTATGTATGTCTTTTGGCATTCAAAAACAATAAATTCTATTGACATTAAAATGACATCACTGCTGGTATTTACTCATGTAAACGTTATTTTGAAATGTTGCAAAAAATTATGAATGAGTTTCGAATCAAAACGAATCTTTTAAGGCTCCAGGGTTTGAAAAATTTAAAAATGACCCCAAATCGTCTCAGTCTAAGGGTGAAATGCCAGAAAAATCAAAATTTTCAATCATCATTCAAATCAATATGAAAGCGTCCAATGAAAAATAAAATGGTGTACAAACTTCACAAGATTTGAATTATACAAAAAATATTCTAATATCAATTTTGAGCATAAAATAGCCTATACGATGATAAACTATCCATTTACACAAGGGAACAGCACTTTCGATGCCTATGCTTTTAAAACTGATTTTGGAGAATTAAGCGTCTTAAATTCGAATGTTTGGTCAGGTTTTAAGTTTTAGTGACATTTTGATTAGAAGTTTTAAAATTAATCTATTGAAGGAAATTAATTAATTATAATTTATGCACAATCAACTATACATGAAAACAAAAACTGTTATTAATTTAAGGTTGCCAGAATTTCTTCAGCTTGTATCCGGGCTATTTTATCTAAAAACCTGGCAAATTCCGGATGTTTGTTTTCAAAATGTCGACCAATAATCCGTGCCAATTTCGTCAAAACCCAGGAATTACTAAACACAAATGAAGAAAAAAAAATTGAAAATATATTTTTTCATCATAACTTATCAGCAGTTTTAAAATCGTATTTAAAGCTTTCAAAAATCCTTTCATGATCAATTAATTAAACATGCACAAAAAAATTCGTTTTGGGCGCAAAAAAAACCTTTTACTACACAATTTGTCTTTTTTTGTTTAATTTGCCAAATAAAGTTAAATGCTTTGTTATTCTCCATTCAATCAATAATTGAGATTTTATCAAGATATTCTAGTATCAGAGGTGAAGGCTTTGAAAAAAATGTATAATTCTGAAAAAATTGTATAAATATCATTTTTACCTACTATTTTGGAGATCACATAGAACTTTTTAGTATTTGATATTAAAGGTTTAAATTCATCTAACCACTTTATTGAAGACCGCAAAACCTTTGGACTAATGCTCTTAAAAATATCTGAGACTAAATATCAAAAATATTTCCTTATTTTACGGAGTAGGAAAAAATAGGAAAAATGCACTTTCAATAACCTTTTTCTTGCAAGGCAAAATAACTAAAAGTCGTGAAGATAGCTGACCATTCAACTATTTAATTTGCTGCACTTCTGTAAAAAAAAGCACATACTTCTTAGCTCAATCATTATATATTAAACTAATTGCTTATTTTACTCAGTGTACTAAAGTTATTTAAAATCAATCGCCGCCGACCGTGGCCTAGAGGATAGCGTTTAAGTCATCTAAGCCATAGGTCATGCGATTGAGTCTCGGTCACGGTCTTTCTGTGAGCATGTGGTGTTAGCATTAGCAGGATGCTAGACATTATATCTTTAAAAGATGTATGCTTCAGTAGACCGATGCAAGCTTTGTATTATAATTTCAAATTTATTCATTTTTACACCTTTATTTGTTTGTTTGGCATTTATTTAGTAACGTAAGAATGATATCCTTATTAACTAAGAGAAAAGTGCACAATCAATTTTTTCTTGAAGGTTGTATTGGATTTTTCCAAAGTCAGTGAATTTGGTAGAGAGTTCCAATATGTTACATCCCTTACAAAAAAAAACTATGCCCATATAGTACGGTGCGGTGAAGTGGTAGTAAAAACTCCATAAACCGAGTATTTCTTAGTTTAACGAGTTTAGAGCAAGTTCACTGGTGTTGGGAAAAAGTGGTAGAAATTTTGACATTTTGAAAATTTTACCATGCAAAAATGTTTTCAAGATCTTTGGCCGTTGTATTTTTTTACAACACTGTTTCTATTTCAGCCGTTTGTGATAGAAATATTGCTATTTTTGCATCACAGCATGCGAAAAAAGAACACGTGTTGTAAAAAAAAACTAGAAGGCCACAGATCTTGAAAATGTTTTTGCATGGCAAAATTTTCAAAATGTGCCGTAAGTGTCAAAATTTCTACAACTTTTTCCCAACACGTGAACTTGCTCTTATTGTATAGATATTGAGATTCTTTGGTTGAATCGACTTGATCAAAAATAAACAGCATCTAATTTTAGGGAAATTCTCAAATGAACAACCGATGAGGCGGGATTGAAGGTATGAAACGTGATCGAAACTGTTTAGATCAAATACAAATCTAACGCAAGCATTGAGTGCTACACGAAGCCTGTTCAAAACATTTTGGGAAACTTGGAAAACAAAAAGTCACAAGATATAAAATGAGTAAAAATGAGATTTTTAAGAAGTTTTAATCTTAAATCTGTATTAAGAAAGTTTACATTGTATTTTAGAGATTTTAGCGTTGTTTGGTTTTGATCACCGCACTTTTCTATGGTTGTCTTTGATTGATATTTTTCGGTGATTGAATTATGAAAAAAAATAAAACTGCTGTTTTTTTACGTTTCAGCCTACTGAACTTTAGCCATCTTCAGAAAAAAAAATTGTTTTTGTTGCACATTGTTGTATAACATGGGCATCCCAGATAAAAATTGACTGAATTTTAAAACCGACCCTAACAGCTTGTTGAAAATATTGGATTGCAGTATTATTGATAAAAAGCGAAATATTTGATACATTACTTTGGTTGATAATAAGGGCTTGTGTTTTTCTCGCCATGCTCACTATGCTCGCTACCTCGATATGCTGCAAGTCTAAAATTCAACTGTACATTGATTGTTTCTTCGCTAAGATTAGAAAAATCAAAATATAATTGAACATCATCAGCAAAAATGAGAATTAAGCAATGTTTAAAAATATTTGGAAAGTCATAAATATACATTGTAAAAAATATTGGACCCAGTATAGAACCTTGGGACACACCTGATGTGAACGAGCACTGGAATCGATCAGATAGATATGATCTTATTAAATTAATCGCAGAAATTTAAAACCCAAAATATAGCTTAGTAAATAGTAGAGCTCAATAGGTTATACAATCAAAAGCTTTGGAAAAATCTAATAAAATAAGAATGCCCGATTGAGGCTTATCAAGTTCAGATTGAAAATCACTAATGAGCTTATTTTTTGATTCAGTAACTGCTGATTTGTTTCTTTAAAACTTTTTCAAATACTTTTGATAATCCGCTTAGAATACTAATTGGCTGTAAGTTTCCATTCGTATTCAATACGATATTTTTTTCTAATGGGAACGATTTTCGCATTTTTCCAACTTATTCATTGTTACAATTTTATTGAAAAGATAGCTCAAAGGTTGTATGATGCTAGGCAATGTTTTTTGATAAATTTCAAAGGAATATCATCCAACCCAACAAAATATTTGGAAGCGATTCTTTCAGTCCCGAGTTAGCACATGGAGTTTTAATTTTGAATGGGGTAGCAAGAGTTTTCATTCAAAGATCGCCAGAAATATACTGAAAGTTTTAAACAATATATCTTTGGATTTTAAATATTTTTCCAAGTAAAATTTTCAGTACAGGAAATGAATTTACCGGGAAATCACTTGATCCCAAAAGATGTTTAAAAATAAGCATTGAGAAACATGTCAGAAATTCGGGTCGCCTCCGGCGCAATTTCGTCTTAAATCACTCTCTAGGTCTAACACATTTTATTTTACGACCCACAAAACTTCTAACTCGTTTTACTAAGAAGTGTGTCTAAACAAGTTCAAAAATTGAAACCAACCATTTCAAAACCAACTTCAAAATTCATTATAGAATACTAGTTTTTCACACCACAAGTTGGTAGTCATGTGAAAGGCGTTTAACACTTACGATAGTCAACCGATTTTGCTAAATAAAAATCAAATCCTTGTATTGATGACTTTATAACTAATCACTTTGATTGTAAAAAAGTGTAAATGTCATTCCAAATTTTATGCTGATATGAAATATTTCTCAAGAAACAAATTTCAGCCACAATTGTATTTTGTGTTTCTCATTCTTCTGAATCCTCAACTCCATATAACTCCATATTTAAGAATTTCATTTTTGACTTTTTTGACAAATCTTAAAAACATAAAAAAAAATAAATGAAAAGGTTTTAAATCGAAAGATTCACTTTTGATTCCACTTATGTAAAGAATCCAAATTATTCAAAGTAGCAACTTTAAAGCTAAATTTTAATGCATAACATTCATTAAATAAGTATTTGCATTGTGCTTTCAATATTTACACAAAACTTCAAATTTATTATTTTTATTTTGATGAGTTTCTTATTGATCATTCAAGAAATCACCCATTTCCCAAACTGTACTTTGGAAATAGATGCTTTCAATGATGATTCATAAATATATGAAGAAATTATTGTGAACTTCCGAAAGAACTAAAAATGATGTTATCTCTGATTTTGATCACTGGTACTTTTGAAGTTAAATTAATATTCAGTAGTTTTTCGATTTTATCACGGTCAAAATAGATTTCACCGTGAATATGGCGAAACCGTGAATTTGGCGTAACTGAAAATCAAAGTGGGAAAATGTATTTTTATGGTCTTTCATCAATAAATTAATAGTGTTTTCAGTAGTGGAAACGTTTTGAATCAATAAATTTTGATCAAAAGATGTAATTATCAAAGTTTACTAAACACTAAGGATCGATGTCAGTTCAAATTATTAATCTCTAAAGCAATTTTATGATTTTTTTTTTAAATAAAACCATGTAGAATATCAATTTGATAGACTGCATCTAATTAAAGTGAATTATTCAATTTTTATGGAAACTCAACAGTCGTTATCTCTTATGTCGATTTTGAAAAAGAATGCAAAGAAGAAGCATCAAAAAAATTTGATTCTGTAAATTTCAAATTTAAATTTTTTTATCTTCACACCTTCGATTAACAAAACAGTTAACCTTTTCGAAAAATTATTTGAAATTTTCTAAACTGAGACTTTTAAAGTGTGTTTCTTGAAATTTGCTTTATGGGCAAATAAACCATTGTTTTCCATATGTAAAAAAACAGAAATCTTAGTCCTTTTCACATATTTTAAGTCAAAGCTGGAAAATTTTCACTTCGATCATCCAAAATTATCCATTCGGACAATACTAAAGACTGTCCTATCAGGATTGCGCACTCGACCCTTTCAAAAAAAAAACCAATTAAAAAATGAAATCAGAGACACTTTTCTCTTTTCAAAAACGCATATGTACATTCACTCACATCTTTATATGATTTGCATAACCAATAAAGTTAACTTTTTTCGGGCGGCTAATCAAGCACAAATAACAAAACTAATATTAGCGTGACGATAAAATACTTATTTTGATCATGACAAATGTTTTTTTAAATCCAAATGACGATTTTAAACACTAAACAGCTAAAGTTAGCAGTTCAATGGCATTTTCATGTTATTGATTACCTATATACCATAACATGAACCCTAAAAAAAATCATGAATAAAGACGCTCTACACTTTTGAAAGAAAATTAAGGTCCTGAAAATGGTTTCTGAATGATTTCTAAAGCGTGATAAAATCGAAACATTAACAGTGATAAAACCGAGCATGAATTTGGCTTTTAATTTTCTGGACGATTTAATACGCAAATATTTTTTCTTCCATACAACTTTCTATACAAAATTGAAATGCGTTGCGCTTATTCAGGCATCAAACAAATCATTCTCAAATTTACACTGATGCTTGGTGACCCAAAGGACGTCGAATAAACATATGGGAGCAAAAAGTCATTTATTGCATCGGTCTAATGCTTTGAATTTTTTGCCAAAATGTGTGTTATAATAACGCTCCACTGCATACGAACCCAATTTTTTTTTTTAATTGTTTTAGCCTAACTCAATACTGTTAAACATTTAAAAACTAATTCAACCCATCAAATATACAAAAAAAAAACAATTAAAAAATCTGAACATTGCTTTGAAAAACTAATTCTAATTTTTTTAACTTTGGAACGATTAAAAACAATATTAAAAGTTTTTTTTTTAATTTGCTAAATTTTCTTAGTTGGAAGTCAATCAAGTTATTTCAACAATTTTTTATCTCCACGCATTTACAGTTCATACAAAAAATGTTTCTATTTGTACCAATTCATCATTACATTTATATTACATTATCACATTAAAATGAACTGTTCAGAGCCCTATAGTTGACTAGATATTTAAAAATTATATTAATAAGACTTAAATTTGCTGAGTATTTAAAAAAGGAGAATGTCCTTTAATATCAAAAATATTTTAAATTTGAAACTAAAAACAATCCTAAAATTAAACGAATTTTATAGAGAAGGAATCTCTGCGATGGAAGACTGCATTGATTTGCCTCTGAAGTTAGAGATGATTTTGTAGGCCATCTCTTCGATCGATTCAATGACCACAGTTCGATGAAGATCGTCGGTGCTGTGCCAATAAGAACTACATACATAAACGCTGGTCGAAACACCTATTTGAAGATGAGCATCTTATTTCTCAGGCACAATCTGGATTTCCTGTTGATGAGAGAATAAAGAGATTTAGTGAATTTATTACATTTAGATTGAATATCTTCAATGTGATTTGCAAAAAATGGTTATAAAGCATGTTAAGCCCTTGTTAATCTCAATGAAGGGGACCTTTCAAATTGAACTACTATGTAAAAGCCTGTAGAAAATCATCCATTGGGCATTTTTGCTAGAAAATTTGCTTACAGATTAATGAAACGGTGAACGATACGGTGGAAAACAACACCGTACTGTGATTTCAGTGGTATGTTTAATGATTAATCAATCCTTTACAGTTCTGATTATCGACAAAAAAGAATGCGATACCAAGTTATTGATAAAATTGAAATATTTAAAATTCTGATCTAAAAATGTGATTTCTATAGCACACAATACGACTAAAGCGTCAACTAACAGTGATTTTAGAAAACTTCTGAAAAGTAAACAGCAAATAACCGGTTTAGGCTCCAATTGCAAATTTTCTGACCCGATTTTTATTAATACATAATACTGTTTTGGTTTTTTTTTTCAAAACAACTCGAGCTACGAATTATGTATGCATTATGATTTTTTTTTCCTTAAAAGCTTTCCTTAAGCTAGAAGACCGCCCAGTGACTGTCAGTTCTGAATGATGTAGTAACTATATTAGCAACGGCGGTGTCTATAAATCACTGTCTCTACATAATCTTGAAGTGCAAGCGATAAGTCAGCGATGCAAAGGAGCCGCCACCGCCCGAGTTGATTTGTTTCAGTTGCTTTTACGCATATATGCTGTTAATAATGAATATGCAACCTGTTTGATTCTAGAACAAGGATAATTGGTCCTGCGGCATGCATACTTACTAAACATGCTGTGAGATAACCATATACTTAGTTATTATCGTGACGGCAGCTCAACATGGGGTGCCACTGCGAAGAAATACCAACGAGTACAAAAAGAAGAAAGTAAATGTTCACCTGTACGGGTTCAGCAAAAAGAAGTGTTTTCGCGATAAAAATCGTAGTCAGGTACCACTGATGTCGAGTAGATCGTTGCGATTTATTACTGTTGATTTTAACAAAGGTCTCGAAAGTAAGGTCGTTTTAAGGATTTTGTTTGTATGTTGTACGTACTGCTGGTTTTCTTAATTCCAACTAACCATTAGTGCCTGCTATCCAATGTAAAAAATATATGTACCTACTATCGACCTTTTTCGAAGGCTGGGAAATGTCAAGTTGGTAACTACTCAGTTGCAAGGACATCGTAAATCATAGTTTTTCACATGGTTTATTTCTTATACATTCATGGTGTAGAACTTGTAATACATGGCTGGAAAAACCAGCAATTTAAATAAATTTTCAGGAATTTTTATTCGTAAAAAAATACCCTAGCTGAGCAACTACAAATGTAACTTAAACTTTTTAGATTCAGATCGACTATCACCCAAAGTGAGATGAAAACCACTAATGTAAATCCTAAATGCCGTTAAACGTTCAGACCCAAATCCAATTCCCGACACATTCCAAATTAAGTCGCGGCGCGCCGGTAGCTGACAGCGTACAACCCACGCTCATACTTGAAGAAATGGATCCGTTTCGGTAAGCAAAACAAAAAAAAAATATCTACAGAGAAACCAAGTGTTACCAAAGGCCAAGAGTTTATGGGCAGCTGCTAGCTTGCTAACTCGAAGATCATTAAAATTGTTTGATAGATATGGTAGCAAAAAAGGGCAACTAAGTATTGAACACACATTTGTTGCCGAAATGGTAACCGTGCAAATTTTTGAGACTGGCTCCACTGAACCAGAAACCATAAAAACGATTAGTTTGTTAGGCTGTGACATTGTGATTATTTAGTTGTGTTGAAATGTATGACACGTTGTTTAATCTTATCGGTTACAATAGAAACGACCTTCTTATCATTTTTTTTAAATAATTTTAAACATTAGTTATACTTAAAAGAGTGAAGAGTAATTAAATGTATCCTTAAAAAAAAGTTATTTATGTGAAAAATTCAAAGTGATTTAATGTGATGATCCATTGAAAAATTCAAAATAATGTGGTGATGATATTTAATACCAAATTTGGGAGAAGTCCGGTTCGGCCTGGTTGCCCAGATTTCATTTAAAATATCCCGGGTTTTGCCCGGATTTTTTCACTTTATTTTCCAAATCAAACTATATGTCCGAATCAACTTTATGTGTTGATATTTTTTTAAAATTTTGCGTCCAATATAACATTTGTTTAGCAAGTTTTATAAAAATAATCATGAGAGGTTTTTTGGCTGCCTAAAATAAGATTTAAAGTCTGCTGTTAAGTTTTGATGATTTTTTTAGGTTTTGTTTTTCTTGTATATCATTGAGAGAATTTCCAGGTTTTAACCAAATTTGCTTGGATTTGAAATCAAATGCCCGGATTTTGACAAGTTTTTAGATAAAATAGCCTGGAAGGTCGGTGGCTCCACTCGATTATCCCAAAGTTAAGCCTTAAATCCTGGTTTAATAGAGTGGACCTGGGTCGGGATTTTATTCGTATATTTTCCCGTCTCATGTCCAATTATTATTCCTCAGACGCGGAACTCTATCGTTTTGACATTGTTGGTAGCCATTTGTGTGGTTGCGGCCAAGGTTACCATGACATCGAGCATATTGTCTGGTCGTGTGAGGTCCATCTTGTCGCCAGAACGGATTTCATAGACTCTCTTCGGGCCCGAGGAAAATCATCTAACATTCCTGTGAGAAATGTACTAGCTATGCTAGATTTGGACTACATGTTTGAAATCTACCATTTTCTAAAAGCTATCGATCTTCGTCTATAATTCTATTTTATCTTCATATTTCCCTTCCTATCTTCTTTTTTTCTTTTGAAAAAAGTGCTAAGCTAAGAAAACGATTGTAAAAACAAAGAAACAGACCAAACTTAAAAATACTTCAAACGAGTTGAGGAATGAGAACCAATCTTTGAATTTTACTAGTCTGAAAACCTTCACTAAAGAAACGGGACCAAACATGTATGTAAAACAATTCTATTAAATCAAATTATGATAGTACACAATATTAAGAGCTTCAGGAAGCAATCTAGGACCATTTTTAATCGTTGCTAAAAATAGGTAATAAAATAAGCATTACTGTTTCAATGGCATTCATTTTAAAAAGAAAAATCAAATTGAGAAATTCTTGAAAAATATCTTTCATAGATCTTAAACACACAGTTGAAAGAATGTTATAGAACATGGGTGGCCAACATTTTCAACAGGCAGACCAAATTTCAAACATGAGATTTGCTGGCGGGCCAAAAAAACAAATTGTTCTGGAGTATTGAAAGAAAAAAATAGCAACCGATACCTATTCGAAAGCCAGAAAAAATCATTTACCTAAGTCACATCGAGTATTGATTCATCTAAATAAGTCATTTTTGTTACTTGCATATTTTTTCAAATTTTGATAGTAGAAATATTACTCAATAGGAAATTAAATATCCCTTCCAACTTATATATGTAAAAACGTCTTTTCGAAGGATTTAAAATCTCTTCGGTTTATTCATCTCCTAAATGTCAAATCGCGTACCTACAATGATCATTTGGTCAATTTTTTGGTCTATAAATAGAATAATTCCAACTTGATTATTTTATAGTCATTGCACCTTTTTGAATTTCAAATTTTGCTTCAAAAAGTCGTTCTTCTGAGAGATTTTTCAGTACTGAACCGATTCCAGTAGAATTCTACTACCCAACTGTAATTTTTTGTTTAGTTTTTCATTATTGATGAACATACATAAATACACACGTTGCTAATTAAAAATTTTTGAATTTGTTATTATTTTTATAAATCTACCTTTTTCTGATAAAGCTTAACAAAAAATAACAACTTGGAAAAACTTACCGAGCAAACTTTCTACATTTATCATAAATTGCAAAAGTTTTTAAATTTTGATGGATGGACGAAGTCTTTGAAATAGAATTCAAGTTACGAATGGTTCAAGTTGTTGTTTTTTACCATTTTTATACGATTTCGATACGATCTTTCTATCTTTCTAATGTTCCAGCCTCCTCAATATTAAAACTAGAAACCCGCTGTATGTTATATCCTAATGATATGTAGTCACCAAAACCCAATATGAAAACATTGAAAAATGTATGAGGAAACTCACAGATAATGTGTCAAATTCCGTACAGTTTAGATAATTTTAAAATTGTAATTCTTTTTAATTCAGTGACGGTAGCCTGTTTTGTAAAATTGTATGAGGCCCTTTAGAGCCGGAGGGGTATACACTATCGATTTTAAGTGAATAATGCCAAACGATTGTCCAATGGACAATGGACGATGTCCATGTATTAAATTATATTTGGTGATTTTTTAAGATTTTAAAATTATATTCGCATACTTTTACGTTCGAAAGAAAATTGTAAATGTTCGAAAAATGTATGGAAAATGGCCAAACGCAACAATTGATAAGCGTGTTTTCTCGATATTAATCTTTATACACGTTTATCCCTTTGGCTTATATCAATTCAAAAAGATTTTCAGATCTTTGTTGAATTTAGTAAGTGTAGATTTAAAAATATTCAAATGATATATGTAGACCAAAAAAAGGGTTCAATTCTTAGAGCATGGCCACAAAAAATTGGTCACGGACCATGGTTTGGCCACCCATGTTATAGAATGTCACAAGTCGAAAAAAATATTACAACATCGAAAAAAATACAACGACTATAATGGCCATGATGATGGCAATAGGTGTATGGGAAAAAAATCCTGCTCAAATTTTGAAAATGAACCATATACATTTCGTAGATTGGCCCAACAGACCGACTTGTGCGATATTTCTGCTCAATCGGATTTGAATAAGAATTGCCTCAAAGCGCTCAAAGTTTCGGATTTTTCATCCTAAAGGAAATTGGAAATCCGATATTGTAATTTCGATGCAAAATGACTTAGAAATGTATGAAACGTCGAGATCTTATTTAAAAAAAAACTTTACCAAAAATTGACTTTCGGGGACTGTTTTTGGAAAACCGGCCGGTTTTAGGAAAACCGACGGAAAGTCCAAAAATTCGGTCAGGAGATCCGGTTTTTGGTCAAGCTTTTTTACGAGATAAAACCAGTTCTCGATGTTTCATGCATTTCTAATTAGTTTGGCATCAAAATTAAAATTTCGACTTTTCATATTTATTTTGTCCCCGCTTCTGGTGATATTTGAGAATTAAAACACCAAAATCTTGGGGAACAACGCTTAAATCAAACCCGATTGAGCTGAAATTTGGCATATGGTCGATTGTGAAAATTAGACATGACCTATTTCGCTGCCACTCTAATGGCCATCGTTCAAAGCTCGTTATTGCATTGCAAAACCTTGATCAAAGAACAAATGATTCTTGCTGAATATTTCTCATTTTTGATACTTACTTAACAAACGCAAGTACTTTTTTCAAAATCTAACGAAATGATAGATATGGACAATTCCAAACTGAAGTTTGCAAATCAGGACTTCCGGGGCGTCGGGTCCGGCTGCGTTGCGGGCACTGTTTTCGGAATTGCCGGGCAACCGACTACAGGTTTCTTGATATCCGGGCGACATGGGAAATCGACTTTGCTTCCACCAATTTTGCCACTGTCTGTGGATTTTTGGTTCGAGTTGGTAGTTTGATTAAATATGGTTGGGAGCAGGGCGGAAACGTCGTTGAACTTGATCTTGTTTAGAAGCCAAGATCGTGGGATCATGACTTCCGGCTCTGGTTTTTTCTCTTCGGACGGGAATTTGTATCCTGGTGGTAGGAACTTGTTGATATCTTCGTTGAAGGCAATCGAGGGCTTGTTGGATGAATCTTCTTTAGAAGGTTGGTAGCCAGGTGGTAAGAACTTGCTGATATCTTCACTGAATACCACTTTAGATTCTTCCTTTGGTGGATTGTATCCAGGTGGTAGAAATTTGCTAACATTGATGTTTGTAACCCGGTGGTAAGAACGAAGAAAGGTCTACCGTCTAGGGTACCGTTTAGTTTGTCGCTGACCTTGATCTTGCTGATAAGCTCCTTGAGATTGTTTGTTGTTCGAATTTCCTCTTCAGTTCTGTTCAGTCGGAAGTCTTTGGGTAGCAGCGAGCGCAACTCTTGAATCGGGAGGCTGCTCTTGTAGGATCGACTGATGTTGGCCGGTCGGAATCGGTTTCCAATCTCTGGCTCCAAAGGCTCTTCGTTCAGTACATCTTTTGCGGCTTTGGCCAATGGCTCAGAAGTTGTACTGCTTGAACCGAACTTCTTCAGTTTGAAGTTGTTTTTCTGCTTATAATGAGCTGGAAGTAAGGCCAAAATGTCATCGACCTCATCGAAAGTTATCTTCTTAGCCAGATTCTCTACGGCAACGGCAGGTTTTTGAGCTGAAGACGTCGGACGAGGTTTTTTAGTCGTCGTAGCTCGTGCATTCGATTAGAACTTTTGAAAAAAAAACTGGTGGAAGAGACGAGGAAGAAGGTACTTTAGCTTCTTCAGTAATTGTCCGGTCAACACACCGCTTGAAAGCTCCGACTGAACTCGATCCAGCTTGTCAATGATTCTTTCCGTAGACTGTGACGATGCAATGACAGACTTTTCTGTCGTTGATGTTTCCGAATCATCAATCATGGAAATAACCGCTTCCTGTGGAGCAATCGTCGTCTAATCGATCTCTTGGCTGTTGCTGCTAATGGAAGTAAAATAAATGTCAATCTCATTCTCTCGACTGTTCTTTGTACAAGCTCCGAAAAACTTTCCTTCTTCTCTTCCTGTTTGACCTGTGTGAACGGCAAAAACCATGCTCCCGATACGCTTCGACTCGACTGTACTGATGCAACTACCACCCAATTTTCGGTTGTCACATTCGCAGTAAGCTCTGCTTCAACCGAACTGTTTGACGACGAACGTTCCGACGTACAAAGCTGATTTTAGAGGTTGTACTACATTTACCCGAAAACCATTGCCCAGAATGAAAAATCCCCAGAATTCCAATCGCCAGAAAGAACCATTCCCCAGAATTTTTTTCCCCAGACGAACCATTTTTCAGAAAAATTTTCGCCAGAATGTACCATTTCCCAGAAATTTTTTCACCAGAATGAACCATGTACCAGAAATTTTTTCGCCAGAAGGACCATTTCCCAGAAAATTGAAAACATTTATCCTTACTAGAAATTATTAAAAAAAAGGAATTGTTACAAAAAAACAAATGGGGTTTCATAACTTTATTCTTTTGCGGCAAGGCCGCAACCAACGAGGATGAGGGGGCTGAGGCGGCACGAAGCCGCCGAAGCTCCCAAATCCGAGGAGACCGCTGACCCGCCGTCGGAAGCGGCGGCCCTAAGACATTGGTCTAGGTCTGCCGGGGCTTCCTAGGTCTGCGTGAAAGCTAGGGGTGATCCCTTAGCCCCGTCCGCCACGCGACAGCGTGAAGGACAAAACGTCTTTCAAGTTCGAACGCGCAGCGTGAGGAGTCGGATACCAAAACGGTTTTTTAAAGGACCATGGTAAACATTGAATCAATTAAAGTACCCAAACCATAAACAAAGCACAATATTGGTTCTAAAATAAATTTAGTTGGAAAATTTCAAAGTCGTAGTTTCATTTAAAAAATCATTTTGAAAAAATTATTTTCGAATCATATGAAATATTCAAAAATTCATTAGAAAAAAAAATACTAAGGGAAAAAATCTGGGATTTGTGCCATTCTGGTAAATGTTCCATTCTGGGGAAAAAATTTCTGGTAAATGGTGCATTCTGGGGAATTTTTTTCTGGGAAATGGTTCATTCTGGGGTTTGATTTCGGGTGTTCCGGATCGTCCCAAATATTAAAAAGTTCTTCAAAAGTGGACTGTAAACACTTTTGGGACTTTCTGGGGAACACTTCAACTTAACACTAATTGATTGTTCACCTTTCACCGGGGTGCAATTAAGGCTACCCAATTGTCCTCCCTTTGACTCACTGGAGATGAAAATGGTGATATTGATCACCGTGGAACACTTTCTTCCGTAATAAAATAACCGACCGTTTTGGGAAAAAAGAACTTTATTTCCCAACTTAACTTTAAACCGAGCCGACGGGGGTAAATAAATGCAGCCGATGTTTGCTGTTTGGAGGTTGGTGCGAACTGACTTTATTAGCATAAGTAAACATCTCAAATTCCCGAATACGATCATATGATCGGTCGTAAGAGAGTGAGTTCTCAGGAGAGAACTCACATCTAGTTCAGCCGCTGGGGTGGTTCTTACTTTATAGCACATAGCATTACGTTCCTAAACATGCCGGCCCCCTTGAAACCATACGGGTTTCGAAACGAAAGGTTATAAATTCATCCTTAAATCTACACAATATTGTTCAACTACTCAATCACTAACATTATATAATATAAATTCAAAAAAAAATTCAAGCAAAAAAAAACTCAGATTAATGTTTTGTCAATCGATATGACCGTTCAACGCATCCAGACGATCGATGAAATTGGCCGCATCTCTCCGCTCCAAACTGTGTGATGATGAACGAACAGCAGGCCGACCGAAACCATGCACACACTCGGTACGGTTGTGCTTCTCGCTGATCTGCTAGCCCTCTTGCTTGGTGGTTTTGCCGTGCGAGAAACCAAAGGCAAAAAGTGATCGTATGCATCGTGTGTGGATAGGTAGGCCTAACACCGCTTGTGGTTTGCCTTTGTGACGGAATCTC
Organism: Uranotaenia lowii; assembly: GCF_029784155.1. Taxonomy (NCBI): domain Eukaryota; kingdom Metazoa; phylum Arthropoda; class Insecta; order Diptera; family Culicidae; genus Uranotaenia; species Uranotaenia lowii. Next base: position 180,614,291 of record NC_073692.1, on the reverse strand, counting down.
GCATATGCGATATGTGTACGAACGATTGTTGGGATTCTATTCCTCTCCTTTCGCTGCTATTGCTACTTGCTACTGCTGCTGGTGTGCATGGATGAGATCAGATGGATGGAAGGTAATAATTCTCGCTGTTTTTGGACCGTTTTCAGCTGGCTGGTGGATAGCAGCGACGAACCGTAGGCCGTGTCGATTCTCGATTTCGAACATTTTCCAAAAACTTTTCGAAGTTTGAAAATTCATTCGCTTATTGAGAATGGTTTTCGATGATGATATTCATTTATTAGTGGATGGTTGCATGGTGACCTGATGAATGGGGTGTCGATGAGATTTTCGATTACGATGAGTGGTAGTGAACCTACATATAAGAGAAGCGACGTCTCATACACAAAATTCCAATCGATACAAAAGAACTGTCAAAATCGATTCCAATCGATCCGAGCATTTTGTCGCAGAGCTTTTACCTTTCTTATTGAAAACTCAACCAAGGAAGGTATTGTGATTGTTGTTATAGTTCAAACAGATAATTTTTAAGCTGGTCATATGAATTTATGATTAGGTGCCTTTTTTTTCAATGCTTTGGTGAAACTTGTTCCTAGTTAAAAAAACTAACTGATTATTAACGAAATTCAAGTCATTCATACCGTTTATCGCGATACTTCGGGCATCGAGTTCAATGTTGTTTTGTTGGATTGAAGAAGCGTTCACTTTAGGGCTTGAACATTGCGCCAGAAAACAGTGCTGAGGATTTTTTTGTCCAAGATTTCGGCGATGTTGCCACATATTTTATTTTAGGAGGGATCAGATGTCGCTTCTCTTATATGAAGGTTCACTAATGAGTGGGGTATTTTTGTTGATGTTGTTGTTTAAGTCATGATGGGTGTGTAGGGTGACCAACCGATGACGGATGCGTAGTCGATATCATAACCTGTCGACTTTCGACCAGAGGTTGTAATTCGAATGTTTGGGCGTTTCGTGTCCGACCGATGACCACTGATCAATGTGTCAACCCGTCGATCTTCGACCAGAAGTTGACACCTTACCGAGTATCCGTTGTTGTAGTTATTGCCGCTTCTTTGGACAAATTCATGATGGGTTATGTCCTGGTATTGCCGAGATTAGGTGCTGACCATAATTGTTTCGACGCCGCAGTGTGTGGTGATGGGCCGTTAAAAAAACCGGAAGAAGCCGTTGGTGGTTCACGGGCGCCGTTTGAGGTCCATGAGGGTTCATGAAAAATATTCGAAAGACTTTAGTGTGTTTTTAGAATATTCACAGAGACATGCACCTTTTCACCATTTCTCAAATCTGACAAATACATTCCGACATAAACAGACATAAATACAGACTCAAAACTGACATTTTCTGACGATATCAGACTTGTTAATCTGACAAACTTCATATTCTGACTTTTAAAACTCTGACAGATTCTGACTTATGAAACTCTGATAGATTTCAATTTCCGACTCAGTTAATCTGACACGATCATTCTTGATCAACTGACATATGTTGTCGACATAATTGCTATCGCGGATGGGAAGTGGGAAGGTTATTTAGATGTCTCGGTCTAATATTATGTTTTTCGTGTTAACTTTTATCGATATATTGCTCAATGACTTTGCATAACGTAAACCATTCAACCAAAAACTTTGAGCTCGAGATTAGCTCCAACAACCGTTACATTGTCACCTATGACATTGTCTGCTTTCGACTTTTTCCAACGCTTTCCTTTTCGTCGATTTCAGACCGCGAGTGGTACCGTTTTTTTTTTCGTAGAATGTGTTGTGTGCTGATGGTTCTTCTCGACGTCTGCACTTATAGATTATCGATGAAGACGGAGGCATAACATGTGGGACATTTTAGTCATTCTGACCAACTGGGTCCACCGTCAATTCTTCGTTCGACAAACGACGATTGAGGTGCGACACGATGAAGCAAAATTTCAAGTGGTTTTGCAGTGATGCTGTCCGATTTCAGCTCGTATACGAAGCGATCTTAAATTTGGACCAATGTGGGTTGGCCTTTGACGAATTTGTTCTTCTCGCAAATCTTCAAGATGAACTGAAGAAATTCCAACAAATGACCGAGTGATGCGAGTTACTTCAGGACCTTCGTCCGATTGACTGATTTTCTGACGTGAAAACTGACATAGATTCTGACTGTAGTACTGAATGGGTTTCTGACCGATTTTCCGATAATGTTCTGAAAGGTTTTCCGAATGTTTTTCTGAATGGATTTCTGAAGAAGTTTCTGAATGTAGTTCTGACAAGTTTCCGCTTTGGGATCTGAATGTTTTTCTGACTAAACCAAATGATTTACTGACAGTTGCTGACCGATTTTCCGACATTTGTTCAGACACAATCTCACGAATACAAGATGGGCAATTTTCGTAACGACCGAGACAAAGCCTGTTCCGTGTAATCTCAACATTTCTGGAGATTTAGTTAATTGCAATACTACTATAGGCGTAGCAAAACTGTGAACACAATTGCAACGTTCTTGCAATCGTGTAATTTCGAAACCGATTTTCAACGCGAATGATAGCAGTCGACAACAAAAAAAAACTGACAAACTCATGCTCTGTATGGGTTACTGACTGATTCCAAAGTGTGCGAATGGTTATCTGTGGTGTACTGTGGGTAATTTTGTGGGTCGGGTGCTTGAACAACTGGGTACGAATTGGTGGATTGCTGTGTGTGTGGTTCTTCGATTTGGTGTGCGCTGAGTTTGTGTGTTTTCTCTACTTTGGTTCGTTTCAAACTGATTGGCATTATCGGGTCTGTTGCGCGTTGGTGGAACGGAGGAGGAGTAAGATGGTGAGTGAGGCCGAGAGAAGTAGCGAGGACTTTCATAATGCAAAAGTGTGTGGTGGTTCCGATGGCATTTTTGACAGGGACTTTTGGTACAATCTATGGCATAATGTCCAGGTTGCAAACACTTAAAACACAAGCGACGTTTGTGGACTTCCGAAAACCGTTCTGACACAGACCAACTCTTCAACGTCCGACACTGGTGGATGCTATGTTGAAAATCTCCGCAAATGAAGCAATTTTCTGGCTGAGGCTGAGATGTGAGATATGTAGTCGTGCTTCTAAACCGTCGATATTCTGGCTCAGGCGATCTTCTTACCCGTCGATACTGTGGCTCACGTGAACTCGTAAACCTTGGAAGCTGGGGCTCAGAGGAACTGTTGGCGACGAGAGATTGCAAAACCAAACATTGATCTCGGAGAAAATTCATCAGGTTGGAATAGGTTGGCACTTCTTTCGAATTGTGATGCGTTTCCCACTGCCGAAGTGTTACGGGATCCAGACGCATGCAGATCATGTGCGCCAACAACGTCGACCAACTCTCAGTGTTTTCCCCAATCTTGTCCAACATCTGCAGGTTTTTGTCGAAGTCACCGATGAGGCGATTCAAGGACTCGCTGTTCTCTCGACGAATTGGCTGAATTGCAAAAAGCGCATCCAGATGAGCCTTTACAATGAGTTTCTTATTCTCGTACCGCTTTTCCAACAAACTCCATGCCACTTGATAGTTTGCAACCGTGAGCTCTATTGAGCCGATTTCTTGGAGCGCTTCGTCCGTCACCGATGACCTCAAGTAGCTAAATTTGTCGATTGGGGAAAGCTGACCGTTGTTGTGTATGAGACTCTGGAACATGTCGCGAAAGGTGACCCAGTCTCGAATTTTTCCACTGAAATTCGGCAGCTGAATTTCCGGAAGCTTCACGCGCGACATCACCGAACTTGTGGATGAAACTGACTCTTCGACTGACTTTTGTTGCTTGAAGGTTACCAGGGAAGATTTCGCTGCGCAGTAGACCTCCTCAATCTGGGACGCTGCCTCATCAAACTCTGCTTCACGCTTGGCGATTTTGGCTCTCACTCGTTTCTCCCGCTGCCCTTCGGTTTCTTTTGATTCTGGCTTGAATTCGAGGTCTTCTTCGTCATGAATCAATTTAATCTTCCGCTGGATTGTGTGAAATCTCCGCATCGCATCTTCTAACAATTCTAACCGAACGTCGATCTGGTTTTCGTGTCGTTCCATCGAAAAGCCTTCAACGAACCTCGCTACACCGTGGATGGTCCGTTTGAGTTGTCGCTCTTGCTCTTTCAAATCGTTGAAGTCGACGTCTTCCATGATGAAATTTTCACTGACTCAAAATCTGACAAAAAAAACCGACAAATATTCTGACACAATCCGACAAAGCTCAATTAAGAACTTAAAAATCCGTTTCAAAAATCTGAACCAAAAAATTTATTTGCACATCGACACGTCCGCTTGTTAATGTTGCACTAAATTGCCAAATCACTCACAATTTTTAAAATCAACAAATAATTGATAAGATATTTGCTGTGCACCGACAAGTCCTTATGATCGCCGTCGATCATTAATCAATTATGCTGACTGAAACCGAAAAAACTGATTCATTCAATGATCACTTATTGACCTTTAGCTCACAAAATGCACTAGAATGCTCTCACCGATATGTGTTAATGATCAGACCGACTGTAGATGAACTCAACTCAACTCCGTTAAAGTTTTGCCGAAAAAACAACCAAAATACGCCCGATTGACTGGGGAATTTCAATGAAAAACTGCCAATTAAGAACCAGTAGCAGCAGAGAAGGATGTTGACAAAACCCGATCAAGGATTGCACACAATTCCGATGATAAAAAATCCGTAAACTTCAGTTTTAAACTTTATTTCGAGTAACCCACAAACTTCCACAAAACAGACACCATTAATCATGCACACTTTGTATACATGTGTGAATGTATGTGTGAACTTTCATAATGTTCATCTGTTGCATATAGCGCTGAAATATTTCCTAAAACATATGTGTGACACATAGTTTTAAATTGGGAGACAAATTGCAAAAATCTATATAGCCTGACACATACCCGAAATGTGTGGAATTTTTGCAGTATACTTTCCTGTTTTTGAAGACCGATTCCGTGGACCAAGGAATGTTCCGACCGATGTTCCGAGCTCTTGTTCGCCCTCCGTGAATGCTCCGTGTTGCTTTGTGTTGTAGCAAGTGGCGCAGCTGTGGTTTCGTGGTGCTTGAATAGCGCTGAGCAGCGCGATGGCGTAGCAGCGATGGCAGCGGTGGCTTGATGCTTCCTAAGTGCGATGGCCGCGCACTGAAGCCGCTTGGTGGGTTTCCGAATCTTCCCGACACTATCCGTAGGCCTTACTGGCCACACATCCGGTTCGAAGGACCAAAAAATATTCCGGATCGTCCCAAATATTAAAAAGTTCTTCAAAAGTGGACTGTAAACACTTTTGGGACTATCTGGGGAACACTTCAACTTAACACTAATTGATTGTTCACCTTTCACCGGGGTGCAATTAAGGCTACCCAATTGTCCTCCCTTTGACTCACTGGAGATGAAAATGGTGATATTGATCACCGTGGAACACTTTCTTCCGTAATAAAATAACCGACCGTTTTGGGAAAAAAGAACTTTATTTCCCAACTTAACTTTAAACCGAGCCGACGGGGGTAAATAAATGCAGCCGATGTTTGCTGTTTGGAGGTTGGTGCGAACTGACTTTATTAGCATAAGTAAACATCTCAAATTCCCGAATACGATCATATGATCGGTCGTAAGAGAGTGAGTTCTCAGGAGAGAACTCACATCTAGTTCAGCCGCTGGGGTGGTTCTTACTTTATAGCACATAGCATTACGTTCCTAAACATCGGGTATTTGTCATTCTGGGAAAAATTCATTCTGGGCAATGGTTTTCGGGTAAATGGGATACAATCGATTTTAGATACCAAACTAACAACGTGATATCAAGAGCAACTGACGTCGTGTTACCACAACTTCGCTTTTGTAAGGGAGATGTGGGCATAATGGCTACTTTAAGGAAAACGCTTATTTAGCCATAGAGAACAGCTTATTTTTGTTTACATAGTATTCCATAGAACAGCTGTAATATGTGAATTACATCATTGTTTCGTGTTCAGACACTCAAATAGTCTATTGCCTAATTGGATGAAACTTGAAAAAGTAGTTAAAAACGTTTAAAAATGCATTTTGAATATTTTTGCCGAAAGCTGAAAACCAGTCACTGTAGAGGCATATTGAGAAACCCCCCGAGGCAGTATGAGCACCATTAATGAAGGCATAATGAGCGTTTTCTGCCGGGGATTCTAGCAGCAAATTCGACTCGATGAAGTCAACTGAGTGATAGAGCTACAGCTTGACTTGTATCGTCTGACGATTTGGCCTATTGGTAAGATGTCGGAGAGGTAACCAGTAGGCTCGAGTTCGATTCCTGGTCGAGGTGATTTTTTTTTTCATTTATCATTTTTGATCATGATTGCACTAAACGGTGAGGCGTAGATTCATCAAACAAAGCAATCACAAAATAATCTAGGTCTGTTTGTAGAATTCAAAGGATTAACACATGCTTATACATTATGTTTCTGGTGTTTTGTTTGACGGATGATGCTTTGATGCTATTAGCCGTATAATGTAACAATAAAAAAATCATGAATGGTATGTGCAAAAAAAAATCCCCTCGAACAGGAATCGAACTCGAGTCTACTGATTACCTCTCCGACACCTTATCAATAGGCCAAATCGACAGACGAAACAAGTCAAGCTGTAGCTCTATTATTCAATTGACTTCATCGAGTTGAATTCGCTGCTAGATTCCCCGGCAGAAAATGCTCATTATGCCTTCATTGATAGTGTTCTGTTCGCCTCTAGTGAACAAATTAAAGTAAAAAAGTGTTTTAAAATTGATTAATGTGAAAAATCAAAAATTTTATGATGTTGAAAATTGAGAAACAATGTGTAGATCATGTTGCAGTGCGTACATTTCAGATCAAGATGATTTAAAGGTCATAAAAGCTTATTTGGTGGTGCTCAAAAATTATAATATTTTCGTCACTTGAGAACCTAGCTGGTTATTATTTAATATTTCTGTAAAGATGAAAAGGATATTTCTTTTTTGGTGAAAAATTAATACTATGGGTAGTACGAAACAAGTCCTTATGAAAATTTGTTTAAGAAAATACGTACTCATGTAGAAAAAAGTAGTGCTCATTATGCCCTGAGAGCTCGTTATGCCCTCATCTTCCCTACATTTGCTCATAATTTGTCAGTCAGTTTCTCTTTAACACCCCTACAAGCAGGCAGAACACCCAGCAAACACTTAACTATTTATTACGCTCTTACACACATCGTCCAGTCAAAATATTCTCCAGTGATGTACGAAAATCCCCTAATCCAGGTTCTTATACTTAAATGCAATGAAATGTGATAAATTTCAAACTATTTAAATGATTTATTTTTCTTAATCAAGAGGTAGTTGATCTAATTTAACGAAAAATTAGCATCATTAATGGTGTTGTTACCAAGGTTGCCTTAAAATATTTTGAGTTTTTGACCAAATAAAGTCTGTTTTTTCTGTGATTTTATACCACAACACTTATTAAAATTTCAGTTTAATAGAATGGAATAAAGTTATCATTTAATGATAACAAAATGAAGATGAAATAGTTTCTCACATCGTGAAATAGTTTTTTAAAGTTTTTGATTCTCGTAGAAATTTTAAAAATCGAGCAATAGATGTACAAGTTTTTACATTTTTCGATGCCATAAAATACTTTACCCAGTATGACGGATTGGCATAATGATATCACCTACAAACTTTATAACACTGTTGGGGTAAAAATATTTTTCTGACGATCATCCAATTTCTACTGAAAAAATATTTTTATAATTCAGTTACCAGTCTGGGTTGAAATGCATCAAAATTCAAATCAAAGATTCGCCTTTTAAACTTCGTTTGCTTATGCTCGAATTTGTTTGTTTTGCATCACGCGTTTGTTATTTCAAAATTTTTAACCATCCAAACATTAGTTTTTTTATGATTTCAGCTAGTAAAATTTTTTTACCCTTAAATGTATGCAGCACACTTATGCATTTTCTTTGAAAACATTTTTGACAGTAAAAATTTGAAATTTAATTCAAACAAACCCAAAAATTTCGGCAATTGCTATAAATCAGAAACTATAAATTTCCAAAAGTTTTTATTTGATTTTTGATTAAAAACAAAGTTTGTTGCAAATCACCCCTTATTCTTAGAAGGGTAAAAATCGCATGTTTTTGTTAATTTAAAAAAAACTGATGTTACCAATAGTATTTCTAACTAAGTCAATTTGATGTCCCATCAACCTTAAAACTTTTACAAGCGGTATGAGTATCTGTGGCCATTAAGTGTTGCATGATGCCCCAGTTGACGGTATAACAAACTTCATTGAATCCATCAGTTTCTATTTTCCGCATTTTTCCTAAAAGATAGAGGATCAAATCCGCTACAGTAATTTTTGAGCTATACAAAAATAAATGATATTACTGGTTTCCACTTCATTTCTAAATGTGTTTTTCGCAATTATGAGGATTAAAACACCCTGACACACTCTAATAAACCAAAGTATATCATACACATATCAGTTTCCCTTTCGGATCAGCCATTATTTAAATCCGTCCACGAATGGGACCCCGATCAAAAATCCAAACCCGGGGGTCCACCCAAATAGCCCCCAACGAATGGATGAATGAATGGAACGGTGAATGGTGTGGCGGTCGGCCAAAACACCAACTTGAAAATGGGATGAGGATTTTGTTTTTCAAACGTTCGCGCCGCCCGGTTCGACAACAATGAGAAGGTGGAAAAAAAAAATTACCGTGTAAAGGTGTTAAGAGGTACCATTAAATGAAAGGTGTATGAGTAATGAGCGGTTTAAATTTGTTGATTTTTTGCTATTCTGTTATGGACAAAGCGGACTCCGGCCACCGGTTAGATTGTTTTTGTATGTTTTGTTTTTACACCTGAAGGCCATTTCAGGCAATTCTTGCAAGCTCCCGCTGCTGTTAAGCGAACTCTTAATATTAGGAAAAATCTAGACAGAGTCACGATCGACTTTTTTAATGCTGGTCAGAAACTTATGCTTTCCGAACCACACCCATCCATGCTCGGTTGAGTGGGCTATTAGAATGTTTGGAGTTTTAACAATGATTATTATCTGTCGGTCCACAGTGACATTTAAAGTTCGCTCGTAGCTATGTTTTTTTTTCTCTTTAATCCATCAAGTTTGGCCAATTTTTTGACGGCTGGTGTTGCTAAGCTAGAAGCTTAAACGGTTATACATATATAGAGCAGCTTGAGATTTTTTTAATAAAAGAGATACACATTTTGAAGCAAAATTTGTAAAAAAAATATTGATTGTTTAAAAAACCGAAAGAAATAAACCGAATCTCTAACTAATATCGAATGAAGCAAAATGACACTGAAATTTTTTATTAATGGCTCTTAAACAACAGAGAACAGACGTACAAGCTCGAACGAAAAATCTTCCAATAAGTGTGTAAAATTTCAAATGCTGACATTCAAAAAATACGTTAGAAATTGACTTGAAATAGTGCCATCTATTGCGCCGTTCAAAAGTTACAAATCAAATTTTCAGGTGGCCAGTTTTCGAAAAGGCCCAGCCAAAAAACAAAAAAAATTGTTCAAAACTATCGTTGGAAATTTTACACAAGTTTCGTGGGCTAGCTTGTATGTCTGTTCTCTGTGCTTAAACCTTCATCGAATATAGATTCGTGATAATCAAATCGTCCGATTCAGCATCAATGAAGCGGTTCTATGAGCAGGAAACCTATGGCCTCTACTGACTGGCAGTCTGGCGAAGATTGATTACCTGCGTTGCGTTTAACACCTCCGCTTTTGTCGGTTCTCAAAGCACTTCGGCCTGCCGCTTCATGGCTGTTGACAAGCTTTTGTTATTATGGTAACCGTCAAATCGCCGGTGGAGTCGCGCTGATCATATATGAAGTTAGCTCAAGTAATGACAACAATATTCAATGCTTTGTTCATGGCCATTGAAGGGACGTTTTCAGAAAGTATTTGTTTTGGCAAATATTTAATCCATTAATTGACGGATATTTAGCTGATATTTACCTAACGCCAATATTCAATAGGTAAAATCGAACAATAATGTTGAGTTTGGTCTGGGTATCTTTTACATGGGAGTCACTAATGAACTGTTCCTATAGAAGTAAGCTAATGCGAAAATGATGTTCAGTGATTTTGACGAAATCTAATGATAAGTTTCAACAAATTTGACCGTGATAAAACCTTGTTCAACATTTGATGACAGCTTCCACCATTTGTTTCTTTTAGCTGAAACCCTTTTTCAAGTTCAATACTTCCTAATTGCTGATCAAATAATGTAATTTATTTTCTTTCCTTTACTTCCAGGTATGGAACGCCAACCCAGCATTGTGGTAAAATATTAATATTTTAGTATGTTAACAAATTTAATAATTTGAATGGTGAGTAGTATTATTTTCTTTGAAATTTAAATGAGACCCGTTAAATAAAATTCTGTTCTGAAGTATTTTAGCACTCCTGGTTTCAATCAGTATACTAAATCTGAGTACCGATAAATTGGGTGAAATCCAATCTAATCATCTGATGAGATTGAATTTCACCCAATTTACCGGTACTCAGATTTATAAGGGCATCCGCAGCAATCGCGAGCAAAGTGAAAATGCTCACGAGTTTAATCACTTTTATACCGCACCGGGGGTTAGTATATGGGTGAGCAAAATAGGGCCGTTGCCGTCGGGACCGATAAAATCACCAAATTTGCTCACAAGAAAGGGGCGAGAGCAAACATGCACTGAAAAAATTCTTCCGTTTAATGCTGAGTTTAACAAACGACGTTCAGCGTGTAGAGTTTGTTGACATTATTTGAGATTATTTGCAGTGAAATTTGCGAGTCGAAGACTGCAGAAGAAGAGCAATTATTATAACCTGGTGCTGGTGGTAAACGGCTCCTTCAGTGACGGATTTGTTCGGTGCCGAATATCCAGTTAGTGGTCATGATTGCAGATTTCCCCGGAGTCCCACCCAACCGCAGCAGCAGCAGAAGCTGTTGGAACATGTCGCGAAGGCTGTGGTCTCCATTCAGCCAGCGGCGACGACGGCTGGAATGCTATTCATCGGGTGAAACTCCCTAAGGACTTGAAACACTAACGAGTCATGGAGGGCAAAGCTGTTGAGGTAATTATTTAGATTTTTAATACTAAACCAAAAAACATGAAAGGCTTCAGCCTAATTAGCGATGCTTTAGTATAAGCATTGGTCTCAAACTACCTGCTCAGATTTTTTTATTTTACAAAATATGCAGGTTGATTTGCTGCCCGGACCCAGACAGCATGAACAGCGCGATTCACCAAGACGGCCACTGTCTTCGGCATCACACGTCAAATGCAGCGGGTTAGTGAAATGATCCAGCATTTCCCCAGAAAATCCCTCGGACGATCAGACCACCAAAGCGAAAGTGCAATCTTCTGGCGTAGAAACAAAAACAGCGAGCATTAATTCGTGTATACCGTATAGCATTTCTTCGCAACCGCATGTTGCGAAACTTGCGGCTACAGAAAACGGAGGCAACAATTGATGGTCTCATCCAGCTGGACAGTGTTTTTTCCGGCACAACCTATCGTCTTAATTAGGGGTGACGCTGGAAAAGTTTATTAGTAGGTCTAAATCGCTGTCAAGGTTGAATTTCAGCGATATCTTTATTTTTAAGAGACGTTTAACAATTTAAAAAAAAATAAAATTACTTATAAATATTGTGCAATTTTTTTTTCTTCTTTCAAAAATAGGAACCTGCTTGAACTAAATTAAACAGTAAAAATGTTTTAAAATTTATTAAAATTTCTAAGTTTTCAAGAGTGTTTTATGAATTAAACTTTTTATGTGGATATAAAATAAAACAAACCAAACATTCGCGGTTCCGAAAATTTAATAGAAAAACATAAGTGTTCATTATTGTTAAAAAGATGAAAATTCAATTGAAAATAATGAATTGCATCAAAACTGGTAACTCCAACGACCATAAATTTCATTGTTCCATTGGGGCAATGACGCAGCACGGTCCTCAATCTCGCTGCACCAGGGTGGACGGTTCCGACTCATTGGAGCCGGAACCTTGGACCAGCGGTAGAAGACCTCCTGCTTGATGGTGGAACTCCGCAACAGCTGGCATATTTCGCGCAGGTTCCGCTGACTGTCAGATGATTCCGGCTGCTGTTGCCCGGAAGTTCCTCGGAAGTCCTCGAAGCTGCTTGGATATGCTGCTGATACCAGCTAACTTGAACCATGGTGCGCACCGTCAATAACAAACTCACGACTCAGATAATTTACTCAGTCCGAATTAATTTTATCAAGGTTTTTTGCAACTCTTATTTTTCAGTGCAATGTGAAATGTATACTTTAATGCTACCGCCCGGTGCGCGAAATAGTGTGTATACCAAAACCGGTCCGCTGAAATGAGCAAAATCGGGCCTCGTATACTCACTTATTGGTGCGTTTGCTCTAAATGAAGTATACTGATTAAAACCTGGAGTGCAAAAATACTACAGAATAGAACTGAGTAAAATATGAACAAATCATCAATTTCTTAAAAGCATGAAGATTTTTCCCCGATTTTTAAAGTTTTCCCCCCATTTTATGATAAAATTTTATTATAATATTTCTATTAACTATGAATTAATCATGATATTTATATATAAATTTGAAAAAAAAATTACTGTGAATTCAATTGATTGAATTTTTCATTTTGATATCTTAAGACAGCTTTAGTTATTATCTGATTTATACATACTTTCAAATGTTGGAGCATAAGTTTTGGATCAAAAATTTTCGTAACACGAAAAATCAGATCAGTATTTAAAAAAACCGTACATCCAAAGTCGAAAATGAATCTCGTAAATTACGACTGTGGCTAAGAGCACAAACCGCCCAAACAACTAAACAAAGTCCTATTGATCTTTATTCAAAATGATTATGTTTGTATTTTGAAGATTAGAGCAAAAGTTCAATTAAAATATAATTCATATTTCTGACAAAAAATCATTTTTATGGGATTTAGAATTTCTTGTGATGCTAGATTTTTGATCAAGACTTATTTTTGTTTTCAAGAAATAAGACCAGATTTAGAATATGGTTATTGCAGATTATCTATTAGATGAAAAAGAACCTCATTTCAAATGTAACAATTTTATTCTGTTTTCAAATTCATTTCTTCACATTACTTCAAGACGAAACTATCTAATGGGATAGTTTCATCTCAAAGCTGATGAAGCAATTCTACTTCCAGTCGTAGCTGAAAACGATACGTTACAATTAATCAGCCGCAAAGCTTATATTTTTGGTTTAAATCAAGTGAGTCATGTTGAGACTAGTAACAATACCTACCTTAATCTTTTATTTACAAACTGTACAGAAGACTTTAGCATAAATGAATCGGTTGATCCACTTTGAAAAAATTAAACGGTTGTGTAGTGAAGAATGGAGGAAACGTTAATACAGCAGTAGAAACTTTTTTATAATATAATGATTAACCTGATAACTAGATACGTACCTTCAAAAATTATAAGACGTTATAAAAAACTTTAAAGCTATAAAATCCCTGTCTGGTATAACAAAGATTTAAAAAACTTAAAAAATAGAAAGCAAGAAGCTCATAAAACCTACAGAAGTGATAGAAAATCCACAAATCATCGAAATTATATAAATCTATGCAAACAGCTTAATTCATGTTTGAAAAATTCATTCGAAAAATACAATCAGAAAATTGGAAAAGACATTAAACAAAACCCAAAGGTATTCTTTGACTATGCCAAAAGGCAGAAGAAAAATTCAAACTTCCCGACCCTGTTGACTCTAGAAGGTAATATTGGAAACAATCCGCTGAAAATTTGTAACTTGTTTGTAATCATTTGTCCAGAAGTGTTCACTTCTTTCACTGAGAATGACCGTGATAGAGCATATTTTTCATATATTCCAGACCTAGCGTGTGACATTCAATTCAATGAAATTGATCATGCTAATGTTTACGCAGGACTTAGAAAAGTTGATGCTTCTAAAAGAGCAGGGCCTGATGGATTCTCTACTTATTTCCTTAAAACTTAACGATTGAACTAACGAAATTGTAAAAATAAAATGAACACATTCATTTATTCCATCAGTTTTTTCATCGTTAACCGAAGAACTCTTTGATAAGTTATATGTTTTCCTAAATACATAGTTAAATGTGGTTGTGATAATTTAAATGGTAAGTTTGAGCTGAAGTTTCTTTTAGCTATCGTTTAATATATTTGCGAACTTGAAATAAAGTTTTTGTTTACTTTTCAGCATACTGATTGGCAAAAAGCGCAAGGCCAAAGAATCGGAAGCGGCTAAAATTTTTTAGCACGGGTGTTGATTTGCTGCTGATGGTGACCATAGTGCATGCATGTTGTTATTTCAAACGAATTTGACGAAAAATACAAAGAAATTATGAAATATCATGAATTTTAATCATTAAACGTGACATTTCCTGTTTTCATAAGATTCTATTATGAAAAGCAAAAACTTCCTTTTGAAGTTTGTGTTCATCTCAGAATTCATTCGCTTCATAAGACAATCTTATGAGTTTCAACGATTTTTCATATGGCGCCACTTCATAAGAGAATCCAGAAGAATACAGAATAGTATTTTTCTGAGTGTAGAACATCAGAACACTGATATGAATAAAGCAAATTGCATGTAAGGATTTGTCCACCAAGCGGACTGAAGAACGGGAGAAACCGAGAGAATGGAGAAAATCCGATGCCCGACGCAATAATCAGGCAAAATCAGACATATTTTCAAAAATCAGAGAAATTCAATGGCTTATCAGGCAGGCTCAGCCAGGCTGAGTTTCAAAAAATAAGTAAAATACAGAAAAATCAGGCACATTGGCATTTCTTGCGACAGGTGACAAAAAAAGAAGTGATTCTTGTACATAGAGAAAAGATATAATATCAGCTCCATAACATTTTACAACGGTGATCTAAAAATTTATTCAGCTCGATAAAATCAACAATGAAGCAGGGTTGCCAACATTTTTTTCACAAATTCAGGGAGCTTGATAAAAAAAAATCAGGGAAAATCAGGCTAACATAGAATGATCGAGCTGAGTGCCTTTTTTGGTCACCGTTGTAAAATGTTATGGAGCGGATAAACATTACCGGTCATAATTCTTTTAAATTAGCTACATTCTCACTGTCACATCAACCTTTAAACGCAATATTTTTTTTACTTCATGCCTTTTATTCCAATTTCCTTTTAAAGAATGACCAGCTTTCAAACGTTAAACTGACGAACTATAGCGTTTTCAAATCCTCTAGTCAAATAATTTTGATAAAATGTACATATCTTTTAGACTTTGAAACACGAAATGAA
The DNA here is from genome assembly GCF_029784155.1 of Uranotaenia lowii. Classification (NCBI taxonomy): domain Eukaryota; kingdom Metazoa; phylum Arthropoda; class Insecta; order Diptera; family Culicidae; genus Uranotaenia; species Uranotaenia lowii. Next base: position 180,598,990 of record NC_073692.1, on the reverse strand, counting down.
ATGAAACGAAATGAATGATTGATTTAATCATTCATTTCGTTTCTATACTTATTATTTGGAACATTATACAAATGACTGATTGTTAAATAAGGAGTTTCGCAACATCTAAGATAAATATTGTAATTTGAATGAATTTTAATTTACTTACAACTACTTTTTAGAAATGTCAAATTGAATCAGATGAAGCGACGACACAAGACAACAAAATTCAAATGTTTCCGAGGTGCCAAAAATTTGAAAATAGGTTTTGACTAATTTGGAGACGCAATTCAAATAGATATGCAATTATGTATTTTTTTCTACCTGCTCTAGTTTTTTAAATAACTTTTGAAAGTAGGTAAAAATTCATTAAAAAATTTGGGCACTTTTCCAGCAAAACTGTAGAATAAAGCATGATTTGAAAAATTAAAGTTGGTACGCAATAATCAACTTTCCCGAATATCGCAAGTTATTTTAACTTTGAAATTAAAATGTAAAACTGGAAGTAAAACTGGATGCGATAGACAAAATCTGACAAAAACTTCAAGTTCAGATCTTCTAAAACTTGCTATAAAACATTGAAAGAAGGTTTGAATCCAATAGAGTGTGAAGTTATTGAGTTAAAGGTTGGAGTAACGACGCGCAAGCACTGAATTTCTATTGAGTTTTGAACGGATCTGTACAAATTTAATAAAAAAAACCAAAAAATCAGGCAAAATCAGGCTTATTTCCATAAATCAGGGAAAACGAGGCTTATTAGGTTATCAGGCAGGACCTTCAGAAATCAGGCAAATCCTGAAAAATCAGGCACATTGGCATCTCTGCAATGAATCATAGTGTTCTCTTTGCTGCGCTCCCACTCTTGTTCCGATACCGCAATCTATCGGCTCTTTTCAGAGCCCACCTGAGAAAGAGATTGTCGTCGGGGCATTGGCCTCCAGGTACAGTCCTCCACTGGTGAGACCTGGGTTACCAGGTGCCCAGATTTGTCTGTAAAACACAGTCTTTTGACCCTTCGTCCTGGCATTGGTCAGACACATATTTTGCCCATATTTTTTATAAGAGTGCCCAGATTATACAGACTTTTAAAATTGAGTGATGAAATCAATATTCATGTATCGGATATGATCCGTAAGTGCCAAATAAGACTGAAGAATGTAACTTGTATGCATTGGTATTGCGTATTCAGAGAAAAATTGGATTTACGCAATGGTAGTTAGACCCGAAATTTAACAACCGTTATTTGACAGCTCTGCTGATAGGTTTCATTTTCAGTTGTCAGTGTAGCCGAGAATCACTAAAGCAAATCATCATATGATATGTACATATGTGTGTATGAATTTGTCGTTTTACGACATCGGCATAGCTGGTGTTGGGATTGTTATCTTGGATTTTTTGACGTGCTGCTGTAGGGGAAGAGGGGGCATAATGCCCACGTTAAGAAGAAAGCCTTGTTTTAGAGTACATTTGAAAAGATTATCTTTAATTTTCGATTGTGTTTGAAAGTTTGGTTTATTTTTTGTCTAAATCTGACAATTAGAATTACTGGAAGGTAAAAAAAAGGCCACAAAATTAATGAAGATTGAAGAGTAGGTTGAAAATTGGATTTCAAAATCAGTAGGGGCATAATGCGCATATGTGTGTACCCAATCACGCCGTTTAACTTTTAATAAGTGTTTATTGATTCAAAAGCCTCCGAAAGTGTTTGCCAGGTAAAAACACTTCTTTTCTACTTCACAGATGGAAAAATGTATTGCTACGCGCAGTGCTGCCAGATATACTGAAATTCTTGTGAATAGTTAATTAAATCTATATTAAATTTAAGAATTTTAAATATATTTGTTTAAATTCAAGTTATGTTTTCCAATACAACATAAAAATATCTTTAAAGTTGTTGTGATGAGACTGCAAATAAATATAAACAAATATGAAACATGCTTAAAGATAAACAGACATGGCGCATTTTGCCCTACCTCGACATGTTGATTAAAAATCGTTCAAAATAATAGAAAAAATAATTGAATGAGAAAATTTTTCGTTTTGTAATGATTTTCAAGACCAATGTTCATCATTGTAACAGATGTCAGGTAATTTTTTTTGCTGATAGATGCCGTAATTCCTTACGAAAGTCAAGGCACAAATTGCAAGGAATATGTCTTGAAAAATATTTTTGGTTTTTTGCAGGAAAATACCGTATATTTGATGCTAATTTTTTGTACAAAATGTTTCTACTGTTAATTAGAACGGAATAACGTACAGAATTCTTAAAATAAGTTTATATCTAGCTAGATATCGCAATGGGGCGTTTTGCCCACACTGGGCATTATACCCCCAGTTCCCCTAAGAGTTATCCTCTGATCGGTCTTCAATTTTAGAGCTGCTGATTCGAAAACCCATACCGGGCAGGATCTATCAGTGGGGGAATGATTTTGTTTGCAGTTCTTGCAGTGTTTGATTTTGGTGGCACAATTTGAGCTGTCATGATTAGATGAGCATATATTGCATGCTATCTCATAATGGCATCTAACTTTTGGATGGCCGTAAGTGAAACACTTCCGACACAACATCGGTTGAGGATAATACGGTCTCGTTCTTAGTCTTAGTAGCCCAAAATTAATAAACTCTGGTATGATAGTGCAGTTAATCGTTAACACCAGAGTTGGGGTGTTAACGACACCAGCAGCAGTTTTTTTTGTGATGCGACGAACGTTGGGTATTTTCAGGGGAGCAAGTTCTTCTTCTAGTTCTTTATCACTTATATCGTCAACTTCATTGCACAGAACAACAAACTTTCGTGAATTTAGTTCGGGATGGCGACCGATTTCAACTGGTGTACCATCTTTCAAAGCACTTAGAGTGAAAAGCTTTCTTCCTTGGTCCTTACTACGAATTTTGATCACGTACCACGATTTCCGCTTTTAAAAATACCCTCCTTCCACCTTTCCTGCATATTCTTCGACCGATCTTCCAATAACGAAAGGGTTTTTTGGAAGTGTGTGGCCTGGTCTAGCACGCAAAAACATGTAGTAAAGTCTTCCTTGCAGGTTTTCAGTGTCCATCCATTCGGGAATGGTCCGACCAGAATGGTCTCCTGGTGAAGGACTCATCACGACTTTACGAGTCACACATCCAATTAAAAAAATATCCGTTGCCTTTTGGATCCGAAAAAAACACGCAGTATAATACGCGACTGATCGGCTCGAAGGCAGAGAGCACTGATATAGTTTTTTAATGATGCATTTAATTATTATTTGAATAAATGAATCGACTTTTTGGTGAGTTTTGTAAATTATTAGACATCGATAAGAGTCGGTTACTTTAAAACATCTATGACTTATTTGAAATATTCTTTGTACTGTATCTAATGTGATAATGTTGAACTTTGTGTTAACTCAACTCACACAAATTTAGGATTTCAGGTTTAGTTTCTATTCAATATTATTATCGCGCCTGCACTAAATTGAACTTCAGAAGTCGGACTTCCAACTTCCGACGAAGAAAAATTATGTTTGTACTAGATTGTCGGAAGTATGTGCTGTCAGTTCCCAAACGATGCACAATATTTGTTTGATTGAGCCGAATGGCGATTTGCAACAAATCTGTTTGACACGTTGTTGGTTTTGATTTTATATTTAAACATATTTTTTTTTATTGAACAAAAAAAAAACTTAACCTACATTTACAAAATCATTTCACTTCTTTTCATTCTTTTAACAAATATTTAAGTTACAATCAAACAAATTCTTTACAATTTTTCTATTGTTCCATCTAAATTCACGGATACTTTTTTGAAACAAATACAAATTTAAATTTGGAAAATTTTCCACGCAATAAGCTATAAAACGTACTACAGTAATACCTCGATATAAAGCAACGAAATTTTTTTTTTCGTTGCTTTATATCGAAGTTACGTTATATCGAAACACTACTTAAAATGGTCCTTTGGAGCATCGATAGTGATCGTAAATGTGAAAAAGTTGATTCTAAATTCTGTTTGTACGGTTTTAATACTTTTTACCATTAAAAATACCATTAAATGCTCTAATCGATCCTGTTATGCCCAAAAGCGCCATTTACAGACAGTTTTGTTTTTTTTTTATCTATTAATTCAATGCATTCCTTGACGTTTAATAATTGTGATAAATGTCACCAAATAATGACATTCTGATATGATATGCGATTAAAACCAAACAAAATACCCAAAGAGGGTGTACATATTTTCAAAACGGCTCAGAAACATCAGAAATGTTTCTTTATTATTTTCATAGCAAATGATAAAATCCGTGCATTTGCGATGGTACAGAAATCTGTACAGTAGACTGCTGCAAAAAAAATACTTTTTGCTCCTATATGTTTTTTTGCTGCCAAAGGGTCACAAAGCATCAGTGTAAAATTTGAGATGATTTGGTTGAAACCTGAGTTAGCGCAACGCGTTTCAATTTTGTATGGAAGAAGACATTTTTGCACATTTAATCATCCAGAAAATTCAAATAAGCTTAAAACGAAGTGGGTCTTTAATTTTTTAGTTTTGACTATTCTTAAGCTTCATTTTTTGCTTACATGACAAGCAACTAAGAATTTCATGAAAAAAGTTATAACCATTTCAAAATAAAAAATCTGAATCCATTGAAAAGTATTCAAAAATGGCAGACTTTGCTTGCTAGAGCTGGAAATAATTGCATGAAATGTTTTTGCAAAGGCTTTATAAGTTAATAAATTCTGTCGCAATGCAAAGCAGTTTTTTGAGATTTTTTATTTCCATCCTACTGTTACACAGCTTTCAAACAAGCAGTCAAAAAGGATATAATAAAAAAAATGGATTTTGAAAAGTAAAATTTTATAAAACATTGAATAACTTTTCTGGGGAACAAGATAGGTTTGTGCTTTATTCACATGAAATGTACTGCATGAATCAATGAACATTTTCATCCAAAGTTATATTTTTTTGGAACTTTCAGAACATCTCTGGCGAAAAATTTTGTTTTCCCCTACAAATTTCCATACAAACTAAAAACTCGTTGCGCTAATTCAGGACTGGATGGATCGCTTCCAGAATTTTTATTGCTATTTCTGGCAGCAAAAACAATCAAAAAAAGTCATGGGAGATGTAAAAATTTGAGAATTTGAAATTTCCATACAAAGCTTGCAGCGGTCTATTGTACAAGGATTGATCAACTGTCAGCAATCATAAAAACTTATTTGAATAAAAGACTACATGCCCTAACCTCACTTCAGCTTAAGCAACTTATCTGTAGGTGCAAATATAGTCATTAAGTTTTGAAATGGAGATACATGCTCTAGAGGCTGGATTTTCAAAAGCACAAAAGCGACTATCACAATACTTAAAGTACTGGAGTTACATTTTTAACGCTTGCGCTCATTCGCTCCTTATGCCTCTGAGAATTTGCCGCATGGCTCAAACAACATTATTATATTGTTATGACAAAAAAAGTATTGAAATTAAACATATTCATTCAAATGAGAAACATTTTTAAAAGTTACGTAATATAGAGGCAAAAGTTGCTTTATATTGGGTTACGTTATATCGAGGTTGCTTAAAAAAGAGGTTGCTTTATATCGAGGTATTACTGTACTAACCACAATGCCGTTTTTTGTAGAGGTTCTTCGCAATCTATACTTACTCTATATCTTCTATATTGACAAAAACAATTCTGTACCTCGTTCGTAATATTCTTTCTACCCATAATCTTACATCTTCGTTTGCAGAACACAACCTCAATCGATGTTCATTCGTATCAATTTGACAACAAATATCGCACAATTCATTATCCAGATTTCCAATATTGTATTCGTTAAGTTTCTTTTTGTTGGATATTAGATTATTGAACAATAAATATAAACTTGATCGATCAGTGGACATTAAGAAAGAATAACCAATGATTTTCCAAAATGAGCTCCATGTTACGAGGGGAAAAATTTCTTCAATTTTGGGCTTGATCGTATCGCCAGAGACAAGGGATCTGTATTATCGTTTAGTAGTTTCAATTTCAGGGCTGTTTTTGAGATGCTGCGCTTTCAAAATCCATTTCATTCAAATAATTATTTTCAGGGTTTCGGGATTTGTTTTTTAAACAATTTTAGAATTTTCAAAATAAACATGTAAAAATACTAGGCAATATTTAAAGTTCCATGCCAGCATCATTTTTCAGTCGTTTTTTTTTTAATTTTCATCCGCAAGGATGGTTCATCGCTTAAGATTTTTCAGTAGTTATTTAAATCGTTTTCAAATAACGATTGAAAAATCTTGAGAAATGAATCATCCTTGCGAATGATAAATCAAAAAAAAAAAAATCAACAACTTAGGGAAAGCTGGCAAAAGTCATTTCACTACGTTTTGGCATTTTTACCGAAACTAAACTGTGGAATAAGTTTTTGACAATTTGAAAAAATTGTAACTTATTAGTTAGTTGAAAATTTTATAAATTGATTTAAACATGTTTAAACAAGTGCTGTGTTGAAGTACATTGAAAGAGAGATCTAACGATAATATTTAATAAATCTTTAATAAAACAACATTGATTAAGTGTCTGGTATAAAAAAGACTAAATACCATAATAAAAAGTCTGATATTTTTCTGTTAGAACATTTACATTCTTATTTTTTTCTTTTTTGTTTCAAAAACACATCTTTATGTTTTTTTTAAATCACAATTTCTAAAATCCGAAGTGAAAAACACACACCTGTCGTATCTTTGGGACACTTAAATTGACCACCAACCCCTGAACAAAGTGTGAATTAAATCCATAACAGAACCAACCTGTTAGACAGCACACTTTCGTCGAGTCCTATCAACGCTAGCTGCTCGGCCATTAAAAGCCCAGAGCTCAGGTTAATGGAAATTGGCAAAAATTCAGGGTCACTTTTAATTACTGCTATCTTTGGTCTTGGCAGCGTGAACCTGTCGGTTGATCCATGACCAACCAAAAGCCACCATTTGACTACACGTTTGATGAGAATGGAAATTATATGTGAATAGAGATAAAAACCAGCCATCGTGTGCGCCAAACGCTCAGATTCGGGTCAACAAATAGAGACCTCTCACCAAAGTCCAAAAATTCATACCCAGTGAAGAGGGAAAAAATTGCATCGACTGGTCTTTGCCAAAAAGAGGTGAAAGATACCAACCGGCATCAGGCTGGATTACCTCGAGAGGATTCAAACCGTTCGACGATAGATGCCAAGTATTTATCGGGAGCGTGCAAAATTGACGCTTAAGGCTACCGACGATGGCCGAGAATGGGCGTCCGACTCAAACGCGGGGTTCCTAATAGTGCTAATTAGAGACGATACGGCCTTTCGAAGGACCCATATGGAAAGATGCTTCAACATGCAATTATTGCTGCAACAAACTTGCTTCTGCCTGTCTTTGATCGATTGGGGTTGTCAAATTAATGCCGATGTGACAGAATTGATTGATAATTAGTTTGAAATCCAAAACTGTTGAAGGGTAATTTATATAACCTTTTGAGTCTTTGGAAAAATTTCAGGTCACATGGGCTTAATAAGAGCTTAATAATTCATTGTAACGTCTTCATCAGAATTGACCAAATGCGCAATTGTCAAATTTAGGTATTAAAATTATTTTTTATTAAAAAAAACACAGATATCCGCAAATCAATACTATTGAAAAATAGCTGCTAAAAAATTGATTCAGAGCCAGTTTCTTAATTGTGCTAACGAACAGCTGTCAACATTCCCATAACACATCTCCGAAAGGATTTTAGAAAGTTGTCTTTGCGGGGTTAAACAGTTTTTTGTGCTTAAGCTTAGTAGTTCTTCTTCAAATGAACGTTCGAGTTTAGCGCATCTTCAAAAGTTGCAAAAAACCTCTGCACGCGCTTACTTCTGTCAATGACCCCTCTGCTGCGAATATAAAAATAAAAGATTAAAACTACCTCGCATAATCCTTAACCTCAATTGACATACCCAATTGGCACCTCATTTGACCTCTCGTGGGGTTAAATCTGACTAACGAAAGCAAGGGTCTGACTTATGTTGGGGTCCACTTCACTGCGACAGGTGATTGGGGTTTGTGTGTTTTAGCACGCCACCTTATGCAATTTTTGCACATTCGTTTTATCAATTAAGTCCGGTGGTGGTCGATGATCAGCAGATAAGTGAGAAGCCCATTAAAATCATTCCAACCCGATAAGTGCTGGCGATTTCGGCACAAACATGGATCGATTGATCGATTAAAATTGGTAGGGGAAAAGTTCATATAACGCCCCATGTGGCTAATACGCGCCACCCTTGTTTTGAAGAATCTGTAACATTTTAAGCCTGCAAAAGATTACCAATTGGTTTTAAATGCTGTGATTGGTCATGGCAAGTATGAATTTTTCCTTAAGATGCCCCTGTGTCGTAATGATTTCACAATTTAAGTTTTTCTTCCTTTCGATCTAAATTTTAAAACACTTTCAATAAGGTGTCACCAAGCAGAGAATAACGAATAAGACAATATTTTCTGACACATCGATAGAGGAGAATCTAAACTATGATTTTATGCTAAAAAATCATACTGAACTCGCTATGGTATGCTTTTTATGGGTATGTTCTATCACGGCCCATGAACTCGTTATAACGCGCCAATCAAAGTAGGCTGAAAATAGCATTTATTTTTCAAAAAGGCCAATTTTTATTGAAAATGAACAAAAAGTCTAAAACCATATTTTGAGCGTGAATTCAGCCCAAAAAATGTACTTTTAATTTTTTTTTTAAATTTTGATTAGTCCATTTTGATTTTCTTTTCATTCAAAGTTTCTGTAAGTATTGGTGTGTTTTCGGTCTTCGGCTGCTTTCGGGTGTGTTCGGCTGCTAGGCGCGTATTGAATACACAGCGGCGCCTATTAGCAACACAGTTTTGTTCTGTGGCTATGAATATGGTTTTTAAAAATCAAGTTTTTAAAGCAACTATAGCAATTTGGGTAATAAAAATCATAGGCATTTGTAGAAAACACTTTTCTTCAACGATTGCACCCATTTTTAACACAATTTGTACATGGAATAGATAGAAAATCAGCGATTCGCTTAGCTGGCGCATAATAGGGCATGTTCCCCTACCTTAGTATTTGTTGCTGGGAAAAAGTGAAAGGTTGCATCGTGGTGTCACAGGTGTGTTATCTTAGCTGATTCTAAAGCGAAATTATTTTTGTAAACATGAAACTAGATTTAAATAGTAAATTAAATAATAGTTTTTAAGCTGGTCAGAAGAAGTAAGAAAACCAAAATAACGAACAATTAATTGATTTTACGGTTTTTCTTAAGGGGGGGGGGGGTCTAACACTTTCAAAAAAATCGATTTTTTTATTTTTTTTATTTTCTTATTGTAAAACATTTGAAGAATGTTGTGTCAAATTTTCAAGTCAATTGAAGCAAAACTGTAGAAATTATAGGCCTTTATCTCCTCCTATCTAATACTGCAAGAAAGCAAGAGCAGAAACTTCAAACGCGTTTTTCTCGAAAGCACATTTTTAAAGTCCGTGGACATCGTCATTTGAAAACTACTTATCCGATTCTTTTCAAATTTGGAACATATTTCCTACATATAAAATACCAAACCCCAACGTTTTTCTTTTTTTGTTTTTTTACTTTGGGGAGATTTTACAGATAAAAAATGGCGGATTTTTCGTAAAAAATCGTAGTTTTTACTTCAAATAGCCACAAATATTTCATAAAAAAAAAATTTAAGTTAAATTAAAACGGTGGGGTCCAGAAAAACATCTATTAAAAATATTTTGCTCTGATTTTTTGACTTCAGATGATTCTGTGCTGAGATACAGTGTCCACCGCAAATCCTGTTTTCTAAAAGGCGTCCTCGAAAGTGCTCCGTCACCGGCTCATTTTTCAATATTTTTCTACGGAAAAATTACTAAATGTTCTTTTAACAATGCTTTGTATAATGCAAAAAATTTGAATACATTTGTTCGAACGATAGCTCTAGAAAAAAATCGTGAAAATGGTGATTTTTTCTACCCGTTAGACCCTACCCCCCCTTAATAAATAAAATTACCCGGCGTTACCTGAAATATTGAGTTGAAAAATTGAAAGTCCTTACAAAAATTCATTTTGGAAAATCAACTTAAATTCTTTAATTGGATTCTTTGGACTTTCCTCTAGTATCAACATGAAATGAGTTAAATGGGAAGCGCGTGTCAATATAAAAGCAAAAAATATAATGCGAACCCGCCGACTATCATTTTACGCATTGCTAAGCTAAGCTAAGCTTGATTGACTACTAATATCCACATAAAATTTTGAACTCGAAATGCTGTGTAGGAATGTTTATACACCAACAATCAAAAAATTCAGATGACTTATTTTATTAGGCTTACGCATTTCCAATTCCATGATCGCTGGTGTGGCTAAGTAGAACAAATTTCACTTCTGCAATCGTTGCTACTACGTGATTGATTGAGGCCATCAATTTTGTGCAAGGGCCAAAAGCATGGTAGATGTCAATGGGAAACATGGTTGGCAGGGCCGTAGGAAGAACCGCCTAATGGAGGGGGGGGGGGGGGGTTTGGTAACTGGATATATTTTCTAGGTTATTTTTACTCCAAAAATATATACCAAACTTTTGAACAAGTTCATAGATTTTAATTATCGATAAAAGTAAATCAAATTTTCAAAAAGTAAGAGACTGCAATTTTTCGATTCAAATCTTTATCTTGCGAACACAATCTCAAGTTAAGATTTTAGTTTGTAAGCTGGATCTTGAAAATTTGCAATAAATTTAATGTTCTAAAATACACCAAGAAAGTATGGTATTTTTGATTTTATTTTCGTGAATATAAGATACATTTTTCTATATCAACACATATTTTCATTAAAAATCAATTCCATAATTAATATTTAATGTAAAATTGAAACAAAATCAGATCGTTTTCGTTTCATCAAATAAAACAGGCAAAATAAACTTAAATTCTTCTATTTATTTGTGATTTTCAGCTGAATTGTGTATAAAAATTGACTGTGATTGAAAATTTTAAATTCAAACAAAATTATAAGTTTGGGGTCTGTGCAATTGTAACACATTAAGGACAGCAAAGAATTCTTAGCCCGAAAACACGAAAATTTAGCTTTATCTATAGCAGAAACCACTGGACCAAATTCTACAAATTTAGTGTCTTTGAGTGTGGTGTGTACAGTTTTATAGAATGAAGTTTCTTTATAAAATGTGAAGCATTTGAGTTATGCTTCTCAGCAAAGCGCACACGTTTGACTTAATTCATATCTGTCATGTGAATCTGAATAAGATTCATCATTCGGGTAAATAACATTTTATGAATTTCAAATAATTGATCTGATTCTGACTTTTCCATTCTGAATCGCCATTTTGAACCTTTGTTATGTTTGAAATCTGCATTAGAATTCAGCTTAAGAATTTAGAATCTAAATATGAATATTGAGGGAAATGTAACTTTAATATTGAAAATTTATATGAGGCCCTTAGAGTCGGGTATGAATGCAAACATTTTTGATTTTGAGTGAATAAGGCCAAATGATTCTTCGTATTTCAAACTATATTTGATGATTTTTTCATACTTTTTGAATGTTTTGTAAGCTTTTACATTCGAATGAAAAATGAAAATTTTTGAAAAATATATGAAAAATGACCAAACACAACAGCTTGAAAGCGTGTTTTCACGAAATAGGGTTTAATTCACTTATACCCCTTTTTCTCCAAGGGCTCATATGATAAGTTCGAAAAGCATAATCAAATTTGGAATGTAATGAAAAACCGTATTGGAACCATGATTTTTTACTGAAAATAAAGGATCCTAAACTTAATACAGAATCCGAAATATGAAATCAGCAAGACAATTTGGGTTTTGATAAGGTGGAACCAGAACCTCCGAAATGAGATCTATCTCATCAATCAATCATCATCAAAAAGGGAGAAAATTTTGAAAAACTGTAACAGAATACTGAACATGGTATTGGTTTTCGAGATTTTAACATCAGTTCTCAGTTCAAATTGTAACTCTTGGATCCCTCAGGGTAGTAACTTGGGGCCTTTATTATTTGCATTATTTTTCAACGATTTGATAACCAGTTTAGACGATGGAACGAAAATTGGATATGCTGATGATCTGAAAATATTCGTTTCAATAGAATGCGCTGCGGACTGTGAATACCTTCAATCGTTGTTAGACCACTTTGATGGATGGTGTAGACGTAACAAATTATCTGTTAGTGTCTCAAAGTGTTCTGTGATAACCTTTCACCGGAAAAAATCGCCTATTCTATTTGACTACTACATCGGCAATGAGCATATAAAAAGAGTCTTCGAAGTTAATGATCTTGGTGTTATCCTTGATGATCAGCTTACCTTCAACAATCAACGTTCTTCAGTAATTAATAAGGCCAATCGACAACTCGGCTTCATCTCTAAAATATCGCGAGAATTTAAAGACCCGTATTGCTTGAAGTCACTTTACTGTGCACTCGTCCGATCAATTATTGAGCATGCTGCAATCGTTTGGGCTCCGTATCAGCTCAGCTGGATTTTACGAATCGAACGTGTACAAAAACGGTTTATTAGATTTGCTTTACGCCATTTGCCTTGGAGTCATCCCGAAGATCTGCCCCCTTATTCTCATCGATGCCAGCTCTTGGGCCTAGATACTCTTGAACGTCGCCGAAAAACTCAACAGGCCACGTTCGTCGCAAAAATGTTGAACGGAGAAGTGCAATCGCCGAACCTGCTAAGGATGATCAGCTTTAGAGCTCCGTCGAGAACGTCACGATCTCATTCGCTGTTGTCGAATCGAACTCATAGGACATCATACGGCTATAATGAACCAATCAGCGCAATGATGCGCATATTCCAGGATGCTGAGCACTTACATCAGTTCGGAGAACCATCAAGCCGTTTTGTTCGTCGTTTACACCAATCAAGATTGTTTAATTCTTTGTGATCGTGTACTTATTCATTTAAACACATTTGTTCGATGAATTAATAATAATAAATAAATAAATAAATAAATAAATAACCATTCTCAATCATAAAAATTTGATTAAGATTTTGAAATTTTAAGTGCAGAGAAGAATACCTCGCTTGCTTTTCCTAGACCCTCATGGGGGGATTTAACCCCCAATTCCCCCCCCCCCTTTTCTACGGCCATGATGCTTGGATATTAGTAGAAAAATACTTTTTAGGTTCTATCAACAACCTTTTGTCGCTATTCCCAATTCCAAAGGCGATCTTTGAAAAATTTAGAAGCAAAAACTTTGTTTTGAGATTCAGCGCCCAATTTTATATTAAAAATATAAGTCATATATGTCTGTTTCCTATAGATTAGGAAACTACTGAACCGATTTGCGTGAAGCTTGGCAAATGAGAAATTGGAGGCCGGGGAAGGTTCCTATATTAGTTTGGGACCTCTCCCTCTTCCTGGAAGGGGGGAGGGGGTCTCTCATTTTAAAGTAATAAGTCTTCATAACTCGAGAACTGATCAAGCAAATCAAACCAAACTTGGCATGGGTAGGAACTCGGGTACGAGAAATGTTTCTAAAAATGTTTGGTACCCCTCCCTCCTTCCAGCAAGGAAATAGAAAGTGGAGAGGGAGCTCCTTTACAACTTTAAGCATCTCTGGAATATTAATCAAGCAAATGGAACCAAACTTGGCGTGGGAAGGTATTTGATTACGAAAAATGTTCCTATGAGATTTTGAGAACCCTTCGTTCTTCCAGTCGGAAAATCCTAAGAGTGTAGGGTGCTCCCATACAATTCATTAACATCACACAGCAACTTACCTAGCAAATGGAACGAAATTTGACTTGGATGGGAATTTGAGAACAAGGACTGTGAATATTTGGTACTACTGACTCCTTCCAGTGGGGTGATGGGAAGGAAAGGGGAGGGGGCACCTTTATATTTTTGGCATAACTCGAGAACTAATCGAGCAAATGGAAAACGCTTTGTAAAGCATTTGGAAACGTAAATTGGTTATTTGCTTTTTTAAGACTCTTTCTCCTTCAATTGGGGATACAGTTAGGGAAGACGAGACATACGATTATTTTGCATAAATCGAAAATTTATCTAACAAATAGAATCAAATATAACTTGCGAACAATCATACAGTCGAGCGAATGGAACCGAATTTAGCATGGGAGTGTATTTGAATTTCAGGTAGGGAAAGAGGGGCTCCGATACAAATTTAATAGCATAACTTCTTCTCTGCATTCAGTGGAACGATTAAAAGTTGGAAGAGGGTCACTCATAGATTTTTTAAATATTTCGACAACTAATCGAGAAAATGGAACCAAATTTGCATGAGAGCCTATTTGTGTACGAGCGATGTTTCATCGATGGTTTGAGACCCCCTGATCTTGCCTGAGGGAAGATATAAAGTGGAGAGAGGGCCACCCATTTTTTGAATATCTCGAGCACTTATAGAGAAGGGAGCCGTTCATGACATGGGATCGTATTTGTATACAAGAAGTGTTTTTCTGAGACCCTCCTTCCTTCCATTAGGACTATAGGAATGGGCAAGGGCGTCACTCTCACAATTTGTATTACAATTCGAGAACGAATTGGTAAGATAAATGTCCCTTGACGTTGTTTTAATACTTTAAATGTTCTATGATAGTTTGAGACCCTCTTCATATAAAAATGAACAGCGAAGATTCCATATATAAAAAAAAATTCTCGCATAAGTTATAAACTTTTGAAGCAAAGAGATCCAGAGTTTTGAAGAAACATTTAAATGATTTTAAAATTGAATTTAAAATTTTGTCCAAAAAATGAAAAGTTAAATACAAGAAGCCACAAATTTCGGAATGTGTAGCAAAGCACACCGGGTCAGATAGTTGAATATAAAATGACAGAAAATAACTAGATACGTCACTAGACCGCTGCAAAATTGATCCCATATGTTTTTTTTTTCGAATTGTTGCATAGATAATCATGTGCAGCTTATAAAGCAGTGCACGAGTATCGTCTAACATATTCGCGAAATCAAAAACACATCCGCATGCGACTGAAAAATGTTTGAAGTTAAAGAAAAAAAATCAACACTCTTATTCCCAATTCTAAATTTAGTAAGAGGTTTACTTAAATTGGCAAAATACTAAACCGAATAATTTTTTTTTAATTTTTGCGCAAATCGTCCGAAAATATGTTAATCTTATAATCTGCAATAATGATGGCTGTTTGACAAACAGGTGCCAAATGTTTTAGCTGAGAGAAGCTTCAAAACCAGTAACACTTGGAAATGTGATTTAAAAAAAAAAGAAAAATGTCTTTTAGGGGTTTCACAAAACTTAATTCGATAATTCTGTTTGCTCAAACAAAACTATGGATAAGGAGCAAAGGGTATAAAAAACAATCTGGATTAATTTTTAGAAAAGAAAATGATTTGAAGTTGTTCCAAGTTCCCAATTCAGCTTTCAGTTCATCAAGTAATTCTTATCCATATTGGTTTTGGCTAAACAAGAAATGTTTCTGATAGCAGAACCGAATTTTTCAGATAAACAAAATTTGGATTTTAAAAGGTTAAGGCAATAGATTTTTTTTGTCAAGGGCTTATAAATGTCATCAAATGTTTAGTTGAATGTTAATATTTTATTTTTAAAAAGTACGAAAACCCTCTGAGCTTAAGAGATAAACGAATATCTGAACATTTTAGTAGCAAAATCCCGTTAGCCAGATTCATCATATCCTTCAACCTCGAAAGACAAAGTCATCTCTTCCACAATGTTTTGTTGCATCATGCAATCACTTGATCAGTGTGAAAGCAATGCGTCAAAATGATCATTAAACCAATCAATCATTTGGTTAGAGAGCAATTAACAAATTAGCTGCTCAAAACGAAACAACAGCTCGACACATTTTCGAACCATTCACGAAACACCGGGGCTAACTAAGTGGCATTATCGGCGCTGTTGTCAGGTAATCATAACCACGCAAAACCGTGCGAAAATTGTTTGCCCATTAATGTTTTATGGCAAGACTGGCTTGCCAAATTGTGTGAATGGGGTGTACCGATCACATATGCAGGTAGTCACATCATCATCACCATCATCATTCCGCGATCATCTCTAGCGATTCTTTACTAGAGCCGACAGATGTCCCCCGAGGTGCCTTTAATAAACCTTTCCACTACAGAGAGAGAATGGAACTGCACGCGCATCATGATCATCCCATTAGCAGATCTTCTTCACGGGGCTCCTCCAGCTGAGCTTGTGGGGAGATTTAATTGAATTAGTCAGATTGTTGAGTTCTGTGGTTGAAAAGTTAATGGGTATTCTGTTGAGGTGAATGCACGGGTGGTCTTGTGGTCTACCTCAAGTCAACTTATTGGATCACAATTCATCGAGATGCTATCAGCAGTGTTTAAATTGAAAATGGGCTCTGCCTTTTACTACTGCTTTCGTTTTGTTTATTGAGGCTAAGGAAATCATTGGCAATTACGTAAAATTTTAAAGAGATTCGAACAATTTGAACTGCCGAACTTTTACTAAAGGGTGATACGGTCAATATTTGGTCAAGGGAAAACGCGTGTAAATCGGTGAAATCGTTTATTTAAAAAAAAATAAATTAAATTACTTTTTCAAGTTTAATTAGTATAAAATTCAGGAATAATATTCAGTTAGGCTTCCGCTTTTCTAAATCCGAATTGCTGGGCCTTACGCTTAACCCCTGCCATCAGATTTTGTACAGCCACCTTGTCCACCTTCTTCGCCGCAGAAAGCCAGTTTGCCTTGAACTACTGCTCGTCCTTAGCAGTTTTTTTGGTCGTCTTTAGGTTCTGCTTGACAATAGCCCAGTATTTCTCAATTGGGCGGAGCTCTGGAGTGTTGTACCACTCCATGGCCTTTTTACCGTAATGGCAAGATGCTAAATCCGACCAAAACAGTACGGAACAACCGTGTTTCTTTAGGAAATGCAGCAGACATTTATCCAAACACTCTGTCACGTAAATTTCTTGGTTGACAGTCCTGGAAGCTATGAAATTGCTGCTTTTAAGCCACAGGTACAGATGACTTGCCAAACCAGATATTTCTTCGCGAACTTTGACAATTTCATGTGCTTGGAAATATCTGATACCTTTCCCCTTCCTTTTGCCGTATAAAACTCCTGTCCCGGAAGCTGCTTGTAGTCGGCTTTGACGTAGGTTTCGTCGTCCATTACCACGCAGTCAAACTTCGTCAGCATTGTCGTGTACAGCCTCCAGGATCGCACTTTGGCCGTCGTATATTGTTTATCATCGCGATTTGGAGTCACTACCTTCTTGTAAGTCGATAGTCCGGCTCGTTTTTTGGCTCGATGCACGGTTGTAGACGATACACCCAGCTTATTTGCGGCATCTCGGAGAGAGAGGTTAGGGTTTCGCTTGAAACTACCGGCAACTCTCTTTGTCGTCTCAGCGGCTTCCGGTTTTCGATTTTCCCCCGATCCAGACTTTCTGGCTGTCGACAAACGTTCCCCAAACACTTTAATTACATTTGTAACGGTTGATTTGGCAACTTTTACCGATTTTGTCAGCTTTGCGTGCGAGTAGCTCGGATTTTCGCGATGCGCGACCAAAATTTTGATACGCTGCTCTTCTTCCTTGGACGGCATTTTGACAACTGAAGAGTGAATTCCAAAATCAAAATAGAAGCAACATTCTACACACACATCTCAAAATGAGGGGTGTTCAAGTTTTTTAAATGCAAAATTGATAGAAATACGTTAAGTTTATATTGAACAAATTTTGACCGTATCAACCTTTACAAGTCTTGTCTATGCATCCCAATTTTTTGTTCAGCACGGACAACTGAATCGAAAAAAAGATGATAAAAAACGATTTTTGTTATGGTTCGTTTTTTTTTGGAAATATAATTTAAAAATATTGATTTATGAATTCGTATAATCAATTCAACATTTTGATGTAATAAGCTCATTTGCCTTCAGGAATCAGAAGTTTGTTAATCTTCAATACAAATTCATACAATTGAAGACCCTGTGAAAGAGAACATCTCCATTTCTCGTGCACAAGTTTTTATTTTTGTTATTGTTTGAGTTCATTGCGATGCTTAAATTAGCGATTTAGCACATTTTTCTCGCTTTTAGTGAAATTTGCAAAAATTAAAAATTTTAAAAATGTTTTTAAAAAAATCAGAAATTTTTCAACTTTTTTTTTTATTTGACTTAATGTGCTAAATCGCAATGAACTCAGAAAATAACGAAGAAGAAACTATGAAAATTCGACTATGAACGAGAGATGTACTCTTTCATAGGGTCTTCAAATGTGTAAATTTATGATTAACAAACTTTGAGTTTTTTTTCTCGAGTTTAAAAAATTACCTATTTCCCATAATTTCAAAATCAAATATTTGAAATTTAAACTTAATAATGCAGTCATAAATTATTTTTTTGGTTTGCACCAATCCGAGATATGACTGTTTTAGAAGTACAATTTTTTGCTACAAAATCCTTTATAGCTAACGAACGCCTCAGATACAAGTTTGCGCTTTGAAAGAAAAATGTGCGAATTTTTATTTCATACAAATGCTTAGAAAACATTTTTATTGTATACATTTATCCACAAAAGTTAGAGCCAGAATGCTGTTCTTTTCGACACACCCTAACATATTAATATTCAAAAAACACTACTCGCTTACGAAACGTCATATGTATGTAGTGTCTTCGGTAAATTTATCTCAAAAACCGTTGGCTACAACTTTGTAGAAATCAGTTTGGCTTTACCTGTTCACTGGAAAAAGTTATTTTGTGTAAATCATGCATAAATGACACGCCTTAATAATTGATTTGATGAGCATTTTTACTGGAGACAGATATGTCTATCTTTCATAGTAACTTTGTAATAAATTTTGTCACTGCAATGTTTTGTTTTTATGAGGGATAAACTTCAGTCTGTTTGGTTTTTCGATTCGATTTTGATCTTTGATCGATCTTTTAAGAACAAAATTCTGATAAATTTGATGATTAATGACGCTCTCATGGCTGAAAACTTAATTTTTTGGATTGTCAGCATTTCACTAAAATTTCGTTAAGCCTGGCCAAACTGAGTCCCTTGAATCTTATTTTTCACTTTACCTTAATAAACGGTAGGATTTTTATCTTTTAAGAATAAAAACAACCTTTTTGGTGCACACTATCGTGTGTTATCTTATTTTAATCGCCGCTGAAATCGTATTGATTTTAATATAATCTTAATGTCTTAATTAAAGTCTAAATTAGTTGGTAAAGTGACTAAATAAGCTAGGTACATTGTATCTTTTGAAATGGTACCAATTGTAGGCTTGTGCCCCTTGAACTCAATTATCTTAAAATCAAGTTCATGGCGTTCAATTCGTTCAATCGATGAACGAAAGTTTGTTGGTGATTTGGTAAAACCCTCTTTTTTGTCTTTCAAATTATTCTAGAGCTTGAGGTAAATTTTGCACATGTTTTCGTATAGAATCTGTTTCTAATTTGTTACTATACGGAACGCAGAGTGAAAAAAACGATGCTTTAAAGATTTTTGTAAAATTTAAAAAATATAATTTAACGAAACATACAACCTTTAAGCCGATTAAGGCTTTACAGAATGAACAAACGTGGACAATAGAGTGCCCCAAATGACCCGACATTTGAAAAAGCTAGGCGCTGCAGGCTTAAATTGATCCTAGCCCTAGTACAAGGTCTCATGCCAAATTTGGGCCAGATCGGATCACGGGAAGGGGTCGCTCAACGAGCCTAAAGTTTGTATGGAATTTGGAAACATTTTGTTCGGGAGGAACTTCGGTCGATTTCTTTTGAAAACGGTTTTTCTTAAAGTCTAAATATTTCATCCGAAGACTGCATTTCGATTCAAGTTAAGTAACAAAAGTTATTAAGCTTCAATAAATAGTTACCTTGTTTGTTGATATTCATCACTACAAACTAATGAGAGACACTGCTTTGAACATTTTGACGCGTTAATGCTGCGTGAGTGATGAATATCACCCTGAGAAAAAATTACCCTACTTTTGAAGTTTAATAACTTTTTTTATCGTTAGTCGAATCGAAATGCAGTCTTCGAATGAAATATTAGTCGTAGATAAGGCTTTAAGAAAAACCATTTTCAAAATAAATCGGCCGAAGGGGACCAAAGTTATTCATGAAAAACTGGATTTTCAAGTTCCTCCCGAACAAAATGTCTCAAAATCCCATACAAACTTTAGGCTCGTTGAGCGACCCCTTCCCGTGATTCGATCTGGCCCAAATTTGGCACTAGACCTTGTACTAGGGCTAGGATCGATTCAAGCCTGAAGCGCATAACATTTCACAAGCTTGAAATTTCTCATACAAACTTGGGGCAGTCTAGTGGACAACTTTATACATAAAATAAAACTTATTTACAAAAAAAAATTATATAAGCCGTTCTATAAACTGTCCACCGTAAAGCAAAATTTCTTCGTTACTATTTCCCTACCCGAGAACTCTGCGCACGACGATGCATGCCATGAATTTTTCAACATTGAGCTGTATGGAGATGATCGATTTTAAACAAACTGGATTTTGGTATCGAACTCAATTTGGATCTGGTCGCAAGCGATAAAATTGAAGCACAAAAGTACTGAGTAAATTTAAATCGCTGACTGAAGAAAATTGAAACTAATCTAAAAAAAATTGAGATTCTGTTATTTATCTATGGTTAGTTGAAACCTTTCAAACTGCATCTCGGTTTCTAAATATAACAATATAATATTCTCCAATATTTCCCATTACTCCGAATCCTAAATGATAAGTGCAAAGAAAAAAAATTTGAAATCCAAATTTGAAATTTTCGTTTTTGCGTATATTCGGATTTCTGAATGGAATAGTAAACGCCTGAAGCAAAACTTGTTTTTTTTAAATGACAGTTTCGAAATGTAATCAATTTGCACAGTACCGTTTAAAAGATCCCGCGGACCGTTGCAAGTGGCCTAGAGACATATGTTCTGTAAGCCGAGCACGTTTCACGTGTGCCGCTTGACCAGCAGTAGTGCCCACTTCTACTCAGGGGTCTACCCAAGGGGCTTCGACTTAAGTAGGGTGGACAGAACTCTTACTAATGGGACCCCGTCGTCCATCGCATCGATATGGCGCAAGGGCCCAGGCAGGACAGATCTGGCGTACAAAATGGTAATTTGCCGCGTGTCCACTTCAATAAAAACAACTAAAGCGACTGTGGGGCGGTAGCAGAAACTGAATCGAGATCTTGCTGACCATAAGGAGACATGCTGCCGCAAAAATCTCCCCGTGGAGAAGCCAAACATACTTTCCCATGCGTCTGTAAGTTCTCGAAGGTAATTGATTCGCGCTGAGTTATGGGCCGAAATTAGGTGAAACGATATATCAACCAACCCACCCACTTTTTAAGTACCTATTTTACGCGTGGACTTCAAGCACCGTTTTGGCACCAGAGGACGCCAGAGGTGATTTTTTTATGGCGTGAAAGAAGTTCTACTGGCAGCGCGAACGTGAGCAGGTTGCAACATTTCTGCCGGGGACATTATCGTTTTATTTGATTGCTTTTGCATAAATTTGAATGCGATCGGGTATGTGCTTTTTTTTCTGCCTGCCCAGGCGGAAATACCATTCACTGGGTCTTATTTGGATCAAACCTCGGAGCTTGAACTTTGGGAAAATTTATGTGATCTATAAGACGTTTGCTCCCAGATTCAAATTCCGTGACAATTTCATTCAAAACTTAAACAGCCAATATTGGCTTTCAGACTCCGGAAATACCGCACAGGCTTGCCAAAAATAAGACTCCTGCATGCATCACGCTGGGGATACAAACTGTACCAAATATTCATACTGCAGAATATTCAAGCCGAATATCACGTTAATTTTGCATTTGATGGATTTTCAAATAGTTCTTCATGATAAAAGGCCCAATGGTCCAAACTTCAAAGGAAATTAAAAAAATAACAGTGAATATTCTTCCGGGATAGCCAAAGAAATGTTAAGCAACACTAAATACAGAACATTTCTAAAAGTATGTGTTCTCTAAATTAATTTCCGTTATATGATTTTAATCGCCGTAATTTGTATGATTATAATTTTAATGGCATGTGCGGCGGAATGAAAACTAGAGAGAATTTATTTTATAGAATTTGAAAGAAAGGTGGATAGACAGGCATTAGTGCGCCAATAGGAGAAAGCTTGATAGGTGTTGAAATTTTAGGCTAGAGGGCATGTTGATGAAAAGCTCCGGTTCAAAAATTGACACTTGGCCAAAAAGTTAGAACGCGGAATAGATAAAATGTGAAATGCGAAAAAATCGACAAGTAGCAACTATTCGCAGCGAATCTGAAATAATGGCAACGTCGATAGAACTGTTCTCGCATAAGGAAAGCTCAGTAGGCCCATGGGTTGCTACGTTTTTGCTCGTTTGAAGTCTGCGTAAAAACACGCTCTCAAACCATTGGGCTCGCTATACATGGGAATTCTCTTTCTGGGTTTCTCATGTATAGTTAGCTAATGCAGAGCAAAGGCGGGAGCAATTCATGGGAGCTTTTCATCAACATGCCTCTAGCCTAAAATTTCAACACCTATCAAGCTTTCTCCTATTGGCGCACTAATGCCTGTCTATCCACCTTTCTTTCAAATTCTAAAAAATAAATTCTCTCTAGTTTTCATTCCGCCGCACATGCCATTAAAATTATAATCATAAATTAATTTCCTATTTAACTCAAATTTCAATAAAAAAGTTTAGTAGTTGATTATTCATATTCCTGTACTTTAAACTGACCCTCCTGAAATCCCATCAAATCTGTAAACCAATTATTCATTTTGATTTTAATTTGGTTAAAAAAAAAAACAAACACTGTACTAGACTGCCCTAAATTGGTACGGAAAATTCAAAACCTGTGAAATGTTATGCGCAGCAGGCGTAAATTGATCCTAGGCCTAATACAAGATCTCATGCCAAATTTGAGCCAGATCGGATCATGGAGAAAAGTCGCTCAACGAGCCTGAAGTTTGTATGGGATTTTGAGACATTTTTTTGGGGAGAAACATGAAAAACCAGTTTTTCATCTATAATTTCAGTTTCCCTCGGTAGATTTCATTTGAATACGGTTTTTCTTAAAGCCTAAACGTGTCCAAACTATGACAAATATTTCATCCGGAGACTGCATTTCGATAAGAGTTAAGATAAAAAAGTAATGAGACTTCAAAGATAGGCTAACTTTTTTAAGGGTGGTATTCATCAATGTTAGTGAGTCGGGGCGGTCGAAAATGTTGAGTGATTGATACCATCCTTAAAAAAGTTAGCCCATTTTTGAAGCCTAATAACTTCTTTATCTTAACTTTATTCGGAATACGGTCTTCGTATTAAATAACAGTCATAATTTGGGCTTTAAGAAAAACCGTATTCAAAAGAAATCGACCGAAGAAAACTAAAATTTTTGATGAAAAACTGGTTTTTCATATTTCTCCCGAATAAAATGTCTAAAAATCCCATACAAACTTCAGGCTCGTTGAGCGACTCCTTCCCGTGATCCGATCTGGCCCAAATTTGGCATGAGATAAAGTATTAGGCCTAGGATCAATTTTGGCCTGCAGCACATAACATTTCACATGTTTTGAATTTCCCGTGGAACATATCAACTGTTGAGTTGGCATCGTGGTAAGATATCGGACAGCGAACTCGGAGTTCAAATCTCCGTAGAGGAATTTTTTTTCGTTTTACTCAAGCTACTTTAAATCGTGTATTTTGCTTTTTGAGGGGTAATCGAATCGTTGGAATCTTGTCTTGTATTACCTCCACTTTTGTACCTTTATGCTATTTTAGTAAGTTTAATACAATCTTTTGATCTCGTATATTTGTTTGAATAATTCTGTTGTTCCTGCGATATACTGTCTTTAATGTTCGCTGGGGGTTTTCCCAAGCAAAAAAGTAATGTTTACATAACTTGAAAGCCATTCAAGCAAATGGTACTAAATTTGCCATAGGAAAGTATTTGGCTAAGAGAAATATTTCTATGAATATTTGGAACCCCTCTTTTTCCAGTAAGGGGATATGCAGGGAAAGGGGGGCTCTTATACATTTTTTCATAACTCGAGAATTAGTCAAGCAAATGGCATACCAGGGTATTTGGATACAAGAAATGTTTCAATAATTGTTTGAGACCTCTCCCTTCTTTCAGTGCGGAGAAAAAAAAAAAAGGGAGATATGGGCTTTAATACAATTTTTATTGAATAAATCGATAACTATTCGAGCAAATGGAACCAAATTGGCATGGGAATTTATTTGGATGTGGTAAAATGTTCTTTGTTTGTTTGAGACTCCTCCCGACTTGCATTGGGAGGATAGGCCGAGAGGAGGGAGTCAAAATATTTTTTGACAATATTATATAACTGATCAATCGAGGTGCATCAAACTTGGAATGCGAGAATACTTGGGAGAACGAAATGTTCCCGAAATGATTCTGAGGTTGTTAGAAACCCCTCTTTTATCCCAGTTAACAAATAGAAAGAGGGGAGGGGTCCTCCACAGTATTTTTTCAAAATGTCAAGAACTAATCAGTCGAAAGGAAACGAATTGGGTACGGGATTGTATTTTGATACGAGTTATGTTTCAATAATTATTTGGAACCATTCCATTGAGTGAGATAGGATGTGAAAACGAGAGCTCCATACATTTATCTAGCATATTTATAGAATTAGTCATACGGGAGAAACTAACTTTGTAGAGGGGGGTAATTGGGAGAGAACAATGTTTCAATGGTTATTCGGGAAACCTCCAGTGAGGGAGAATAATTAGATAAAACTTTAAGCAACCAATGCCATATTTGTCAAAGTAAAGTATATGGAAATAAAAATTTTAGACTTTGATTTCTTTTCAGTGCGGAGCTAGGAAGGAGAGGGGTGAACCAATCCTTATTTTAACAACCCGAGAAATTATTGAGAAAAATTTGCATTGAAGGGATTGATGTTCGAGAAAGTTTTTCTTGATTATTAAACAGGAGGACTTTCATAATTTTTGTTTAATGACTTGGAAACTGGTCAAGAAAGTTCCTTCAATTTTACAAAATGTAGCAAAGTACACAGCTGCAATTTCATTCAATCCTCAAGAACTTATATGAGACATGTTAAGGCAAAGGGGAGAGAGGTTGGGCAATAAAACCCTCCCCCTCACACAAATGACGGTTTCGCAGAGGGTGCGAAATAAGAATAATATCACTTATGTTTGTCTACAAAAATCAAGTTTTAATATTTCTTAAAATTTACTTTGAAAAAGTGAGTAACAATGTTTTTACAAACTATTTGAAAAGAAAACTGTATTTTAAGAAGTTTTCTATTATTCCAAAGGTTTTAAAAGAGGTTCTGACAAAGTTTTCCTCTAGCACTACAGATTTTGAGCTATAATACTTTATCAAACTTTTACAATATGTGAAATGATAAAATATAGATTATAAGATGGACAGGCTTCTTATTCAAAAATATTTATTTTTTCAATAATTTAAACACTTTTTTTCAGTTTTAAGTCGTGTATGGCAGCACAACCTTGTTGTTAAACGGAATTGAGACCTATTTTCCGGGATAACTCCGGGATGATTTATGTCAAGAAATAAAAATTCTAAGATCACTAAACCAAATAATTAGAATTGCATCAAGGTCACTAAAAGTGAATTTCTTAGGCCGATAGTCTTAACAATGTTGTACATTCCCCTGAATCATGATATACCAGATAGCTAATGGTGTTATTGGTATTATTGGCAATTGAATCGAAATCGACATAAGCAGAAAATTCGGCTGTGGTAAATTCTTGAGCTGGTGAGTTTTTTAATTACCCAGAAATTATGAATGTGGGTCTGTATTGATCCGAAAAATCAATATTGAGACTAAAATTGGTGTTAACTGCAAGATAGTGCTGCCATCTACGAAGTATGGGTTACTGAGAAAACATAAAAGTTTTTGAATTCCAACCTGTTTTGTTCTGATTCAAAATTGATCCAAAAGGTTTGTTATGTTAATGTTATGTTATGTTAAGGGGGCATCCATAAATTACGTAACGCTCTTAGGGGGGGGGGAGTAAGCTCGAGCGTTACGAATTGTGACATAGGGGAGGGGGGAGGTATGCTCATCGTTACGTAACGAGTTTCAGTTTACTTAATTGCAGCTTTTTTGATGTCATGTTTTTTTTGCAGAATTATAAACAAACCAAATCAGCTAAAATTTTGTAAGATTCAACATGATTCAAACCGGTTTGTAACCTTTCCTTTTTAAAGATTCTGAGATAGACTCCTTAAAATGTGTATTGAATATCCGTAAAATAACCGTTTTAAAACCGAATGCTAGGTACATTTATCCACAAGAACTCAATTCTCCATAAGACGGATTTATTATTTTTTCTCAAACGATTTATAAAAAGCAATTTTGATTATTACGACGAATATTACAAAGGGTAGTATATTTTGCATAACAAGTTATGCTCCTTAAACAGAATAAAGTAAACAAGGTAGATCATCAGTGAACAAGCACAAAGCAACTCGTAATAAGAGTCTTATTATAAGACAATCAATTTATTTTATCAGAGAGTTATCATCAATGAGTACTTTGAAGCGATTTGAATAGATATTTATTCCGTTTTGAAGAACGTTTCTGTTAAATTTTTTTTTTATCTTCGAAAATCTGTATTTTAAAATATGGGAAGAAGAGGGGGGGTTATTACCAGCGTTACGTAATTTTCATAGGGGGTACGTCGAAGCGTTACGATTTGTGACATACGGGGGGGAGGGGGTAAAAAAAGTGCATTTTTTGCGTTACGTAATTTATGGATGCCGCCTAATGAAGAAATTAAGCAGTTTGAGCAGAGTATTATAGCTCAAATGTCAAGTTACTTAGTTCTAGAGTAAAATCTCTTAATACTCCTTTTCTAACCTGCGGAATACTAGAAAACGCCTAAAAATTCAGTTATCTATTCCAATAGTTGGTAAAAATATTATTATGCACTTTTACGTAGTGAATTTAAAGAAATAATGATGTTTTTGTAGACAAACAAAAGAGGTACTATTCTTATTACACACCTTTTTCACATTTTGAACCTCATCGCTGATTGCTTCATTGAAAAACAGTATATTTATGCTTGATTCATCCGTTGAACAATTTAAAACAAATTGTAGAACAAAATTTTGAAGATTTCCAATCACTCATAGTTCAACAAGCAAAACACATAGTGAAACTATTCATACTGCGCTCACTGTATTAAACACCTACGTACTTCTGAATACACAAATATTGAAAATCAACATTTAAATATTATTTTATATTTCAAATTCGAATTCGCGCCGTTTATTCTGTGTCAAGATCGAAAAACCCAAAAAAATGCTGAATCTAATTCAATATTGAGAATTGAAATCAGATTCGTTAGAAGAACTCAATCAGTTTTTTAATACAGTTTTATTTCAATTTTCAAAGTATTCGCAATTGTGGGCATTGGTTCAAATTTCAGCATTCCAAATTTTTAGAACTTCAGAATAAGTTGAAATAGGGTTCAATTCAGAATTTAATTAAATTTAATGGAATTATTCAGAATGCTTACTTTTAATTAATGCTAAGGTTCACTTTTAAATTCGAGATCGTAAGAGTAGAAGTTAAAACTATTTGAATTGCAAACTTGTAACTTATGATTATAATTTTAATGGCATGTGCGGCGGAATGAAAACTAGAGAGAATTTATTTTAAAGAGATTTGAAAGAAAGGAGGATAGACAGGCATTTGTGCGCCAATAGGAGAAAGCTTGATAGGTGTTGAAATTTTAGGCTATAAATTCTCTCTAGTTTTCATTCCGCCGCACATGCCATTAAAATAATAATCATAAAAAATTACGGCGATTAAAAAAATATAACAAACTCTTTGATTCAGTAAATTCTAAACATTGTTTATTTCACTTTAATTTGCTAAAGCAATAAAGTATTTGATATCGGTATAGGAGAATATACTGTAGAGCAAAAAAAATCTATAAACATAAGCCTAAATCCTTAAATCTTAATTAATTGTAAAATATCAAAATGATGATTCAAAAAAAATTAATCATGATTTATAATCAAAGTTTTCAAATAAAAGATTTTTGAAATATTAAAATCACAATCGATATCTAGAAACAGCAGCTAGTACTAGGATTCCGAATGAAAATAAGAATTTAGATTTCCAAATCGAATTACTTCCAAGTACGCAGTTCAAAATCTGAAAGCCTAATAAGAATTCTCAAATAAACTTCAGTTCCTTCCAATCGATTCCAACTATTTGAAAAAAAAAGAGATTTCAATTTCTGAACTACACGTTGGCTCAGGTGTAAGATATTAGTTCCACCATTCTGTTTAAAGATTTCAGAGGCATTCCTTTAATTAGTTAAATCTAGTTGAAATAAGTGGTGAAAAGTGCTTCTTTTCTACATTGTTTTTCTCCATATGCAATCATTCGTTTCAACTGCTTGCATGTTGTACGCTCCAGGGTATTTTTAATAATTGCAAAAACTGTTGTTTGTTTAAATCAGTGATTGTATTTTGTTGAGCATGAATTGATCAACCTTCTCTCGCTCAACGCTTTAGGCTGATGTCAAGCTGAGGCGACAAGCATCGCTTTGCGTTATAAATTCCAATAAGAAAGCAATGCAATGCATTGGTATGTCATGCTGGCGCTCCATGGTGCTTTGAAATTCACTACAAATCCTCACTTCTCTACATCTGATAATGCTTGGAATCGTCTCCTTTTTTTTCGGGAGTCATTAAAAACTTATCAGATCATAACCCGGATTGCAAGAATGCCGAAATTAGAAAGGACCAAATTCCTTGTTTTTTTTTTGCGGGAACTAAGAATTTATGAAAATTTTCTCGCTGATTCAGATATTATTAAGTTTATTATCACAAATTCGGACGGATCTTCGAACTATTGTGCTTAAAACCCGAAATCACTGCTTCAAACCGAGAAAAAACTATATTCCCATTGGATTTCCTACTTGTCGCGCTACACAACACCCTGGCATCAGCTTTGTCGCGCTTTCCAATGCACTCAGCATGACAGGTCTGCGCTTTTTCCATGGAGATCAAATGAGAGCTGGATTGTCGTGTGAACGTGTTGCGCTGCTTGTCGTCTCAGCATGACATCAGCCTTACTCGGAAGCAAAGGTTGCTTTGAGGCAGCGAAAACGACAAAACCGATGATGCATACGCTCTCAACATGGCCCGCCTTCACGAAGCAATATACCTACATTCGAGGGAGCAAATCCAAAAAACCAAACGAATGGCTCTCACTCATCTCCTGTTACAAGCTTGAGGGAACCGAATTCAAAAGGCATAGCAAACCCGAGTCTCCTCGTTTGTGCCTGGATCGAATGCCCGAAGTTTTTCTGCTATTGCTATTATTACCAGGGTGTCGACTCATATCTGGTAATAAAATTCCTTGATTTTCCCTGATTTTCCAGTCACTGTTCCAGAAAATTCCAGGTTTGAAAAACAACCTGAGGAAGCAACTTAAAGTTATAAGAAATATATTTCCACCGAAAATAAACGCACAGAAAGCTTTGAGTCGAGATTACTAATTTATTACGATAATTTTAATGGAAGTATTATTTGTGATATTAAACATTTTAAGATAAGTCAGCCAGTTTGGATCCACTTGTAGAAATTCTTATCATTTTAGCATAACAATTTTCTCTTGCAACCTATCAACCTTCTTCTGTGCATCTTCCAAAATTTTCCTCCGTTTCACCTCAAGCGATTTTGCTTCCGCTTCTCGATGACGCTTCATCAGCTTTATTTGATCGGATTCAAGAGCTTTCTTTTTGCGGCGATCTTTGTCTTCCAAATACAGAGCATGTGAATTTCGAACTCTCTGAATAAATTTGTTGGAAATTTGGACTGGACAAATTCCTCCAGCATAAAAAAACAGCATCATAGATTTGTCGTTTAGCCATCACTGATTCTTCACGCATATTTTAGAAGAGACATTCGGAATTTACTGAGAAACCACGTTCAACATTCGCGTTGCCATGTGAAAGATAGCAGATCATTTTGACGATATTGAAGAATTCTGGACACTTGACATTTGCTAGCACTCCACTCCAAAAATGATCCAGCCTTTCTTTGCTACGGTCATAATTATCAAATTTTTCGCTTCTGGCAATCACTCCGAAATACTGCCGTACTGCTAAATCTGCCGAGGATCCACTAACGCGTCCAGTATCTGTCCAGGCTTCCGAAAAGTACAGCTTTGCTATGACAGCCTTTTTCTTGTCGAACAAACTGTCACGGTTTTCCTTACCACTCGGTTGCTGCTGTACCGTCTGTAACGAATCGAAACGCTTCGGCTACATCACACACGTGGGGGAACGCAGGCTGTATCTGAACAATCGGCTCAAAACTTGCGCTGCCGAAAATATTGTGCTTTAAGCTGTAGCGAACCCAACCGACAGTTCGGTTTTCATCCCTTCAGGCCTCCTGTTTCTAAAATAATTTCATCTAACTCTCGG
Source organism: Uranotaenia lowii (assembly GCF_029784155.1). NCBI lineage: Eukaryota > Metazoa > Arthropoda > Insecta > Diptera > Culicidae > Uranotaenia > Uranotaenia lowii. Next base: position 180,568,549 of record NC_073692.1, on the reverse strand, counting down.
CTGCAGCGCGTGACAGTTTTGGGGAGGACTGTCACGGTTGACTGTCGTGCCCATACCGTACCCATGCCCGGCCGTATGCGCTGCTGCTCGGGTCGAATAGATCGAACGAGCCATCGAGCCGGAGCATACGACCGAGGCGAAACGCGATGTGTGGTGCCGGTGCAGGTTAGGCAATATGATTACCTTCTATCCTATGGGGTCCTATGAGGAGGGTGATCGGGGTGATCACCCACCCCCCTCCCCCCTTAAGCGAGAAAGAAATTCATACCTACGCTCGTTCGGAATTAACTCGGCCTGAGCGTGGATGATAATCCAAAGCGAATCTCGGCTACAGTCGGACGAAGTAGGTAGTACTGTCATGCGAAATTGAACGCATTGAAAACTGTCACGAAGATTTTCCCTAAACTGTCACGAAGCATGAAAAACTTTCATACCCACGAACAAACTTTCGCATGAGGTAAAACGAGGCCTCGCTGTACATCGCACGACCGCTCCTTTTAGAACTGTCGGAGAAGAAAAATTCGGAAAGCTTTCATCGAGGTGCACGTGCGACGTTCGTAAGAATACTGTTGTTCGCCAGTACTTATCGGAAGCCTGTATCTATCAATATCAGGGGACTGAGATAAACGAATAATCATCGTCAATGATCAAACAAATTTGGCAGCCAATGATTGAATTTGTTATAATTTGTGGCAATTTGTTAGAGAGAATTAGAAGGTTTAAGTTAAAATGAGAGAAACCGGTGCTCAGAGAGAGTAAAAATGTGCTAATTGTTGAAAATTGTTACAATTTGTTAAGCAGTTGTTGAATTTTGATCATTACCATTCCAAATGCAAAGAATTCTCTCTCCACTGCAATCCCTCGGTCAATATAGTCAAAGTCTTCTCAAATCGTTTGATCGTTTTTTCCGTACTTTAGATCTCATAAAGGACCAGTAAAGTTTTCGACAGATTTGGCAAGCTGCCACTACAGCAAAGAGGTACTACAGTGGTATCGGAACAACGGGTGGATTTTGTCAAAAAGGACATCAACCCACCCAACTGCACTCAATTCCGCCCTATCGAATTTTTTTTTTTTCATTATTTTTCCTTTAAAGTGCATTAAAAACTCTACATTTTGAGTACAAAACATTTTTATTTCGTTAACATAGCTCCGAGATAAAACCTTTTTAACGCGTCCAGATTCATTGTAATCCATGCTTTAATTTCTACGTGTCATGATTAGAGTAGACCCAGCATTTTTGTAGTATATTCTTATGCTGTTTTGATATACATTCCATATACATTATAGAATGATCGTATGAAATTAGAAAAAAACAACATTTACCTGCGAAAGTGGAGGCAATATACAAACATAAATTTCATTTCTTTCTAAAGCTACAAAAACTACACCAATTGGCCGACCTTTTTCGGACCTATCGGAAAAATGCAAGAGAGCGCAAAATTTTGCTCTCATAGCCTTCAATCGTTGCTAGCGACTATATTTTCTAGTTCTATTATTGGTCAATATTACCTACTCAATTCCCATCTGCCATCTGGCCACCTGGATGCACTGCTGGTTGCAGAGAGAACACGAAGATGATTTTCTCACTTGAAGCTCACGCGGGAGCAAAATCATTTCAAAATAGCGATTTGCAACACCATTGTTAACGACTAAAGTTATCATTTCTGTTACGATTTCTTGTTTGCTGGGAATTTAAATCCGTGGGTGTGAGTCAAACACAACATACATGTTTTTGAGTAATTGTAATTATCGGAGATACTTACATATTTCTACTCAGTATTTGGTTCTACACATCGATTGTCAACAACTAAATTGGTAGAATTTTTGCTAATACATTCCAATTTTCCTAAAAACTAACTCGTGCAGCCAAGGAAGCTTGGGTAGCAGTTATGAATAAATTTGTAAACAACAACTTCAAAGCAAGCAACATAACCAACCTTAAAATTTCATTTCCCGAAATTGGAAACTAACCTGGCGCCAAGCAATTGCGACCAAACTTGCAGCTGCCTCGCTGATTGACAAACCCGATGTGATGATTGACCGGGGACACTTGGCTATCGATTTAGGTACCCACCTATCTACCACAGGTATTATCATACGCCAGTCGGCGAGTCACGAACTGGGCGAGTTCCACTTCTTCTGCGGGACAGTTATTTAGCTAATGACCAAATCGGTAATTCTGACATTTTGAAAATTGGTGCACTACATGCAGCAAAACCGATTGAATTGGTACTCGCGTAAGACCTGTATAAATATTTATGATCCTCGATAATTAGGCAATGGACCTAAGAGCGAGACAACTCCAGCCGATACAAAGTATAAAGCTTATTATTGGGCATGGTTACTTAGTCACCTATGGTGGAGTAACTTACACTCCTTCTAGCCAACATTAACGGTTTGAGGGGAAGAATTCTGCGGGTCCATGCAATGTCAGATTTGAGTCGAGGTAGGGTGGATTATGTAAACAATTTATATAGTTTTAGGCGCTAACGCAACACACGTGTACTCTTTCTGTGGTATAATTTTATTCCTTTAATCCAAAAATTAACTGATTTTAGGAAAATATTGAACTAGAGTTGAACTATCTAAAATAACAGTTGAAAAAAATATAAGAACATTTTTGCGATGATCTCATGATCATTGATTTTTTTAAACTCAACAAATATGATAGAACATTAAATTACTATGGTTTGTATTGAATCATGTTTTTCGTAATGTCAACATCGAAAATGGAACATCATAGTAGAAATTGTCCTTTTTGATGTGGTAGATGGTTTTACGCACTAATACTCCCTTTACTTTAATGATTTTATTTTTGTTAATTTGAAATTTTACTGGGAATTTTCCCTCTTAGAAAAAACAAGCTTCAACGAAAAAGATATCAGCTTTATATACCTGTTTGATAAATTTTTATCTTTGTTATGAAAAAATGCATTAATTAATTAATAATATAATAAATAAAATTGCCACTCCAGCTGCGTGATAGGCGAAGTTTATCGACATTTTTATAACTTTTTTATCACATTAGTATGGAGCCATTAGTCCCGAGTGCCCCATTCCGATAATTATCATCTTCCAAAAACGTCTAATGTGTGTGCCCCCACACCAGGAGTTTATCATATGCAAAAAGGCAAACGCTCCGTTTAAACGGAACCAACCTTTCGGATTCCGGTTCCAATTTAAAATGCATCGATTCAACCAAACTGTAAAGCAGAGCCACCCTCTCAAAGCACATTAAATATATGTAAGAAAAAGCAGAAATGGCCATAAAAGGGTGCGCCGTTTTGCTACCTGAATGTGACTTTTGCCTCATCATCATCATCATCAGCGCCATCAAAGTTGATAAACGATATCGAGGAGAAAACGATTAATTCACCATAATTAAGGGGCAGCCCAAAAGTGGAAATGAAAGTGCGTCTCCTGGTTCGGTTTGCCATCTTCCATGATGGGTGCCATTTGCGGAAGTTACGATTCGGCAATTTTATGTCTCGGTTGGCTTTTGGAGATGCAACCTCTTGGCTGCCTGCCGACCCGGTCTGGGAAAAAGTAAATCATTCAGGTTTGCACATATGTTGTCCTATGGGCGTGGAAATGAAGCGGAAAAAAAGATGCGCCAGCCAGAAATCAGGCAGAAGAGGTGCCGACTTTGCGCCTTTAATTAAATCGTTTAAGATAAACGACCCAGGCAGCGCCCAGACTCGGAATTGATATGCGCAGCAGAGTCGTTAAATTATTAAATCGAACAAACAAAGACTAAAGTCGAGCAATATAAAAATTTATCGAATTAAATAACGAGATTTATATGCAATGCATAAAACATAAACCTGCAACCTGCAGCCGGCTATAAAAATCGATGTTTCTTCACGGAAGCCTTCCTGGGAGAATGGCAAGCCCAAGAAAGTTGTTGAATATTTTAAAACGTGGTGTAAATTTTTAATCTTTGACATCAAGCCAGAGGATAAAACCGTCTCCACAATTTATCATTCATGGAATATTCATCACAGCAATACGTCAGATACAGGAATAAGAATTTACAAAAACCAAACTTATCAAAATGCCTTCAAACCCCTTAAAAAGATCTATTTTTGTCGTTTCTGCTTCATAAATTATCTTTATCTATTCATAAATGAGATTAGATTTTGAGAACATACGAGAATAAGTTTTGATTTTAAAAATAACAGTCTATTCGAAAGAACTCATGTGTAGTGATAAATCTTTGGTGATTTATTAGTTTATCGGCCCTGTCGCTGAAAGTGATGTCCTTTTCAATAAAGGAAATTTTAAGATTAGGAAATTGTTATGAACGGATAGAAGGTTAGAAGAAATTAAAAATGATGAAAATGAGCGAGTTGATCCGTGCTGAACGAAAATTTGGTATAGGATAAAAATGCTGCTCACCATCTTCCTTTCTTTTAACCTTCTATCCTAAGCTTGCCAAATTGCCCAATTTTATCCTGACTTGCCTTGATATTTGACACAAAATTTGGGAAAAGTCCGGTACAGCCCGTTTGTCCATATTTCGTTGAGAAAGGCCAGATTCTGCCCGGATTTATTTACTTTATTTGAAAATCCGACAAAAACCTCAAGTTGAGTTTTTATTTTTTTTTTTGCGTCTCAAAACTCAATTCTTGAGCTAATTTGATGGAACTAAACAAGAACGATTTCCTGAAATAAAAAAAATTATTTTAAATCGGCTGAAATGTTTCGAAGAAAAAACATCCCTTTCGAGTGTTCCTTTTCTGGATTTTATATGAGTAATTCAAGGATTTTGACCAAATTTGGCCAGATTTTAGGTTGAAAATTTTGAAATCAAAAGCCCTGATTTTGCCAAGTTTATCGCCCGGAGACTTGCGGGAAAAATTCTGCAACGTCTATCCGTCTATCAAAATTTCATAATCTAGAAATGTTCTTCACTAAAAAGAACATCACTTTGACGAATGAGGCCGATAAACTAATCAACAAATGATTTCTGAAAATTTTATTAAGGAAGACAGGCATTTCCTGAGCCTGAATAGGTGAGAAACCTCTTAAGCTAGAAAAAAGTTCAGTCCCTTGGACTTCCGCTAATCCATCTTCTACTGTATCTGAAATTGTTACCTTAGCTCAACTACTCACACCCACCTTAAATCGTAAAGATCGATGAATGTATGAATATAGAAAATATATGCATGCGAAACATTTTTTTGTGTACTAAATGAAGACAAATATCGATAATATTTGAAAAAGAAATTGACACCAAGAGCATATGTAAAATTTGAAATTCAGCAAGTTGCTGTTATATCTCAAAGAAATATTTAAATGAGTAAAGAAAATTTCAGAAGAAGGTGTAATGTAAGGATAGATTAAAAAAAGCCCCGATATTCCTTCAAATTTTTGAGTTTTCAGTCTAGGATGCAATTCAAAAGGTTTTCTTTGCATCTATTTTCAAGTAAAATAAACTGCCCCTAGGAATACAAAATCCATTTCGCAAAAAAATGAACAGAAATAAAGGATTGAAATGAAACTGCCTTGTCTGAAGATAATGGAATACATTGTTTAGAAAATTCAAAAAACATTAAGATTTTTTCCAAGTAAAATTTTCACATCAAGAAATGAGTTTACTATAGTATCCGGAAATTTTTTGATCCCAACGGTGTTTAAAAATATGTTCAAACATGTCAGAAAATTGGCTCGCCTTCGGCGGAAATTTTTCTTAAATCACTCTAGGCCTAAGGCATTTCGTTTTACTACATTTTTATTGTAAGTTTAGAGTCGCGATTCAATAAACCGTATATATTGAAACTCAAACCTTGACACACAAAAATCCTACCTTAAGATTGGATTTTATTAAGAATTTTGAACCAACCAATTTTATTTCAAAATTTATGCATCGAATAAAAATTTTACACATCATGAAGTGCCATGTGACATTAGACTGAGGCGATTTGGGGTCATTCTTGAATTTCTCAAACCCTGGGGTCTTAAAAGCTTCGTCTTGGTCCAAAACTCATCCATGATTTTTGGCAGAATTTTTGAGTAACGTTTACATGAGCAAATTTGAACTTTTAGGTTTGTATGGGAAAATTGAATATTTTGTACTGAAAAATCAACATCGTTTTTGTTTCTTCTGTGGAGCCAAGCCAGCTGACGGCTTTTGTGCCAATTTATGAAATTCTTGAGGGAAATTTTCCGCTAAACAACTTTGTCGAAGGTCGTAACTTCGTATCTTATTAGGCAAAAAAGTTATTAGCAATGTAACAGGGGTATGTCTTTTCGCATTGATAAACCATAAATTAAATTGACATCACTGCAGGGTGCCTATTGAGGTACTGCATGACTACTTTTCATGCTATACTTCGCGAGGCTCCAGCAGTGATGTCAATTGAATTTATGGTTTATCAATGCGATTAGACATACCCCTATTAAACAGCTTATAACTTTTTTGCCTAATAAGATTCGAAGTTACGATCTTGGACAAAGATGTTCAGCGGAAAATTTCCCTCAGAAATTTTATAAATTGGCACAAAAGCCATCAGCTGGCTTGGCTCCACAGAAGAAACGAAAACGATGTTGATTTTTTAGTACAAAATATTCAATTTTCCCATACAAACCTAAAAGTTGAAATTTACTCATGTAAACGTTACTTAAAAATTCTGCAAAAAATCATCGATGAGTTTTGGACCAAGGCGAAGCTTTTAAGGCCCCTGGGTTTGGGAAATTAAAAAATGACCCCAAATCGACTCAGTCTAATGTAACATGTTTTCAATACTACAAAATCCAAAACATAGCATTAATACTAATTCCTTTGATTATCAAAAAATCGTTTATGTCATTACAAATTTAATGTTAAAATGAAAAAAATTTCATTAAACAAATTTCAGACTCATTTAAATATATTTTTCCTTTTCTCTCAATGCTCAACTTCATATTCAAAGGGTTATGAAAAATTACACAAGATCACAAAATTCACATTTTTCGAAGGTGCAAAGAATTTAAAAACCTATTATGATTAATTTGGGTGCATTAATTTCAAATATTCAATTAGTTTTTTTTCTATCAGCTTTCATTTTTAAATTTACTTTTCAAAATAGAAAATAAAATCATTTAAGAAATTTATGCATTTTCTGGCGAAACCATAAAAATTTATAATCAAGGTTTTAAACTAATAATCAACTTTTCTCAAGGCCGCAAGTATTTTGAACTATTAAATATTTAACTATTTGTTTCCTTTACACCATTTTGTAAAATACGGGAAATTTAACGAAATTTGTTGAATACAATGAAATCATTTTTTTAAACATTCTTCACTAATATCAGTGATACGAGTAATGATTGTTGTCGAATTATTCAAACTGAAGAATTTGAATTTTTTAACCTCAGTTTTCATTATTATCATCAAAACATTATTCCCTGATTAAAAAAGTATAACAAACAAATTCAGGATCAGGTTTTTATTACATGTAGATTTGTTAGTTCATGAGTTATCAATGATGGAATGAACTCAAAATTAAACCCAATTCAACCCAATTCAACTTCATGTTGAAACTCATAAACATCATATCACCAAAACTAGATATGACAGACCAAATCTGATAAAAGATTAGAGTTCAGGACGTTAAAATCAACCAAGTTTTTTAACTCATAGGCTCCAAAAGGCTGTTTCCTTGATAAATTAATAGAATTCTTAATAAGTTTTTAAAATGTCACGATGTATTTATTGAAAATGTCGTTCTGGATTGTGAAAAAACTGATCTTTTTCATTTTCATATTTTGTTTTGATTTCCAAATAAATCAACCGAATATTATAAAATCAGTTTTTTAGTTTTACCGATTTTTTTAAGTCAGACTTTTTAAAAGTTTTTTTTAATTTTATATCCTGAGTATCGAAAAAAAAATTCTTGGAAGTTTATAAATCTAAATTTTTGATAAAAACCCGATTTAATACACTTGACAGTGGATTGTAGCCTTTCTTTCAGCCTGTAAATTATATTTGGGTACATATAAAACAAAATGAATTATGAATTATGATTAATGAATTTCATACGCAATAAATCCAAAATGAATTTAGGAATTAAAGATTCAAAGTTTTTATTAGGATAAAAGTATTTTTATATAATCATAATTTTCATATAAATAACCTTATTTGCAACTAGTTGGAGATTTTTGAATGACTAGATTCTGGAATATCATGTATGATTCCGTTTCTATGACATTATAATCTAACTCAATTTACTCCTTTTGGAGTTACAGCATATGATATCTTCAAAATGGAAGGGGTATAAAAATTAAGAATACAATTTGAAAAAAGATGCCTGACCATGTATTTCAAATATTTCAACCTCTCAAGTAGAGGAATCAAATACATAGATAAAATTATTGGAACAAAATTTCAATTGCTAGAGTAAAATACGATACCAAAATGCAGAAAATCGGTAGAATAAATTTTGAAAATTAAAAGTATTGAAAATTTTGAAAGCGTAGAATTTTTAATTTTGTTATTTTGAGATTTTTATCCTGTTTTGTTGATTTTGTCTATTTTGTTAATTTTGTTAATTTGGTCATTTTTTCTATTTTGTCAATAATGTAAATTTTTTCAATTTTCATAATTTTGTCAGCATTCTTAGTTGATAAATTTTGTCAATTTAACCAATTTTCTAGATTTTGTCAATTTTGTCGATTTTAACAATTTTCATGATTTTGTCAACTTTTTCAAATTTGAAAATTTTGTCAATTTTGTCAAATTTGTCAATTTGGTCAGTTTTGTTAATTTTGTCAATTTTGTCAGTTTTATCAAATTAGTCAATTTTGTCAATTTTGTCAATTTTGTCAATTTTGTCAATTTTGTCAATTAAGTGTATTTTGTCGATTTTGTCATTGTCAATTTGTCCGATTTTCTCAATTTTGTCAATTTTCTTCAATTTTGTAAATTTTGTCAATTTGTCAATCTTGTCAATTTGGTCAATTGGGTCAATTTTGTAAATTTCGCCAGTCAATTTTGTCAATCTTTTCAATTTTGTCAATTTTGTCAATTTTGTAAATATAGTGAATTTTGTCAATTTTGTCTTTGTCAATTTTGTGAGTTTTGACAATTTGTTCATTTTGGTCAATTTTGTCAATTTTGTCGATTTTTGTCAGTTTTATCAATCTTGTCAATTTTGTCAATTGAGTGAATTTTGTCGATTTTGTCATCGTTAATTTAGTAATTTTTTTTTCAATTTTGTCAGTTTTATCAATCTTGTCAATTTTGTCAATTCAGTGAATTTTGTCGATTTTGTCATCGTCAATTTTGTCAATTCTGCCAATTTTCTCGATTTTGTCAAATTTATAAATATTATCAATTTTTATGATTTTTTCAGCTAAGTTAATTTTGTCAAATCAATGAACTAAGCCAAGTTTGTCAATCTCGTCAATTTGGTCAATTTGGTCAATTTAATCAATTTTGTCAATTTTGTCGATTTTTGTCAGTTTTATCAATCTTGTCAATTTTGTCAATTTAGTGAATTTTTTCGATTTTGCCATCGTTAATTTAATCATTTTTTTCAATTTTCTCAATTTTGCCAGTTTTATCAATCTTGTCAATTTTGTCAATTTAGTGAATTTTGTCATCTCTTTTGTCAATTTTGTCAATTTTGTCAATTTTGTCGATTTTGTCAATTTTGTCAATTTTTTCAAGTTTGTTAATTTTGTCAGTTTTATCAATATTGTCAATTCAGTGAATTTTAATTCAGTTTTTCATCGTCAATTTGGTCAATTCTGCCAATTTTCTCGATTTTGTCAATTTTATAAATTTTGTCAATTTTATGATTTTTGCAATCAAGTGAATTTTGTCAAATCAATGAATTATGTCAAATTTGTCAATTTCGTCAAATTGGTCTATTTAGTAAATTTTTTTTTCTGTTTCTTCAACTTTATCAATAATGATTATTAGCTTTTTAGCTTTATATGCATGTTCCAAAAAAAAATCCCAAATGCTTCAAACTCTACTATGGAGGGTTTGGTGGCGCTACTGTTTGGTTGTCATCTTCCATTGGCTTCAGCAAGTGAAAGTTCAGATTGACCTCCAAGCCGTCATCGTTTTTCTCTAGACACCAACCCCAACAACAACAACGCAACGTTAGATCTGAAGAGAGGAAGAGAAAAGGGAACAAAAAAACAAGCTCGAGAGCTTAAAGCTCGAGAGGATTCAGTAGCATTTGTCTCATTAGATTTAATTTGCTTTCACGGGCGAAATACTCTCCTGTCGTTGCTGCTTAAGAAAAAGCTTCGTAAGCACGAACGGCACGTGAGAAGATGAGAGGATGTGCATACATCGTCCGCGTACCCGTGTTGTTTTCCCCTTTTCAGAGCAATCTGTTCCTGAATATAATGTTGGGCGAAGTTACTATCGCTTTCGTACCATGCAGTGTGGGCATGACGTACTCACCAACGACTTCACAAATTTCGGGGTCGTACCCCTTGGTGAAAACCATTTTATAATTTATAATTCGGAGCTTCGGTTCCGAAATTTTTGAAATGGTTTCGGTGTAAACTGAACCATTAAAATGAAAAAAATTCAATCCTTGGCCGGGAAAATATGAACTGGCGTCTTCCTCCCATACGGTTTCTGTCACCATGACATCAAACCTGAGAGGGAGTGAAGCCTGTCTGTTCCCCCTTTCACACATCGACAGGTCCATACTTTTCTATAGCAAGCGCGTATCTATGACGTCACATATAATTTGACGTCATATATACGATAATCTTGATTTTAGTGATTGCTTGTTGTGGCCAGCCAGCTAAATTGACACGTTTTTTGGTGTGATGATTTGATGATAATTATTATGAAAATTTATTTTTCAAACTATTTTGTTTTTTTTTTTTCTTTCTTTTATGCATTGAAGAGGGAAAAAAATCAAATTTTTTAAGACAAAAATCATTTTTATTGTACTTCCCAGTTTCGCAAAAACGTAGTGACAAAGTTTATAAAAAATCACACCAATACATACAAATACACTGACATCGTCTGAACTCGTCGAGCTGATTCGATAGGTACCTATAAAGGTATATCTAAGACCCATAATTAATGATCTCCCAAATCGACCGATAACTATACCTTTCTGAAAGAAAGGCAAAAAAACATAATTTCTTTATTTTGTCCTATGACCCAATATTGAAAAAGACGAAGACAAAATATTTAGTGCTTAAAATTTAAAAATTACAAACTCGCGCTCAAATATTAGAACCTTTTAATGGTTTTTGATTGTTTAAAATTATCTTTCTTGAATCGATCATATTTTTTAAATAATTTATTCAAAGTTCGAAAAATAATTCGGAATAGCAGCTGTAAAGCTAAGTTTTAATGTGCAATTTTAAGCAATTTAGTATAAGCTTCGTGCGTTCAAAATTTACAACAAAACTGGGAATTTCTTATTTTTATTTTTAAGGGATGAATCATCCGCGAGGATGAAAATCCTGGAAAAAAGAAAACAACATATTTTGAACAGTCCCTTATTAATCATTTAAGAAATCACTCATTATTCAACCTGTACATTGTCAGTTTAAGCTTGAATAAGGAAATTAAGTCTGAAATTTATTTCACAATTGGGTTTCGATTTCTTTTTAAATCTTTAAAATCACTCTATTTCTGCTGTTGCTGAACTATTGATTTCAAATTTGTAAACTAGACTATTTAAAATTTATTTTCTAGCAAATTTCTGGTTAAGAATAAGGATCATCATTTTGGATAATTATTCAATAATTTATCGTAAATCGCAATTATTGAAAACATTGATGTATCGATTGATTTGAATCGTATCAATTAAATTTATTATTTTTTCCTAGTCATACATGAGTAAGAAAACGGTGGAGCGACTGGTTAAGTTTTTTTTAAGCTTTTTTTCGGCTATCAGTCTCGGATTTTTTAATCTAAGATTGATAGTTGTTAAAAATCCTTAAAATATGATTTTTGAAATAAATTTGCTTATTTGTTGTGCATTTTTGGTATTGTTATTATTCATAGCTGACTTTAAATTTCGAAACCCCCCCCCCCCCCCCCCCCCTTGACGGGCCTGCCTAGAGGATTATATGAAGATGGTCACAGTGTATGTTTGGGTGGGCATAAGTCGCGAGTTTCACTAGGGAGCTGCTGCTATTGCTAAACTATATAGGTAAGGTTGCCAGAATTTTTTTCAGCACGTATTCGGGCCGGACAAACCGTGGAATTTTTTATATTAAAACCTGGCAAAATCCGGGCATTCGATTTCAAATTGACAACCATAAATCCGTGCAATACCCGGGCAAATTTTGTCGAAACTCAGAAATTCCTGAACAAAAATCAAGAAAAAAATATGAATCAAAATTTTTTTTATCGAAACTTATCGATTGATTTTGAACCGTATTTTAGGCTTCCGAAAAAACCTTTCAAGATTATTTTAATAAAACTTGCTCAAAAAACTTCGTTTTGGAGGTTTTTGTTGTTTTCTTTTTGTTTGATTAGCCAAATAAAATTGAAAAAATCCGGGCATTTATCTATGAAATCCGAGCCACCGGACCGGGCCGGACTGTTCTGAAATTTAGTATTAAATATCCGGGCAAACTCGGATAAAACCGGGAAATCGAGCAAGCTTATATAAAGGTATTGTACTATTCAAAATTATTTATAAAAGATTTCTATGATAACAAGGTTTTTTCAATCTACTACAAAAAGTTTTTTGAAGCCATTTAGTTTTTGAAACTGTTGAAAACGCAGGTTTCTGTGGTGGAATAGAGTTATCTTTATTCATATTTCGTCAGTTTAGTCATTACATAACTATACAATTCATTAGCGATTGCTATTTGTCACTTTCCACATCTCATATTCTCTAACCGGGAAAGTACTCATTTCTCAAAGAGTACTTTGATACTCTTACCCAGAATATCTGGCAACACTGTTGTATTACCACGAACCCAATTTGAGTAGTCTCACTTAACCGTGTGATGATGTAAACATTTGTACCGCGTTTATCATCATCACCTGTCATCAGCAATCATTGATCTATTGTTCTCAATTGCGAATTGGACTTAGCAAGAGGAACCAAAACGAACAATGTTTGGGTTCTGCTCGTGGCAGCAGAAGTCTGCTGCTGATCCGGACGCCGGAAGAAGTCGTAAGTTTCAACAGAAACCAGTATCAAAAAGTTTACAACTCGTGCTGAAAAAATCCATTTTTAGAAACAACAAAACATTTTACTTACATTGAAATGCAAAAATCACTAGGTTCAGCTAGTGAATCAAAATTTAAATAAAGCTTACTCAGTAAATCCACAAAAATGTTTTTATGTTTTTAATGTTATTGAACATTTTTTCATTTTTGTATTGAAATATTTTCCTACCAACAGAAAGTGTAGTTTAAGAAATTAACATATTTAAGTCACATACAGTAAGATTCAAAATGTCATAATTTATTGCTTCTGTTCAAAATGCCTTTTCAAACGAAACTTCTAAATCATTTTATATATTTATTTCAGCCATTTTAATATTGGGAGTTCTTGAATCCTCAATCCTGCTATTGGATTTCATTTTAAAATCTTCAAAAATTAAGCTGATTTTTAACTTGTAAAAAGTAAAATGATAAACGTAGAGCTAGAAAGGATGTACTTTGTGAAACCTTAAAATTTTCTCATCCTTGAGCATCATGTACGGGAGAGTGGGGTTTCATCAGCCACTTTTTTTCTTTTCTTCATAACTTCGTTATTATAAAAGATAAAATGAAAACAATAAATGCTATGGCCATTTTCAACGTATCATTTGGCAATTTTAATTTTTCTTGAATATTTGTTTCCCCAAGTTTTGATCATATTTAAAAAAGTATTTTAAGTTTTAAGTTATGAATGTGTATAAAACATCAAAATATAGAAGGCTCAAGATACCCCACGTTATGTGACCCATGATTCCCCAGAAGCTTTGATTAGCAAATTTGCTGTGTTTACGTGACTTATTGATAATTCATGAAAAATTCATTTCCCATATGAGCAAGACAAAACTATGACCGTCAGCATATGAGCATATTTTTGTTATGTATTTTATGTTATGTACGATATGTTTCTCACCGGTGCAATTTGCGGGTGCTACATTTTTCTAGGCTAGTTAAATAAATCCACTGTAGTATAGTAATCAAGCAGGACCCAATCAATCATAAAAATATAGTTTAATTAACTACATTTATAGTTCAATACCTAGAACAAATCATACATTTGTAGTTTAACCCATCATATTTTGAATAAATTATACCACTACATTTCAATCTACCATATTTATAGTAAAATGTTAGAAGTCAACCAGAAAAGTACAGTTTAATCTATTATATTTATATTTATAGATAATAAATAAATCAATCATACAATTGTAGTTGAATTTATCATACCACTACAATTGAATCTACCGTATTTATAGTTAAATGTAAAACGCCAACCAGGAATGTATGGCTGAATCTATAATATTTACAGTTGAATGCCTAAAATCAACCATACAAAAGTAGTTCAATCTATCATATTAACAATTGAATCGATTATACCATTACAGTTGAATCCATTATATTCATAGTTGATTGCGTAAAGTCAATCATCAGTTTGTAGTTGAGTCTATTATATTTATAGTTGGATGCGCAAAAATCAACTACGCTTTTATGATTGGTATAGTCAGCTGATACAGCTGATAGTACGCTTACGCAGAGCGACGCCGACGACAGTTGGATTGAGATTTTTATCTCAACACACATCCGAGATATTCAGGGTGGCCCATGTTTCCCCATGGCTCACGATACCCCACTCTCCTCTACTAAAATACAATAGACTTTTCGCAAAGGAATCACTGATAGCTTTGACCATTCCTTACAAAATCGCCCTTCGCTTACATCTTCAACACCTCCTCTATTATTCTACGAAGCGCACACGCTTAATTTATCCAGCTACATATTATACACTTAAATTTTTACCTTACATTTCATCTCGCCGCAACGCCGTTAAAATTTTACAAAGTTTAAGAATAGTGTATTGATAGAATATGAGTATTAGAGACAAAATCAAGAGTCGTAGATTATTCTCATGATTAGGGAACACAAATGGGTACTGAGAATGTAATAAATTAAGTAATTTTTTCGTTATCAACTTGAGTTATTACCGAACTAACGAATGCAAAATTTGTATGCTAAAACAACCTTATAACAAATTTTGATAAAATGAATTCATAAATCAAATTCTCTTATCTACCATTGCAGAGAACAACAACTACTCAATGTGTTCGAAGTGGTCATCTCCACCCTGGAAGGCAAACTGCAACGGATAGACAACCTGGACAAGGCGGTCGAACATCTGATGCGACGGGTAGAATCGCTAGATGTCAAAATGGCAGATAATATCCACAAAACCGATGCAGTTATCACGAAGCTTCGCACCCTAGACAGCAAACTGTCGAATGAAGACGAACGGCCGAACAGCGTTCGAACGGCCAAAAGCACGAATAGTCTGGATAGTCGGCTTGTTTCTCTGGACCAGAAGGTCAGTGATATCGATAACAAGTTGAATGGGCTAAAGAATCAGATCGATACCAACTTTTTGCCGTTGGATGATATCAATGCAGAAGCTAGCGAGAGAAAAACTGTCAGTATGAACGTTGCCGAAATAACGAAGGCCATGCAATCGGAAGTCATTGGGCACATCACTAAAGAACTCGGTCAGCTGAGATCAATTTCCGAAGGAATCGACAAGAAGCTGCAGTTCCACATTAACATTGTATCCGAGAATCTCGGCAAGACGATTAACCTGCTGAACGATGTTCATGACGCCGTTGTAGACTTCAACAATTACAAATTCAACACAACCTCGACACTGCCACCATTCGTTAAGGCCAGCAAAATTGATATCCTGGTGAAACAGATCGGACCAATAATGTCCGTATCAGAAAAAATGGACGAAGTTTGGGATGTCGTTGTCGGAACCAAGAGTTCGGTGGATGATTTGGTACCCAAATCCGATGCTCTATTGACCCAGAACCAACGCCAGGAACGCGCTATTGGAGAAATTCATCATGATTTGAAAACAAAGACCAATTTGATAATCAACAATCTGGACATGGTTGAAAAGCGACTCAAGAAACAGGAAGATGATGTAGCCGTGCTTGCTCAGCGCCCCGTACCTGCAGAACTTCTGATGGATCCTACGATTGATCGGCTAGTCGAATACGACCCTAACAGGTAAGTTTCAGGGATCGTGGGTTTGGAACCTGGTTTTTTTTTCTTAATACTTTCGCCACAAACAGGTACTCAATCGGTGAGGACTTCACGGAACCCCTGCCAACGACAACCTACCCAACTGTTTCGTCGTCATCCTCAACGGCTAGCTCAAGCAGCACCAGCAGCACAACTTCAAGCAACAGCATCCTAAACGGAAGCAGCACAACATCCGCCAGCGTGGCCTCGGGAGTTCAGGCCGGAGGTAAAAATGTCTCCCGCAAAGGTGGTATCATCTTCCCCAGTGTGAAGAACAAACCATCGGTGCTGAACAACACCTTTGCCACTGAGAATCTGCTCTTCAAGGACATTAAAGTATGCATTCCTAGTTTCGATTTTATTCCATTCATCCACCAATTTAGCTCTGTTAGCGATGTTTTGCTAGCTTGATTGTTGCACCTCACTTTTTTAGCACCCTGAACGAATGACCGGAAGCACTGACTTCATCGGGTTATCTCTAAAGACTATTGCCCCCGTAAAGTATTGAACGAAGTGTGAAACGATGACATAAACGAAGGACAGTTACCTACGGTAAAAATCGAACTCATATCAAAACTTTTTTGTCAGGAGCCGTGTTGATAAGTTAACGACAAATAATATCCTCATCCTTATTTAAATAGGGGTTTCCGAAACTGACTGAATATTCCATCAGAGATATATGTTCTTGCCATATTCCCTACAGTTAGTTGCCCTACTTTGGAGTCTTTGCGGTTTTAAAATAAACATGTTTATCTCATAAATGGACAGGAGTTTGATATCTTATCTGCAAGTTCAATGAAATTTCTCAACATAGGTTTTGCAGTAATTGAAAGATTTGCAAAGAAATGAATGATCTAAATTTCCAACTTTGAACCTACTGTTCTTGTTTTGGTACTGAACTGGTACCTTCCATTGAACCTAGAACTACAATTTCTATAAAAAGTATGATTTTTCGGAAAAAATAAAAAAAAATCCTTTACAAATGCAATTGTTAATCAAATATTAAAATAGGTATTACAACTTTTTAATGATTAAAAATACTTAAATTTCTGTTATGAATATATCAAACATTTGTTGATTTGTTGGTATTGAACCAAAGTTTTGGTGATGTCAGGTTTAGAAATAGAACATCAAAGTCGAAAGTGGTCTATTTTTGCATACTTTACTAATTTTCCAGGTTTCTCATTGATTTTCTTTTATTTAAGGAAAAATATGTAGTATGGTTTATACTCATCACAGTAATAGTATTTTCCCTTTAAGCTTTGGCTTGGACAGTAAAAAAAACGTGATTTTTGCCTATTCAATCTAATTTCTTAAAATGTGAATTAATATATCGACTTTTATCGGCGAGTTTTCGAATGATTAAAACTTTTCTATCAATTGTCCATACGTTTCGAGCTACTATGGCATCCGCTCCTCTTAAGTGGACACTAAAATTATATTTTAAACGATAAATTTTAACTTAACTAACAATTTTAAAAATGTTACAATTTACTGCCCCCCGTCTATTTTTATTGGTTTTCGGTCAGTTTGTTTTATGTTGCGTTTACATTTGTTTGTCAGTGTCTGTTTCAATTTCGAGATTACAGGGTCGTCAGCTGTTTTAAAGTTACACGATTCACTTTGTCTATTTACTACATTATCATCACCTTTAATTTTAATGTAAAAAGTCTCACCAGTTATTCTACCAATATAACCTGCTACACTTCCTAATATATTTCATTTTTCAAAATCAAATAGGATACCAGTTTCTATACTGTGTTGTGCTAGTCCTGTACTCATTTGTTTTGTTGATACATTTGTTTTATGTTGTTTTATTCGCTTTTCTAGGAATTGACTAGGTTCACCTATGGATGACTTTTCACATTTTCCACATTTAATTTAGTATACAACATTTATATTTTTGTTTTTGGGGATTTAATCTTTGGTTTTTGTTAGAATCAGGTTAAGATATCTTAATAGTTTTCCCCTAAACCTGCGCAATATGGGATGGTTTGTTTAGTGTTTTTCTGGTTATACTGAGACTATTATAAATTTTGTGAGTCCGCTTTTTAATTAAATCTGTAACAATATTTCTAGGATAGTTATTCAGTTTTAGGATATTTCTAACCGTATTGAGCGTTTTTTCTCTGTATTTTGTGTGTGTGAGTCTGATAGCCCTAGCAATCAAAGCGACAACAGTGTTCTTTTTATGGGAAAATGGACTTAAAGAATTGAAGTTCATGTAGCGTCCTTTTTCGTCTTTCGGGAACCATGCTAGCCTAATGAATTATTTACAATTATCTGAATTTTAGGATCAAAGTAGGCTCTTGATCCAAAGTAGGAGCCCTCACCCTACATAGGGGAGAATTGTATCAAACGCACCAGCTAAGCGTAAAAAGGCTATTAACAGCGCTGTCAGTTATATAAAAACAAAATTAGTTGTTTACGAAAAATCAGGTTTAACGTCCTACTGAAAAGAAACAAAATTGAACAAAAATCGATATTGATGATATTAAGAACTCCAAAATATACGAAGTATATTCGGAACAAAATAATTGAACTCAACAAATGTTCAATTATGGTGAGTTTTTCACAACAGAAATGATAGAAAAGTTTTTTTTTCCCAAAAAAAAAAGTGAATAAAACCAACTTTCGAAGCAATAAGTCAGCATTGTTTAGAGAAACAAAGGAATGGGTCATAAGACTGCTGCAAGAAATGACTTTTTGATCACATATGTTTTTTCGATACCTTTTGTGTCACCAAGCATCAGTGTAAAGTTTTGAGATTCTAAGGTTGATTCCTGAATTAACGAAGCGCGTTTCATTTTGGAATGGAAATTGGTATGGAAGAAGACATTTTTGAATATAAATCATCCAGGTAATTCAAATAATTTTGAAATGAAGTCTGTCTTTAATTATTGAATTTGCCAATTCTTAACACATGTGGACTAAATATAAGATATCTGAGACAAATTTTGGTGGTTCCCTGTTTAGATTTTTTGCGGTATTTCTTCAGATTTCAAATAAAAAATCTGAATCAAATGAACAGTATTTAAAATGGCACGCTTTCCTTCTGTTTTTTAACGAACACACATAACGTAGTGTATCAGTGAAATTTCGCTTGCAAGAGCTTTTCATAAAATGTTTATGCAAAGGAGATGTACTTCAACAAACTCATTGGATACGCAAAACTTCTCTGTGGAAAAACTCAGGTATGGACTGTGAAAATTCACTGTACCGTTTTTTTACTTTTCGATCAAAAACCAAATAGGGAAAAAATATGAGGCCTACTCGGTCAATTTGTACACTGACTATGAGTGGATTTTATTATTGCGTTTGGTAGAAAAACAAGTCCAATTAGTATCATCCAGCAGAAATTTACTCGCTGAAATCAAAAGCTGCCTCAGCAAACATGAAACCGTATCGGCAGGCATGCATTTTCCCTATGGAGAATCTCCGCGGTGCGGGTTTTTCGATTCCCCACGGAGTTTCTCTGCATTTCACCACGGAGATGTTTAACTAACACCACCGGAGAGATTATATTTAATTCAACACGTAAACATTGCAGGTGATTGTCTACATTTAGGGGTATTTCGAGTGATAGTATACTTGAAGGGGCAGTTCCAATAGGACTAGCAACGAAGAAACAGTTTGTTTATCTGAAGAAGAAATGTTTTACCAATCCAAATCCATTGCTTTCAAATCTTATTAAAGATTTCTATAAATAAAAATGTTTATTTTGTTAAAACTTTTTTTTTTAAATAATTACAATTTTCTGAAAAGTTCGGGAAGAGTGAACTTATTGCATTATTCCGGTTAACTTTTTTCTAGTTTTGTCCTGGATAAATTCGAGCAATCTGGATTATTTCTTATTGATTCAATTGTTCAATTTTATGTGACATGAATCATTAAAAAACAAATGCAAAGAATATGAAATAAAATTGGGTCTTAACTTCGATTTTTGTTTATCCATGTTGAAAATGCGTATTTGTATTATTGAAGAGTAATATTGTTACACTACATTTTTCCACTTTAATGACAATTGTCTCCAGTTGCAACGATGGATTTTTTTCAATAGATTTCGTTTTCATCAGATTACTAAATTTTTTTTTAGCTTATTATACCGGGCGCTCGTAAATTGCTATCTACTCGTAGAAATAAAATGATATTTTTGGTCGAAGTGATTTTATGAATGTAAATCAAATGCTTTGGATGGTTTTTTGACATCTACCAAAATAAATCGATCAACAGATGCATCACTCAAAACGATTAATTTACGAACGCACGTTCGGCAAACCCAAGTCACAAAAAAACGCAGGTGATTCTCACCGGTGAAGAAATTTGCCACTCTACGGAGCTCTACGGTGCAAATATTTATGCTCCAATGTGAGGATCTGGTGGCGGTGCGAGTTTAAGTTAGTGTATATGACACTCGAGTACTTCGATAGCATATAGAGAGTGGTGAAAAACTAACAATCTCTCCGGAGAGTTGATGGCAATAATACTGCGGTGTTGAAATTCTCCGGCTCCGTAAAAACACCACGGAGGAAAGCATCCCTGCGTATCGGAAATGATAACTTAAGTCGTTTACAATGGTGTTGCGAATCACAATTCCAAGTGCCTAGTGGAAAGCACGTATAAAATGTCGTCTGAAGTCAGTTTCAATCGGATATGACAGAGAGTCGGCCATGTTTGTAAATTTTGAAATGATTTCACTACCACGCTTCAAGTGAAAAATTAATCATCTTCGTATTCTCTTTGCAACCAGCAGTGCATCCAGATGGCTGAAAAAACAGACGGTAATTAAATAATATTGACTAATTATGAGAGCAAAATCTTGCGCCCTCTTGCATTCTTCCGATAAATAAGAATAAGATGTCGAATCCCAATTGGTGTAGTTTTTATCGCTTTAGAAAGAAATGAAATGTATGTAGGTATGTAGTTAGCCTCCACTGTGGTAGGTAAATGCTGTTTTTTTCAAATTTAATACGATCATTCTATAATGTATATAGAACGTATATCAAAAAGGCATTCAAATAAATCTACAAAAATGTTTGCTGGGGATTGCTTTTCTTGACCGATTTTCTCGAATATTCGAATTTAAATCATTATATCTAGGACAAGAGGTTGTAATTAGAACCAGAAAACTATCCTCCTAACATTCCTTTATTAATTCCTTCCAAGGTTGCCAATCCTTGTTTTTGACAAAATAAGTACTGTTTTTCTGTTTTTTTACCCAAACAACTTTTTCCATCACTTTCATTGAAGAGTCTTGTCAAGCTCATCGCATTTTTTTTAATAATTGTATGGAAGTACGGTAGTATGGATGAGTATTGATATAAAAATACACAATTTAGAAAAAAATGAAAAGTGATCATTTTCGAAAATCTCTGATTTGTGAAATGATTAATTCTATAATTATATGTTTGCAAAATTCTGTTACAGATTTCCCTTTTATTTCAGTAACTTTGCATGCTGTTTTTTGTGAATTAAAAATAAATTACGTATCCTAATCTTGATCCCAATTCGATGGCATCGATCTATTACGAAGTAGCAAGCAACCACTGCACAGTGGTCCAGAATGGAAATTTAGCGAGACACAATTAATAACGCAGATACTATGAGATTTAGATGAAAGGTGTCTTCAATAAACAGTATCAGATATTAGGACGTGTCATTTTTTTCCGATATTTTGACACACAAACTCTTTAAAATTCAAAAGATAGAGTTTAATTGCCTTCTATAAAGTTGCAGCCAATACTTTTTAAAGCAACTTTGCCGAAGACATCAAACTCATATGACGATTACGAAGTGCGTTATGATTTTTCAAAGTTGAAATGTTAGCGTGTCCAAATAAACAGCTTTTCAGTTATAACTTCTATTAAATCAAAATGCACACCTTTTTGTCCTAGACAACAAATATTTATCTTAAATCAGGTAATTTAAAAAGAGGTATATTTCAAACTGCCATATCTCAGGTTGGGGCAAACAAAAAAATAAAAAAGACAGCGTTGTGTAGTTCGAATGTCAATCTATCATTTTTGGAATTATCCCTTAGACTTTATTTTTTAACTCGAGAAAAAAAATTCAAAGTGCTAATTTTCAACACAAAATATCACTTTAGAGTGATTCTTAAAAGAAGAGTTCTCTCATTTTTCGTGGAAAATTCTCATTTTCATCCTACAGTAATAGCTTAATGCATTGAAATAGTTAAAAAAGCGATTTTAAATCATTTTTTACCATTTTGGTCAAATTTATACAAAACTGGTATTTTAGACACGATCTAACATTTCCACCTTAAAAAAATCAAAGCGCGCTTCCTAATATGAATTTGATGTCTTCGTCAACACGTCCTAGTATCTGATACTGTATAATTAAAGCGATCCGATTATTTATAAGATCATCAAGATTTCTTGAAGACACCTTCAGTCCAAATCTTATAGTTTCTACGTTTTTCATATTGTCTCGCTAAATTCCCGTTCTGGACAACTGTGCACTTTCGATGTGAAACTTGTTTTGCTCAGCCTAAGCTAGTCAGATTACCCGGTTTTATCTGGACTTGCCTGGACTCTCATATATGATATTTGATACAAAAAATTTAGAAAAGTCCTGTTCATCCCGGATTTCGTTGGGTAGAGCCCGGATTTATTAAGTTTATTTACCAAATGAAACAAAAAACTCAAATTGAGTTATTATTATAACAATAATATTTATTGCGTCCAAAAACGAGATTTTTTAAGGTCGCTTTATCAAAATCACCATGAACATCTTGCGTTTTTGCCTGGATTTGAGGTTAAAAGTTTTGAAATAAAAAGCCCGGATTTTGCCAGTTTTTTTTAGATAAAATGGCCCGGATGTGTGCGGCCTAGATGCGTACGAGAAAAATTCTAGCAATATTAATTTATTCACGCCTGCGATCATGGAATTCTAAATAAAAATTAAATTTGAACCATGTTTAATTCTTCTACAAGAAAAGTTATTCACCTTTAATATGCAAAAAAGAGATTTCAAATTACTGTTATACAGCCCGAGATATTTTAATCTAAATAAATTTACTTTTTTATTTTTACAAAATTTCATATTTTCAGCATAAGGGATTTTTTTTATTATCTGACGGGCTTGCGCCGGGGGTCTTCGGATTTTCTCCAAAATTTAAAATTTTGTTCGTTTCACCACCATAAAAAACATGTGTTTTTGCAGATTTCAAAACCTTTATTTTTTGAGTTATATAACGTTTTAGTTTTTTTGAAGAAAAAATTACCCTCTTTTCAAATGCCCATAACTTTGTCAATTTTCAATGTAGAATATATAACTGCACATCAAAACGCATTAAAATTTTACCAGCTATCCAATTAAAATAACAAAATAAAACACATTGATTCACGATATAAAATATACTAAATATGTTGAAAACGTTGTCCAAAAGTACCGTCTCCACCAACAAACATATTTCATATTTCATATCCATATTCAGCGCCCGGTTTCACATTAGATCTTCAGCACAGAGAACAGATGTACAAGCTCGAACAAAAAATCTTCCAAAAGTGTGTAAAATTTCAAATGCATTCAAAAAATACGTTAGAAATTGACTTGAAATAGTGCCATCTATTGCGCCGTTAAATGTTACAAATCAAATTTTCAAGTGGCCAGTTTTCGAAAAGGCCCAGCCAAAAAACAAAAAAATTGTTCAAAACTATCGTTGGAAATTTTACACAAGTTTCGTGGCCTAGCTTGTATGTCTGTTCTCTGTGTCTTTAGTTCGGTCAATAAAGTTCACGGTTTTTTTTGACCAGTGATATACAAAAATCATTTCATTTGAATATGTAACGATATTTTTGAAAACTATTTATCTCTCGAACTAGTTTAGATGTAAATAATTTAAGCATTGAGGAATATATATATATTGATTTGTTGGTAAATTATTATATTGAAAAAAAAATCTATTGAAAATTTATTAAACACAACATAAAATTTCATTTAGTCATTCTCATTTCGAAACAATTGCAAACCTTGTCGGATTAGTTACTGCATTTTGAGGTATTAATTTAACTACTATCATCGATAACTTGATATCTGTATCCAAGATTATAAGTTGAGTCATAACTGACTGATTTTGAATCTCCTTTCAATGAAGCAAAATAAAAAATAAAATCACAGTCACGATATAAAAAAAAAATTAGAATCCATTCTCCTGAGGTCCATCCATGTTTAAAATCCATCATTCAAAATTATACACGAATAGTTGTAAAGAACATAGAATTCTAGAATCAGAACAAAATACAATCATTAACAAAGATCCAAACTTTCATTTAAGTCATAAACTTAGACTCTTGAAGGTTGAAAGCAACAGACCAAAAATGTACCACTCAAAGGGGAAAAAACACAACTCCCAAAAGTCTTCACAGCAGTTGGTCTGAGATGGTAGATTCCGATAAATCAACAATTAATCAATTACCCTCTCTCTAGGCAAGCGCACCAGGGATTGAATTGTTGTAAAGTCTAGACTAAAGAGATCATATGCCAGAGATTAATACAGGGTTTCCATCAATCTTTTCATTTAAAGCAAGCTAGATTAGCGCCACAACTAAGCGTGGACGATGAAAATGGTTATTCTTCAAATTGGTTTAAACGTTCACATTTGTTAAGAAAATTTAAAAATCAACGAATCGGAAATCAATTTGAACGTACAATACCAGTAGAATTACCCAAGCATCACAGCGGTAAACAATCAATCTTCTCAACGTTCGGTAGAAAGGTGTCAACACTAATTAGCCATCCGTCTACCTCTTTCGAAGGGGGAATGTGACCAAATTTCCGATGACAAATGATGCCGAAATCTTGATCATCATCATCGTCATGGTTATCTTGATGCCGAGGACTTTGACGATGATCACAAGTGCCGCAGGAAGTCGATGAGTAATGGGATCCAGCTACTTTTAATATTATGGCGTTTCCTCCTAGAGGGTTTCCTAACTGTCTGCCGGTGAATGGTTGAGTTTCGGAACACATCAAAACGACTGTCAACCAATAATATTCAATTGGTTAGAGTTGACTTAGCAAAGAAAGTCATGGATCGATTTTTCATAGCAACAATGTAGGAAGACTATAAACTCCACACAAAATTTGATCCACCAAATATTTTTTCATCACAAATACAACCAAAAATTTTAACTTTACAATGTTTATTGAATAACTCAAAAGGTGATGATGTCCAAACAATGACTTGTCTTTCAAAAGTCATCCATCACTTCACGAGCGCCCAGCAAGATCACGCTCGAGTGAAAGCTCTCTTTAGGATACTTATAAATGTTTTCCCAAACATCGTGGGCAACACAGTTTAGTTCTCTCAAGACCTCCGCAAAAGATGCCTAGCAAAAGGTGAGACCCCAAGGTGAGATTATTCGTTTATCCCACAGCTTCCTACAGCCTCCGGGTAATTAATCTAACCGCGCCATTCGGTGGCTTCTGCAGCTGGAAGCTAAGAGGCAGGTACCTTCCTAGAGCAACCTTAACTAAGCTAATAAAAATCAAAAGATAAACGGTGTGACTCACGACCAAGCCGGGATTCTCATGTTCACGATTCACACGTTCACGCTTCTTCGCCGGGATGATGGCGTCACCTGCAGCCTGGCATCAGTGAGCAGGTTATGCTTTGTGTGAGCCGAACATTTAGTCATTTCCCGGGAACGGAATGGCGCTTCTGTTTTGTTGAGATTGAGAGTCGTTATTTAACAGTATGCAAAACGATGCTGACATCAAGATTAATCGGCAACAAGAGTCAATTAATCGCGATGCCATCAAAGTATCGAGCTACCTAAACCTGTTGTTGAATCCTAATGAAAAAACAAACTATGTATCGATTGAGTGGTAATTGAATACATGCTTCCTGCTGTTGACAATCATTTGAATCGCACGATTCTGAAAACATTAGGTTTCTGTAGGAAATAAAAGGTTTTCAAAGACTTAAAATGGTTTTTCCAATCAATAATAACAAACGGGAGATAAAATTCACTACCTCTGAAATTATAAACGCAGAATAATCTGCACGTCGTGGCAACGTGAACTTACTTACTTACTTAATGTTCCTGCGCTGATCCTCAGGTGCATAGGGCCGTGGTAGAAGACCTGCACTGTTGACGATCCGGAGCCAGCGTCTTCACTTGATCCCAGTCAAGACTCTCATCGACATTTCGGATTTCGGCGAGTTTCTGGGTCTGCCTCTTCTCCGATGTCCTTCCCGAATCTCAATTTTTAGCGCCCATTGATGACTCCGGCGATGTAGTTCCTCATTTGAGATCCAGTGGCCAGGCCACCAAGCGCGGATGATATTCCGCAGGCAGTGGTTTACAAATACTTGCAGTTTTCGCGTCGTTACCGCATATGTGCACCAAGTTTCGCAGCCGTACAGCAATACGGATTTGACGTTTGAGTTAAGGGGGGGAATATGAGTAGAGGCAAATAAATAGGTCATTTTCTAGGGCTTATTAAAAATCAACTATTGTGTGTATAGAATCAACGTTTTATTCATCCTCTATAGTACAACATTTTGTGTATCTTTTTCACTGTTTACCATTGAGATCGGTCCGAAAATGAGGGTTTCCGTGGAGCTCTGCTGCCAAAACATGGTTTGCGGTGACCGCGATTACGGCGGCAGTTTTCATCTGAAATGAGTGAATCCGCGGTAGTTTAACAGTAAAAACATGTTTTTTTATTAGTTGATCACCCAGGTGGTAAAACCTTTTTACGGATTGCATTCCAAGGCACGGCGAGCGACCGAGTCCCCCCAGTATGCTACTCTGGGTCCATGGGTGCAATTGGACGACTCATGATACTATGTACCCCTACGCCATAAAGTCCACCTGGGACCTCTGGCCCCAATTCCCATCCGGACCTGCATCGAAGGCTATACCCGAGATGGGAGACCAAGTCCGTGCTTAAGCGCCCCTCGGCAACTCCAGTTCGAGTCAAAACTCCAGCATGTATACTAGAGTGCCCCAAATAACCCGACTTTTGAAAAAGTTATGCGCTGCAGGCTAAAATTGATCCTAGGCCTAGTACAAGATCTCATGCCAAATTTGGGCCAGATCGAATCACGGGAAGGGGTCGCTCAACGAGCCTGAAGTTTGTATGGGATTTTGAGACATTTTGATCGGGAGAAACATGAAAAACCAGTTTTTCATCAATAACTTTGGTTCCTGTGAGCCGATTTCTTTCGAAAACGGGTTTTCTCAAAGCCTAAACTATGAAAAATATTTCATCCGAAGACTGCATTTCGATTAGAGTTAAGATAAAAAAGTTATAAGGCTTCAAAAGTGGGCTAACCTTTTAAACGGTGGTATTCATCACTGTTACTGAGGCGTCAATATGTTCGACCGCCTCGACTCATTAACAGGTGATGAATACCATCCTTAAAAAAGTTAGCCCTTTTTTGAAGCCTTATAACTATTTTATCTCAACTCTAATCGAAATGCAGTCTTCGAATGAAATATTTTTCATAGTTTAGGCTTTAAGAAAAACCGTTTTCGAAAGAAATCAGCCGACGGAAAACAAAGTTATTTATAAAAAACAGGTTTTTTATGTTTCTCCCGAACAAAATGACAAAAAATCCCATACAAACTTCAGGCTCGTTGAGCGACCCCTTCCCGTGATCCGATCTGGCCCAAATTTGGCATGCGATCTTGTACTAAGAATAGGATCAATTTAAGCCTGCAGCGCATAACATTTCACAGGTTTTGAATTTCCCATACAAATTTGGGGCAGTCTAATGTATACCCTGCCTCTTGCTACGGTTCAAGACTAGGGACCTCTCCTCTGACGACTCGAGGTCCGGCCTTTACTCGCAACTCGAGACTCGCTTGGTTCCCACCACTATCGTGCGCTCCGCCTCTATTCGAGACCACTGCAAGAGACCAATGACCTCTCCTCTAACGACTCGAGATCTTGGCTCAACTTGGCTTGGCTCGAGGCCCTCTCCTCTTTGCCCGTCCGTGTGTCGAATCGAGAGCAGCTTATCCTGGACACGCGCCTGTCACAGCACACGTCTGGGGCTTTACGTAAGACTACTCGGATGATTCCCGGCGAAGAATTCAGCTACACCGACTCGGTGACTCACCCGCCGACGACGTGAAGTCACCCTACCCGAGAGTATCTCGCGGCGTAAATACTCTTCCCCCTACAAGTTCGACTACGAAGAAGGTCATGTCTTATCCCCGCAGCCTCCCTCGTAGGGAGCGCGTTTTACTCAGATACTCCGCGGCAGTATCCTACACAACGTACCTAACAGCTTGGCATACGCAGAAGGTAAAGTCTTATCTTTGTATGCTTTACTGCTAGGATCGGACGCACACTACTCGAATGCCCCCCGCCGAAAGGGCATTCTACTCCAACCGTGGTCCGGTCTTCCTCCTCCTTTTTTGGCTGGCAACCCTAGGATTTTTGCCCGCCGTGTGCCGAATCGAGAGCAGCTTATTCTAGACTCGCGCCTGTCACAGCACACGTACGGGTCTTAGACGCTTGCGACTCAGATGAATCCCAACGGTGATGTCATCCTACCCGACTCGAGTGGCTCATCCGACGGCGACCCCTTCGAACCTCGGACAGTTGAACACTACTTGCTCTGGTGTCTCTATTGTGTCACCGCAGGTTGGACAGGATGGCGAGGCCACGTGTCCAAACCGTTGGTGGTACTGCATGAAACATCCGTGACCAGTCAAGAACTGTGTCATGCAGAAATCCACCTCTCCATGTCTCCGGTCCATCCAGGATCCGATGTTAAGGATCAAGCGATGGGTCCACCGGCCACGTTCCGAGCTGTCCCACTGGTGCTGCTAGTTGGACAGCGAGGCCTCTCTGGCATGTTTCCGCACGTCGGGCATGTGCCTGTGCTCGTAGCAGAAGGTATCTTCCTCTAGCATGACTCCCGCCACAACATCAGCAGCTACCGAGGACACTGTTCGGTATGCGCTGATTACTCGCAGGTTCACACTGCAGAGCTTTTGCAGGTTACACTGCCTGCTCAAAGCTGCCTTCCGGGCTACCAATCCGTAACGCAGAATGAACGAGGTCACACTCGCCAGGACCCTCCTTCTGCTGCAGCGGATTGCCGAGTTGCTCGACACGGCCCGTGAGAGGGATGCTGTCGCCATTGCCGCTCTTTTACAGGCGTAGTCGACGTGGGCCGTAAAGCTCAGCCGGTCGTCGATCATCACCCCCAGGTATTTATTCGCACGCTTGGACTCGATTGCGCACAGTCCAACTGCAATCGTCCCTGATTGTGCTGAGATCAGGTTGGGGATCAGCACCATCTCGGTCTTGCGTTGAGTCAGACGTAAGCTCTTGGAGCGCATCCAACTTTCCACCTTCTCGACAGCTACTGTGGCGAGTAGCTGGACCTCTTCTGTTGATGGGCTCGATGCCAGGAGAACCACGTCATCGGCGAATCCCACAAGTCTCACTCCCGTGGGGGGACGCAGTCTCAGCAGTTCGTCGTAGAGAATGATCCACAATACCGGGCCAAGTATCGATCCTTGTGGAACCCCTCACTAATTCCAGTCCCTCGCTGGGCATATACTGTAGTTGGAGGTCACGGAATTAACACTCCACCATCCTACATATATATGCCGGAATCCTGGATCCTGCTCTGTACCACCTTCTCTAGCACCTTGCCAGCGGTATCCAGGAGGCATATCGGGCGATATGCTGATGGGTCACCTGGTGACTTGCCCGGTTTTGTCAGGAGCAACAATCGCTGCCACTTCCACACATCTGGGAAGACCCTATCATCCACGTACTGTTGCAGTGAAGATCGGAACATTTCGGGATGTTCCATGAGTAAAAACATGTGCCGAGCCCTTGACGTAGAGAGATGTGAGAGATTTTTGGAAAAATTGATTTCGGACAAAATGGCGGATCTTTGAACATAAAAAGCGTTTTTACCTAAAATATCGTCACTATTTTGACAATTAAAAAAAAACTTAGCAGCGTACGTCAAGGACCGGGTAATTTTATAGGAAATCAAAAGAAACCAAAAGAATGAAAATCGCCCCACTGGTTCTCGAGAAATCGCGGACATCGCATTTCAAGACGTGGTTTTGAGAAAAACGCGTTTGAACATTTGGGTAAGAAAAAGCATGAAATATTGTTCACTTATTTTCATGGAATCATTGATAGCAGGCCCGTAATGCAGGTCTTCCACAGCCGAAGAAATGTTCAAACTCTCCAAATTTTGTAGTCAGCGCCGAATTCGAGCTTCTCTAGTCTATTCCTGAGCTTTTACTTCGGCTTTCGCTATGCGAGTTTCATTCTGTTCTGCAGCGTACGCGTGGGCGCTCGGCCCGAGTGATACTCCTAACATGTGCATAATTTCTAGCAAAACTGTTCCACCATTGTTGAACAAGCAGGTTGCCAAAAAAGTAGCAATGATAACGATTTTGGAGTCACTGTGGATTGTTTTAGGGGCTAGATATGTGAATTTACGTACAAGTGTCAAGGAAAAAAAATGTGTGCGAAGTGCAAATTGTGGATAGAAGTTACTTTATTAAAACGAAAGTATTTCAAAAGTCTAGTGAAAAGAATGATGGAGGTGTTCGGTTTGAAATTAACGCAAGAAATTAAAAAAAAATGCTATACGGTGTTTTGAAATTAACGCAAGCAAGAAAAATGCGATACAATAATGCGCGTACGGGAGGGATGCATGTTGCTAGTGTGTGTGCAAAATTATATGTTTCGTTCGGATGCGGAGAGTTTCGTGCAGTTCGTGCACCATGTAGCTTTATACGTGTGTTTGCTGGCCTACTGCGATTGCCGACAAAAGTGCAATGACGAAAGTAGTTATGTTCAAACTGTGATTTTGTGTTACATTATGGGTGTTTTGCAACAAGGAGTTTTTAGAAGATCCGAATTGGAAATCGAAGCTAAGTATCATCTACAAAAAATATTAATTAATTGATCTCTTAAAACTCAATAGTAAATAAATTTTCATCTGCTGGTTTTCTTGATCCCTTTCGTAGAATGAAATTCTTGAAAAGATCGAACTATAAAAAAAACACAGTTTTTCGGTTTTCACTTTTTCTTGACCTTTTATCGTAAATGCATCTTCGAAAAGATTTGAATATTCCTTAATAATGTTAAAGCATGGTAGAAAGTCTGAAAAAATCATCATAAACATTTTTTCATAAGTGTTGACCTATTACTGCTCCTTCGCCGCAAGTCTAGCGCATCTAACATCGCTGTACTAGTGAAATGATGTATTCATTACTGTATCCTTTTCAAATAACAAAACTTATTATTTGCATTATTTTTTCCTTGTTTTATCCTAATTCTATTTGTATTGTTTATTGATTTTATATCCATTGTGTTTTCAATTTTCCTTACAATTATATTTTCTTTCATATATGTATAATTATGCATATATTTTAGAAGGAATGCATCTGGGGTTAACCCAAAGAAATTATTGCAAGCGGCACGGGTAGCCGGCCATTGTAAATTTTTGAGGGTTGGATGCCTTCCTTCGACGAACCATCGGACCGTGGAAGCCCTAGAAGAAATTCGAAGGCCAAGCCACACAGCCATAGGCAGGACCTTGCTACCGATGGGGGAACCATACATACATACATACATACATACTGTGGATTGTTTTAGGGGCTGTCTTCCATACAATTTGATTGAAACTCTCATTGGAATTTTGGGTGAATCCGCCAACACAGCGTTCTAGCAATGTGTCGTTGCACAGATCTTCATAAATCGGCTTTATTGGATCCAATACACTTTTAGGCAACGCTATATAATCATGGCGGAAGTTGGGCAGTTCGTTTTTGGCCTTAGCCTGCTGCCATTTGCACCAAGATTTCATCCTTTGAGCTGTTGTTTCTTCGTAGTA
Organism: Uranotaenia lowii; assembly: GCF_029784155.1. NCBI lineage: Eukaryota > Metazoa > Arthropoda > Insecta > Diptera > Culicidae > Uranotaenia > Uranotaenia lowii. The sequence continues at coordinate 180,536,486 of NC_073692.1, read as the reverse complement.
GATGGTTAGTTTATCAATGACCTTTGCCGTCAGCTTGTGCTTGTCTCCGATTCCTGGGGTTTTTCTTTTACACTCTCGAAGACGGGACCCCATCTTTTTTTGTACGTGACCTACGCACTATTTTTTGACAATCTCCACCTCATCGCCATACGGTAAAACATTCAACAAGCTGAATGTTTTCGGATCGCCGTCTCCTATGTAATTCGTATACATCACGCCATGCTTTTTGACAGATCTTGCATACATCTCCTTCATGGAGTCCACCTCCATTTTTCCGGCGGATCCGGAGTGGTTGGCCAGACATTTTGCATCGTGGGTGAACTTCCATTCATGGGATCGCTTAGAATTGATATGCTTGTTCCAGTAGTTGCATTCTGCACAGTAAGAGAACTTAACTACAAAATCAACAACTTTCCCGGTACAATGTCCTACTAGCACCGTCACCCCGTGCAACGAGTTGATGCCTCTCTTGCCCCAGGTCCCGTCTCCCGACACGATCAATTTTGTTGGATCATCAACTGGGTTTTCTTTCACTAAATATTCCTTGCTGTTCTTCAGCCACGGCTTGTTTCAACACAAGATCAGCGAAAGTTGACGCGGCCTTATAGATGTTTTCAGTTATTACGTCGTATGTTGGTTGACTAATTGGATGGGGCAAGTCCATCAAGCCACAGAATTGTGCAGCTCCTGCCAAACTAATGCCCAATGTACACATAACGAAACAGAATCTAGTGTTGATCTCTTATGCATTGTGGATGAAAGGACATGACGGGATAAACGGTGGGTTACAAGATCTACATGTAAATTAACTTTAAGCCGAGGCCTCGAGTGCTTTCTGTTGTGAACCGTACATTTCTATCACACTTTTTGCATTTTACAGTTTCCGGGATAGCAGAAAACACTGCCAGAAAATTCAAGATGCGATACCCTATGTCCGGATCTTCTGGTGCTGATGACTCATGATTAGCCTTCAATTTTTTGGCTCTGGAACTGACACTCTCGTCGAAAAGTACTACTTTCTCAGCTTGAAATCGATTTTGTACAATAGGCCTTTTTTTATTCGAGTTTTACGGAAAAACTACAGTCACGGAGGTCTCGAGAACCTTTAGCTTTGGAATTCATTTTTGTCCAAATATAACATTCAATGCCAAAAACTCACTACTGCGCAGCTGCACGAACTATCTACTGACGAAACGCGTCCAATTTCTGGAAAAGAATATGGGTCGTGTGATGCTTCTTCTCCGAAAACACAAAACATAACTGGTCTGAACATGTTTTCGTTGAAGGGTCGCTCTTCGTTCCTGCTACGGCTCACCCGCAAAACATGCGCTACAGCGCGCTCTGGAGTTGGTTCACTCTTTTGGCCATAACTTCGTTATTTTTTTAAGATATCGAATAGGATCTTGGAAAAAAGTCGATTTTTTCGAACTGCTGCTCATATTTCCCCCCTTAAAGATTCGAATTTTCGTTCGTAGAGATATCTGAAGTGAGCGCCAGATGTTCCGGAGACTCACAAATGCAAATCGGGCTTTTCTGATCCGGATTTCGATGGCTTTCCTGGTACCACCATCAGGCGTTATATGGCTACCAAGATACTGGAAGCACTCCACTTTCTCAACCTGTTGCCCAGTTACCATGAAATTGGAGGGATTTTCTGTGTTGGTCTACATCGACTTGGTCTTTCCGACATTAACTTTGACACCTGCTGCCTTGGAGCATTCGGTGAGGTCGTCAAGTTTGCTCTGCATGTCTTGTTGTCTTTGAGCAAGCAAAACAATATCGTCAGCCAGGTCAAGGTCGTTCAGTTGCTCCATTGTTGAAGGATTCCATGGCAATCTTCGGTTTGCTGCACAGTCGATCGATCCAGTCAGAATCTCGTGCATTACGATTAGAAAAAGTAGCGAGGATAAGATACATCCTTGTCTCACTCCAGCAGTTACCGGGATTGGATCAGACAAGACAACGTCGTGCAAGACCTTGCACGGAAATGCCTCGTACTGTGCTTCGATAAGATGGACTAGTTTCTCTGGGACTCCTCATCGCCTTAAAGCCGCCCAGATGTTTTCGTGGTTAAGTCGAATGTTTTTTTCGAAATCAACGAACACCAGCAGAAGAGAGTCCTGGAATTCGTTGATTTATTCCAGTATGATTCGTACCATTGTGATGTGGTTCAGCGTCGATTTTCTCCTGGATCCTGTTCAGGATCACTTTGCAAAGTACTTTGAGGGTTGAACAGATCAATGTTATGCCTCGCCAGTTACCGAACTCTGTTGGGTCTCCTTTCTTCGGAACCTTTACGAGGATACCCTGCATCCAGTCGGCCGGGAATGTTACAGTATCTTAAATGTAAGCAAAAAGGCGGTGCAACATTTGTGCTGACAAGGCAGGGTCGGCTTTGAGCAGCAATGCAATCGATTCCAGGCGCTTTGTTGGATTTCATGTCCTTGATTGCCGCTTCAATTTCAGCCAGCGAGGAAGCTTCCGAGTTGACGCCATTCATGCGACTTACTGTTGGCGTCTCGAGCTGCAGGTTCTGTTGGCCATCGTTATTTGTGACTCGGAAGAGTTGTTCAAAATGCTTAGTCCAACGCTTGAGCTGATCTGTTCGATCTGTCAGCAGCTGACCTGCTCGGTCTTTCAGCGACATTCTTGCATTAGTCCTTGCACCACTAAGGCGGCGAGAAATATCGTATAGTAATCGGATATCTCCAACGGCGGCGGCTCTTTCTCCCTCTCCGGCTAGAGAGTTTGTCCAGGCTCTCTTGGCTCGTCTACAAGAGCTCGTTTAACTGCCTTTTCCAGCTCCGCATATCGGAAGCGGGCGGCTGTTTTGGCTGACCCGGTAAATGCCTGCTCAATTCCGACTTATTCCTTTCTCCGATCACCGACCGTCCTCCAAGTTTCATTCGACATCCATTCACTTCATCTTCCACAAACTTGACCGAGAGTACCATGGCTCGTCGTGATAAAGGAATTTTTGATTCCACACCACTGTTTTCGACTGTTCCGTCTGTCGGCAGCTCTGAGGCTCGGGATGTATCGACACCCGACTTTCTCCTCGCGCCGTTGGACTCGCGCAACTCTTAGTCGCATCTCGCCAAGGACGAGGTGATGGTCTAAAATGATTATGATACTACCTAAGCTATTGCTTGATTTATAGTATAAAAAGAATACTGCATACATATGTTATGTAAAAATCATTCATATTTTACGCAATAAACACTTTACAGTGGGATCATAGACCTGATCTATAAAAGAGCAATTTGAAATAACAAACTATTGGCCCTATTGATGAGAACATCAGATTGAACATATTCTCGGTTCAGAAAATTACTTCATCAGACAATCCATCAATCAATCGTTCAAGCTACTAATTATTTTTTCAGATGCTAGATAAATCCAAAATCAATGCGGTATGTTAGGCACAATTTCAACCGCTTAACTCTCCGCGTGGGTCTCTCGAATCCAAACAGTTTCTTGGACTGTCAGGGTCAGGGTCCCAGGCTGCAGAAAGATGATCGATAAGGGGGGCTCGATTCTCGATTCACAGCTCCAACTATGCAGAAGGTGCAAATGATTCACTCTTCGGCCGGGCTAATAATAATGTTTCTCCATCGTGGCGCAGACACAGTATTTATGACACAGTCACGATGCTGGAAATGGGATTCATTGATAAATGTGTGTCCCGGCAGGTGGAGATTTAACCGTTCGCCGCCACTACTAAGAACAGGTGCATAATTATCCAAATACGAACGTTTTGATTCTGATCTAGCAAAAGTCGTGCATCGTTGGGTTCCAATTGTCGGTTTAGGTTTTAATTGATAGAATTGCCCGCGCGTTTCGATTCGCATCTCCTTAGATGGGAATTCCTGTTCCCACAGCCACTTGTATCAATAAGGTGGAGATTGACTCAAAGTTGATTGCTTTGTACCAGAAACGATGAAGTTCTAATTGGCTGATTAGTGCTTTAATGTATGTTTAGCCCGAAGGTCAGAAATGTTAAGTGGAACGCAGACAAGTAATGAATTGATTTATTTATGTTAAAACATTTATGAATGAAACTACTCGGTCGGTGTCACTCTGTTGATGCCGTATTTTGCCTTTGCGGGGCATCTTAATTTAATGGATGAGAAAAACGATAAACATGCTTCCAACAGTTCAGATTTAATAATTCAGATAATTCAAATTATATGAACAAAAACAATATAAAAAAACATTTTTTGAACTTCTTCTTTGATTAGATAAGGTACGCAGTAGGCAGGTAGGCAGTTTAGAATTTGAAATAAATAGCCCTTTTTTAACTGTTAAGTTTAAAATAGAAATAAGGCGGTGCCAAACACCGAATTCGGTTGGATATCCAAATACGACAAACGCATCATTTCTCATCATAACTGACAACCCGTGCAGTATATGAGAAGGCAACGCAAATCTTGCCGTGCTTAAAATGTCCAAAATTTAGTCCAACTACCGTAAGTTGAAATGATGGGATTAGAAATAGACTACGAAAATGATGATGATCAGATGGGAAAACAATTCCCTTCATTCCGATAGACATTGTCACTCGACCAGTATAACTTTCATACGCCAGGTTGTCTCCTGTAGTAGAATGTTAATACATGGGCCCCGGAGAGGCGCAAGATGTGGGTTCAAGTCCTACCGGGAGACAAGACGCATTTTTTCGAATGTTTTTCAACATTGATTTTTATCTTGTCTAGTCCTTGAAATTTCAATTTACACAGTTGGATTCATTTCTCTACGAAATGAATAGCGTTGAACAATGGTTTAAGTTTTTTTTTCAATTTAAAAATGCCTGGGGCCAAAATTTATCCTTTTTCATCCAAGTAAACTTATATTTAAACGGTTAAAGCCGCCGACCGTGGCCTAGAGGATAGCGATTAAATCTTCTAAGCCAGGAGTCATGAGATCGCGTCTCGGTCACGGCATACATAGTACTCTTCTTGTGGGCTGGTGGTGTTAGCATTAGTACGATGCTAGATGTACGCTTTAGTCTTAACCCTTTAATGCATTGTGTTGTTTTAAAACAACACTAATAAAAATCCAAATTTCTCGGAAACATGTGGATATTTTTGAGTGATGTATTCACAAAAAAATATTCTAGAGGTTAAAATAAATAAGCTCATGATATTTTCATTACGATGTTTCAATATATGTGGGAGATATCTTACAAAGTATGCGAAAAAAAAAATCAAATTTATTTATTTTTTTGAAAAAAATAGTTTTTGGAAAATTGCTGTTTTTTCTTCAGATTTCCGAATTCTAACTTATTTTTTAATCTCAATCAATCACAAACACCATCTTGCACCCAATTTACAAGGTTTGGAAGAAATTTACAAAATCGTATTGAAATGAATTAAGAATTTAAAAAAATATTTTTCAACTTCGATGGGCCATAAGTTTTATAATTCTCAAAATAACGACTTCCAACCTGTTTTGTTGTGTTAATCGAATTAAAATGATATTATTTCACTGATTCAATAACTGCTATTCTCATTTTTAAAAAGCCATGCATTAAAGGGTTAAGTAGAATTTAGATCTCTTCAAAAAAGCATGAATGTTTCACTGAGGTCCTATATGTGTGTGTTTGTTTTTTTTTTTATTTGTTTAAGATTTTTCAAATGAGATTACAGTTCGTGTTTTTTTATTTAAAGGTTTCAAAAAATTTCATAAATCAAAAGGAAAATTTACTAAGTTCAGTTGAAATTTGTAAATTTAAGATATAAAGAACGATAAAAACTCATTTTTTAGGGATAGCAGTTCAAAAATTGTATTTTGGCTGCACGTTATCGGCTAACACTCAAAGGCATTATGACTTAAGCTGATCCTTTAAAATCTAATGTGAAACTTTGAACTGCCATAACATTTTTTTTTGTAGCTCCCATCAGGATGCGTTCTTCGGATTTTGCCCGGTTTCATTCACATAATTTACTAATTTAAACTAAATGAAAACGCAAATTCCTCTTTAAGAAGTGTCGGTTTATGCGTCCAAAAACATGTCTTAAGAGTTCAAAAAGAACATCTTTTTTTTACCTTAGATAGATTTTAACGCTGTACATAGGAGTACTCTATGGAAAAAGTTGGCCAAAACCTGTTTTTCTCTTAAAAATGATTAAAAATCTTTTTTTCGATGTTTTCAAGTATACACAACTCATTTTTAACCAAAATTTCAAATTTCTTAATTTTGGTCCTTTTGGGTCTCTCACTTCACCCTTATAAAATGTTTGTTTTCAAGCAAATTCGAAGCAAACCAGCCAATCAACTATCAGAAATGATGAAAAATACCTATTTTTAAACAAACAAATAAATCGCAATAAAAACGTTTGTATAACACAAAGTAAATGCATGGCATGCTCCGCTATCTGAAACAAAATTAGGGACAAAAATCGCTCAAATTTTTAGATTTCAAAATTAAAAATAGTTCGAGTTCGCAAGTATTCGCACGATTTTTCTTTTGGACATGTTTAAGGAAGTTAAAAGCATTCGTGTGATATGTGAAATTTTTCCCGGCGCAGCCCGGAAGATTAACTCAAACACTAATCTGTAAAAAAACAATATAGGTTTGTTCAAAAAAATTGCACTATTTTGTTTAGCTTCTCTACTACATGTGTTTATCAAGAAATGATCGCAATTTCAACCACAATTCATTGGTCATATTAAAACTTAAGATTTTTAGAAGAAATTTTGTTAATAGTCACATTATTCAGCATGTTAAGCAGCCTGTAATTGTACGTGTTTATACCAAATTTTGGAAGACAAAATTTATAATTTTGATACATCAATGTTTCGAGTTATGCCATTACGAACTCACTATACCGATGGTTCAAAATCGACAAGTTTTGACAAGTTTTGTCCCAGATTGGACTGGAATCCAATCTCTGTTGTGATAAACGTTCTAGAAACGACAAGTCATCTGATGTCCTTTCAGCTATGCGTGACATTTTGAAAATCAAAAAGACCTCTACTTAAAAAAATATCTGATACATCGGGTTGTAAATAATCGACTTAAAAACACGAGGGACATTAAGATGGCAGAAATAGAAGATTTTTATTGGAAATAGCAGTAGAAATAGAAGTATTTCTATTGAAAACTCAACAGAATATTCGACCGAATATTCGGCCGAATATTCGTTTGGCCGAATAGTTGAAAAGGTCACTATTCGGTATTCGGCCGTTCGCCGAATACCACTATTCGGTACATCTCTATTAAGGATCATCGTTCTTTTTAACTACTACTGTATGCTAGGTTGCTTTCGCGATTTTCGTTGAATTTAGTCTCGAAATTTGTACTGACCAACGTTAATTGGTCCGCGGAGTCGGGAATAGTGAAGGATCTCCCGGAAAACGTTCTTCCGTCCCGAAAACACCCGTTAATGTTTCCGTGCACCGAACGGATTGTTTTTTTCTTCGCGCGGTTCTGAGAAGCGGTGATCATTGGACCAGATTAATCTATAAGCTGTCGTCTAACGTGGATACAATACACACTTAATCTTTTCTCCTGTGATCGGGACGATTTTGTCCTGTATTTTCAACAGCTGAAATTACAGGACAAATCTCGGGACAGAAAAAGTACTCAAGAAAACAACTGTCAAATCGACCTGTGAGTTCGAAAAAGCGTTCTCCCGAGATTTTCAGTTAATTGAGAAATCTTTTCCCTCGCTTTTTATTTCGTTTTTATTTTTAAAATAAATCCCAAATGCATCCAAAATCAGCCTCATTTTCGAAAGCTGCAATAATGAACTTTGCGAATCAAATCAACAATGAAGTTTAATTGTATTCTTTGAAATTACTCACAATCTGATCCGGATGATGCACACGGATTTTAATCCAATTCGTCAGTGGATCCATAGCAATAAACTTCCTGCTAAACATTCAGCAACTTCCGCCAACAAAACGACTGTTAATTTACCGCCCGAGCAGATACTATACAGTATATCACGCATATGATAGAAAAGGATAAACTATGAAAAACGCGACAGAAAACGGTTGACAGCTGAAGGTGGATTAGGTTTTCCCGTGATACGGGACGGTGCATTCATAAAAATGTTGTCCCAGATTTCAGGAGAGATGAAGCGTCCCGGGATTTGGGAGGATTCCCATACGAACTTCGGACAATTTAAGCAACTTCTCTGTGGTTCGGAGAGTCATTATCCCGATGGGAAAATTTGCAATCTTAGTGTGTACTGAACAAAATAAATCTTTGCGGCTCTTATTGGAATTTGTTCGAATCTTTGTCTTTTCGTCAAAATGTCCAACATGAAGGATCCTTCTTTCAAAGATGCCGCACTGAACACAACGATCTGACTCACGGGGATGCAGTTCCGTTAATTTGTGGATCAGCGAAAAAACTGCAACCGTTGGCCTCAGATTCCTGTCCCAACAACAACTCTCCCAGTCAACTGTCAAAGCTACCTCACCGATAGTTTTTGGCACGGGTCGGTCCATAACCGTACCGGTGTCCTTAAGGTAGACCCTCTTAGTGGTTTGAAAGTTGATGGTTCTCATTCCAACTGACAACGACGACGAGACCTAGCTCTCTGCTGTTTATCTCTTGACCGTTTTCGTGCTGTGGGAGGATCCGCTGGGACGCAACAAAATTGTGCGTGGGAGGCCTCAAAGCCCCTAGACTCAGTCGCGCTGTTTTCAGCCATGCAGCGTCTTCAGCCGTCCCAGCCCTGAGTTCGAATGCGGCAATGAGATCCTCCAGCCTACTTATCCGGGAAAGTATAAAGCGTAAGCGACAGCTAGGCTAAAAAAAAACCATCTTATACGGGCCTGGACGATATACCGGCTAATTTTTTTAAGCTTTTTATGCCATCTCTGCTCACACCCATCAGGAACATCTTTCAATCATCGCTGGACTGCGCAATCTTTCCCTCATTGCGGAAAGAAGCATACAAAAAGGGAGATAGAAGACATGTGAGCAACTACCGCGGAATCTTCGCTCTATGCGCGATCGCCAAACTGTTTGAACTGATTGTTTTGGATCCAGTTTTCTCCAGAAAACTGGATCCAAAACTTGCTTCTTGATTCTTGATAGCTTTGCCAAGAAAACTCAAACTGACGCATTTTACACAGATATCTCTGCGGCGTTCGATAAGGTGGACCACGATATTGCAATTGCAAAGCTCGAACGTTTAGGCTTCTGTGGTTGCCAATTGGATTGGTTCCGGAGCTACTTAATGGGACGAAAGTTATCCGTTCGTGCTGGTGAAATCCTTTACTAGACAGTTCGTTGCCTCTTCAAGAGTGCCCCAAGGAAGTCATTTGGGACCGATCATTTTCGTAATCTATTTTAATGATTTATTCTCGCTCCTCGGTGGCACAAAGCTCGCATATGCCGATGACCTGAATTTTTTCACACCATAAACGGCCCAGACGACATCAACTTCCTGCAACAGAAATTTACGGCTTTTGCATATCCTCAGAGACGAAACCATCATCTGGGTGAACCACATTAAAGATCTGAGCGTTATTCTCGACTAGCGGCTTGAGTTCAAGATTCATACGAACTATGTTGTCGACAAAACTTCTCGAAGCCTTGGATTCTTGTTTCGTACGGCCAAAGACTTCAAAGACATATATTGCATGAAGAGTCTCTATTGTTGTGTAGTTCGTTTTATTCTCGGATACACTTCAGCTCTTGATGCCCCTTCTACCACAACGGAGCTGAAAGCTGCCGTCTCATTGACTTTGATACGTTCGAGTTCGCCGAAAAACTACTCGTGCTCTAGTTGTCGCGGACCCTCTCATATTAAGAATTGACTGCCCCGAACTGATGGAGGCCATAGCTCTACGCGAATGACCCCGCGGAATACGAAACCAGAACTTACAGCTCTACGTTCTAATTCGCCTGAACAATTACGGGGCTTCATCGACATTCTAAAATCTTTAAATCGCTTTTCTGCTTCGACGTGTTCCGAAGAAAATTTAAAGTGCATCAAGTATTGTGTAGCAAACTCGACGACCTTACCAATAGTTCCAAGGCAGCAGGTCTCAAAGTCAATGTCGGAAAGACCAATCAACACAGGAAATCACTCCAGTTTCATGGTAGCTGGGCAACAGGTTGAGAAAGTGGAGTGCTTCCAGTATCTTGGTAGCCAGATAACGCTTGATGATGGTACCAGGAAAGACATCGAAACCCGGATCAGAAAGGCCCGTTTTGCATTTGCGAGTTTCCGAAACATCTGGCGGTCACGCCAGATCTCTCTACGAACGAAAATCCGAATCTTCAACTCAAACGTCAAATCTGTATTGTTGTACGGGTGCGAGACTTGGTGCACATATGCGGTGACGACGCGGGAACTGCAAGTATATGTAAACCGCTGCCTGCGGAATATCATCCGCGCTTGATGGCCTGGCAACTGGATCTCGAATGAGGAACTACATCGCCGGTGCCATCAAAGGGCGCTAGAAATCGAGATTCGGGAACATAAGTGGAGATGGATTGGGCACACGCTGCGAAAAGATTAAAACGAGATTTGCAGAGAGGCGCTAGATTGGAATCCAGAAGGAACTTCGCAAATCCCGATGAGTGGCAACAATCGACGGCTAAAACTCGGGCACGGAAGCTCTACGAGAAGATGCTGACAAAATATGCCGATTTTAAGCAAATTCCGTGGTTGGAGTTAATCCCCGGCAAGAGCAAGTTCGATGTTGACGACAAATTTAAGAAGAAGAATTTGACGAAGTTCGCCTCCAAATATCTCTTATGGCAGGCCATCTGCTCTTGCGGACTGATGAGTGAGCTTTTCGTGACAAAGGGCACAGTAAATGGCGAGATCTACAAATCTGAGTGCCTCGAGAAGCGCCGTTTGCCGTTCTTGCAGCAGCACGACGAAGCTCCGCTATTTTGGCCAGATTTGGCATCCTGCCACTATTCTAAAATTGTCCTGGAATGGTATGAGGCGCATTCTGTCCATTTTGTTCCACAGGACATGAATCTATCAAACCGTCCGGAACTGTGTCCGGAGGAACAGTACTGGGCAATAATATAGCGGGAACTTCGGAAGAGTAAGAATTCAAAGACGAGAAGAACATGTTAAGAAAATGAAAAAAAAACTGAAAACTGACACTGTAAAGACTTTAATGGAGGACATCGAGCGGAAATGCGTTCAATTTTGCACTCAAGGCTCCATCGACTAATTTTTCTTTTGATTTTTGAAGTAAATGTATGTATAAAACTACCCTGAAATTTTGGTTTGATTCTAAACATTGTACGAAAACTGCATGACATATTCGGTGTCGCAATAATTTCGTGTTCGCCCTTTATTATTATCTTATTCAGATATTGCTTTGATATCGAAATCTTCGTTATTGTCGTTTCGAGAAAAAAAAAACTTATAACTATCTAATGAGTTATACAAACAGTTATTCCTGCCTCAATTTGCCTGACCGGAAAGCCTTTATTGGAGTTCTGAAGTCCTGATTCAATACATCAGGTACGGTACTGTGATAGCGTGCGCGCCTCTCAACCGGCAGGCCGAGGCTCGAATCTCCTGGCTGTTCCTAAACTTTCCAAGGGTTGTGCAAATTTGAAACAATACATGGGAGTTTGGGTGCAAGGCAGGAGACAATGAAAACTTGCATACACATAGTTGAGTGCAAACCCAACATTGCATACAAGATTGCATGCAAGATTCAAAATTTTAATTATAACTAAAGAAAACCTTCTCTATCTTAAAAATAGCTTTTTGAGATTCTTTGGCAGTCAATCGATATTGCATCAAAGTTTTTTTTTTGTTAAGAATGATTTAAATTTTAGAAATGTTGTAATTGCTTCATTAAACTCAAAAAACACCCTTAAGAAGAGTCTTGATAAACTGAGATTTTTATAAAGAGTTTTAAACAGATTTTGTAACTGTCTTGGAAGTCAAAACCGAGTTTGAGTTCTTTCTTAGTCAAATTTGTTATGTTATTAGATTAATTTTTACCCCAACCCCTTTTTCGTAATATCTTGTATTCTATGATTTGAACTGTTATTACTAGTCGGTCATGTTTCTATACAGTTCATTGACATATCTTAAATATGTTTATTACTTTTTTTTATTTAAAAATAAAGTCTATGAATGTAAGAGGAAACTATTCATTTGGATTCTAAGAACCCCTTTAGGACTTATCACAACACATATTAGAGGACTTATTTCCTTAAACATTATAAGCTTTTTCTGCGCTTGTTTTCAGGATTTTAATAGCAGCACAAATCACACGATATCTTCGGCACATGTCAAGCGTAATATCGAAGACCATAAATCAGTTTTATGTCTCTCTAAGACCAAATACAGTACGACATTACAGATAACCGAAGACCTCACCAAGATCACCTCCATTAGCCAAATCTGAATCGTTTATTAAATACGTTTATACCACAAAAAATAATCGCTTTCATTATCTCTGCCTGTCGCCTGCCGATGATCCGTCGCACCATTTCAGGGTTTCTCCTGTGCCGATATGATGAACGCCGGAATGCGCCAATCGGGAGTCTACTATCTGCAGATCCGCGGCACGACGTACTGGTTCCTGAAGGTCTTCTGCGAGCAGGAAATTGCCGACGGCGGATGGACTGTAATTAGTTTGATTTCTTCGTTTTTATTTTACTGTCTGAGTCCGAAAAACTTTATGTTTTCTATCTCTTCTTATTCAATTCGCATTTGAGATATTGCCGAATTAACGATTGTTCCTCAATTAAAAAACAAAATCTTGACAGGTCATTCAGCGGCGTGACGACTTCGGGGAGCCACGTGAGAACTTCAACCGCGACTGGGCCGACTACAAGAACGGTTTCGGAGATCCGGCCAAGGAATTCTGGCTCGGTAACGAAAACATCTACATGCTGACGAACAATGAAGATTATTCGCTGCGGGTTGAGCTGGAAGATTTCGAGGGAAACAAAAGGTACTTGAAGGGGGAAAGGAGATCTATGAAGTTGACGTTCACATTGATTGATGGATTGTTTTCCGGAATTTTGTTTTTGCTATCGAACAGGTACGCGCAATATTCGCACTTCAAGATTCACTCCGAGCAGGACTACTATAAGCTGGAAATCGACGGCTACGAGGGAAATGCTGGAGATTCGTTGAACGATCCCTGGTACGGATCCAACAACAGTCCATTCTCGACGTACAACCGGGACAACGATCGGAGCTCGCTCAATTGTGCCAGTATGCTTAAGGTAATTAATCAATTTAAATATATATTTTGGGGAGATAAAATGAGCAGCATTGATTGGATTTTCGGATTAGTCACATCTTGTATGAATGTATGAATAGAATAATGAAAAAGCAGCACAGAATAAGAACCAGTAAACTAATCGTTCATAGGATTCCTTCACCAGCCCGAACCAACTTCGAGTCTCCACGGACATGTCTTTTTGGGTTACCAGAAAACTCCCGTAGCTGAACACTGCTTAGGAATCATATTTAACGTTCCAAAACTTTACAAAACTATAAATTTCGCGACCTTTTTACGATTTTTAACGGTTTTTTTACCTCATTTGCAAAAACGGTTAAATACCTACTCAAATCGAGTGACTATTTTTTTTTTCGAAGAAAACGAAAATTTTGGATCATTGTCAAAATAAACATGAACGATTTTATGGAATCATAAAGCAATTAAACTGTACTGATGTGTTTTTAAAAAAACATAATGCTTCATGTGTTTTATTTTTTTTTTGCTTGAATAATAATCTATAATCTCTGGGTATTTTTCCTGATATTTCCCGTTTTTTTTGTAAGAAAATTTTATAATCAACTGCCCGGATTTTGCCAGGATTTGAAATCAAATAGCCCAGATTTCCCCAGCTCGGAAAAAATTCTGGTAACCTTGAGTTAAACTTGTAAATTAAAAACTAAAAAGACAGAATTCTAACTATTGCAAGCAGTTTCTAGCATAAAAGGCTTATCAGTAATTAGTTTGCTCAGTTTTTGTTAGAAAATTAAGTTTCTCACCACGTTTAAAGATTAAGAAAGAAATAAACAAAAAACTAAAGGATAAATCAAATCCTTCCAAAAGCAATTAATCAACCGAGAATTAGATAGTATGTGCTATTTGCAAAACAGGGGTTGGTCTATCCGTAAGTTAACCAAAATTTTAGAGAGAAAATAAATTTGAGAACATCAGACCCAAAGGGGTACAAGTGCATAAAACCTACATTCGAGGAAACACGCGTAAAAGTTTTCTTGTAGCGCAATTTTCCGTACATTTTTCGAAAAGTAGTTTTCAATACAGTGAGCAAAACAAGAAAAGTACCACTATGTTTTTTGTTTGGTCAAATATGAATAATTGAAAACTGCCAAAATTTTTTTTTACAATTTGAATAAATCTAGCATGAGTTTACTTTTTTTGAATGAAGCAGTTGTCATTGAGGACCAAAAATGTGAAAAAAGGTGCGAAATAAGAATATGTACAGTAGTTTTTCGATTTTATCACGGTCGAAAAAAATTTCGCCGTGAATCTGGCGAAACCGTGAATTTGGTGAAACTAAAAATGAAAGTGGATAAAATTATTTTTATTGTCTTTAATCAATAATATATAATATTTGCAATGGTGGAAATGATTTGAAACAATAAATTTTGATCATAAGATGTAATTATCAGAGATTACTAAACACAAAGGATCGATTTCAGTTCAAATCAATCTTCTTTTTAGCAAGTTCAAGATATTTTCTTGAAACTAAATTATGAAGAATATCCATCTAATTAAAGTCTACATCTAATTAAAGTGAATAATTAGGTTTTTATGGGAATTTAATAGTCGTTATCTCTTATGTTAATTTGAAAAAGATTTAAAGAATAATGCATCAATAAAAAATTCTTCTGCAAATTTAAAATTTCAATATTTTAATCTTCACACATTTGATTAACTAAAAAGTTTAACTTTTCAAAAAATATTTTGAAATTTGCTAAGTTTGACTTTAAAAGTATGTTTCTCGAAATTGTTTTATGGGCAGATAATGCTTTATATTTCATATGTAGAAAACAGAAATCTTAGTCTTTTTTACACATTTTAAGGCAAAGCTAGCAGAATTTCATTTTGATCTTCCAAGATTATCCATTCAGACAGTGGGCTTGTGATATAGCTCAGTTGGCAAGTCTGTTGTCTCCTGAGCCGATGTCCGCGAGTTCGAGCCCAAGAGTAAACATCGAACACAGTTGTACCGGATGGTTTTTCAATAACGATCCGCCAACTGCAACGTTGATAAAGTCGCGAATGCCATAAAAATGGTAAAACGACTATAATCGAAACAAAAAAAAAATCCATTCAGACAATACTAAAGGCTGTCGAATCAGGATTGCGCACGCCACCCTTTCAAATAAACAAAGTAAACAAATAAATCAGAGACACATATCTGTTTTCAAAAACGCTTAAATTCACCCACATTTTTTTAAAACTACACTAGCATTATCGTGACGTTAAAATACTTATGTCGATTATTACAAGTGTTTTTAAAATCGATTGTTACACTAAACAGCCAAAATAAGCAGTTCAATGGCATTTTCAAATTATTCAACACCTATACTGCCGCTGCCAGCAAGTCTGTCACATATGCAAAAACAACGAACCGAGAAAAACGGCTTTAAAGATTTTTATAAACTTTCGTGGATTTCTCGGTTGAAACTTTACCCTTTCTACTTCTTTCTTCACAGATATTAAGATAATTGTTGTAGAATTTTGTCCAATGTGTTTTTGATTTTGAAGTTGTTGATGCGGAGGAGAAAATAATGATGGGATAGCCTTGGGAGTATATTTCGCATGCGGAAAAAATATACCCGCGAAGCTGTCCCCTATTTGGCTTTTCTTTTGTCAGTTGATCATTTAATTCTCTCTATCTGCGCTGTATTATTCACTTTACTGGTTGTTTACTGATAAAAATAAGTTTGAAATGATGTTTATGACATGTTAGATAGTCAAAAATAAATAAAGTTTATCGTAAGAATTGAAGTTTTTCGGTCGATTATCTTTTTAGAAAGACTATAACTACCTTTAAATTAAATTAATGCTGAATCAGAAACAGCAAAGTTTCTTGGCTGCAAATATTTGATGAGAAAAATCTATTTAATATGACTTAAGCGTGTGCTACCAGGTAGGTACGCGTATTTTTGTTCATAGATTTTATGAAAGTCCAAGCAGCAAGTAACAGCATGACAAAAAACTAAAAAATATGGCTTTTTAGCAGACTATTTTCCATGTTTTACCAAGAACAATTCAATAAGCTTCATGCGAAATTAAAATTAAACAGTTTGATGGAATTTACCCATTAGGCTAAACTTAGCTTGTGAGAATTATGGCGATTGTTATTTTTAACTTTACTGTACTGTTTTATCTAGTCTAATTTTCACAATTTCAATGAATGCTTATTTTGTCGCACACATTGTATGAATATTTGTAAAATTAACGTAAATTAGAGAAGCAATTTTGAAGCATTCTGTATAAATTGACATATGGGACAGCTTTGCGGGTATATTTCATATGGGACAGACATGACTTGGTATTTTTTTCATATATGTTGAGAACAAAGTTATGAAAGTTTTAAGTTTAAATTGAAGAACTAACTGTATTTGAACGATTTTTGAGATAAACTGAAAAATGACGAAAATGCATATGGGACAGTCTTGCGAATAGCGGCAGTATAAACCACAACATAAATCATAAAAAATATCATAAACATAGACGCTCTATGCTTCTGAAAGAAAATTAAGGTTTTGGTAATGGTTTCGGAATGATTTCTAAAAAAAAATCGAAACAATAACCGTGATAAAATCGAGCGTGAGTTTGGCGAGTATTGATAAAATCGAACAGTGATATAATCGAGAAACTACTGTAGTACCATTTACGTTTTTCTGCAAAAAAAGTTAAAGTTTTCTGTGTTAAAATAATGCTTCTACGCATGCATTTTTAGGAGAATTTGAATTAAAAAAAAACAAGCTTCTCATTCAAAAATATTAGTTTTTTATCAATCAAACACTATTTTTCCAGTTTAAAGTCGTAGATGACAGCACTATCTTGCAGTTAAATGTGTGTGTGCTGGATAATTTAGTACTGGAAATAAGTACTTGGTACTGTGTGGCCTCGGAAATTCTAAGATCACTAAATCGAACAATTAGAATTTCATCAAGTTCACAAAAAGTGTATTTCTTGGACCGATGATCAGAATAATGTTGTACTTTCCGATGGAACTTGACGGAGTATATGGCTAGCAGTATCATTGGTATAAATGCAATAGAATCGGAAGTGGAGATGAGCCGAAATTTTGGCAGTGGTAAATTGTTGAGCTAATGAGTTTTTGCAAATCTGAAAAAGCTTATTTCAGCGTGTACTCCAACAAAAATGTGTTAAAAAACTATTTCTAAATGAGGAAAATGGGCCTAGATACAATCGGAAAATCAATATTGACACATAATTTGGCATTAACTGAAAGATAGTGCTGCCATCAACGGCTTGAAATTTAAAAAAATGTTTACTGAAAAAAAATCGATTCTTGAATTCCAACCAGTTTTATTTTCTGATTCAAAACAAATACAAAACGTTTGTTTCATCATTTTACGTCATGTTCATGAAGAAACTACTCAGTTTGATAAAGTTTTATAGCACAAATATCAAATTCCTTCGTGCGAAATAGGAGAAAATCACTTAAAAAGCCCTTTAAATTCTTTGAACTAGAACTAGAAAACTTGTAAAAATGCAGTTATCTATTCAAATTGGTCGTAGAAGCATTATTATTCACTTTAATACAGTAAACTTTAAGGAATAATCTTAATTTTTACTGAAAAACATAAGTGGTACTATTCTTATGCCGCATTCCAAAAAATACTTATGCTTGATTTATCCGTTGAACGATTTAGAACAAATTGTAGAAGAAAATTTTGACATCTTCAATCATTTAAATTTTAACAAGCAAATCACAAAGTGCTAATACTCTTGTTTCGCTCACTGTAGAACAAAAGAGTTTGAAAAAATAACAGAAAAAAAACTAAAAACCACCAAATAAAGTTAAAAATATTCAAAATTGTTTAGCATTAATAACCCTATATTGCCCATTTCAGTATTTATACCCCTTTGATTCTGAGGACTTAATTTGCTTACGAAAGTATAACGTACTTATAAGCGTTTATAAAAGAAAATGCAAAAGGAAATAATCTTATATTAATTTATTAATTATACATTAAGTACCACCAAAATAAATCGGTCAAAGAAAAATATGCTGAAATTCAGTTGCAGAATAGAATATAAAAATCATTTTCTATTTAAATAAATGATTCCCTGAAAATATTATAGTTTTCTAGGATTTATTACACAAAATACTTAGAAATATATATTTTTTTAATTAGAACTTAATGAACAGGCATTTGAATGATTAAGACTTGAGATAAATTAATGAATTTCGAAGACGGAGTACACTCCGCTCCATGTCAAGACCTAAAAACCAAGCCCTCATCAAACAAATAGGTCCAAAAAATATGGGGTGAACCAAATTTGAAAATTTCAGTTAATCTCATATCTCTATTCCATATTTATCATAACACATTTGTACAATTTTGGGCAAAATATTTGTATTCCTTAAGTTATCGAACAAAAGTTTAGAATCATCCCTCAGTATGGTATCGGCCAAAAGTTTGGGGTAAATCTTCGAAAACATTCAATTGAGTTTCATGCGTACACTGCCTGCCAAAAGTTTGGGATCACCCGCTAAAAAACATGCAAATTTTGATCGTTCATATCTCAGCCGTCTTAGGACATATTGAAAATCTTCAGCTCTCATTTGAAAGATATTAAGCAAAACCTATTTCGAAGGTATTTTGGCCAGATATAATGTTTTAGTTTTGGGCCTTAAACGTAACCTAAAGTTAGAACATTTTCAAAAAATCGCATTAAATATTCAAAGCCGACAAAATAGACACATAAGTTATCGTCTAAAAGTTTGGGATCATCCCTTTGTATGGTGTATCGGCCAAAAGTTTGGGATAATTTTTTTAAAAACGTGCAAATTTATCTCATTCATATCTCCCTCATCTGACATCGTATTGCAGATATGAAGGGTTCATTTGGAAGCTTAGGAATTGTTGTGTTTTCATAAATTCATTCAAAAATTATGTTTCAAAGTGATAACCATCAAAAATTCAGAATCATAAGTGTGAACTTTCAAAAATCAATTAATTTCTGGTGAATTTTTTATGGTTATCACTTTAAAATATAATTTTTGAATGTATTTATGCAAAAACAACGATTCCTAAGCTTCCAAATGAACTCTCCAGATCTGCAATGC
This sequence comes from Uranotaenia lowii, assembly GCF_029784155.1. Lineage (NCBI taxonomy): Eukaryota > Metazoa > Arthropoda > Insecta > Diptera > Culicidae > Uranotaenia > Uranotaenia lowii. The sequence goes on along the minus strand of NC_073692.1, from coordinate 180,517,210 downwards.
GATGTTAGATGAGAAAGATATGTATGAGATAAATTTGCATGATTTTAAAAGAATGATCCCGGGATTCGATCTCATGACCGATGGCTTAAAAGACTTGAAGGCTCCTCTAAGCCACGGGTGGCGGCTAATAGTTCAGAAGTATTTGAGGAAATAGAAGTATGTCTTGAATAGTTTTCGTTTAGTTCCATTGAGCATTTACCTGACGATTCCAGGAGAGATCCCGATCAAAAGTTATACCGAGGCTTTCAACATAGCCGATAAACTGCTTTACCATATTATTGAGAACTTATAGTAATATATTTAAGAATGGTAACCGTTTTCCAAAGAAGAGAGTTTTGGAGGGATTGCTTGGTAGGTGGTTAGAAGCGGACCCTTCATTTATTTTTGCAAGATCTTCATTTTTTATGCAAGGAATTCAGTAAGATTTACGTCACTTTTCTGAGATATACTTGAACATCGTCTGAAAAAGGTTGATTGAACGTACAGTTGTGAACTGTTGGAAGGTCGTTTATGAAAAGCGAGAGAAATAAAGGTCCAAGAATTGATCTTCGAGAAACTCCAAAGCCGAGATATTTGATATAATGCAACAAGCTCTGCGCTCTGTTGAACGATGGTGTTCTCATGTATTGTCTAAAAACTAATATTGTTTTATTTACTAAAAAACGTATCACCCGCGGGGTGCGCCCTCTGCTGTTTTATGGTTCCGAAATCACCGTGTCTAATCAAGTTAAATATTTGGGTGTCATTCTTGACTCCAAATTAAACTGGTCTGATCACATCGAATTCAGAATCAAAAAAGCATGCATGGCCTTCGGACAATGCCGACGTGCAATCGGAAAAAACTGGGGACTCAAACCCAAACATATTCACTGGATTTACTCCACAATAGTTAGACCAATTCTGGCCTATGGGTGTCTAGTGTGGTGGCAGAAAGGAGAAGTTGCAACAGTTCGGACTAAACTAAATCACCTTCAAAGAATGTGTCTTTTGGGGATGTCCGTTTTTGGGGATGTCGTTTATGAAAAGCGAGAGAAATAAAGGTCCAAGAATTGATCTTCGAGAAACTCCAAAGCCAATGATTTTCAAAAAAATCGTTTGAAAAAACTGTTTGTGAACGACTATGAAGGTATGACTGGATCATTTTAACAGCTGACGAGGAAAAGTTATACTTGGAAATTTAATATCAAAATCACCCAAGTAACCATAAGCACTAAAACATCGCCCTTAAGCAACACTATATTCCCATATAGAACTCTGAATTAATGCTTGTTTTGCACTATATGCTTATATAATGCAGAATTAATGCTAAAAAGCCGAGATAGCAGGCTGAATAAATGCTATCACAACATAGCCTTTAATAAGCAATACAAATGCTGAATTAGAGCACCATCAAAACGTCATTTTTCACCAGCCGTATAAAAGCATACTTAGAACATCTTTTAATTATCTAATTGATTGATCATGATTGATGTGAAACGGACATTCAAAATAGGAAATTATACTTTGATTAATTAAAATGAACAAAAATTAAAAAATAAAAGCATTATCTACAACATCAATCAACCTGCTGAATGAAGGATACTGCTTGCTTAATGAAGGGTTCTATGAAATGAGAAGTGATTACCTATAATTGAATTATGAATAACCTTTGGTGAGTCTCGAACCGAAGATCCCGCAGCAGCCTTTATCTTTCCTTGCGCCTTTACCATTTCGACCACTCTTGATGCTGATAAAGTAGGTGAAAAAACCCGTACTTCAAGTACTGTTCGGGTCACACCACTTCATAGACAATGCATGCAAGATGCATTGAAGCCTACATTGACTATGGGCTCATATTATTTTACGCCATATATTCTATCCTGTTTCTATGTATGTATGTATGTAATATTTAAAACATTATAAAAGCTTAATTTAAGCATTTAGAGGAAGTTTTAGTGCTACAGCCTTAGGGTTATGGCTTAATGCTTATGGATACTTGGGCAGTCATCAATAATATAACAATTCCTTCTTTATCCAAGTTGAGCGCAATATCATTACCTATGTACTTTCATGAGTGCAGTTTCTGTGCTGTGAGAAGGCCAGGCCACCAAGCGCGGATGATACTCCGCAGGCACCGAGTCACAAATATTTGCAGTTTTCGCGTCGTCACCCCATTTGTGCACCAACTTTCACATCCGTACAACAATACGGATTTGACGTTTGAGTTGAAGATTCGGAATTTCTTTCGTAGAGAAATCTGGCGGGATTGCCAGATGTTTTGTAGACTCGCAATCTACGAAGACTTCGATCCGAGTTTCGATTCATTTCGTCGGTCGACCCCTGGATCTTTTATCGATATCCATATACCATCTCCCATGTGTTCCTTGCTCACTATTGATCTCTCTGTTGTTTCTATATCACCGTGGTATCGTACATGGGCATCGATAGAAGATCCAGGGGTCGACCGACGGAACTCCACATGTGCGCATACTGGAGCCTATTTCGTTACGTTCACCGTGGTGTAATTGGCTAACGGGCCGTTGTACTGAAGCGGAAATTGCGGGTTCAAGTCCCTGCCGATGAGCCGTTGTATCTTTTTCGAGAAATTTATTACATTTACGGTTTATGTTCTTTCTTACTTTGATATCTCAAGTTTCTCTAAGATTTCCTATCAAATTTGAAAATGTGTTCATTTTTAGGCACGAAGATGTACCAAGCCGAAAAAATTCAAAATAATATTCAAAATAGAATATTCGAATCGATAAACAAAAACATATTTTAAGTCTTCATTCTAACGCGACTAACCCTTTCTCTCTTCTTACATTTCTCCCCCAGGGCGGCTGGTGGTGGAAGAGTTGCGGCCGAGGTCTGAACGGCCTGTACCTGCACGACCCACAGGATCTGACCGCCCGGCAGGGTATCGTTTGGTTCCGCTGGAGAGGATGGGACTACACGCTCAAACGGGCCACCATGATGATCAAGCCTCGAGGACCTCAAGCCCAGCAACAGCAACAACAACAGCAACAGCAGCAGCAAACGGCCGGATCGACGACGGCGTAATTTCGGCGGAACTTCGAAAACTCCGTCTGATTGCTGAGGAAGCTGAGCTCTTCCGGGGAGCTTAGAGAGAGAAAGAAAACGAACAACGGATATATCCAAGTTTTTGTACAAATCCTCTTCCCGCAATTCAAACCTTTGTTTTTGTTTTTGTTTTCCATTGAAATTTTCATCGATACCCTCGAAAATTCAACGCGACACGATTTAGCGCAATTTTCACCGCCATACACCCATGTAAATTCATTTTTCTTCAGAAAACTTTGTTAAAAGTGCACTATCAACGCCCTGTAGTCAGGGTTGCAATTTGCTGTAACGGTTGACGTCGTTAATGTTAGATTAGTTTCTTTTCGAAGTTTTGTACGAGAAACGTTCCGTTAACGTGAATTCTGTGATTTAGATTTTGCTTGGTATTCTACGTTGGCAAAATTGCAACTCTGGCTATCGGTTCATCGACCATTTCTAAAGCTTGCAAAGTGTACATTAAAGTGCGCTGCCTAAAACTGTCTTCTATCCATTGCGTCCATCCCACGGTTGAAATCCTTTGTTGTAAATGTATTCTTATTTTTATGCTTAATTTATTACATTTAATTGAAAGAGAACGAGTGTAAGTACGAAAGAGCTATACATAAATAGGGAAGAAAAATTGCCACTCGTGTGTGCGCTGTTAGCAAATATCGAGAAAAAAGATCATAATCTTAGTCTGGGAAACTGCGATAATGAAGCGCCGACAGGGAATCATCTGAAATAGGGATTCCGGTTCCAAATCAGATTTGTATATTGAAAAAAATCGCAAAAGTACAACAACAACGCACCCTTAAAAAAATGGCGGCGACAGCTTGTACTCCTTTTTCACGTAAAAAAAAACAAAAAAGAAGCACCAAGCGATATTTTTTTCTTATCTTAACCTACATATAAACTTTGGCCTTTATACGCAGACGAAGAGAAGATATTATCTGATGACGAACTGAAAGAGATTGTTTTAATTTAGATATTTTTTTGTTTTTTGTTCTAGGTAAAACATTAGCTCACATGCGTTGGTTTAATTATTCTATAGAGTGAGGGTTGACTTGCGGGGATCACAAAATTCAACTTTACAGATGCAAGCAGCAGTTAAATTGGCTTAATTTTTACAGTTCAATATCAATAAAAAAAAAATCTGTCAGGTGCTATTTACTTCATAGAGATACATTTTGGATGCAGTCAACGAAACCCTTTTTTTAAACTCTAGCGACTACGTAGCTCACTCAGAACTGAAGCTTTGTCCCATTCAAGTTTAGCTTGTCAGAAACAACCCTCATTTATCTTCATCAATTGTAGCTAGAGTTCCATTATAAACTCGCAAAATTTCATTTTGATAAAGAAACGGAACATTCAGCGTATAGAAAAATGAAACGAACGTTTATCATTAACATTACATCGGTAGCACTCGAAAATTCATGAACATCTCATGAAACCATCTGTACACATCATTCTACTGTACATTAAGACATAGCGTGTATTCTAAGTATGTAAAACTGTGACTTCAAAGAAACATCAAATTCGCCAACCAGACCCGTGAAAATCAAAGAAACATATTCCAATTATCTTGGCCGGAAATTTCTCTTAGCATAGATCAATCATTATGTATTTTTAAATTAATCCGTAACCATAATTATTGGAAACACGTCCAGAAGAAGCGTAAGTTATGCACTGAAGCTCACAAAAGAAAGAAAGCAAAGAAGCAAATATATGAAAATCACACACTCATGTACAACACAAAAACGACCACACCATGCAAAAAAGTACCGCCAAAATAAAACTGAATGTCGAATTATGCAAGACGTGTTAGATTATGAAAATCAAATCAATGTTCTAACACTATACAAAAAAAAGTTTCTGTCAACAATAACGGAATCATTTGTGGGAAAACGAAGAAAAAACACATACACACACATCTTCTGAAATCTGTCCAGAAAAAATGCTCTAAATTCAACAAATTCAACTGTAAATATCGTTTTAATTTAATAGTTGTTAGAATGTTTTTACTGAAGTAAATAAAATGTATAAAATAGTTGTAAACAGAGTTTTGGTGAAGAAAATATCCGAATATCCTTATTTTTATCTATAGCATACTTTAAATTAGGGTCATATCCTGCAACGCCAAAAAGAGTACATTGAGAAATATTTTCAAAATTGAACAGATAAACGCCATTTATTCAAAACAATGATATTTTTGGTCATTCAAATAGCGCCAATCTGCTGCAAGATATGTGACTTAATTGACAAATGCTCAGTATTTGAAGTTGGATTATTCAAAGTTTTGTATTTTATACTGAGAAAGCACATTTGTATTTATTAGAATACAATTTTCATGTATCGGATGGATTAAGTTAATTTCAATGAGAAATTTTCATTTATTTTCTTTCACAAAAAAATAGTATACATTTAGTAAAATTTTACAAAAAGAAGAGTGCGTTCATTTTTCGATCGAAGAAGAGTACATGTACTCTTAAAAGAGTACGTATGGTATCCCTACTTTAACTAGGATTACTTAAAAAATTCAAATACTATCAACTTGTTGTAAAAAACTCTTATAGTAGTAAAAAATTAAATTTTTGTTTTTGTTTTAGCTTTTTTCCATGTCATTTTTTTGTTTTTCCAGTTATGAGTTGCTAAGCAAATCAATGTTTCCTTTTTGGCTATTCGAAGGGATAGTACTTTCTGATTTTATACTTTAAAACACACAAAAAATGATAAAATATAACATTTCAAAAACACTGTTGTGCATAACGCGTACTGCCTGTACTGATTTCATACTGATAGGGAATGATTGCCTTCATAGTTCAGTTCGACGCCATGAATATGTCTTTCAAAATAGGATATTCAAGTAAGTTATTGGAAAAAGTAAATATTCGTGATCCTGTTTATTAGTATGATTGTTATCCACCATGGGTGCACGGATTCACCGCAGTTTCTACCTGAGTATGTGCTCACATTCATTCTTTAGATCAGGGGTGAGCAAAGCGCGGCCCGCGGGCCGCTTGTGGCCCACAAGACCCTTTTGTGCGGCCCGCGAAGCTTTTTTCAAATTCAAATGCATTAACTTTTCTCAACAATGCATTGTTGGGAAAATTTATATGACTTGATCAAATATGCACTTATCTTAAGATTGCCAGATTGCCCGGTTTTTTTCGGGTTTGCCTGGATATTTGATACAATATTTGGGAACAGTTCGGCCCTGCCCGGTTGCCCGGATTTCATTGAAAAATACCCGGATATTTTCACTTCATCTGGCAAATAAAAAAAAACATAAATTGTGTTGTTAAAATTATTATTATATTATATTTACCCACCAAAACAAATTTTTTAAGCAGCTTTTGCAAGAATAATCATGAAAGGTTTTTTCGAAGCTTCAAATACGATTTAAAATCCGTTTATAAGTTTTGATGAGAAAAAAAATTATTTCAATTTCTATTATCTTGATTTTTGTTCAGTATTTTTTGGGTTTTGACAAAATTTGCCCAGATATTGCCCGGATTTTTGGTCGTCTATTTAGAAATGAAAAGCCCGGATTATGCTAGGATTTTATAGAAAATAGCCCGGTTTGTCCGGCCCCGATACGTGCTGAAAAAAAAATCTGGCATCCTTAACTTATCTGCATTGGCCCCAGAATCATCAGGTTGTGAATTTTTTGTTGGCATTTTAAACATTTATTATGTTCTGTTCAAAGGTATAAATGCAATATCTTTTATAACGTAACTCAATGTTGGAATATTTTTTTTAATTGAAAATACATTTTTCTTAATAATTTATCTCCTAACACTTTGAATAGCAAAATCCATTCAAGTGAGCCGAAAGAGCAGCCAAATATCGGAAGCTACTCATGATCAAAGGAATTTCAAAGTGCGTTAGTGAAGTCGTTATTTTTGATTCAAGCAAAAATAAAGTTATTTTTGAAAAAACATGCTCAGCAGATAATTTTTATAAAATATGTTCTATCCAATTCGGCAAAACGGCTTCAAATACTTACAAAAAAATTTAAACCAAAACTTTGTGAATTATTTCTTTATTTTTGAATATTGACATAAATTGAAAAAGTTTATTAAATAAAGCCTGGGTGAACTATTTTTTTTTATAGGTTTTATTTTTGACACTTTACCAGCATTATGGCATTCGTGTCTATAAACTGAGTGAACGATTTGAGATTTTTTTATCAACATGAATCAGCCAGCATTAAAGTTACCGACAAAAATTATTAGTTGTTGGTTGGTAAAAACAAAAGATATCTGAAATTCTGTAATTCGACCCAAAAGGTCTTTGAGGTTTATCTGTGATGCCTTTTCAAAAATTCTATTGGAAATTTACATCAAACATTGAAAAATGGAGTTATTTCACATATAATTCGCATTCCACATTACCGAAGTCATAATAAATCTTTAGAAATCATATCCCAATGATCTCTAAATAAGATTTAAAATTAAAAAAATATGGATAAAAAATCTAGAATCAAGAATGTAGTTTTGAAGATATTTGTTTAAAAATATGTGAAATTGAACATTTTTCTGTTAGTTTGACAACCTTCCTCAACATCTCAATGCAATGATATGATCCAATTCAGAACTTCAATTAAAAAAACAGGGTTTTCACCGTTTGTAGGGAAAAAAATGTATGGACAAGTTTTACTTGTGGAAAAGAATAACAGAAAATAAATTAGCGATTCAACGACAAACGCTAATAAGACTGCGGTTTCTTTGAATATATATTTTTTAACACTGTTAGTTATCACTGTGGTAAGCTCCAGAAGATTTTTAAATGGAACGGATAACAAATAGTACCATTGGTTTTAAAAACAATGTTGTAAGAACGAATGTTTGCTAAAAAGTATCTACTACTAAACAATTGAGAGAATTTAAAAATGGCAAAGATGTAGTGATGTACCTTTTCAATACCGGGTATTTAAAAAGTCATTTTGAATTCCTGTTTTTAAAAACGTGAATTATCTTTTTCAGAAATAAATTCGTTGTTATACAATTGACGTGAAGCTCTGCTAATTATAAAAAAAATTAACATTAAGTGCGGCCCACCGACAAGATTTCAAATTTTAAATGGCCCGTTGGTTGAAAAGGTTGCTCACCCCTGCTTTAGATTATTAAGTTCGACAAATCTACAATGCAGTGCATACCCGGACCCCATAGCTCCGTATGAAATGATATTGAGCGAATGAGTTGTGAGATATATTTTGAAAGAATGAGTCAATCAGGTGGACTAGTTTACTTACAGGTATTCCGGCATCCGTGTATATACCTGGCGAGCTGGCAACTGCTTGAACATTCTTAGTATACATACACGGAAAATAATAAAAAGGTAAAATTTACCGAGTTAGCAAAGGTGAACGCTCGTGAAAGCCAAAAAGGTAACTTCTACCTCTTCGAGTGTAAAATTTACCTGAATCGAGGTTTGAAAAAAGGTACAATTCACCGAGAAAAAAGGTGAATCCAAAAAAGGTAAATCTTACCTCGTAGCAAGGTGAAGTGAAGTGAATTGAGCTCGATAAAAAAGTATAATTCACCTAGAAAAAAAGGTAAATCCAAATAAGGTAAAACTTACCTCGTAGCGAGGTGTAATTGACCTGGATTGAGCCAAACAAAACGGTACAATTCTTCTAAAAAACAAGTAACTATTCGACGAACCCGTTCATTGAGGTTAAGATGTTTTGTCATTCTAGAAACAAGTTTTGCTTTGTGCCTAATATGTGAAAATCGGAATAGAATGGTAAGTGTTCTTAAATATCATTTAGTTGTGTTGGTTCTCGTCATAATACTATTGATTTTGTTTCAGATCGGCCCATAGAGCTTTGAGGTGTATTCCACGTCATCCTCCAGCCGGAAAAGCCGAACCTGACCGGATAAGTCGAACGGAGGAGGCCATGAATGTACGCAACGCAGGAGGATTCAGCGGCCATAGCGGCTCAGAAGAACGCGAAGCCGAATTACCAGTCCCTATTTATCTTCAATAAATATCATTTTTGAAAGAATTTTGTATTTTTTTAATTCTTATTGAAGAAAACAATCAAACCAACCAGCATTTACCTTTTAAATCAGTAAATGGGAAAACGGTATTATTTACTATTTTGCTAGGTGAATGCGAAAAAGGTACAATTTACCTTTTTGCTAGGTAAATTGAAAAAAGGTAAAATTTACCTTTTTGCTAGGTGAATGAAAAAAAGGTAAAAATTCACCTCGCAAAAAGGTAAATTATACCTTTTTTTTTATTTTCCGTGTATAGTCAATTATATGAAGACACATCTTACCTGTCGGCCTTTTATATGATTCAAACCCAAAAGTTTTCTTGCAGATACCGGGAATCGAACCCAGTACGTCTGGCATACCGTAACTAGACTCACGCCAGCCTATCCGCTAGACCATATCGGCGCTATTATTTGTGATCCTGTTCATAAGTAGTCAAAATTGAAGCATTCAACGAAGAGAAAATACTGAAGCATCACACAAAAATACATAAAGAGTAAAATTTCTTTCGGAATTCTTCATCTAAACTTCATGAATGGAAAGCAATACAGTGCCGTTCATAGTTGTTTAGCCAGTACATTTGAAACAGAATTTGGGAAAAATCCGGTTCGGTCCGGGTTCATTAAAAATGCCCGAATTTTGTCCGAGATTATTCACTGTTTTGCGAAATCAATAAAAAAAAACTCAGATTTTGTTATGATATTTTTGGATTTTTGCGACCAAAACCGAATTTCTTGGCCAAGTTTTATCAAAATCGGTTTTTAAAGTCTGTTTCACATAGAATCTTGTCGCATCTTTTCATTAACTGCAGCGCCCCTAGTTGTCACATCGCGAATCTATTGACAGTGTTTTGATCCGGATGGTTTGTTTACTTAGTGGTGAAAATTTCATCAAGATTGAAGCAGTCAGTCAAAAGTTATCGACGATGGAACGCGAAAGGCGAGAGAAAATTCTGCACACTCACGTAGAGAAACCAACATGGTCAGGCATAAAGATCGCGAAATACCTGAAATATCCAAAATCGACTGTAAATTCGGTGCTGCAACGTTACCGGGAGACCCTTACGGTGGATCGAGCAAAACAAACCAGGCGTGGTTGCCAAAACCAGGGCAAGGAAGTTGTACGAGAAAGTGTTGACCAAGTACAGCGGATGCATTTTGATGAACGACGAAACTCATGTCAAAATGGATTTTGGACAATTACCCGGTCACAAATTTTACCTTGCGAAGCGTAAAGGGAATTTTTTTTTTCCTGGGATTTTAACGCCTGGACGTTATTCATCCCCTTTCCAGCTATGTCTGTCTAGTGCGTCTAGTGTTGCCAGTGTTGTAGATCTGTTTCTTGTTGTTGATTTCTTTTATCTTATATCTCTCCGAACAATTTGGTTTTTCGTAAAAAGCGTATCATTTTCTCTTCGTCTTCAGGATCATTTGAGTGTGCTTCCCAAAGGTTTTGAGCCAATCCACAGTCCGACCGGACCTGGTGATATATCGGGCACTGAATGATGATGTGTTTGATGGTTACGGGAACTTTGCAAGTGTGACATTCGGGAGGATCATCGTTACCAGTGCTGCAAATTTTCAGTGTCAGTGAGAAATTATCAGCTGACTTTATTGCAGTGTATCGGTCAGTTCAATTCCAACTAGATTCATACGAGAATGAACAGAAAGCTCAGTCCTGAAAGCTCTCTGCACACTCATTCACCAATCGGCAACATCGGTGCTTAGTATACATTCAGGCTCTTTGCAGGTTCATGAGGTTATCCAATCTTCATTTTCAGTTTCAAGCGAACATTGCTGAAAGTGAAAAAACTTCCTTCTATTATCATTAAGTTTAGTTGAATGGTGACATAGATTGTTCGACTCGCTAGACATGCGCAAATTTCAGAATTACTGCTGAGATCGCTATTTTTGAAGGATTCTGATAAAAAATTCGTCTATTTCAAATGGTGTGAAGAGGTGGGAAGGTTTAGAAATGAGTGTTCGGGTTGGCGAGACGAACGCTGCCGAGGGAGCGTGTAGACGAATGTGGGGGACAAAAAGTTGGCAATAAAATGACAAAACATGACAAATGTGGTAAATGTATGACAAAATTATGACAAAAAAAATCTGACAAATAGGAATGAAATTTACAATACAATGGAAAAATATTTACTAACACAACTCTGTCGAAAATATGACAAATCTGATTAAAATGTGACAATATTTTAACAAAAATATGACAAAAAAGACAAAATCATGGCAAAAAAAATGACAAATGTCGTAAACAATTGACAAAAATATGACAAATATAACAAAATTATGACAAGCGTGGTAAAAATTTGTCAATAAATTGACAAAATCATGACATGAAATTGTGAAGTCAGACAAATTTATATATTTGAAAATTTGATATCAAAAGAACAAAAATACGACTATGTCGTCAAACTGTGTAAAAAATTGACAAAATGATTAAATATTACAAATGTGGTATCTTCCAGATTGTTGTCATTTTTTAACCACATATATAATTTTATTGTCAATTTTTTGTGATAATTTTGTTTTAATAATAAGATTTATGTCATAATGTTGTCTTATTTTCATCACATAACACATGTTTTCGACAAAGTTTTCTCGAAGTTTAATCATTTTATTGTTAAATTTATGTCGTTTTTGTCAGACTTTGTCATAATTTTATAATTTTGTTGTCATGTTTTGTCATTGTATTGTAAATAATTTGCTTCATTTTTGGGTTATTTTTCATATTTTTATCACATTTGTCACATTTTTGTCTCATTTGTCGAATTTTTGTCTTATTTTTGTTATGTTTTGTCATTTTATTGTCAATTTTTTGTCATATTTATGACTTAATTGTTTGATTGATGTCATTTTATTGTCAAATTTTAGTCATATTTGTCAGATTTTTCTCAGACTTTTGTCAAAATTTTATCATGTTCTCAAAATATTTATCACATTGTGTAATAATTTTGTCATTTTTTGACCTCATTTTATCATATTTTTGTCATTATTAATTACCATAAATTAAATTTTTTTTTATATACATCCATCCTCTTGTCCCCCTTCAAGTAAACGTATAGTCTCAGCGATTTTCAATTCGCGTTTTCTTTTTGAATCCCAATTCATAATTTGCGAAAATGGCAAAAACAAATGCTTACTGAAATTATCAGCAACTTTCGCTGACACTGATTGAATGCTTAAGCTGCAGTCACTGATCAAAAACAGTGAGTGACAGAAATGCCTAAGCGAAAGACGCTTTCGTAGCTTTCGAGTGAAACAAGTTAGTTCGGGTTTACGAGTGAGCTTTCTACTGACTGATAGACACACTCACACAGCTTTCTGTAGGCACGAGGATGACCGAGCCGATCAGAAGCTTTTATATTTGTTGACTTTTCTATTCCGTTCATTTCAGATGAAGCTTTTTACACTGATAGAAAATCACAGTCAGTATCATTCGTGCTTGAAGATAATTTGCAGCACTGATCGTTACCCATTAGGTGACCGTGTGTCAGTCTGGTGTGACTTATGCGTAGCCGCGTAAGTACTCTCCGTTCCAGAAATGTGTTTCGATCAGTCCATGCCAGAGTGCAGTTTTTTACTTCTCTAAGTTTGTTCTCAGGGCAGGTGTTCCAACGATGTGCCCAAAGTAGGGATAGTCTGTCTTTTATCCAGTCTGTGATGTCTGACGGCGGGACAGGAATATTTGTAGGAGTCATCTGACTGCCTTCAAAAGCCAGACGATCTGCAGCTTCATTCCCGGGAATCATGGAATGCCCAGGGATCCAGCACAGGGTAATACTTTTCTGGATAGCGAGTTCAGAGAAGGTAATAATCCAGGGATGTTTTGTGTTACCTGCTGACACGGCACTAAGCACGCTAGCAGAGTCCAAGAAGATGACGGAACCAGATGAAGGGCATAAGTCTTCGGCAGTTTTTAAGACAGCAAAGGCTTCTGAGCTAAACACTGTACATTGAGATGGGAGTGCAAGTGCGATGTTTCTTGTACTGCCAAATATATCACATCCTACTCGGTCATCGGTTGATTTGGAGCCATCAGTGTAGAATTTTGGGGTATTTTTGTACTTTCTCTCTACCAGTTGGTGGAAAAATGGCAAGACAACTGACGAGCTTACTCCAGCGCGAAGTTTTGAAAGCAGACACGTGTCAACTTTCGGGATTGGCGTGTTGTATTTGCGGAGTCTAGGTTCGGGACGAGGTGCAATATCTGGAAGAGATGTTTGGTACTCTAAAAGAGCATTTTCAACTCGTCGGAACGTAAAGGGAATGTTGCGGGTAGATTCAAGTTTGTTTTTGCAGATAAATTTGCTTGTATGTTGATGATTTGGCAAGGGATCTGTAGTTGTGGGAAGAAGACTAAGATTTTCATCACTGGGGACACAATGAATGGAAATGTTTACAAAGAAGAATGTCTCCAGAAGAGGGTTTTGGCATTCATTCGGTCCGACAAAGGTTCGGTGAAGTTCTGGCCGAACCTGGCAAGCTGTCACTACAGCCGGGATGTCGTTAAGTGGTATAAGGAGAACAAGATCGATTTTTTTGAAAAAAGTATCAATCCACCAAACTGTCCGGATTTTCGTCCCATCGAGAAATATTGGGCAATAGTTAAGGGCAAACTGAAAAAATGTGGCAGAACCATGAAAAAACCCGCTGAAATGAAAAAGTGGTGGAACAAGATGGCGAATGAGGTTACCAGCAGTACTGTGCAGAAAGTGGTGGGTGGTATCAGAAAAAAAAGTTCGAAAATTTATCCGAAAATCTAACGAATGATTTTTATGTGTTTTTTTTCCTTTAAGTGCAATAAAAACCCTACAAAATGACATTTTTACTTTTGTTGTACGTTATTTCTTTGCGGAGAAATGATCTATTTTATCCGATCAGATTCTATGTGAAACAGACTTTAATCTAATCTATCCGTCTATAACTTTCATTACTTTCATTTGAAATTCTTCCTGTTAGAATATATACTTCACTGAAATGCCATCAATCATTAAATTAAAATCAAGATCCTCTTATGAAAGGCAACAACATCTCATTAAAGTAGGTGTTCATCTGCAGAATTCATTCGCGGCATAAGACAATTTTATGAATTCCTATGATTTTTCTTTTGAAACAACTTTATAATAGAATCTTATGGCATAAACAAGGCCGGATTAAGGGGGGGAAGGGGCGGCAAAACGGGCAATTGCCCCGAGCCCCAATTTTTACAAATCTATGAAAAGAAATCAAAACTAGAAATTTGGAATGAAAACTTCAAATATAACAACTAAAGGGGCTCCCGTGAAATAGTATCGAGAATAGTTTTTCCCTTACATAAGTAAAGGGGGCCCTCTAAGGTAAGCGGTGAAGAAATTCTCCCGCATTTTGCGGGCTGAGAATATCAAAATCTTGGATCAAAATTTTCAACCCAAACTCTGGATAAAAATAATGTAAACCGAATTTTAAAAAAATAGAAAAAAATAATGTTCATTTTTACTTTTTTTTTGTTTCAATTATAGTCGTTTTACCATCATTATGGCATTCGCGACTTTATCAACGTTGCAGTTGGCGGATCGTTATTGAAAAACTTATACGGTACAACTGTATTCGATGTTTACTCATGGGCTCGAACTCGCGGACATCGGCTCAGGAGTTCATTTTTACGTTTACTTTATAAGTAATGGTTACTGCATTGAAATAGCCGCTAATTTCGCCAAAACAGTGCTAAGAGAACAGAGTCTTAATAATTTCAGAATTTAACCCGGGTCCTCTCTTTTTTTGAAAATTAAAAAAATCTGTCGTAACTTAAATTGAACCAATCGACAGTACACAGTTTCTTTATTGAAATTCCATCCCATTTCAGTCTTAGACTTAAAATTCGTATTGAAACTTTTTCAACTGATTGAAAGAACATTTTAGCATCTACTGAAGTAAATATCTTGAATTCAGCATATCATTTTCCAAATGATCATTCTCAAATTATCATGAAAACGATCTAATAGTTGAGTTGCTAATATCATTGAGTGATTCTCTTAACATGAATATTTCTATGTCTCAAATCTTATCTTAATCCAGATTCAATTCATTGAGAATTTCAAGTCTTGTGTTGTTTCTTCAGTGTCTGTAGTTCAGTTTCATGATTTTTTCTGAATTTTGAGAAATTAGAATCGTTGTACTAAAGTTTTGTAACTAAACTCGTCTAGAATCCTTATCTGACATTTTTCGATGATAACTGATTCTGTGTTTTAAACATTTAATCTCTATTCTAAATTTTTGTATCAATCGATCATTTTTGCCCTTATAGATACTTCTTTGGCGTTAAGGGCATCGAATGAATTTATTTTTTTTTAATTTATAAACTCTTCCGCAATGTTTGCACGTGATTTATTAACAATTTTTATTTGAAAGTACCAGAAACTATCTTCTATGCAGACAACAGTTCTTTCACACGTTTAAAATGTTTTGTATTCTCTAGGATAGCATTTGAAAAAAAATCTAATCATAGGGCCCCCCGAGAAAAATTGCCCCGGGTCTCCAATGGCTTAATCCGGCCCTGGGCATATATGAAATTATTTTTCTGAATGTAGCATGGCTGAAGTTTTTGAAAAGTTTTTTCGATTGATTCAAAGGCTATGCAATGTAGAATATGACAGGCATGGACCTACAAAGCTATTTGCACAGAATTTTGCACAATTATTTTCATATGAAAATCATGTTTGATGTTCATCAACCGGTAGGGGAGATCTCCTTTTCTTATTTTATCTTAACTTTTTGGGAAAATTTATCAACTCGCTATCTTTTATATTTTATGATAGCGTGTAATTTTAAGTTTATATGCTCCAAAAGAACTTATAGATGAACTAGAAGCATTTTCGTGAGACTAAAAAAATTGTTATATTTTTTAAGTTACAGAAGACTTAATCCTTTTCTCAAGAAGTCTTGATCCTCAATTCAGGGTGCCCTGACCCAAGGCAAAAATCTAGTAAAATCCGAAGATAAATGGTCCCGTGACTATTTTTTGCCATATTAGTTCTCATTTTCAGTTTGTTAATATCAGACAAAGATATTTCGAAAAATTTGTCTACCACACAACAGTCATTGCATACTTTAATGCGCAATTTTCGTATTATTAGATGAATACAGTATTTTCAGTCCTTTTTATGAGATCATTACTGGTTAAACATAAGTTATTGAACAGATATTAGTAATTTCATGATAACGAATGATCACGATCCATTCAGAAGAAAAATATATCCTTTTGGGCTCTAGGAATCAATTATACCCATAACATACATTTTGGAAAAGTTCTTCTTAAAAAAACATTTTAAAGTGATAAAACAAGATCTTCAAATCACATTTTGTTAATTTTTTCAAACAAAGTTCAATAGCTCGAAAATTGATTTTTTTTAATTTGTTGAGATAACCCCGAGCAGACTTTGATGCCCAAATTGATAGCAAACTGGGACCATAATGAGGTGTCAGAAGCAAAATGATAGCATATTTTGCTGTTATATTTTAACGAGAGCAAAACTAAGCATAAATAAGGCGATATATATTTTTTATTTGACAGCAAGCTGAGACCACATCAAAGTATTAGCAACGAACACTAAGCCAAATTTGGGGTAGAATTGAATTTGATAGCAAAACTAGGCATAATGGAGGTGTCAATTTTTTCTCTTAAAATACAAACCCGAGATCAAAATTATAGCATCATTTGCTGCACAGCTAAACCAATCGCAAAATTAAGCATCATTGAGGCATCCGTTGTTTTGACAAAATAAAAATCTGAAATTAAGTACAGCATTGTTGTTTTGTTCTATTCGGCACATTTTTCTAGAACATTTGATATTTGTAAGACATTCCTTTTTCGAGATATAGCGAAGAAATCAAGTTTTCCCAGGGATCAAGTATCCTCATTCTCCCCCTCTATTTCAATCAAAAACTTAAAGAAAATATAATGAAATTCGGATTTTAAAACAGCAATGCATCATTCCATATATTTTCTTCTCATAATTGCTTTTTGTCAGACATTGGCCCTTATTCTGCGCCGCGCGTGACGTGACGCTCTAAATAGGTGAGGAACGTCACTTCGGTTGAACTTTGTGAGTTCTAATCCTATTCACGTAGTCACCTTGGGTGAAACAAGTCGCATTCGGGTGACGATTTTAGGTGAGATTTTTTTTTTAATCATTCAAAATTATTTCTTAGACAAAAGAACTTATAAAAAAAAAATTTATTATGGTTTGATGGATTTTAATGGAATGTGTTTTAAACGGAAAACTAAAATTCGGAATTTACACTAAAGTATGATAATTTAGACATAATTGAACATATTAAATGAAATATTTAAATACTGAAATTTAAAATTTTTAAATTATCTGATTGATTTATTCCGACCTTCAGAAACCTTTTCCCAACTGTTTCAATGCCAGTTTCGTAGGCACAGCCCTAAATGAAGCTGGAGGATACCATCTGCCAATTCTTTTACCATCCGAAGCGTAAATTTTGCGAACGTTCGGACTGGCCGTTTTCGAGTTGCACTAGTTGATCGTGAAGTTCCTCACAAAGCAGCAATTATGGTGCTTGTCTTTGTTCCAGGGTGGTAAAAAAATTCTAACATCCAAAGCTTCTTCCAGCATGAAATATAGCTGAGATATTTAAATTTGTAGAATTGAGGCTGTGTATGTGTAACATTCACCAAAGGCAGAGAAAGCCAATGCT
Organism: Uranotaenia lowii; assembly: GCF_029784155.1. NCBI lineage: Eukaryota > Metazoa > Arthropoda > Insecta > Diptera > Culicidae > Uranotaenia > Uranotaenia lowii. The sequence continues at coordinate 180,499,455 of NC_073692.1, read as the reverse complement.
TTCCAAACCAAATTCACATCGATTCGACATTGCATACATCCAACGCCTCGAAACAAAAAGATACTCCTAGTTCTGATCCGTTCTGATTAGCGAGTCGACGATCGTTTTAAAAATTATGTCAAATTCTTTCGTAGACTCAAAAAAAATTCATGTGAAACCTATTTGAAATTCACGTAGAAAACAGAGCTATAGAATTAACGTATTTTTCATATGTGTTGTAAGTGAGTTCCATTTGAATGCCTAAAGGTTTGTGAAAACAACGTAGGTCACATGTGAACAGGGATTTACTTTGCTATATGGATTTCACATATTGATGTTTTTAAACTTTTTTGATAGGTGATATCCACCAGGTCCAAGAATTTACTGACCTTTAGGTTTTTTATTCACTGAGTTTGAGTAGATACTTTCATTTAAATCAAGCCTTTCTGACTAGTGATTTATATCATGATTAAAATCGTGATTTAAATCAGTTTGATTCAAATCAACTCCACCCTGCTTTGTTCTTGTTTGATTTTTGGCGTTCTACCATTTTTCTGAAGCAAAATCTTCTAGCCTCAGTAAGCCTCTACAATCGGGTCTAATGCAATGAAAAATATAGCATTTAATTGTTATTTTCGGCAGACAATTTATTAAGAAACTTACTTATTATTCGAAAGAACATCCTAACATTCGATTTAGGGACACACAACCCAGACAACCAGAAGTCCTATTATATTTTACAGATTATATCGTATAGAATGTTGTTTAAACTCATTTTCGTATATCTGCACCAACAATGTGCGGCCCATGCATATTCTTACTCGTATTGAATTGCATTACATAATTTTATTACGACAAGAAGATAGACTCGTATTTATGAACATATTAACTCGACTTTTGTGTACGAGAATTCGCATAAAATCCGTGAAGGGACCGATATACGATGATTACCCTTGATTGGCAGATTTTGTCGTGCTATGCATAAAATAATTTAAAATTAAGATTTTTTAACATGAAATGCGATTTATATCATCATAACAACCAAATGTTAGATCTTAGCAGAAAGTACATTTTTCTATCAAACAAGATTGCTGAAATAAGAGATTATATTTGAAATGAAACAATTAGTAATTAAATTTTATTTTAATTTTAAGTATGTTTCAAAAGTATCTTCAAACTTAAGTATCTTAAGTTAAAAGGATTTAAAAACAATGAAATGAAATGAAAAAGCATTACTCACTCTGTGATAGCATAAATGTTTGTTCTAATGTTTGTGTAAATGTCGTGAATATATTTTTTACTGAAACAATGAAAGTTCTCGTTATTTGAACAAAACTTGTAAACTGAAAAACAGAAAATAAGCTCGCAACTCTGCTTGCCACTTGGAGAAATATGCTATACAATCGTATGTAACTGCATTGATTCGTAATAATGTGCATGCAATCGTATATCTATGCAAATTAATTCGCATGTCTGATTTTCGTAAAACGTATTTGCTGGCAATCGTAAAAGAATACAAATAAGTTCAATAAAATCGTTTATGATAATGAGACATCGATGATTGGAATCGTATTTAAGGAGGCTTCAAAATGTTGGTCTATTTTTAGATCATCGATGACGTGTTCTAAGATTTAAAAGATTTTAGCTATAGAAATATACGATTTTCTTTTGGTTTAATGCCTTTGAAGCAAATCCCCTTGAATTTATATATTCCAGATAGCGTCGAGGAACCATCGTGAGCTGCTGATCGAATCGTCAGAGGTTCAAGTCCAGGTGCTAACAATGAATTCATGAACGTGGAAAAAAATCAGCAATCAAGCGAATTATAAATTTGTACGATATAAACTTGAATTTGACAGCTAAAAAACCCTTTTTTTAATAATCTTATTTTTATTATTTTTTGGGGATGAATAAAGCAATTGGTTTAAAATGCCAAAAAACAATATTTTTATTCAACTGACGGAAAACGAGAGCCCTGCACTAAAGTCGTAGAAGACGACCAAATAAGTCGTCAAACTTTCCATATTGTTACGAAAATGTCGTATATAAAGATATTCCCAATCGCATATTGAGCGAAGACCTACAAGATTACTACCCTCAATCATCTATATGATGATGTAAATTGTCATAGCATATTCCAAAATGAATCAGGGTAGTCGTAAATGTTTCGCATGACAAATCGTGCAAATCGTAATTCAATACAATCCAAATTAAGAATATGTGTGGTAATGTACCTATATGGCCTCCAAAATGATACGTATATACTGGTTTTGCTGCATTATATACGATATGTTTACACGTATATTTGCACGTATATTTGCGTTGCAAATTCGAAATACCCACCAAATGGTTGTCTGGGAAATCGACCATTTTTTCATCCCGACTAGTTTGCTTACACCATACTAGACGCTTTTAATCATTTACTGTTCGGATTCGCACTCTTTATGAAATTATTAATTATTAGAAACCCGAAGCGGAACAAAAATCACACATTTCGCGTATTTGACAGATTTGTTCATTTAGTCACTCACCTAAGAATGAACTTATTCACATCGACTCTGGGAATAAGGTGACAAAACTCACGGTGACTCGACAATCGTCACTCCACGCCTGGCGCGAAATAAGGGCAATTTATTGACTGATTTATAGATGGAAAAGATATTGTTTCCATAAACCGTCCAAAATTGCATAGAAATCATATTCTTGAGTCCAACCTCAAAATATAAATACAAAATATTTTTTATCCCATCGATAGAACTTTTCAAAAACTTCAGACATGCTAGCTGAGGTATTGCAGTTTGAATTGTAAAAGTCCGATTTGCGTAGCCTTAGGTCTCATATACTTTAGAAAGCTCAAATTTAATGAAATAATAGGTTGATAGTTAATCTATCACGTATCTACGTAAAAATGCAGAAGCTTTAAACAAAAAATATCATCAGAGTAGAGCGTCATGGGAGGTCAAAGTTGATGTTACACAGTGCGCGTGGTTACCATTTCTATACAATTATTTCGTTACTGTAAGTACGTTTTTTTCCTTCTACAATGTCTTCAACAAAGATGAGTACATTTCGTAAAATTTTACGAAAAGAAGAGTACGCTCAATTTTCGATCGAAAAAGAGTATATACATTGTAACTTTTTCAGGCGGTCCAAAACAAAAATTCTTCTGGGATCGCTGATAAATGTACAACATCTTCAATTTTGAAATCAGAGTTTTTATTTTTCTTTAATTATATTTTTTCTTAGTAAATACTAAGAAATTTCTTTTTCACGAATAAACAAACTATCTCATATTAAATACTGACCCAAAATGTATAAAAAAACCCGATTTAATACACTTATCAGTGGATTGGAGGCTTTCTTACAGAGTGTCAATTATCTTTGGAAGTAAATGACACAATAATGGATTCCTTATTTCTGAATTATTTATTATTAATCTATAAAAAAGATTATGATTAAAGAAAATCGATAGCAAAAATTACTAAACTCAATTGTTTTGGCACCGGAACACTTTCGGACACAATTTGGAACGCGACGGTTAAACTTCAAAAACTCAAATCGAAACACTTTTATTTTCGATGGTATGATTGACGATTTATTAGCGAGGTCTTAATAGCACGGCGGATTGGTTTGGACTGTCTTCACAATTGTGTTGTACAAAAAGTGTCGAAACCGAGAAATGTATATAATGCTAAAATTGTCTACAACAAATACATGTAAATTATTCTAGTATTGAATACTGAGAGGAAAGCATAACTTTAGGTAAACATTCTCTTTCGCTCTGCAATGAACAGAGCTTATCTCTCCTAAGAGATATTTTAGATGTGTTTCAGATGGTCTAAACTCCCGTCTCCGTCTGTCATTTTTCTCTTACTACCACAGAGGCCAGGCAAGGCAATGCTTATACTACAACATAAGCCGCCCGCCTTGAAATCCCATTTCAACACTAGGATAGCTAGATTCTCGATTACCTTATTGGTTTCAACACTACTCTAACTCCTAACGGGACATGTTTAGTGATAAGTTTTGTGTAGCAATCTAACGGTAAATTCCTTCTCGACAAATTGATCTTGTGTTTTGTTTTGCTCCTTATTTCGTTTCTATTTTTCTTCTCCTGTGTAGTGTAGTGCGGGTGTGGGTAGTGTAGTGTGGTAAATGCTGAACTGGAACCGCTTGCTGGAGCTCAAAGATGTTCTCGCGATTTGGAGGACCTTGGAGTTGCTGCTGGATGCTGGTTAGATGCTGCTACGATGATGATTTGCCATGGTAAGTAACAGTTGAAGATTATCTACAAAGTTCCGTGAAATTGCATCGAAAATGTGACGATTCTGTTGGCGTTCTTGTTTTCGATTGTGGCGATAGACTGTGACGTGTTTGTTTTTGTTTTTTTTTGCAGCTCAGTTAGCCGCGCGAAGTGGATCGTGGAAACGGAGTACACCGGGCACTCTTTCGATGGACCTGCAGTAGAGCCTTGTCCTATGGTATTTCTCAACCTGATGGTTAGCTGATTCCTTCTTCCAGGGTTGTTGTGTGACGAAGATGCTAGGGTAAGTATCATCAACACTTCATGTAGATTAGTTTTAATGGCAGTGTAATTTGCATGATTTTTTTTTTTTATTCCAGAAATGCTTCTGGCCGGCGATATGTAGCTGACGTTAACGATATTTGGTGCACCGGTACAACGATATATTAGGTGCACCAAATTAGCTCTGGAACTATGCGAGGATGACAGAGGGTTGGGTGCTCGCAGGAACTCATGCAAACAGGTGAGTTTCGAAAACTTCTTTGGTTTACGTTGTTGTAACTACCTTTTTTGTCCCACCGTAGGTTCTGCTGCTGATTGGACCAATTCATGGGATGTTGTTACTTCTCGATGAACTGGCTAGCTTGTCGCGGGCCGATGTGAATCCGAATCTGCCCAGTGGAACGTCGTGTGATGGTGGGTTGATCGGCGAATTGACACAGCAATACTTGGGCCACCAAGGATGGGTACTTCTGTTGACGGGCGATGAATCTGCCAGATTACTTGTTCTGGCCGGCAGGAGATTTTTCCATGTCGTGTGGCTCAGCATGAAAATAACTACACGCAGCTGTAGTGGCGCTCTGGCCTGACCTGATCTTCAGATGAAATGTGGACCATGGAATAGATTCGCACAATTTGGAGCCTCACGAATGTGCGATGGTTGTTTTGTCGATAGATGGAGGCATACCTGGGTGCAAAGAGGAAGTGCTTAGGATTTGAACAAATCTTAAAATACAAGGGACTTCCCTGAATGCGGAGGCGCAGGGCCTCCGCCCACGCTCCAACGAACGTCTGATGACCGTTGTTTCAATGATGACATCCTCTTAACTTCTTTGGGGATCTTCTTAGGTGGAGGTTCTCAAAAACCATGATTCTACAATTTTTATGGGTAAATGCAAGCGAAGTTTTTTTTTTTTCTCAACCGGTAGGGTTTCTCAAAAAGGTTCGATAACTTTAAGCGATAAGGAAAGATTTGGCGGAGAAAGCGATTCAGTTAATTAAAACGGCAAGGTGAAACTTCAACAATATGATTCGGAGTGATTATGCGGGCTTAACTTAAACATGTGAGATTAGAATCAAATTTTGCTTCACTTCAATATTGATTGATTACTTGACAATGTTAGGGTTCTTAAACTGCTTGCAATTCATCTTGCATTCTTGTTATATTCAACAATTTCAGGAAAAAGAAGGGAAAATGACTTGGTTCTTCAGTGAGCATTTCAGTGACGAGAATTCTGACTCAATCATACACAAAATCTTTTTGAATGACATTCAACCGAATTCATTCTCTCTGACTTATCATATCTGACGCAAACTGATTTATTCTTGGGTTGGGCAACGACGAAACGTTCCACTTCATTTCTGACTGTGGGTTCATGAGGAAATCTTGGGCGGGGCGCGGAGATTCGACCACTCGACCTGACACAATCCAACCAAAAACAGAGTTGTGAAGCATGTGACCATTCTTCGTGACTTTTCTTCGTTCATTCTTCAACAACTCCAAGTAATACTCGGCACCAATGACGACATCGATCCGCTTTGATTCGTGGAAGTAAGGATCAGCTAGCAAAGAGGAATCGGGAATCGACATGGGCGGAGGATGAAACGATGACGAAGGTAGCTGCAGCGTGAGTTTGGGCAACACAAAGAATTGCATAGTTTCGCGGAAACCAGATATTTTTGGTGAACGTGAGCAGACTTCAGAACGTATGGTTTTCGTTGACACTGACTCAGACGACCCAATACCCTGAACTGACAAAAACGTGGGTGTTTCTTCGAGCTTCAGCTTTCTCGAAAACTCTTCAGTCATCAAACAATGTTGCGAACAAGAGTCTAGCAGGGCTCTAGCCGTCAGAGCGTTACCGTAGCGGTCTTTGATCTTGATAAGAGCGGTAGGAAGCAGGGTATTCGATGCAGGCTTGACAGATAGTGCTACGTAGCTTTGGCTTGTGCTTGGCATAGGTGAATTGACTTGTGTGGTTGTGTTTGGTAAATTGTGTGTTGCATTTAGTGGTTGAGTGTGTGTTTCCGTAACTATTGGCATGGTTTGTTGTCTTTGCTGTTGATAAGCTTGCTGTGAATAAATATGGGTGCTTTCTAGAGTTGGTTGTGCGTTTGACAGTTGACTGAGTCTCGGATTCGACGGATTTGGAACGGAGGATCGCGTAGCGTGCAACATAGTGTGATGCCTTTGTTGACATAACCGACAACTGCTACGTGTGCAGTTTGTCGCAAAATGACCAGGCTGTAGGCAATTTCTGCAGACTCGACTTCGATTGGCGGCTTCAACACGTTCTGATATCTTCAATCGAAGGAATCTCTGGCATTGAAATGGTGAGTGCCATGTTTCATTGCAGAATGGACACTGGTTTGAGGACTTAACTGTTGTGTAGCTTGCTGATTGGGTTCTCGACTGATGATGATCGGTGACGTTGTAGCGGGGTTCTTTGGCTGGAGCGACTGACTGCAGAACGGAACAGTAGTTGCGTAGGAACTTCCTCATGTCCTCGTATTTTGGCACTTCTGTGCTGTTGTGATGAGTTTCCCAATTTCTCAGAGTGACAGAGTCTAGCCTGGTGTAGAGCATATGCGCTAGTATGGTGCTCCAACCATCGGTGTCCTCACCAACCTTTTGCAGCATCATTAGGTTTTTCTCAAACTCAGTTATGAGGTAGTTGATGCTCTCATAACCTTCTTTCCTGATCGATTCCAACGAAAACAATCCGTCTAAGTATGCCTTCACTATGAGTTTTTTGTTCTCATACCGCTCCTTAAGAATTTCCCACGCTACGATGTAATTAGCATCTGACAGCTCGATAGAGAGTACCTCCTTCAGTGCATCGCCGGAGAGAGCTGACCTCAGATAGGTAAACTTCTCCATGGGTGCGAGTTGCTCGTTGTTGTGGATTAGGCTCTGGAAGCTATCGCGGAACGAAACCCAATCGCGAAGCTTTCCACCAAAGCTGGGCAATCGAATCTCTGGCAGCTTCACTCTCGATCCCATGGACACACGCTCATGATTGTGAGAAGACTCGCTCAAGCTTGCAGGTTGATGTCGGATGCTCTGCAACTTCGAAAGCGCACCCTTTAGCTGGAAGAAACGATCCTCAAAGCTAAGCAGTATCTTGTCGTTTTCTTCTTCCCGCTGGAATCCAGCTTCTTCTTTTGCCTCGCCGTAGAGCTCCTTGTCTTTCTTTTCTTCACTTTCAAACACAATCATCTCAATTTTGCTTCTCACTTCGTGAAATTCACCAAACACAGGCTCCAAGGCTTCAAGCCTTGAAGCAATCTGACACTCATCACGATCTGGTTCATAATTCTGCACGAATCGGTCAACACTGTCCATGAGAAGCACTATTTGCCTCTCTCTCTTTTGTAGCAACTTCAACTGAACGTTTTTCGCCATTCTGACTGGAAATACTGTCAACTTCTACTTAAATTTCAATAACTCTGACGTTTCAGAGCTGAAAAAGCAGCGATTCAACCCAAATTGGGGAAAACGAGAAACCAATTTCCAATTTCCGAAATATCTGACAAACTTGGACCAAATTTGTCCAAAACTGACGAATTTCTGACTCAAATACTGACGTAGGCGAATTTATTGTTGAAGTTCAGGAGTTTATTTTCAAATTCAGACGAAATGTCGAATGTTTTTCGATTTCTGACAATCAGACACCTTTGGACCCGATTCGTTCAATACAGAATTACTAATAACTGACTTAAGCTTTTAATTTCTGACGAAATCAAACTTGTACCTTCAGACAAGTTCTTGAACTGACACGTTGTTTCTGATTCAGGCTTAATTTCTGACAATTGTTAGGACGATTTGTAAACTGACTCAACCGCTGACAAGTTTCAGACCAAATTTCTTACAAAAACTCAAATATCGACTCAAACTCAATTCTGAACAGTTGAAAACAAAATTTCCGACAATATTCACTTAAGAATTCAGACACAAGCTTAGGTTTTGATTCAGACTTAATTCTGACAAGTTTCAAACAAGATTTCCAACAATTTTCACTTAAGAATTCTGACACAAGCTTAGTTTCTGATTCAGACTTAATTCCGACAAGATTCAGAAACGATTTCCAACACAAACTTAATTTCTGATTCAGACTTAACTCTGACAAGATTTCCGACTCAAACTTAATTTTCTGACAATTCAGACTTGATTGTGATAAGATTTCCAACTCAATCTTAAATTCTTCAGCAAACTTGTATTTTCTGACAAACTCATACACCTTGGACCCAATCCGTCCAGTACTGAATAATTCTGACCAAAATATCTGACTTGCACCTTCTGTGCTGCTGACTTGCACCTTAATGTGCTCTGACATGCACCTTATGTGCTTCTGACTTGAATATTTGCACTTTAATTTGATCAACTCAACGTTCCATCCGATCGCGACGCGAATTTCGAGACTAGCAACCCGATATTGACAGCAGCGAGTGGGCACAACCAGTGTAAAAATAGCAAAGTAAAAATGCCAATGAATTACCAAGACCAATTCTAGTTTAACGGACAGGGCACACACTTCATGCAACTTAAAAGACCAATTCACTTTCAATTCTTTATTTATTCACACTATTTTTGGCCTCATGCACCAAGCCAGTTAATACTTCCTGCTATGTTTATTCCGGAAAACTGCTCCTTCAGGCGTTGCGTCCTTCGCTGGTTGTAAATCAGCTGTCCTCTGTTGCGCTGCTGTTCAATCAGCTGTCCTCTGCTTCGTAAAATGTCTGGTTGTTGTAGAATATCTGCTACACTGCTTCAGGTATCGGCTTCACTTCTCCGCAAGCACTTATTGTTCAAAATTGCAATGGCGTATTCTTTTTCCACTGATGCACTTAATTGCATCCAAGCCAAGCGTTCAAAATGCACTCGCTTTGTTAGAGTCAACAATCACTTGAGTTTCAATTGTTCACTTTAGTCCGATGGCGGTTTTGTGAGCACAAAATGGTTCACACTTTGGCTGCTGTCTGTCTTAACTCAAAGGCCAATTTATGTTCCGGAACCACTTTTCCGGACGGTTATCCGGTTCGAAGGACCAAATGTTTTGGCACCGGAACACTTTCGGACACAATTTGGAACGCGACGGTTAAACTTCAAAAACTCAAATCGAAACACTTTTATTTTCGATGGTATGATTGACGATTTATTAGCGAGGTCTTAATAGCACGGCGGATTGGTTTGGACTGTCTTCACAATTGTGTTGTACAAAAAGTGTCGAAACCGAGAAATGTATATAATGCTAAAATTGTCTACAACAAATACATGTAAATTATTCTAGTATTGAATACTGAGAGGAAAGCATAACTTTAGGTAAACATTCTCTTTCGCTCTGCAATGAACAGAGCTTATCTCTCCTAAGAGATATTTTAGATGTGTTTCAGATGGTCTAAACTCCCGTCTCCGTCTGTCATTTTTCTCTTACTACCACAGAGGCCAGGCAAGGCAATGCTTATACTACAACATCAATATAAAAAAAGGTGCCCAGTACGTTTTTTGGAGGATAAACGAACTTATATTCAACGAGTTCATTTATAATCCAAATAATTCAAACTGTTAAAGTTTGAGAGCCACATATCTCGACGCTCACTAGTGATCAAGGGGTTAACCTCCTAGACTCTCATGCTAGATGGCGTGGGATCGATTCTCTGCTGTTTTATGAAATTTTTGTCAAATTTTTGATCGCCTGTGTAATTAATTTAGCGATTGCTGGCTACTGCTGCTGAGCAAATGGCTACCTTTTTTGGAGCCAACGTAAGCATGATATGTTCTATGGAATAGAAAAATTTTAAACAATTTTTTTTTTTTTGGTTTTGAAATAAGTCCTACAGGAAAAAAAATGCAATTTTTTGATACTAAATTCATCAAAATCGTGAAACCTAGAATAGGAGTTAATGTGTTAAGAACGTTTTTATGAAACATACAAATTTCCGGACATCATCGTAACTCGTCGAGCTGAGTCGATTGGTACCTATAAAGTGGGGTCTTGGACCCTTAATTAATGATATCCCCAACTGACCGTTCCCTATGCCTTTCTGTAAGAAAGCCAAAAACATGTGGCTTACATGTCAATTTGAGTAGCGGTCTATTCTGTTATAGTTATTTATTTCAATTATGCTTAGTGGTGAAATTAACATTAAAAATTCTATTGAAGCACGTGATTCAATATTTGATTAATTTAGAAATCCGGAATTAAATTAAGAATAGTCATAATTAAAGTACAACAATTTTAAACTGTAACTAAAAGTTGGAATAATCGAATGAGGAATTCGGTATCTTGGGCATTAATATGTGAATCTAAATAAATAATTTTCTATTTTATCAAAAACCAATGACTGAAATTTAAATTCCAACAGCAGAAAAACCAATTAAAATTTTGTAGGTACTTAATAATCAACTCAAAAATTGGATTTTTAATTTTTTTCGGAATTTCTGAAAAAGAATTCCGGATAGAGAAAAGATGAATTCACAATTTCATTCGAAATTCGAAAACTAGAATTTCTTGTAATTTAAATAAATTGTTATTTATACTTAGTATTTTTTTTTTTGTATTAAATTTTGAGTTCATAATAATGTGACTCAAGAACTATTGTTGAATCTATTTTCTAAACTTAAAATTTTAAAAGTAAAATCTCAAAGCTCTCACGTCTCACCCCTCGATGCATGTAAACAAAGCGTCCTCGACTGTATCAGCTGTCAAAAACGCCAACATCGGCTAAGTTTGTGTGGGTGCTGCACGAAACAGAGAGCAACATTTTTGATTTGGAGTAGGAACAAATTGTTTCAGCATTAGTTTTTTGATAAAAAGTTCAATTTATAAAGTGCTAATAGTGTTAAAAATTGTGACAAATTGGAGATTGGTACTTTGAATATCCGGGAACGGTAAAGGTGGCACCCGAGATGGCACCGAAATCGGGCAAAAAGACCATTTTTCCGAACATCTCTGCCACCGAAAGTCGCCATGAAAATACGAGCACATATTCGGCAGCTACAAAAACAGCAGCAACAAAAAGAAGATAGATTCCAGCAGGCAGTCTGATGGAAAGTATCATCGTCGGCCGTCGGAGAAGCAAACAATAATAACAATAAGAGGAACGAATCATAAACAACAAAGAATTTTGCCGACACGAGAGAGAAAAAAAAATAACTTCGTGTTTACGGGAAGACGAGTAAAAGGATAGCTGAAAACGGTTTTTCGGAAGAATGAGCTTAGAATTTGTGTCGATGACAATTAGTAAAGGCGAAATTTGAATCAAACCATTCATTAAGAAATATTAGAACCGTGAAGATCGAAAATGGCACCTAATCAACGCAACCAGTATTATAGTTATTGTTATCTAGTGGTGATGACGGCAGCAGCCCTTTTGGGCCATCGGCGAGTGCACGCCTCTACAGGCTCTACGCCACCAAATCATATCTTTGTACATAACGTAGTTCCTTCGATAAGTAATCTAAGTGGTAGTACGATAAGTTCCGATAATAGCAGCAATAAAGTGCCTTCCTCGTCGTTATCGACGGGCGGTGTTTCGGCGGCATTTCCTTTTGCGCCAATGGTACCGGTTATTCAAACTCAGCTGCCAACCAGAGATAGCTACATCCAGGAGCTTAGCAAGTTGCTAGAGATGAAATTGAAACGGATTCGAAATCAGGAGCTGGATGTTCCCTCGGTACAGGAACTCTACGATACGATGGAATTTTCTTCCGTACTGCGAAATGATCTAGATGATCTGAATAAAATGGCTAAAAAGCTGCTGAAAAAAATCGAACAAGCTGCATTGGTGATAGAGAAGCTGAAGACTTTTGTTTATGACACCACAATGCAAAGAAGTGCCAAATATAACACACTTATTTATCCATGTCCGTACAGCGATATGATGAACCCATGGGATGAGGAGCCCCAGTTTGACTTGCAAAACTTTATACAGAGTACGAAGGCGACGAATGCTTCGAACCCTCTTAAACAGCTTGGAAGCGAAAATGGATTTTTGGAGTTTTCCCCATTTCCAACCAATCCCGATGAGAGACCGCCAAAGATCCGAATAAGTGATCAAAGTGTGGATGACAACAATCAAAAGCTACAAAAGCGATTCGTTGAGCTTATTAGTTATTTGCAGAGTAACTTTTACAATCCGAAGCAGATATTTTATTTGTCTGCATTTGATCAAGTAAGTGCATTCAAATGCAATTCTTATCCTAAGGATGGAAGACTTAAGTCACTATATTTATCAGCGGTAAGAAGGAAACATTTCATGATTCTACTGGACATCGGTAACTCTGTAAGTTTTGATCAGTTTGAAGTTTCCAAAGCGATCATAAAATTCATGATCTATCTGCTTAATGAAAATGACAAGATCGCAATCATTGCTGTCAGTCAAAAGCTTACAACAACTGAAAATTTGGTGGAATGCAGTAAAGGTCCATTTGTGTCCGCTACTATGGACAATAAGGATCGATTGGTGGACTTTATAGATTCCCTGAATAAAACGACTTCTGCAGCTAATCGTGTTCCTGCTTTCCGGTATGCATTCAAGGTTATTAGTGAAGCCTACCAGGGCGTAGATACGGAACTTCCGATCGTATTTCTGTACCTTGGAAGGGCGCAACTTTTACCAATCACTGCAGCAGCTAAGACAGTTATTAGAGCAATTTACGAAGGTCAATCACGGTTGCCATACCCCGTCATGATAAACAGTTGTCTGGTTTTGCTGGATGAAAGAGAAATTCCATACGAAAAGGAATTCATATCAGATGTCACTACTCAGAACTACACCAAGTATAATTTGAGTATCACATTTAAACAACGTCCGGGAAAAATGGTCATGATTTCCAAGCACAGTTTCGATGCCCAACGATTTGTTCTAGCTTTGATTGAGCCGTTTTTAAATGAGCAACCATTCATTGAGGAAGGCATGCGTATCCATCTGCCCTACTTCGAGGCTGCTTCTCACGATTCTTTAGTGACGTTAACAGCTCCGGTGGGAACGCATGGATTGATGGGAATAGATCTGTACCTAAGCGATCTTTCGGAAGATACATCCTATTACAGACCAGACGACGAAAGTTATACTTTTCTCATCGACATAAAAGGTAACACAATAATGCACCCGTCTTTTCCAAGACCATTGGCCGTAAGAGAAAACTTTTACATCACGAACATTACTCGACTGGAGAAGAAATTAACGGCTGCCGATGTGAATAGAATGCTTTTAGAAGAATATGGGAATCTTACTATCAAAGGAGTAGGTTCAGAAGAAAGCACTATTTATCTTTGGAAACGAGCACGTTACTACATAATTTGTCTAGTACGCCAAATCAATTATCAACGAAACCCAAATATTCTACTTAACGGCGCCAACTCTCGATCCGGTCAATCACAGCAGTTACAGTATTATCATTCACGATCGAACATCGATTACAATTTTATCAGCAGTGATGGCATCAGCACTCGAAATCTCCTAACTGATCTTATTTACCACCGCATCGATATCTATCCAGCGCAGCTTCAACGGAATCCTTCCAGCACGATGGCCACGTATGATTCTTCTTCACAAGAAACTCTTCGACCCTGTCGCTTGATGAAACAGTTGGCTCTCAACGACGATTTTACTCTTTACCTTAGCTCGTCATCCTTCCAATCGCCCTATGCCCACATTCGAAATAATCGGGATGGTGCAAGTGATGAAGACAACATACGAACTATTCAAAACATAATGGCCTATTTGAAGGACACCACATCTCTATTTGCCAATCCTGGTTTGCTCCCCGAAGTGCGTGGAGATGTATTAGCCCTACTCAAAGTATTAGCAAACTATCGACACAAACATGCCGAGAGTAAACTTAGTAAATACATCATTCGACGATATGCTGCTACCGTCAATGGAGTTCTCGAAATGTTCCCTGGAGGACTCCTGGATACGGATATCGAACCCACAAAGCGACCCTGGTTTGTTAAAGCCATGGAATACCCTGGCAAAATAGTAGTCACAAAGCCCTACTTAGATGCCGGAGGAGCCGGATACATAGTGACAGTTTCGTACACCATTTTCGAAGGCCTGGCCGATGCCCTGCACAACACCGACAACGACAGACCGATTGTGGTCGTAGCTCTGGATTTGACCCAGGGATTCTTCTATAAACTGCTGAAGGAGTCCTCGAACATTTGCTCCGCGGACAGCATGAAGTGTTTCCTGATGGATGATCGCGGCTACCTGATTGCTCATCCGAAACTGATCGAACCGGCCATCGGTAACAATCGTCGGATTTTGGAACACATTACACATAAGGAATCTCAGGTTGCCAACGATATCCTGAACCACAAACAGCTGGTGACGAAAAAGATGTGTTACAACTATGTCAACAGAACCGTTCAGCGATTTTATCAGTTCAATATGTCCCTGACGGAAGTTGTGACCAACTTGATGTATGGAGAGAAGACCAAGTACCAGATTATGCTCGTTCCGGGAACGAATCTGTTCCTGGGTATCGTGAACACCACGAATGATGGGGGTGCTTTTTGTCCGTGTAGTACGGTGAGTAAGATTAGTTACCTTTTTAATTGAAAGGCCAGCCCTTTAAACTGCAATCTGAATCTGAAATCTCAATCATTCTTGCTTATTCTAGGTCGGAAATTCGTGCCTCAACTGCAACCGTATGGAGCAAACCGAATGCGAATGTCCTTGCGAGTGTCCCCTGGATTATCAGGAGGAATCAAACAATATCGATGAAACCTGTCGCCGGAGCAATTTGAATGCCGAAAACTCGACAACAATGACGTCAAACGGACGCCGACCGATGCCATCTGCCGATGTCACTCCGCTATGCTCGCCGCTGCCGGAAGAACTGATTTCCATAAACGCGTTGAACTACGAAAGCGAAGAGGAGCTGAAAAGCTGCAGCAACATAAACTGCGAAGACTATTCGACGCAGGCCGATTGTCTAGGTAAGATTAAGTGGAAATGTTTAATTTTGAATAGCGTGTTTACTTGAAAATTATACATATCTTCAGGACTCGTGGGCTGCGAATGGTGCCAAGTGGACATAGACGGAGAGAATACGCTCACCACACCGTTTTGTACGTCTCAACTAACCTGCTTCAATGGGGTTTTTGGATCCGCCACGCCCTACGGCGACGTGATCAGTAATAACATTATGGAATCCGTACTGCCTCCGGCTTATAGTGCCATTGGACCTGTAGCAGGTGCTATATTAGCCCTATGTCTAGTGGTCGGCTTTGCCATGTACTGTTATCGACAGAATAGTGATCAAAGTGGAGCCTCGGATCAACTCTACGACGACTTAGTGGTAGATCACTGTAACGGTGTTCCGCTGTCGAGGTTCGATATTGAAGAACCTCCAGATGACTGTGATCTAGGTCGCACAAACCCCAAACAGAACTTGCTCATGAATGGGCAGAATAATGCCAACTATGTTATTTTCCCTAACGTCGCATCACCTTATCAAATGTCTTCCAATTATCGTCGGCCAAATCCAGGTTCCTCGGATCATGGTTACTCCACCATGACTCATCACGAAGAGTCAGAACATCTTTGTCTATCAAATACGGAACCAGTGGCGCCTCATCCTGGCGGCAAGCGGCTCTCTATGTCCGATTCGGTATCGATTAACACCTCAGTGTCCAGTCCGTACAGCAATCACCAGAACTTCCTGAACCAACCCAAGGGCTCTCCCCAGCCACAGAACGGCCAACCGGAAGATCAAACGAAGCTGGTCGATCCATCACAAACTATTCTGGCCTCGCCTACATCGGTGTCCAGGACTGGAGTTTTCGGGGCAGGACACCACATCCTGGTGCCGGTAACAGTTCACCGCAATATGGATGTTTCCTAACGAATAATCATTATTGTGCTATTTAGATTTCTGATCTAAACAATCAATTAGAAGTATGTGCTAGCCTAGAGTATTACATAGCTATATATAACAATAGATGTTAGGTAAGTAAGTGGACTAACAACCGGTCCTAACCTTAACCCAGCTAATGAATGTACCTTGAGCACGGCGTTTTGAAAAATGTGTTTTCCCAGCCCGTGCATTTCACCCAGAGATTTCCTATTGAAATAATTTTAACATGTGGACGTTTCAATGGCCTAGGACAATTGTAGGTTTTGAAAGCGTGTTGGCGAACAATATATGGAAGTTATGATCTGTCACATTTTTCTTATTGCAGAATTTAACACCATCTAACATTTCAACCAGTGAAACTGCATACTTCGTATAAAACTTATTTCCGCAACAATTTTAATTGTAACCGTAGATTTCCCTTCAAAATTACGAATTCAAGCAGAAAGCTTTGCGACTACGATTTCCACACTTAACGTTGCGGAAATAAATTTGACGAACCCTAATCCACATTTGTAAGTATTGCCCAGCCGATTGCCTAGTGTCAACAGAAATTAATTAAAGAAAACTGCGATGGAACACATTTTTGAATAAAAACAAAGAAAATCACAGACTGAACAAACTTAGCCCTCTGCAAAACTTTGTAACGAAAACATCGAAACTGTTTGAGCTTCATTTTATTTATATCGAGAAAATGTAATGTCAGTTTTTAGGCTTAAATTTAATGACAAAAAAAAATCTTTTAAAGAAGTTCCAGGATCTTTGCTCTGGAGCAAACATGAACGAACTAAAAACTTAATCCTAAAACGGCTGCCAATTATTTTTAAGCTTTATATATACACCACAAACATATAAACTAAAATCTAAATCTTAAAAAAATAACAAATTTACATGATCGTTGAAAAAATGGAATGGTGCAGCTCAATTATTCGTCAGATTGTGAGCAGAGTTGTAAATTATTTTATGTATTTTTGTACAATCATATGTAATACCTTATACCTGTAGATGTAATTCGGCAATCAACGGTAACTATCGCTTCTGATCACAACTACTTTAACTTCATTCAACGAATTATATGTAACTGTTTATGAGCAAACGATCATTCGGAGTTATTCATACGGTAAAACGGAACGTAAAAGTGATTGCAATTATAATTTTAATCATTAAATATTGATCAGAAAAAAAGAGAAATTACAAAGTTATGGATTGATGTGAAAATAAATCAAATATTAATGACTTAATTAAATTTTATTTTGTTAATTTTGAGAAATGTCCAGAACGAGCAACTGATGGCGATGTGTAAAAAGCATGTTCAGTGGGTTTTGGATTTTAACAAGATAAAAAAAATGTAAGCATGAATTTGGTTCCGATAGATTTACATATTGATATGGAATATTTAAGAATTGGGTTACAAAGTAAATCACAACTCGTTTCAATTCACATATTAAGCTGTTGAATTTAGAAAGGGTATTTTCAATTCTTTGGGATTTAGCTTAAAATTTTTGGTCCCTTTCAGTATTAAACATATTGTTGCCATAACTTTTAATACATTTGTATGAAAGGGTGATACGGTCAAAATTTGACAATATCAACTTGACGTATTTCTTTCAATTTTGCATTCAAAAAACCTGAACACCCCTCATTTTGAAGGTGTGTGTGTAGAATGTTGCTCCTATTTTGATTTTGGAATTCACTCTTCAGTTGTCAAAATGCCGTCCAAGGAAGAAGAGCAGCGTATCAAAATTTTGCTCGCGCATCGCGAAAATCCGAGCTACTCGCACGCAAAGCTGGCAAAATTGCTAAAAGTTGCCAAATCAATCGTTACAAATGTAATTAAAGTGTTTGGGGAACGTTTGTCTACAGCCAGGAAGTCTGGATTGGGGGAAATCGAAAACCGGAAGCCGCTGAGACGACAAAGAGAGTTGCCGGTAGTTTCAGGCGAAACCCTAACCTCTCTCTCCGAGATGCCGCAAATAAGCTGAGTGTATCGTCTACAACCGTGCATCGAGCCAAAAAACGAGCCGGACTATCGACTTACAAGAAGGTAGTGACTCCAAATCGCGATGATAAACAAAATACGACGGCCAAAGCGCGATCCCGTAGGCTGTACACGACGATGCTGACGAAGTTTGACTGCGTGGTAATGGACGACGAAACCTACGTCAAAGCCGACTACAAGCAGCTTCCGGGACAGGAGTTTTATAAGGCAAAAGGAAGGGGACAGGAAGCAGATATTTTCAAGCACATGAAACTGTCAAAGTTCGCGAAGAAATATCTGGTTTGGCAAGCCATCTGTACCTGTGGCTTGAAAAGCAACATTTTCATAGCTTCGTGGACTGTCAACCAAGAAATTTACGTGAAAGAATGTTGTTCCGTACTGTTTTTGCCGGATTTGGCATCTTGCCATTACGGTAAAAGAAAGTGGTACGCCGCCAACAACGTGCAGGTGGTTTCCAAGGACAAGAACTCTCCCAACACGCCAGAGCTCCGCCCAATTGAGAAATACTGGGCTATTGTCAAGCGGAACCTAAAGAAGACCAAAAAAAACTGCTAAGGACAACTTGTGACACATTGATGGACAGCTATCTCAGGCAGTGCTCGATTTTGCTCGCTCAATGTGCCATGGAAAAAATGCACATTGAGCTCATTGTGTGAGCGAATGACACCCCTGAGGACGAGCAGCAGTTCAAGGCAAACTGGCTTTCTGCGGCGAAGAAGGTGGACAAGGTGGCTGTACAAATCTGATGGCAGGGGTTAAGCGTAAGGCCCCGCAATTCGGATTTGGAAAATCGGAAGCCTAACTGAATATTATTCCTGAATTTTATACTAATAAAACTTGAAAAAGAAATTTAATTTAATTTTTTAAATAATCGAATTCACAGATTTACACTCGTTTTCCCTTGACCAAATTTTGACCGTATCACCCTTTATACGCACTTTGACGCATTGGAAAAATATTTAAAACCTATAGATTTCTAGTAAATTTATCTTTAAAGGCCCTGAAGATGGTTAAAAATCATCGTAAAAGACTTCTATCAGCTTCCGAACAAAAAGAAATTCAAAAAATGTTTACTCAATATAAAAACTACGAAATTGAAATCAAAATGACAATTCAGACAATTCAACAATGATTTTTTATCAAAGTTTTCAAATTAAAGGTTTTGGACAATATTGAAATACAATATATTAAAAACAATATTTAGAAACAGCAGCTGATACTTGGCTTCAGGATGAAAATTAGAGTTTAGATTTTCTAATTAAAATACTTCCAAGTACGCAATTCAAATTCGAAAGCTGAATAAGAATTCTCAAATAATCTTCAATTCCTTCCAATCGATTCAGAAATAATTAAATTCAACAGAACTCGTGTGAGCTTTCATTACGTCTCATAAAACAAAATATAAACCCACAGTTTTATAACAAAAAATACAAAAGCTGACATAATTTAGACGCAACTTTTTTCCATTCAGAATATTTATAGTCTGGACTTATTCTATATGTGAGATACAAATTATAAAGTTGCTTTGATAACTTTTGCAACAGTATTCTGTGAATTCCTAATATGTTTCATACGACGCAATAAAAGCTCACGTGAGATAAAAGAAAATAAAAATAAACACGAATTGGAACCAAATGTGAATAAAACATTCAAAAACTTATCAAAACTGCATAAATTGAAATGAAAAACAATAGATCCCGATTTAAAATTTTGCTTGCACACCTCAAGATTTTACAGAATAATTTTCTATATTGAAAAAATATTAATCAGCTTTTTTTCCAAATGTTTATAGTAAGATCACACGAGATGTTCTTTATATTTCGTTAAATTTATTGAAGTTAACCTGCTAAACGCTTAAGAAGTTCAAACTGAGCTGAGAATGAATCTGCTCAATATATCTTTCGTCGTAAAGATGTTATTTTTTGGTTGCGAAATTTGGTTCTATTTGCATGATCAGTTCTCGAGTTATGTAGACTTTTTACTTTTATTTGAGAGACCCCATCCTAGTTTTATTATTATTATTTTTAAATAAATAAATATTCAGAAATAAAATTTTATTTCTGACAATATATTAACAAACATTATTATAATATATTAAGAAACATATTCAAAAAATAAGAAGCTAACAATCTCAACATATCCCCAATGCTCCAATGGATGTGGATTTGCGGTTTAAGAATTACGAAGGCGAAGGGTAGCCTGCCGGTCTCCACGTTACGAAGGACTGAGTAACCTTAACTACTCAAACCCCCCTGTTGTGTACAAGTTCATTCTTTACCAGCAAACACAGACCCCCATTACAAGATCAAATCAAGCATTTTTCAAGCACTGGGGGATAATTGGATGGTAATATTTTTAGTTTTATGGAATGACTCTGTGCCCTGTGCTGAATATTTATAGTTGACTAGCTGACCCGATGTGCTTTGCTACACCTTCCAAAAAATATTAAAATTTGTGTACTTATTTAACTTACGATTTATTTGCACAGAATTTTCAATTCAATTACAAATTCATTCAAATGTTTTTTCAAAATAAATCCTTTTTATCACTATGGATTTTTTTTTATAAGTTTATAACATAGATATGCTAATTTTTTTTTATATATATGGAATCTTCGCTGTCCCTTTTTAATGTGGAGAGGGTCTAAAACTATCATAGAAACTTTTTTTGTAACACAATAACGTCACGGGACACTCATTTCACCAATTCGTTCCCGAATTATTATTCAAATTGTGAGAGTGACCCTCTTCCCCATTCCTGTATCGCTAATGAAAGGAAGGGGGTCTCATAACATCAGAAAAACACTTCTAGTTAACAAATACGATCCCATGCCATATATGGCTCCATTCTCGATAAGTTTTCGAGCTATTCAAAAAAATTGTGACCCTCTCCCCAACTTTATTAATATCTTCCCTCTGGCAAAAGAAGGGGGTCTCAAACCATCGGAGAAATAATGCCAGTACACAATTATGCTCCCATGCAAATTCGGTTCGATTTCCTCGATTAGTTATCGAAATATTAAAAAAAAACTGTATAAGTGACCCTCTTCTCACTTTTTATCGTTCCACTGAATGAAAGGAGGGCTGATAAACCAACAGAAAAACATTTCTTGAGCTCGAATACCCTCTCATGCCGAATTTGGTTTCGTTTGCTTTATTAGTTGTCGAGTTTTGCTATGAAATTTGTACCGTCTTCCTACCTATCCCCTACCTGGAAGGAAGGGATCAAAATCAAACATTCCGTGTATTCAAAAACACTCCCATGCTAAATTCTGTTCCATTTGCTCGATTGTATGATTGTTCCCATGTCATATTTGGTTCCATTTGTTAGATGAGTTCTTAGTTTATGCAAAACAATCGTATGTAAGCTCCCGTCATTTGCTCGATTAGTTCTCGAATTATGCAAAAAATTGTAAAGAAGCCATATCCTTCCTATCACCCCCACTGGAAGGAGGCAGTAGTACCAAATATTCAATAAGCAGTTTTGCTTATGGATATATTCCTAAACTTTGGCGGCAAATAGTCGTGAATTTCATCCCTAAAGGGGGACGATCATCATACGACGAAGCTAAAAGCTTTCGTCCTATTAGTCTAAGTTGATTTCTATTAGAAGCACTTGAACGTTTAATTGATCATCATATCAGACAAGAATGCCTTGCTTAATATAATCATGTCTAGGAGCATTTCTAGATATAGAAGAAGCATTTGATAATGTCTCGTTTACATCAATAATGGATGCGGCACTACTTCATGGAGTGCCTATACTTAGCATTGCGCCCATTGCGCTAATCCAGTTAGGTATAACACTATAGTGTTATAACTTACTGTATTAGCGCAATGCTAAGTAAAGCCTAGTCCACACTAGGCAACATGAACTGCGATTTTTGTTATGAGACGAACTTTGTTGTCTGTTGTTGTTGTTGGAAACCTGAGACGGTCTCAGTGTCTCCCGAATAAAATGGGAGACGCTGAGACCGTCTCGAGACGAGCCGTCCCCTAGTGTGGACTAGGCTTAACAGGTATCTTCATTCGTCTTTAAGACAGACTTCAATTACAAAAGTTAGCACACGTGGTTGCCCACAGGGAGGTAAACCCCTTAAAACGCAGTTATCTATTAAAATAACTCGTAGAACCATTATTATTCACTTGTACTCAGTAAATGTCTAGAAATAATCTTATTTTTGTTGAAAAAGACAAGTGGTACTATTCTTATTTCGCAACCTTTTTTCATATTTTTGGTAGTCATGTGTGTCCTCATGGTATGTGAAAAAAATCCCCTCGAACAGGAATCGAACTCGAGTCTACCTCTCCGACACCTTACCAATAGGCCAAATCTACAGATGAAACAAGTCAAGCTATAGCTCTATTATTCAGTTGACTTCATCGAGTTGAATTCGCTGCAAGATTATACGGCAGAAAACGCTCATCGTGCCCTGGTTAATAGTGCTCTGTTCGCCCCAGGTCAACAAATTTAAGTAAAAACGCGTTTTAAATTTATTTAAGTGAAAAATCAAAAATTTTATGAAGGTGAAAATTGAGAAACAATGTGTAAATCATGTTTTAGTGCGTACATTTCAGATCAAGATGATTTAAAGGTCATAAAAGCTTATTTGGAGGTGCTCAAAAATTATAAAATTTTCGTAACTTGAGAACCTAGCTGCAGCTGGTTACCTGGGGGAGGAAGACTGAATAAAAAAAAGAAAAAAATCTTTCAAACGTCAAATTTCTTTCATCAATCTACCGGCCAGTGCGAAGGTACAAAATTTTACTTTCTTATTTAGTGATTTTTAATAAAACTTGTGTGATGCTGCAAAGCACTTGTTTTGCATGAAACAATGATTTAATTTGGTTTTGTTTTGCTCTGGCAAATTCTTGCATGATCAGGCGTTTTGAGTCGCTCAAATTTCATCAAAATTTTGAAGCTGATAAATAAAAATAGTTTAATTAATGGTTGTTCTAAAAATTTGGCTAAATCTAAATTTAGCACCTAAAAAACTGAGTCACATGACCCGCTACACGAAACTGATCATCTGAAGTTAAAATTTGCACGATTACGAATCTTTTCAACAATTGCTGGCTTTTTGCCGAACAGTAAAAAAAACGATACAGAAAACGATACAGCAAATTTCAGTCTTCCTCCCCCAGCTGGTTACTTAGGTACTTAATATTTCTGTAAAGATCAAAAGGATATTTCTTTTTGGTGAAAAATTAATACTATAGATAGTACGAAACAAATCCTCATGAAAATTTGCTTAAGAAACTACGTACTTTTGTAGAAAAAAGGAGTGCTTATTATGCCCTGGGTGCTCGTTATGCCCTTATCTCCCCTATTTCTGTAAAGATGATAAGAAGATTTCTTTTTCGGCGAAAAATTAATTCAATAGGAAGTACGAAACAATTCCTCATGAAAATTTATTTAAGAAAATGCGTACTTTTGTAGAAAAACGAAGTGCTTACTATGCCCCGGGTGCTCGTTATGCCCCTATCTCCCCTAGCTATGCTTAAACCGGTAAAATAGGTTCCTGTCGGATTGCATGATTCTGCGATACTATGATAGGTATAAGATAGCTAACTTCTGTTATATTAGTTTGAGATAGATTATGACTTTGAGCTAGGATTATTCCAACATTTAGGGAAAATAGCATTAACCACATTACATTTCATTTAAGGGGGGGTAGGGTCTAACAGGTATAAAAAAACACCATTTTCACGATTTTTTTCTAGAGCTATCGTTCAAACAAATGTATTCAAATATTTTGCATTATACAAAGCATTGTTAAAAGAACATTTAGTAATTTTTTCGTAGAAAAATATTGAAAAATGAGCCGGTGACGGAGCATTTTCGAGGATGCCTTTTAGAAAACAGGATTTGCGGTGGACACTGTATCTCAGCACAGAATCATCTGAATTCAAAAAATCAGAGCAAAATATTTTTAATAGATGTTTTTCTGGACCCCAACGTTTTTATTTAACTTAAAAATATTTTTATGAAATTTGTGTGGCTGTTTGAAGTAAAAACTACGATTTTTCACTTAAAAATCCGCCATTTTTCACCTATAAAATCTCCCCAAAGTAAAAAAATCAAAAAAGAAAAACTTTGGGGTCTGGTATTTTATATGTAGAAACTATGTTCCAAATTTGAAAAGAATCGGATAAGTAGTTTTCAAATGACGATGTCCACGGACTTTTAAAATGTGCTTTCGAGAAAAACGCGTTTGAAGTTTCTGCTCTTGCTTTCATGCAGTATTAGATAGGAGGAGATAAAGGCCTATAACTTCTATAGTTTTGCTTCAATTGACTTGAAAATTTGACACAACATTCTTGAAATGTTTTACAATAAGAAAATAAAAAAAATTGATTTTTTGAAAGTGTTAGACCTTACCCCCCCCCTCACCCCCCCTTAACCCCTGCGAAAACAAATAACCCAAAAATAATGAAAACACACATGGGACTCACATGCGAAAGGGCATTGTTGTAATCAGGGAATATCCGGATTGAATATGGTAAATAACTTCCAACTGATAGCTATGTATATGCTTGTATTCATTCGAAATCTTCCTATGTTGATTGACAATTATATTTTTGTGTATAGTTTATGATTGCTTTGATTTCTTTAATTTCAAGTTGAAATGCAAAACTACCACATTTCCCTTTCTTGAAAAAAAAAACAAATAAATCCATAATATTTCTACTAAAAACAATGTCCAAAACGTTGGTGAGATGATTTTAATTGCTTATTACTGCACTCAGCAGTTGCTTCCAATCTACGAAACAAAGAAAAAGAAGAAGTATTGCTTAACAAGATATAATGATTATAGTATTAGGATTTATATTTACTGTGTCACTCATCTCATGTCTTGCTGTTGTTGGTTTTGAGGTTTACTAACCGATTACCAAGGCAGCACCAAGTAAATACCGTGTTTAGTTGGATTGTTGATGATGAATATCATATTGAAGAATTTGTTCAATAAGATGATCGTCCCCTTCATACCAGTGTCTTCAGTTGCACCTCGGATCCGGACTACGTTGTTTCTGGTAAAGATTTAACCGACAAAAGGGGCTTTGATGATTGCCTTCTTTGGTAAAAGCTCCTCGATGTGCCCACAGGCTCGATTTTCGTATTGCGGGCTGTGTTCCAATCACGTTCCACTGGTTGTCGACATAATTAATATATTTAAATTAAACGTTTTAAGTGTGATCAATTTCCTCGAAAACAACGGACATGATCCGGGACTGGGGCACGATAACTTTCATGACTGAACTAGGATCATTCGGGATATCCTCGCTGTCAACTTCCGTATTCTCTTTCTGGGCAAAAAATTTCGGTCGGTGGAACCAGCTTCGATTCTTCGAGCCTTTCTTGAGCGCTTCTCGGTTCCGTTATTTCTTTCAGAATATTCACAGATTGAGATCCTTCAGAATCCTTCATATCGAGATTTTGCATGATCCAGTTGATTTCTTTTAACGTAACAAACACTACAACGTGTTGCTTAGGCTGCTCAGGAATGGACAGGTTGCCATAGATGCAGAAGTTGTTGATTGGAAATATTTTCATTTAAACTTGCTTGTTTTCGAAGGAAACTTTCAAAGGAAACTTGAACCTCCTCTAACATTCTCAAAGATATCGAGACTTATATTTATGTTAAAATGATGCCGATAACACCACGTTGACGTGGTGTGGAAGAAAATATTTCATTTGAAATAAAAATCTTAGCTGAATATCTTTAAAATTCTTGAACATTTCATTTGGGACTTTTTCGTCTCCTTTGAGACTCTGTTTGTAATTTTTTCCCGTTTTCTTTGAGACCTTTTTAAAGTCTCCTTTGAGACTGCTCCTAGCTCTCTTTCGAGGCTTAGGTCTTCTTTGAGACCTTTTTTAAGCTCTCCTTTGAGGCTAAGGTCTTCTTTGGGACTATTTTAAGCTCTCCTTTGAGGCTAAGGTCTCCTTTGAGATTATTTCAAGCTCTCCTTTGAGGCTAAGGTCTCCTTTGAGACTATTACAAGCTCTCCTTTGAGGCTTAGGTCTCCTTTGAGACTAATTTGAGCTCTCCTTTGAGGCTTTTAAAATATCTCGTTTGAGATTATTTTGTCGAATCTTCTTTAAGATTCTGGTGTATTATTTCACCATATTTATTACTTACTCAGCTAAATATTTCTTGTAACATTCCGTGCACAGGGTTCGCCTCGTCGCCAATGTTGTAATCAGGGAATATCCGGATTGAATATGGTAAATAACTTCCAACTGATAGCTATGTATATGCTTGTATTCATTCGAAATCTTCCTATGTTAATTGACAATTATATTTTTGTGTATAGTTTATGATTGCTTTGATTTCTATAATTTCAAGTTGAAATGCAAAACTACCACAGGCATTTTATCAATTGTTTGTAAATCTAATATTTACTTTTTAATGCTCACTCACCCAGATCAAAAAAAGAATTAAAATCGGTCCGATTTTCATCCGTTCATCAGGAGGATCGTTCCGAAATCAGATACTGTTTTGGTCCGATCCAGGGTCAGTGCTTGTTCCCTGAGTTGAATGATTTTTCAGCCATATCTCGTACGAATTATCAGCAAAATTCAAATATTTATTTTAAAAATAACATGAGTGTAAGTGTTGCTCGTTCCGCGTCGTAACAAGAATGCCTTTTTCTCCCGCCTTGTTCTCCTTCTTTCGTCGTTTACACGCTCATCCTATATAACCCATTTCATACTTTTTCATACCTAATACACGAATCGTTACATCCCTCCTTTTTTTAAATCCAAACTCATCCAACCTACTGCAATTATGCAATGTTCGCAAAAGTTAAACCAGAACACGTTTAATCTATCAGCCGAAATAAACAGATAGTGACATAAATGTCAATTCTAACGACGTCAAGGTGGATGATCATAAACTGCCAAGAATGATGGATTTATACTTAACATGAAAATATGATGTTCGATTTTGTTAGTTGAACAATATTCCGGAATTCGATGAATTGATTCTAATTTTCTGAGTATATCAGTTCGCTCAGAGCATATCCCTTCCACTCCACAGAATGTTGGATCTCTCTCTGATAATGTCTCCTCCCATCAAGTATTTTTTCTTTATTAATGAAAATAATGTTATACGTTTTTAATCAGGTTATAAAGAATTCTGAATCAATGACATGCGGATTCTGAAATCTCGCGAAAACTCATGTCCTCTCTATTAAAAATTGTCTCCGGGTTACGGTAGTATATGGCACATCATTTTAATCGGTGATCCAATCGGTGTCCTGTTTCCCACAATCACCCCCATATCTCTGAACCGCATCGCATCAAATCGAGAATACGAGACACAACTTCCTGTCAATCCACGTTTTTAAACTTTTCACTTGCTCAATTTGTCAGTTATTTTTTTCTTCTTTTTCTTTTTTGAAATCGCTTTCTGGACTCATCCAAAGGGGGAAAAGGCCAGTAACTCATATAGTCTGGCTCTGTGAGTTTATACTCATCTCGTGTCAATCCTCCCATTTAACAGAAATCGGTAATTTCTTGCTATTTTTACTCTCACCTATTTTTTTTTTTCAATTATTTAATGTTCTACCCCAGCAGGATTCTGTATCATACCATCTCCTCAGTATTGTCCTTTGCGTTGAAAGTTGGATTTCGTGCAACCTTTTGCAGTCACTGTTATCCGTACAAATCCGTCTTGCTTCGTGATTAATATTTACCAAAACGACAAAATTCACATCGATTAGACAAGTCGCACAATTGTCATGTTTTATTGTTTATGTTGTTTAATTCTGCACCCTGTTATCGTTTTCAGTTTTTTTTTTGTACGGGATTTTCATCCTCTGGGATGGTTCATCCCTATACGTTTTCAGTTATTATCGAGTCGCATGATTTAAACAAAGTCAGCTCATATCGCTCACACAACTACATCATCATTTAACCTATCCACAAACCACATCGAAAATTATACCTAGCAACCTGAAAAACCGCTAGGACCACGTCATTTATCATCTTACATCCATTTAAACCCCTCTTCCTATTGTTCGAGTATCTTCGGAACCACAGTGACCTCGCTCTGAAGTCCAATCCATTCAAGTCGGTATTAATCGAACTTAAGACCTCCCCGACAATAAAACAGTTTTTTTTCTAAACCAATTATTCTGGCTAATAAGAGTCATTTTAGCATGAAGCACTTAATCATCACCAGCATTTTAACTTATCGATCATAAACTGTATTCAATTCTGGCATCATGCTCCCATGGATCTTACTTGCTGGTGTGACACTAGTCTCCCTTCCGATAATTTGTCAGAAAATAATATACGCCCGCCTGTGATTTGAGTATATATTCCGCAATAATTCATGCTCCATTGAACCATTATGGACACCGGATGATATCCGACATTAGCCTCCTCTCATCAAGAAGTCCTCAACTCGCGGTGAGGCGTGACAGCAGAATCCTAACAAAATCATAATCCCGATGTGGTGCAGAACCGTACGCCACTTTGGATAGCAAGACATAGGTGATGCTGTCACCAACTGCCGCGCCAACTGTAGCTAACAAACTATGTCGAATCACACCGATTACAAAATCCATCATACCGTGTCAGTCCTCTCTTATCACAACTTCCTCTTAGGGGAATCAATGGTGATCAGCTTTAAAGTTCAGAGGGGACTACGACTACCTCATCCAGATTATCCTTTGCAAGCGCATCACTTAAATCAAGCTTTTTTAGTCAAATCTTTCTGCCGTCACGCAGAATTACTTCGTTACTGGAAATGGATCTGTATCACTTTCAAAATTTGCTTTACTTGAAATCAAAACATCTCTGGTCCTTCCGACCTTGTATGAAAATTTAACATTAAATCAAACGTCAAAAATTTCAATGATATGTCTGATGATGTCAATAAGAAAGTATCTACCATTACATTACGCACTACTTTTAAAAAATTTCGTCTTTTGTTATAGAAATATTCAAAACTCAAACGATTGTGATACGACATCGTGTTTTTTTTTCTCTTACATTAAACGAGCTGTCTCGTACAGTGTCACCTCTCAAACCATCATCACATATCATCTAGCATATCAGCTGCACAAAGATACGCATCGGCTGAACAAAACATGTATATTACTAACCTATCTACATTTATCAGGACAAAATCTTCTCTTTTTCTTTCTCTCAATATGATTGCGAGTTTTCAATTGTTGTGACAAAGTTTTCCATTTTACATTCCTTTACTATCTTGCACGGAGCAAGCCTACCTCAAGCACGGCACAACGCAGGCCGAGCATTAAGGATGAAAAAAGTTCCAAGTACAGTTATTCCTAGCTTAAACTTCCAATATCCGATTCATGTAAAATATTTTTGAGAAAAGGAATAGAGCATCTAGCACAAAATACCTTCATCATCTCAAGCACGAAGCATAACATCTCCAATGAGCAAACGAGCACAGAAATAATCTGTTCTAGCACAAAGTATATCATCCAAAGCATTAATCATATCTCCTCGAATACAAATTAGTAATCTCCAATGCACAGCTGCGTTCCCAAATCAGGCAACTATGAACGAAACATAACTGTCACGAAACATGTTATCCCTATCACGAAACATCTCATCATCAGCTCTAAGCATCGCATCTTAAGCACGAAGCTTATCATTTTAAGCCTCATTCAAGCTTATCATTCCAAGCACGAAGCTTATCTTCTCAAGAAAGCCACTTATCATCTCAAGCACGAAGCTTATCATTCCAAGCACGAAGCTTATCATTCCAAGCACGAAGCTTATCATCTCAAGCACGAAGCTAACCGTTTCAAGCACGAAGCTTACCATCTCAAGCACGAAGCTTTACCATCTCAAGCACGAAGCTTAACCATCTCAAGCACGAAGCTTATCATTCCAAGCACGAAGCTTATCATCTCAAGCACGAAGCTTATCATCTCAAGCACGAAGCTAACCGTCTCAAGCACGAAGCTTACCATCTCAAGCACGAAGCTTTACCATCTCAAGCACGAAGCTTAACCATCTCAAGCACGAAGCTTAACCATCTCAAGCACGAAGCTTATCGTTCCAAGCACGAAGCTTATCATTCCAAGCACAAAGCTTATCATCTCAAGCACGAAGCTAACCGTCTCAAGCACAAAGCTATACCATCTCTAGCACAATGCCAATCATCTCAACAAGCCTAGCTCAGGCAAAGAAATCCATTTCTCTCCAGTATCCATTTCCACTAGCACGAAACAAAGACATAATGCTTCAACTCGGCACAACTCTCACCCCACAGTCAAAACAGATTGCCACCAGCCTGGCACCGCAAAGCGCCAGTGCAACGCAATAAAAAAAATGCCGTCCGTCTTACAACATTCAAGGCATCATCGATCCTAAATCCTGTGGAACCAAAGTATCAACTTAATCCACTCCGTCTTTCGCAAAATTTTCATTTCGACATCCGTTCACGATCCGTTACACTTCCCATTACTTTCATACTTCATTTCTCTTCAGGTCCTTTTGCTACTTCCGATATTTTTTTTCGCATAAAATTTATACAATGGGCGCCATTTTTCCGTATTTAAATGATCGCAATTTTTCTCCCGAAGCTACTCAATTCACGCAAGCAACGCAAGTCAACTATTTCATTTTATCGTAGATCAAACGCATTATTGCAATCTCCATCACTTTTCCCACAATATTCACTCAACCATCCAGTTATTCCACTTTTTCTTTTACTGATTTTCATCTCGTCGCCATTGTAAGTGTTGCTCGTTCCGCGTCGTAACAAGAATGCCTTTTTCTCCCGCCTTGTTCTCCTTCTTTCGTCGTTTACACGCTCATCCTATATAACCCATTTCATACTTTTTCATACCTAATACACGCATCGTTACAATGAGCTAAGGCAGATTAAACTATTAATCTCAACTTCATAATTCAAGAAGAATTTTTTTTTTCATGGCGTTTAAATAGCTCGGGGAGCTGACGCTGGAAATGAAAATTAGAATAGTTTGGAGAAGAAAATTTAAAGTTTAGAGAAGGCAGCGTAGAATAGTAAGCGATCTTGAGACGTTGGTTAGACCATCAAACTTCATAATTCAAGAAGAAATTGAAAATTTAATTTGTCGGTTCACATGTCATTTATATTCAATTTTTTTTTCAATGTAATCAATTTTGAGACTTTGATCAAATCGTTATAATATTTATTCACATTTAGAACATATTTATGAGGGAAGGATGTCCTCCCCCTTTCCGTGGACAATCGAGGACATTTTTAAAACACCTTCCTCCCTTTAAGTTGTCCACGTGGTATGTGAACGCCCCCTTAACTGCTCGAATTCTGTTTGTTCCTTTTCTTCACACAAAATCTGGGCAACCCTAATCTAGGCAACAACAAACATTTGTCAAAACCAGCTGATTGATTAAACTCAAAAAAAAAATCAGATAAGAAAATAGATTATCACCTGTGTTTATTTCATGTTTTAAACTTGTTTTTCCGTCTTAAACAAGGGCATTTATCTTCCATTACGTTGAAAATATGTAATCTCGAAACATGGCAGCGAAAAACATATTCTCCAAGCATTTACCCAACGTAAAGTTGGCCACTCGTTTCGACGCAGACGGAAACGAGATACAGGTAACTTGTCACTTAATTTATTCGTTTGAAATTTTTAATTTTACTCTTAACATTCGAATAGGTCGAACGCAGGGAAGATGAGGAACAGAAACGGCGGGAGCAGGACATCATCGACATCCTGGTCGGAGCCGGATACTATCGAGCGCACATTCAGGGCTTATCCATCTTCGATAAAATTGTGGGTGGAATGACCTGGTGCATCGAGGCCTGCGACTACGATGTGGATGTCGATCTGTTGTTCCACGAAAATTTAACCATCGGCCAGAAGATGTAAGAAATGTTTTTTATTAAATTTGAATTTGAAATGATAATTTGTAAATTTTAGAGCTCTCACGGAAAAGATAGTAGTAGTCCTGCCGAAGATGAAGTGTCTTTTTGCATTGGAGCCGCACCAAATTCAGGGTTTGGATTTTATCAACATATTTCCGGTAGTCGAGTGGTTGGTGAAGCGATCGGCTGAAAATCGTAGCGAGAAAGCTGAACGGCTGAAGAAACTTGCGGCCGGGCAGTTTCAAAACTTTTTTGCTCTTGAGTCGGATCGTGAAGCCAAACAAGTTCACCAGAAGCAGTTGAGCAATTTGAAAACTGTTGAGGATATGTACATTCCCAAAAGACAGTTTAGACGCAAGGAAAAGGGTCCGGATGATGTTATGAGTCGAGTTCGTATAACCTTGATGGAATATGGAACTAGGGACTTTTCCGTGAAAACGAACGTGGACATTCCGGAAATCGACGAAGCTGTGGAAGAAGAGATTTTCCAAGATAAATTGCAATTAGCCGAGCATGAGGTATCGTTCGAGACTTTTTTCTGCAATGATTATTTGTGTGTAAATTTCACTTATTATTTCTAGCTTGATTTCGATCAATTATTCAAAAATTTATCAGTTGCCAAAGAGGTAATTTTGTGCAAAAGTTTGGAAATCATTTCATCGGAATAATATAGATTTGTCTTTCTTCAGCAAAACGAGACAACGAAACTGTCTGACAGTGATCGTGCGGCGCTCAACCAGCATTATGAAGATCTGAAAAGGGAAATGGCCATAGACACCAGTCAATTATCGGAACAAAACAAAATCAAAACCATACTAGCGACTAAACTAGCGCTAGAGAAGAAATTGCAGCGTGTTAAAGTAGCAAATCAGAGTCAAAAAGACAAGCTCGAGCATGAACGACGCCAACTGGAACAGGCCAAGAACGATCGAGCAATTCTGGAAGCGGAAATTCACAATCTAGACAATCTGGAAATCAGCGAGGACAACCAGAAAATTTTAGATCACGTGCAAGAGTTGATTCGACAGAATGAAAAAATGAAACAACAGGAGGTCGAATTCAAAGAGAGATGTAAGAAGGAACTAGTCGAGCTGCAGGAAAAAATACAGTAAGTCGACGCTTGAGTAGGTTATTTTCTTTCTAACATGCTTATTGTTTTTGCAGAAAAGCCGAAGCTAGCACTCCTGATGAGGACATCCTCGAACTGGAACGCCAACTGGAAGCAGAACAGAGCCGGTTAGCTACCCTACGTCTTCAGCTGGCCAAAAAGAACCGAGCCTATGTGTCGATTAATCGACAAATGGATAATATTCCTGATCGTACTGAGCTGGCTCAGTATCAGAGACGCTTTCTTGAACTTTATAACCAAGGTAATGCGGGACTATTGATAGATTTTATTTTATCCATGTGTAAATTTGACTCATTTCAGTAAGCGCAAAACATCGAGAAACCAAACAATTCTACACCCTATACAACACTCTGGATGACACGAAGCTCTATTTGGAGAAGGAGATGTCGCTGCTGAATTCCATCTATGAAAACTACGCCGGGGCTATGCAATCCTTTGCCTCTCGAGATCAGTTTGTGCAACAGTTTGAAGCCATAGTGGAAGGAATCCATACTAACAAAATTAAGGTGAACGCCAAGTGCGAAGAGGAACGCTCGAAGCGGGACAGCCTTAATGCTCAGCTGCTGGCCTTGGTGGAGCAGCAGCGCAAATATGCTGCGACCGTTAAACAACTTACGGTGGAGTGTCAACGAAACGATGCCCTCCTAAAGCAATTACAGCTGCTGCAGAAACAAAAGCCGACCAAGAACCTTCCATTGATGGAATAGACTTTTAGGATGATTTCCGCGAATTAGCACATGGTGTGCCTGTGTGGGAAAGACTTCCAATTTAATTTTCCTCGTTATTTTATTTTATTTTATTTTTTTTTTGGAATGCTCTTCAAAACTAATGTATCGAATAAAGTCCAACTATTACGGTATGATTAACACATTTATTGGCTACTACCATCCGTTCCTGGTTCTGATTGTTTCACCTCTTTCAGGTGTTGACTCTGAATTTCTCGGTCTACGTAGGTTCTAATATCACGCAATGGCTTATAGTAAGCGTGTACAACCTGGGAGCCAGCAAACATCGACAGCATTGCGGCTGCCATAAACTTAACGTACTCCTTGGTCGATACACCGGCCGGCATTGTGTGAGGTTTTTTTTTTTAAATATAACAATTTACCTTAACTAGTAGACTGTTGGCTTGGTTCCAACTGGTGTAGTCGCAACTTTTCGTCGACGATTTCCTTGGCTTGACGCTTCTTGAAGGTGTTATCTACAAGCGAATAAAATATACTAGTTATAAAATTGGATTTCAAGTTGTGAATTATTTTTCATATTTTTTACGGAGGTTACACCTAAAAATAGGACCAGAATTTCGGGATAGGCGACAATTTCAAAAATAACAAAATTAAAATTTAAGAGGAAAAATTATACTTACAAAAGTTGGTCTCCCCCACCCGCCAATGGATCATGGAAAACTCGAGCGCCGCCCCGAGCCCGAAGAACAGCGGCAGGAACCGATAGATACCGAGCGTATTCTTTCCCGGCCACAGATCCAGCAGCTGCTTCAGGGTACGGCTGCGTCGAATGCGCATCGGAAAATATTGGGGGGTTTTATCGCACAGCAACGACCGCGACGTTCATTTATACGAAAAACAACGCGGATTCACCAAAATTTTATGTAACTTTTTGAAATTTTCGCGTGATTTTGAGTGCTCGAACAAATCAAAACAAAACTGCTCGAATACACTGAAACAAACAGTTGATATATTTTGAGTTTCAAAATTATCTGAAAATAGGTTCTTTGAATTTACCGTGTAGAGTTTTCAGAACCGGGGCTTTGTTGTGATTTTGATATTTTCACGTGTTTTCAAAAATCGCGTTTTTGGCCGTAGAAAGAATAAAAAATCCCAGTTCTTCCAGTTTTTTCAACCAATTTTCCCAAGAAAAAAGTGCTCAAAATGAGCATGATCAGTGATGAAGACCTAATCGCGCAAATTATGGAAGCGCAGCGGAAACAAATCGGTTTAAAACCGGAAGATGACTCCGATGGTGCAGACATCGCTGAGGAAAGCAGTGATGATGCTAATTCCGATAAGGAGGAATCCGAATCCACCGGTAACGAGGACGAGAAGGATGATTTGTTTGCCAAGCTAGAGGAGCAGGAAATCGACAAACCCAAAAGTGACCGAGAAAGAAATTTAATGTCCCGAGTGTTTGGGGGGCGCACAGAACTTGTCAGTAGTATTCTGAAAGACGAAAATTCGTCGGAGGAAGTGAGAGGCGAAGCGAAAAAACGTTCTGCAGCCTGGCACGATTCAGATGATGAGCAAGATGAAGATTTTCCTGGTAAAAAGCACAAAACAGAACTCCGGGCTACCGTTGGTCGTAGAAGGAAAAATTTCGAAAAGATTGTGGGTAAACCGAAATGGGCTGATCTGGATCGAGAGAAGGATGTTGATTCGGACGATGAGGTGCTTCGAACCGTTGGCCATGTGGTAAAAGGAACAACAACTGATTTGCCCCAGGGTCAGATTGAACTCAAACGATTAAAAAACTTGAATCGGGAAACGAAAAATGAAGGCGATATAACGGCCGTTCTTTTCCATCCGACTTCAATGGTAGCAATCATGACCGGAATGAATGGAATCGCCTCCATTGTGGCTGTCGACGGAACTAAGAATGAGAAACTGCATACGATTGGTTTGAAAAAGTTCAAAATCGCCTGTTGTGGCATGTCTTCTGATGGCAACGAAATAATTCTTGGAAGCTATAGAAAATTCTATCACACCTACAATCTGCTTTCTGGTCAAAGTTATACTCTTCAGATCAAGGACGAACTATGGACCATGAAGAATTTTGAAATTTCCAAATGCGGAAAGTACATAGCAGTTACCGGTGGATTCGGCGAAATCCATCTGTTAGACGGAAGAAGCAAGGAGTTAATAGACACCATCCAACAGAATTACGCCTGTCCTTCGCTTTGTTTCACGCCAGATTCCAAGTATCTTATCGCCCACAGCAATGATACCATGGTATCGATCTACCACCTAGCGAAACGACGATTTGTCAATGTCTTCACCGACGATGGCTGCGTCAATGGGTCTTTTATCATCGTTTGCCCCAACAATCGTTTTCTGGCTACCGGAAATCGACAGGGAATTGTCAACATTTACCTGCTGGAAAAAGTTCTAAAGGAAAAGTATCCCACGCCGGAAAGAGTTATCAGCAACCTAACCACCGCCATCGGCTCGATAGCGTTCAATTGCACCTCGGAATTGATGGCCATCGCCTCGCCGGATGTTCCCGACGCCATAAAGCTGATCCACCTAAAAAGTGGAACCGTGTATCGAAATTTTCCGATGATGAAATCCGATCTGGGACGAGTTACCAGGGTTCAGTTCTCACCTGGTAGTGGTTATTTGGCCGTGGGCAGTCGAGAGGGCTTCGTTTCGTTGTTTAGGGTTAAACATTATCAGAATTATTAACTTTGGTTTTGTATCTGTATTGGTAAATAATCAATAAATGGAATATCAGATCCCAATTTATTGTTCTGCTTAATTTTTTCACATTTCCTGCTAGGTATAGAGCATATTTAATGGGGTTTGAGTCATTGGCAAATCATTTTTTTTAACAGCTTCCTTTCAACAAATTACTATGGCACAATTTGTTGTTTTTTTTTTTAATCTAGGATTTCGAGTTTTCTCACCCACTTTGCCGTCTTCCTTGGCTGGTGATGCCCTTCCTTTTTATCAGAACACCACTCTCTATTCTCAGTTGTCCGTTTTTAGTAGGAGGCAGGTCATATTTGTTTTTATTCTTGATTTTCTGCCTTTTCCATCAGAACTCTATTTACAATCGTGCGTCTTTCCATCGGGTTGAAATTCCCGTCAAAAAAGATTCATGGTAACAGGCGTGTTTCTCTACTTGGTTAAAATAGTTTCTACTGATTTAATCTCTTATACAATAGCTTTATTGAAACATTACAATATTAAAGAACATACAAAACGAAATCAAAAGTCGTCCATATCCATAACCGACGCTTGGTTCAAGAACTTCTTATACAGAGCCATAAACTGCGCTACGAACGCTTCCAGATGAAAGATGTGCTTGCTTCCCTGCTGCATCTTATACTCGTACAGTGCGGCAAAGTTGAGTGTTTGCGTCTTCAGGCTCATGTCGCAATTCTTCACCAGACTTTCAACCAATCCCCGGAAGATGATATCGGAGGGGACGCCCTGGGAGAGAAGCTCGTACAAACGCTCCCGCACCGCTTCCAATTTCTGGGGGCTTTGCTCCTGCACAATCTGGTTGGCGGTCTCCCGCAAAAACACCTGCCAATCGATTTCCGGGACGTCCTGGTTCACCGTGAAAGGATACTGTTGAACTTTGCAAGCCTCCAACATCAGAATAGCCCGACGAAGGTTTCGTTCGGATTTCTGTGCGATACGAGTGGCCAATTCCGACGGAATGTGAAGACCCTCCTTTTTGCAGATGTGCTAAAAATAAAGAAATAAATTTGTTAATTAAATTCATTTCTGTTTCAAAAAAATCAAACCTACATTAAGAATACTAATAATTTCTTCGTTGCTGGGAGCCGATACCCTAATCCCCAGGCAACGACTTTTGACTGCCGGAATGACCCGGGAAGTTGAATTAACGCATAGAATCAACCGACATGTGGCCACATACTTTTCCATCGTTCGTCTCAAAGCATGTTGAGCATCCTTGGTTAGTTCGTCAACCTCGGACAGAACAATCGTTTTAAACTCACGCTGTCCACTAGGGTCGATCTGCTGAGTTTGGGCGATCTGCTTGATCATATCGGTGATGACCACACGATCGTAGATGCCGGCATCGGACGGGTTCACCTCGATGTGATAATTACTGCTGACCGTCATTATCTCTACCTTCCGGTTCGAGGGTGTGGTGAAATTCATGATCTCATTCCGCAGCCGTTCGACGCCGGTGCCATACAGTTCCCGCAGCAGACACATGATGCGGGTTTTCTTACCGGCACCGGAAGGACCATAAAACATCAGATGCGGGAAATCACCTTGGGAGCATAGATTTATCAGATGTTGCGCCTGGGTTTTGTGGTAATCCAGCTTGGCCAGCTCCCGCGGACGATAACGATCTACCCAAAGAGCCATTGGTGAAGAAATAACTGCGAAACAGGCTGGGTTTTTAAAAGATTTTACGGTTTTTCTCACGAACTTTTAAAATTGTTTATGGATCTATCGGATTTATCGCATCATGCAAGCGCGCCATTCCCAGTGCCCTTCAGAAACGTTCTTCTCAAGATGGAATCTAGTACTTCCATTCCTCTACACGCAAACAATTATTAACTCAAAATCTAGCTTGTAGGGTGATATATAAAAATAGAATTTCTTTCAATTAACCCAATAATGAGACTTTTTCCGACATTTGTATCTTGGCGAGGAATAAAAGATTGGAGGAAGAAATGGAAGAAATCAAGCTCTGTGCGTTAAGAGATTATGGTGCACGCTAACTTTTGGTTACCCCTTAACGAATACTTTTGACCCGTTATTCAATAAGACTGGGAGAACTCCTTTTTACGGATAAAATTTCTTTACCCTTTAAGGGGTACTCAACCTGATAACGCTTGTAGCGGATCAAAATTACCCCTTATTTCAAAACGCTTGATGGCGGATGAAAATTACCCCTTATTCCAAAAGCTTGCGTATACAATTTCAGGAGCTGCTCATGGGAAATAAATTACAAAACTATTATGTTTAATTTATTTATTCAGATGGCAGTAAATTAAAATAAAAAAATCATTTTGTTTGTGTATTCACCACCAATCCACCGCGCTCATCCGGAACCATGCAGTGCTGAAATATGTTACGAAATACTATAGTTTTTGGAAGAAAACAATTATAATTCCGACGAATGTTACATTTGAATTTTGATTAGTTTGAGCAATGATATGAAAGAGCAATTTAGGCAACAAGTTTGATTCAATAACCCACCCGTTGCATAAAACAATACGAGCGTATTGTTTTTTAACCAAAACTGAGGATCAAGGAAGAAACGTGCAAGGTAAAAAAAAAACCCTTTTTGGAAAAAACGACGTTAAGCGTGCAAATGAGCGGTAAAACGTCACGGCAGTTTCCGCCAAACAGTCAAGTGTGGCTGATATCCCGCGAAAAGCTCCGGAGAAGAAAAAATTTCCCGGTCCCCGGTTTCAATCAACGTGTCGGGGTAGATATTCTCGAGCTAAGCCGATTTTTTTTACGATCATGGCTGGAAAAACGAAGAAGGAGGTTTTGCAACGACCGGAGGTCACCGAGCGAAATCATGCCGACCAGGACGGCATCGTCGATCCGGAAAGCTGCATCAAGCATCCGCTGCAATTCCATTGGACGCTCTGGTATCAGGAACCGGATAAGGACAAATCGTGGGGAGGCAACCTGAACGAGGTGGCCACCGTCGGTGCCGTTGAGGACTTCTGGAAATTATGCAACCACATCAAGAGCCCGTCGGACCTGAAGACCGGGGGCGATTGTTCGCTGTTCAAGCAGGGCATCCGCCCCATGTGGGAAGACGAGAAGAATTTCCGCGGCGGCCGGTGGGTGATCAACGTGCCCCGGCAGCAGCACCACGAATTGGACAAATAGTGGCTGGATACGATATGGTGTCGAATTGGCGAGGTTTTCGATAATCCTGAAGAAATTTGCGGTGCCGTCGTGGATGTTCGCCCGAAGATGAATGAAATTGCGATTTGGACCACCACTGTCATGAACCGGGACGCGCCGATGCCGGAGAAAGCTGTAAGTCAATTTCTTGCCATATTCGAACCATAAATTATAAAGAGGTTGGGTAAATTTGTTGCCAGAAAATTAAAAAACACGATAAACTAAATCTTATATTTTTTTATTATTATGGGCAACCGAAAGCCTAGTTTTTCACCATCACAAATGGCGCCCAACTAAATCGAACCACTTTTGATTATTAGTTCGACAAATTTTTGAAACTTAGCGTCTAGTTACAATTATCATTGTTATTAGTATTAGATAATTGATTATTATTGCGATTACTTAATTATTGCTCTTCTTGTTTATCATATCATTTTGCTGTATTATCATCAGTATTGTTTTGTTTGTTCAATACTGTATTTCATATTTAGCTGGTTTTAATCCGTTTCAAGATCATGAACATTCGGGCACAGATGTCAAGGGGGTTGCTAAGGAAACATCAAAAGGAACGCGATCTGGAGGCGCGGTATAACCTCTATTCCGGGCCCTTGGCAATTAAGAGGATTAAATCCCTCTTTTCCTAAGACATCCGTTGCTTCTAGAAAAACCAGTAATTGTGTTTAGTCCTCACTGTAAGATCAGAGTCATTTTTTTTCAATGACTACAAGATTTTAATTGATTGTTTTGCTGCTTAGGAGGAAGTCTTAATAGTTTGGTTTCAGGAGTCGAAGGAATTTTTACCGGGTCTGCTGGTATAGATTGACATCATTTGCCAAGATATGTTGGCGTTGAGTTTCGTCTTTAGTTTTAGTTTAATCTTTGCCATAATTCGTTGGCGTGAAGATATTTTTGCCAAGATTCGTTGGCTTTGAGTTTATTATGATGTGTTTATGTATTATGTATTTATGTATTAAGTTTTAGACACCTCTGCAGTAGGTGTTACGCTTCCGAGGTATGCTCGGAATGTAGTTGATCATTCTTTTTCCTTCGAACTCCTTGTGGCGTGCTTATGAAATTTTCATGGATTGCTGTCACAATCCATGAAAATTTCTACCAAAGCAGCAATGTTGTGTTACATTTGAATTTTGATTAGTTTGAGCAATGATATGAAAGAGCAATTTAGGCAACAAGTTTGATTCAATAACCCACCCGTTGCATAAAACAATACGAGCGTATTGTTTTTTAACCAAAACTGAGGATCAAGGAAGAAACGTGCAAGGTAAAAAAAAAACCCTTTTTGGAAAAAACGACGTTAAGCGTGCAAATGAGCGGTAAAACGTCACGGCAGTTTCCGCCAAACAGTCAAGTGTGGCTGATATCCCGCGAAAAGCTCCGGAGAAGAAAAAATTTCCCGGTCCCCGGTTTCAATCAACGTGTCGGGGTAGATATTCTCGAGCTAAGCCGATTTTTTTTTACGATCATGGCTGGAAAAACGAAGAAGGAGGTTTTGCAACGACCGGAGGTCACCGAGCGAAATCATGCCGACCAGGACGGCATCGTCGATCCGGAAAGC
This sequence comes from Uranotaenia lowii, assembly GCF_029784155.1. Classification (NCBI taxonomy): domain Eukaryota; kingdom Metazoa; phylum Arthropoda; class Insecta; order Diptera; family Culicidae; genus Uranotaenia; species Uranotaenia lowii. The sequence goes on along the minus strand of NC_073692.1, from coordinate 180,457,930 downwards.
TGCATCAAGCATCCGCTGCAATTCCATTGGACGCTCTGGTATCAGGAACCGGATAAGGACAAATCGTGGGGAGGCAACCTGAACGAGGTGGCCACCGTCGGTGCCGTTGAGGACTTCTGGAAATTATGCAACCACATCAAGAGCCCGTCGGACCTGAAGACCGGGGGCGATTGTTCGCTGTTCAAGCAGGGCATCCGCCCCATGTGGGAAGACGAGAAGAATTTCCGCGGCGGCCGGTGGGTGATCAACGTGCCCCGGCAGCAGCACCACGAATTGGACAAATAGTGGCTGGATACGATATGGTGTCGAATTGGCGAGGTTTTCGATAATCCTGAAGAAATTTGCGGTGCCGTCGTGGATGTTCGCCCGAAGATGAATGAAATTGCGATTTGGACCACCACTGTCATGAACCGGGACGCGCCGATGCCGGAGAAAGCTGTAAGTCAATTTCTTGCCATATTCGAACCATAAATTATAAAGAGGTTGGGTAAATTTGTTGCCAGAAAATTAAAAAACACGATAAACTAAATCTTATATTTTTTTATTATTATGGGCAACCGAAAGCCTAGTTTTTCACCATCACACGAAAATACTTACAAACTTTCTCATCATCAGCAGTTTTCCGGACAAAAAGTAACGCTTTGGATTTGACAACATCTAAAACTACCCCTTATGAAGGGAATCGAGCTTTCCGAAATAAGGGGTAATATTAATCCGAAAAAATGACCCGTTATTTGACAGATCGTGAGGGTTCTCAATAACGGGTCAATTTTACGCCTTTAAGGGGTAGCCAAAAGTTAGCGTGTGAGGGATCAAAATATAGTTTGTTTTCCTTTTCTTGATTTGAAGATCAATATCCATATTTTAGAGAAATTATAGAAGGATGCGGAATTGCAGGTAAAACCGATGACATAAAATCTTCGCTACAATTTCGCAAATATGTGGCCTCCTTTTTCAAATTTTCGCTTCAAAATAAAACATTTTCTTACAATAATATTATTCAGCTTTCGAGTTTCGAGTGTATGCACGAAGAAAAATTTATTTGATATGGACCAATGGGGGTAAATAGAAGGTGATTCGATCTCCATATTTCAGAATCAGCCGTGTTGGTTGCTTCGTGGCGTTGGTTTACCTTAAATCCATAGAACAGCTTGCCGTTTCATTTTATCTCACTGCAAGTGAACAAAAGTAAAGAGCGTCGCCCCACTTCACCCCCTACTTACAGAAACAGTCAGAAAAACTAGTATTTCAACGACAAGGCCCGGATTCACTCTAATTTAAGCTTTTACTACTCAATTTTGAGTTAGAATTGTGAAAGATTTTATGCACCGGAAATCGCATAATTTTACTAATTTTACAGGAGTAATTTTTCGGAGTGCTCCAAAAAAGTCAAAAACTAATTTTAACACGCATCTTTTTCCAGTGCATTTTGTCACTCGATAAAACGTCGAAGAAAGCGAAAAAAGGCCATCGCAGAAAAAAGAATCTTTCTTCGCGTTGAACGGGTTCTTGTGTTTCGCAATATTTTCGTATCTTGGGAAAGATCCCACAAGGTGCAAAGGGAACCGGAAGCAGCACGGTCAAACGCAGTCGGAAGTTTCGTTGTTACGTCACCTGAATAAGGCAACAGTGGTGATCGGTCAAGATGTCCGGACCACCGACCAGCATCACGCGGAATGAGGTCGCCCAATTCGTGCTGCGGATTACACTGGTCTCGATCGTAACCTACTACTCGGCCAAATGGTTGATGAAAAATCTGGACCCCACCAACAAGAGCAAGAAAAAGGCCATTGAAAAGGCGGAGGAAATCCTGCGCAAGTAAGTGCATTGGGATCGCGATCCGGGAGGTTTTTTCTGTAACCATTTTGCGGACCAACATCTATTTTAAGTCGGTCATGAAAGCTAGCTCGATGATAGTGCTCTAAAATAACACGCCTACTGCATCTGTTTTTAGGCACCGCAATTAACTGAAAAGCATGTAAATTTTGGACTTCAGAATTTTTATGATGAGTATGAGGTTATGAGCAAAATTCAATTTTTTACCTTTTGAGAGTCAAAAGATTGCATAGAACCTATGTGTTAATCAAACTCCACACAAAAATTAGATTCAAAACTCTGAATTCCCGAAATCTTTAATGTTCAATCAATACTTTATACAAAAAATCGGACATCGGAAACAGAATTACAAGAATAAAAAGCAAAATTCCATTTAGTAATGGACGAAGATACGTTACTATCGATTCGACATCGATAATTATGTAACGCAGCGTTCTGGACACTTTTGCATGAATTGATTGGATGACGTTCTGATAAAGAGCGCTATTTTCTATCCAGGTCAGCTGAGGATTAGGAACGGAGGAGAAAAGTGACTGATAGCGTTATAAGGATTAACGATGCAGTAGTTTTCATCCCCGTTTTGATTATTTTGTAGCTGTTTTGCTTGTTTAGCACCTTACTATTTGGTGTATTGCTTTATAAATTTTTGTTCGTTATCACTAAACGTCATTTCTTAAAAGTAATAACGTGTTCTACCACTTACTCATCAGATACAAAATTTTCTCAAGAAGAATAATTGATTAAATTTTGTTAACATGTATGTTTGAAATTTCAGGAATTTTTCGTGTTTAACTTACTTAATTTTTTTACATTTGTATTAAAGAACGGAAATAAGTCAGTCATATTGAATTTGTTTTCAATTTGAAATAACAAAAATGTCCCTAATATATTGAAAATTGAATGAAGAAGTAGGTAATATCTAATGTGATGTTTTGTAACCTATCGTTCGAAACCCATCGTTATCAAAGTAAAAAAAAATGATCAAAATCCAAATGATTCTGATTTTTATTACCTTTTAACTCTATCTTATAGGTGACGTATTAAAAAGATAAAAAAAAATAACTTTGGTATTTCAATTGCAAGAATCTAGGGGTAAAAACTTAGATTTGTTTACCCCCAAATGTATGCAACTGTTCCTTGAGCGAATAAATAATGATAAATGCGATAAACATGTTAAATAAAATTGAACAAAGCCGAACAACATCTGTACAGCGATGAAGAATTAACAACGTTTCCTTATAAACGCCCTTGTGTTATAAAAATTCTAACGAGTATCTGCAATTATTACCACGACGTATAAATTTGAAAAAGTAAACATCCAAATTTTTCAAAGTATTTTTTTTGTTTCGATAACACCTGTTTTAACATTTTTGTGTCGTGACATTCGTGACTTTATTTTCAAAATAAGATGATCGGCAAATTTATTTGAAAGGCTATAACTTGAAAATCAATTTTTTAAACAGAAGTTTTAAAAAAAGCATCCCGGTTACTTTATTTAAACTGGGTGGTTGACAAGGATCCGTTAGCAAATTTGCCATCTTTTCCACCATGTTACAAAACAATGATGTTGCTTTTTTGAGTTAAATTGGCGAAATAAAATTTTCATTTTCACCTGAGTACACAATCGCTTCAAGATAAATTAGGACTTCGAGATTTAATTTTTCTAATAGGTTTTGAAAAGATAACTTATTGAATAAGTTATTCTTAAAATACCCTAATCTTATTTCACCGATCGGTAATTCACATTATTCTTTTTCTTTATTCACACTTTCAGACTTGGTCCCAATATGAAAAAGAATGCTCTCACCAATTTGAACGACTACGAGCTGGTGATAGCTTCGCATTTGGTCGTTCCCGAGAACATAAGTGTCAGCTGGGAAAGCATCGCCGGACTGGATCACGTTTGCCAGGAAATCAAGGAAAGTTTGGTATTTCCGGTTTGCCACCGGGACATGTTTTCCGGCTCTGCCCTGTACCAAGCTCCGAAGGGGGTCCTGCTTTACGGCCCACCAGGTTCGTTTTAAATCCGTTTTGTCTGGGTTAAGGTATGTAACCATCTTTGTTTTTCAATACTAGGTTGCGGCAAGACTCTGATCGCCAAAGCCACGGCCAAGGAGGCAGGAATGCGTTTCATCAATCTGGATGTGGCCATGCTCACCGATAAATGGTATGGTGAATCGCAAAAATTGGCTTCTGCAGTTTTTTCGCTTGCTGTCAAAATTCAGCCCTGCATTATTTTCATTGATGAAATTGATTCATTTTTACGTGCCCGTAATTCCTCGGACCACGAGGCAACAGCCATGATGAAGACACAGTTTATGATGTTGTGGGACGGATTGAACACGGAATCTGATTCTACCGTTATCGTAATGGGTGCTACAAATCGGCCGCAGGATTTGGACAAAGCTATTCTGCGCCGTATGCCAGCACAGTTCCACATTGGATTGCCACACGAAGAGCAGCGCTTGAAAATTTTGCAATTGATCCTTCGACAGGAAAAGATATCCAACGATGTTGATTTCCATCAGCTGGCCCGAATGACCAACAACTATTCCGGATCAGATCTGAGAGAGATGTGCAGGAACGCATCGGTATATCGCATCCGGAAAGTTATGCGGGAAAAGAACAAGGAAATGGCTGCTCGGATTGCTGCTAATGGAACTGCAAACGGCAACCCTTCGTGGGCTTCCACTTCGTCTGGTTCCCCAATTTTAGATGACGCTCCAGCTATCACAATGGATGATCTTGTTGAATCCCTGAAGAATATGAAGCACTCAAAATATAATTCCGGTCAAATAAATGACTCGCGTATAGATTTAGACTAAATTTCTCATAACGTTCCTGGGAACGCGAAATTAAAATAAATCGGATTGAAACGCTTATACATATGATAAGAGTGTCTGCAAAACGGTTCTCATTTTTTCCTATCAGCATGATTTTATTTAATAACTTATTAGATTATATGGCGATTAGTTTTAATTCCTCAGCACAAAATCTTTTCAAATTATCCAAAAAGGAACAGTTTCTATAATAGGGAAACAATAGACCTTCATTTCTTCTTTTGATCGAATGCCACTCGTATTAAAATTGTCATTGAAGTGTAAACGTGAGCAGCATTCCCGATCGAAAGAAAAAATGAGGTAGAATTGTATAGAATACCACCAAATTAAACAAGATTATAAATTGTAGCTTTCACCAATAGCTTGTAAGAGAAATGTTAGTGAACATAGGATACTATTTAACTACCTTGTCTCAACTGTACGGTGTATATCCAGTCAGAATATTTAGTAACTCTAGTGTAGATAAGTCAATACGATCAGATCAGAACAGATGCGGTATCGGGCTAGTTTTATTTTCCTACTTACCTACTAATGGGACGTCATGAATTCATGAAACTAAGAAAGTTATTTTTCCCTTGTTAGGTGTTTAAGAATGAAAATGATTTATTTGTATGCTTTTCATGGTTGAATTAGGAAATTAGCTTACCTTAGCTTAGCTTAGCTTACCTATTACGAGCAGGTAAATCGTGTAATATCTTTAGAAAGATGTCAATACATAAAATTTAAATTCCAATGAACTTGATGCGTTTTCTTCTGCAAATGATGACGAAGCAAATTATTAATTTTCCTCTTCGAATATCCTGATAACAGTCAACTTCATACAATAACACAAAATATCGTGAACAATTGAAAAACATCAATGTTTTTTTTTTATTTGACGAGTTTCTAGGTTTACTCAAAGCCCTAGAAAGGTTCCGTGTTTCGTACGCGCAGCGTGTTTTGATGCACACGTAGTCACGTGGCTTTGATCCACATTTTTAGGACGGTCGCGTCTTTTTAGGTAGTTATTCTTCTACGTTATTATTATTAGTTAACTAGCTGACCCGGGGTGCTTTGCTACACCTTTCAGAAACAAATTCAAATTTTTATTGTTTTGTTGGCATTGTTTTAAACAAATTATAACATTTTTTTCATAAGCATTCAAAAACAACCGCTATAAACTGAGAGCTGGGGTTTCGAATTTCAACACAAAGATGACTCAAACTAATTTTCTGAATCTTGATCTATAATTTTTTGTTGAAGATCTGATAATTTTAATCTGATTCTTCAAGGTTCGCCCTGAAAAAGGAGGGTCTCAAATAAATCGTACGCAAACAATGTAACTTATAAAATAAAGTTGTTTTGCTTGATATGTTCTGGATATATGCTAAAAACTGATGAGAGAGCCCCCCAGTCCTTTCCTTCACCTCCTGCTGAATGCTGAAAATTAAGCTCATTTTTTTCGAGCCCAAAAATCCATTTATCGGATTTTGTATAAAAAAAAAGTTAAATATAAGCTTTCCTCTTCCCTTCCTATATTCCCAATTCTATCCTCCTACTGCAAGAAAGGAATTGTTTCACATAGAAAAATTTCTCGTATTAAAATACCATCCCATGCCAAATTTGGTTTTATTGCGTAGTAAATTCTTGAGTTATGCATAAAGGAAGTATTATTCGTACTCAAATACTTTTTTATGCAAAATTTGGTTTCATTTGCTCGATTAATTCTCGAGTTATGCAAAAAACTTGTGTGGAAGCCTCCATTTTCCCCCTTTATATCTTTCCACAGAGAAAAAGAGGGGCTTCAATAGAAACATTTTTCGTATCCAAACACCCTCACATGCCAAATATGTTTCCATTTGCTCGATCAGCTCTCCAGTTATACTAAAAATTGTAAGGGAGACCTGTAGTACATGAAGAATCGATTTGCCGATGTTCGTTTATTTTTTACCGAAAAAATTACCGAACAGTTTAACGATTTACACATGTTAGGATTTCGGTTAAAAAAAATTACCGAATTCGGTAATTTTCGTTTTCTGTGAAATGATTTGCTTTGTTATATTTGGTTCCATTTTTTTGATAAGTTTTGGTTTATGCAAAACAATTTTATTAGAGCTCACTTCTTCCCTAACTTTATCCCCAATTGAAGGAGAAATGAGTTTCAAATAAGCACATAACCATTCATCGATTTCAAATGCCCTCCCATATTAAATTTGTTTCCATTTTCTCGATTAGTTCTCGAGTTATGCGAAAAATTGTAACGGAGCCCCCTTCTCTCCTTCAAATCACCCCACTGGAAGGAGGCAATAGTAGCAAATATTCATTGAAACATTCCTCGTAACTACTCAAATACCCTACCAAGTGAAATTTGGTTCCATCTGCTGGATAAAGTCTCGAGTTATGTAAAAAATTGTATGATTGCACCATCCTACCTTAAAATTTCCCCACAAAAAGAACAGAGGGTTCTCAAAATATCATAGAGACATTTCTCGTATTCAAATTCCTTCCCATGCAAAATTTAGATCCATATGCTTTGAAAGTTTTGCAATTATGCTGGAAAATGTAAAGGAGCCCCCTCCCCCCTTTCTATCTCTCCACAAAATAAAGAGAAGGGTGTCATATATTCATATAACCCATTCTTGTACCCAAATACTCCTCCAAGCCAAATTTGGTTCCATTTGTTCTTAAGTTATACAATAAAAATGTATAGAAGCCCCCCCTCTCTCTCTGCCTTTATCCCTACTGAAAAAAGGAGGGGTCAAAATAACCATAGAAACGTTTCTTGGATCCAATATCTTGATTAGTTCTCGAGTTATGTAACAAATCGTAAGGTATGCCCCCTCCCCCCTTCCTATCTCCCCAGTGAAAGGGGGGAGGGATACCTAATATTCTTAGAAACATTCCTTATACCCAAATAATTTAATTTAATTTATTTTATTAGAGAGGCTTGCTTGGTAGATTCGCCTCTAATACCCAAATACCACCACATGCCAAATTTTATACCATTTGTTTGATTGGTTCTCGAGTTATGCAAACATTGGTCTTTTGTTTGGGAGGCCCCTTCATGAGAGAGGGAGGGGTCTCAAACTATAATAGGAACTTTCCTCTGCCTCAAATATCCCCACCTGCCAAGTTTCACGTAAATCGGTTCAGTAGTTTTCGAGTCTATAGGGAACAGGCAGACAGACAGACAGAAATTTATTTTTATATATGTAGATTGCATTTCGACTTTTTTTTTTATCAACTATAAGCTTTTTTAATGGATAATAATTTTTGGTTTTTACGGTCTGACATTTTAATCAAACATCTTTTATTTGAAATACCCGACGTTTCGACCATTTTTTGTGGTCTTACTCAAGTTTGTTTTTCGTTTTTTTTCTTTTTCTGGGATTTTATGGTCTTACTCAAGGGAATTATTTGCCTGCTGTTATTGTCCTTATCGTTTTTTTTCCCAACGGCTAGGTGTCCGTATTTACAGCTAATTTGAACCGGATCCGGATTATTGTTTAAAATATTTTTCTACTGTGAAGCCACTGCACAGCGGTGCAGAACATCAATCTAGTAGTACGAAATTAATCGCGCCCAGGGATGAATAAACACTTGATGTCTTCACCAACATTAATCAGTTTTACATGGAGCATATTCGAGTATCAAATGAAAGACGTTGTTAAATGTATATAATTTCTTATCAAACCTTAACAGATAAACTAAGAAGTTTTGTAATCTAAAGTACTGAGCTAGTTTTGATATTGTATAGTTTATATTACGATTTTTCTACTAAAAATGTTTTTATAAGAAAAAAAGGATATTCAATCATTCAAATCTCTTCTAGTTCCACCGATTTCCCTGCTAATTTCAAATGGAAATGAATCCGCTTATCATCAAAAATAATCACAAAAAGGGGGTGTTGCGAAAATTTGCACCTTTCGATGGACGAGCTTTACAAAGTGCCAGGTTCAAAAAACTTTTTTCAAGAGATTGTTTTTACTTTGACTGTAACTCCTGAGGGTGATGTGAGAGGACTTTGACATATTCAACAAAACTTATGTATTTTGATGAGATAAACAACTTTGTCGAAGACATGAAAGCCATAATTTAAAGAACAAAAAAGTTAGCATTTTTATCTCGCTATCGGTGGACCCCTCGGCAAAACTTTTGATACTAGAATATGCTCCATGTTAAACTGAACAATGTTGCTGAAGATATCAAATGTATATCTATTCATCCCTGGGCACTATTAATTTCGCACAGCTAGATTGATGTTCTGCACCACTGCAGACATCAATCTAGCAATGTGCACTGCCAATTTCTTTCATTCCAAATCTTTGGGGTTTGTAGTTTTTGTTTCTTTTCCTTTTTATTTTTTAATATCAAATGATATACATAATAATTAAAATGTTAGTTCAAAAGTTTACAATCAAAGTCTTCTTATAGTATTAAGATTCGAAGTTCAGATTCTGAACTGAAATTTGGAATTCCATTTCAGAAATTCAGTTTGGAAGAAAGGAACTTCACATCTAGACGAAAAAAGACTGAATCTAAACTTTATTAGTATCCCAGTATTAAATTTTTTTGAACTTGCTTTCTTAGAATTTGAAATAAAATATTTTTGCAGAAGTTCAATTTTCGCCCAGTGAAATGTTTCAATAAATGATTGTTTGAATTTTAAATATCGATGTTTTTTTAACGAAAACAAACACATACAGAATCTCAATGAAACTTGATGTTTCCTCTAAGAGATTCCTTTTTTCTTAACTCTAAGCGTACATCTTTCGAGGATATGATGGCTAGCATCTTACAAATGCTAAAACCACCAACCCACTGAAAGTGTTCTATGTGTGCCGGGATTCGATCTCATGCACGCTGGCTTAGAAGACTTTAAGGCTATCCTCTACACCACGGGCTGCAACAAAACTAATTTTTCGCGGTACTATCACTAGTAGCTTGTACTAGCGAACTCCCGACACTATTTTTCGTCACCTACAAGTCCAGCCCTTTTGCTAGAGGGGTCGCAAGTTGAAATCGGAGCTAAACTTATTTCTCGCCATACTAACACTAGTAGCTTGTCTCAGGTCTAAAGTCTCATGTCTCAGGTCTTATGTTTCATGGCTCTTGTCTCATGCCTTAGGTCTCATGTCTTATATCTCATGTCTCAGGTCTTAGATCTCAGGTCTCAGCTCTCATATGACATATGTCTCATGTCTCAAGTCTCATGTCTCAGGTCTCAGGTCTCGTGTTTTATGTCTTAGGTTTCTAGTCTCATGTCTCAGGTCTAATGTCCCATATCTTTGGTCTCATTTCTCAAAATTGTAAGTAATTTTTGGCTGGCAACTAAATCAACAAGCAATTTATTATTACATCGTTTGAAGTGTTCAAACGTTCTATTTTAAGTTTTCGGTCAAAATTTAACCTTCTACGCTACCGCATACAAGCCCATAGGTAATCATATATTCCCTCGAAGTTGTTTTTTTTTTATTTTTTTTAGTTTAATCTATAAAAGATCTCAAACAATTTAATTATGAAACCCCAAAAATTAAAAATTTGGTTAAGCTTATTCCTTCCGCTATTTAAACAATTAAACTACTGAAAACCCAATTTGTGTGTGTTTTTTTGACATATTTAGTTTAGTAAGAGATCAATGAATTATTTCCAATGACAAAAAAATCTCAATGGTCTAATAGAATAGTTCATGCAGTAGAGGATTGGAAAAAGTTAATTGTCTTTCACAATTTTATTTTATTTTAATCGAAAACGGTGATATCAGGCAAGTTTTTTCTACCTTTCTAGAACTTCTGTTTTGGAATCATATTTGTTTGTTTTGATTTTTTGGAAGCCCACTTATATCGCCGTCATCTAAAATGTCAAAATGGATGTAGCTAAATTTTCCAAAAAAAAAAAAACATTTTGAAAAACTCTTAAAATTTCAAACAATTTTTATCATGTTCGACAATTTTGTTGGGCTTGTGATATATACACAGTAAATTTTTACCTCGATTTCCAGCAACAATTTTTACTGGAGATGTTCAGCAATCCAAATTTTTGCTGGAAACCAGCTAACATTTTGCTGGTTTTTCTAGCAAACGATCCGAATTGCTGGAAAATCAGCAATCGATCTGTCCAATTGGGGACTTGCTATTATCGTATGAACATAAAAATGTAGTATCGGTCAGTTCGGTGTTCTCTTATGAAAAAATCGACATGTTGAGGAGAACTAATCTGTAAGAAGATCATTTGGCTGTAAATTTACTAAACAAATGACGAAACTTTTATATTTTCCAGAATAATCAAAAATGGCCCATTTTTTCTTAAATATTTTCTTAAATAAATTTTCTTAAATAAATTTTCATGAGGATTAGTTTCGTACTTCCCATAGAATTAATTTTTGAGCAAAAAATCAATCTCCTTATAATCTTTACAGAAATATTAAAAAATAAACAATAAGGTTCTCAAGTGGCAAAAATATTATAATTTTTGAGCACCACGCAATAAGCTGTTATGATCGTTAAATCATCTTGATCTACAGTGATCTTGATCTAGAGTGCTTACCACTGCTACATGATGTAGGTACACATTGTTCCTCAATTTTCACCACAATTGAATTTTTGATTTTTACTTTAATCAACTTTAAAACACGTTTTTACTTTAATTTAATGACTCGGGGCGAACAGAGCACTTTTAATCGGGGCACGATAAGCATTTTCTGCCGTAGCATCTAGCAGCAAATTCGACTCGATGAAGTCAACTGAATTATAGAGCCACAGCTTGACTAGTTTTCATCTGACGATTAAGCCTATTGGTAGGGTGTCGGAGAAGTAATCAGAAGACTCGAGTTCGATTCCTGGTAGAGACAATTTTTTTTTCATTTGCGATTCATAATCGATTATTTTAATTATTGCATTATACGGCTAGTTGCATCATCCGCCAAAAAAAGCACCAAAAAAGTAATGTATGAGTGTGTGTGAATTGTTTGTATTCTACAAACAGAGCATTATTTTGTTATTGCTTTGCTTGATGAATCTACGACTCACCGTTTAGTGCAAAGTGCATCGATCATGAATGGAAAATGAAAAAAAAATAGCCTGGACCAGGAATCGAACTCGAGTCAATTGATTATCTCCCCGATACCTCATCAATAGGCCAAATAGTCAGATGGAACAAGTCAAGCTATAGCTATATAATACAGTTGGCCTCATCGAGTTGAATTCGCTGCTAGGTTCTACGGCAGAAAACGCTCATCGTGCCCTGATTAATGATGCTCATTATGCCCCTATAGAGACTGGTTTTCAGCTTTCGGCAAAAAAATTTAAAATGCATTTAAACGTTTTTATCTACTTTTTTAAGTTTCAGCCAGTTAGAAATTAGACTTTTTTAGTGTCTAAACACGAAACAATGATGTAACGTACATATTATGGCTGTTTTCTATGGTTAAATAATCGTCTTTCTTAAGGTTATGCCCTTATCTCCCTTAATTTAGCAGAATTTGTGTGTCAAAACTATAGTTTGGAATAAATAAAATTAATAAATGAAACAAACCCATGCAGGTATTCCTTATTTTGGGGAAAAATCATAAAGCAAAAAAAATCAATTTGAACCGAACATTTGTAGGTTTCCACAAAAGCACATTTTTAAGATTGCTGTTTTTCCAGCAATTGAGTTTGCTGGTCGTTTCCAGCAATTGAATTTGCTGTAAATTTAGCTGGAAAACCAGCGGGACCAAAACCCGTAAAATTTTGCTGGTTTCCAGCAATAAAAAATTTGCTGTGTACAGACAAACATTCATTTTTATATCTATACCGATATTTTGGTTCTAATTATACATAGGATTTTCGAAATTCTCAAGGACCACGAAGAAGCCGGGAAAAAGTAAAATTCGGCATACTATATCTCAGAATCAGCTGGACCAAATCCTACAAATTTAGTATCTTTGAGTTGATGGAATTGTTGTGTTTATTTTTTTGAATAATGTTTAATTACTAAATTCATAACATTTGAGTTATGCTTCTTAGATTAGCACACTAGTCGTATGCGAAAAAAACGAGATATCTCGTATTTGGTCCGCAATGTGTTAAGAAGACCGCTGCAAAAAATGACTTTTTGGTCTCATCTGTTTTTTTCGATGCCTTTTGGATCACCAAGCATCAGTGTAAAATTTGAGATGATTTGGTTGATTCCTGAGTTAGCGCAATGCGTTTCAATTTTGTATGGAAATTTGTATGGAAGAAAATTTTTTTGCACATTAAATGATCCTAAAAATTCAAATTAGCTTGTAATGAAGTTGATCTTTGATTTTTGGTTTTGACTATTCTTAAGCTTCATTTTTTGTCCATACTTGGAAGGACTCTACAATTTGGCGCAGTCGGTAGGATTATTCAATCAGTGCTATCAGAAGTACGTCCTACTGATTGGCAGAGTTTTGAAGAGCTACCAAAAAGGCGGTTGATTGTCCATACTTGGAAGGACTCTACACTAAGCATTTCATAAAATAAATTATAGCCATTTCAAAATAATAAATCTGAATTTTTGAAAAGTATAGAAAAAAGGCAGACTTTGCCTTGCTAGAGCTTTTAATCATTTCATGAACTGATTTTACAAAGGTTATATGAATCAATAAATTCTCTATTAATGCAAAGCAGTTTTTTGAGATTTGTTTATTCTTATCCTACGGTTACACAGCTTTCAAATAAGCAGTCAAAAAGCAAAAATTAAAAAAAATTGAAAAAGAAATTTGTATAACATCGAATATCTTCCCTGGGGTACAAGTAAAGTTTATGCTTTGTTCACATGAATTGTACTGCAAGAATCAAGGAATATTATTCATCCAAAGTTATACTTTTTGGAATTTTCAGTACATCTCTGGCGATTTTCGAATAAAAAAATTACGTTTTGCCATACAAATTTCCATACAAAATTAAAACTCGTTGTGCTAAATCAGGGCTGGATGGATCGCTTCCAAAATTTGTATTGCTATTTCTGATAGCAAAAACAACAAAAAAAAAGTTATGTGAGGTGTAAAATTTTAAGAATTTGAAATTCCTTATAGCCTTAAGACTAAGCATGACACTCAATCTGGACCTCATTGAATACCGTCATACGGGGCATCATGCAACAGTAGTAACAATTATTCATTTTTTATTTTAATATAACGTAATAAAGGTATCATTTAATGATTACAAAATGATGATGACATAGTTTCTCACATCGTGAGATAGTGTTTTAAGGCTTTTGATGCTCATAGACAATTTAAAAAAAATCGTGCAATAGATGTACAAATTTTTACATTTTGAAATGCTGAAAAAAACTGGCTTAATGAAATCTCGTATAAACTATATGCTTTCATTATGCTATACCAACACTGTTGGAGTAAAAATATGTTTTGAACAATCACATAATTTTTCAAATAATATTTTTTAATTATTTTTTTTTAATACCAGTTACCAGTCTGATTGAAAATGCATTCAAAGATTTACCTTATAATTCTCGTTTCCATATGCTGGAATATAATTGTTTTGCATAATTGATATCATAATTTCATCAATCAAAACATAAATTTTTATTATTTTAGCTAGTAGATTTTTTTTGTAGTATTTCTTACCCCTAAATGTATGCCGCACCCTTATACTTTTTCTTTAAAAAGATTTTTGACAGAAATATGAAAAATTTAATTCGCACTAGAACAAAATTAAATCTGCAATTGGTGCATTATGCGTTAAATATATCAAAAACTATACATTTCCAAATGTTTATTTGATTTTTCATTAAAAACTTTCAAAATAACTTATGAAACCAATAATTTTTCTGACCACGTCAATTTGATGTTCCAGTAACGTTAAAACTTTTGATTTACAAGCAGTATGGTTATCTGTGGACATTAAGTTTCCAGAAGCCATTGAAGTTGAAAAGTATTGCATGATACCCCAGTTGACGGTATTTTTTTAGATTTAAAAGCTTAGTGTTCCTAAACATTAATCATTATTTTAAGAGTATACATGAAGATCTTAACACAATTCCATCTTTTACTTGGTTTGAATGTGAATTGTTACATGTTAATAGGAATAACGATGTTTTTTGTATGATTTACAAAATATTTTAATACATTTTTTTCGATTTCACCTTTTTAAGTCGTTCAAATCTTTAAAACATGCAAACCTGGCAGCCCTAACCTTCATTTAGCGACCAGCTTCGTCTACTCGGCTGTCGGTCCATCGGTCAAAGAAATAAAGGATGCTTGAACCAAGGATGCGGATGTGGTGGCTCCAGAGAGCAAGCAGAGAAGCACCCGAAAGGAACCGAACGGAAAGGATAAAAACGACCGAACACATACCCGAACCAAGTCAGACCGATTTGGACCGCGTCGCCGAACGGAACTTACCTTGGAGCTGGAAACCGTTTTCGTCATTTTCCTCCTGTGAATACCGTTGACCGGGAACGTTTCTGTAATAAAACCGGATATCCGTGTGCCGTGTCGAGTGTGTGTCGCGCCAGAGGCGCTTTCTGTGAGTTCTACACCTTCTGTCGTGCTTCGAAGTCTACGCTAGTAGTGGTTTGTGGTGGTGGATCCTCTTCTGGCGGAAGCGTAAATTTTGTGCTTTTTTTCGCGCGTGACTGTGTAAGTGTGACAATAGGATACAAAACAGCAGGTGGTGTTGAATGGTTTTTTTTATTTGTTGAGAATGTTCGATCAAATTTCCATTAACTTTTTTGATCGTTGAGTTAGTTTTAAACCCGTTTCGACTTAGCAGTTATATTTTGAATGGTATCGACGATTTAACAAGCATTATTAACCCGAACCTCACTCACTTCCTGGGAATAATTTGTTCATTAGTATCATCTAACATATTTAAATGAAAAACGTAAATAAATCATACTAAATTAAGTACGTACATGGATGTGAAATATTAAACTTTTTAACAGTGATTTATTTTGTCGATTAGTAAAGTCCTAAATTAAAAACAAGTGTTATTTGAATTTCAACAAGGATTGACGAGCCTAAACTTTGCTATATACACCTACTTATTATCGTTAGAAATTAAAGGTGAAATTGAATTGGTTTCCTATTGTTTTTTTTTTTTTCAATTTAACTCTTCAACCAGTAAAACCTCTGAAAGGAGTTCGAGTAAGCGTTGATCCATGCGGATGTCAAAAAATTTAGATCCTTATTAAAGTTTTTCTAACTGAGGAAGAAAATAGTTTAAAAAGGAAGAACCAGTATCGAATTCAGTTGAAAATAACCGCAAAGGTGTACAAATTTGATAAGTGTGCTGTAGAGAAAAAAAACTACATGGGAAGAAACAAATCAGCTTCAAAAACTCCGGTTGACGTAGGTCCCGATATCAAAACAACATAAACTTGGCTCATGCCAATTTTAGATGTACGGTTCCGATTCCGTGGAGAATGTGTCCTGTTGACAATAACCTTTTTGGTGAGATCCAACCTTTTTACTATTTAAGACTTTTGAATTTTATGATTTTTATATAAAGTTATTGCAGATAAAGCATATGAAGCGTTTTACCACATGGCTGTACTGCCGTTCTAAGCAAGAATGTCCCTTGTGACTTTTGGGTCATTTCCACTTTTTTGCTGGAAACGGTCTCTTTTAGTGTTAACTTTGAAATAAAAACACAAACATGTAAACTTTGTTCTGAACTTATACGAAATTGTTGTCTCTATGTTGATAGTTCTACGCAAGAATGTCACACAAGAAAAAAATTCTATGAAAAATTTAAATTTTATCAAAAAATTGTCTTAAGATGAGTTTAAACTGTTGAATTTAATGTTATTCACTGAATAGAACACTAAAATAGAGGGCAGAGGAGGAGCGAGAAGCCTTGAGTGTTTTATTCAGAGAAATTTTCACTAAACCCTTTCGGTAGGCACTACTTACAGGATCCATACTCAACTATACATTTTTATACAAAGAGGAACGTATTTAACAAATTACGGTTTAGCATGAGTTTTTGGGAAAAAAATAAACTACTCAAGCTTTTAAAATGATAGAAAAATTGTAGCCGTGTGACAGTTTTTCGTAGAACTAGCATCGGCATGCGTTCTGATTCTACGCAAAAGTGTCACCCGGAGCATTTTTTGGCTCTAATTTGCTGTTTTTCTTTGTAGGAAATGTAATTTTTTTGCAGAAAACATTTGCAGAAAATATAGATGATATTTCAATTGCGTTTTTCTCGTTTGCACGTTTTTCCACATGGGACAATCTTGCTTAGAACGGCAGTGTAGTACCTAATCTCTGCAATGCATATTTAAATGTAACAGAGATTACGTCGAAAAGAAAAATGAAACAACATTACCTAAAATCAAAACATCTCAGAAACGTTTGGATATTTTTCGGCATATATGTATTCACAAAAAATATTGTATAAGTTTTGAGGTAATTGGCTGAATATTGTATTTTTGTTTCTGATTCATCGTTTATATCCAAGCTATTTGAAATGATTCAAAATTTGAAAAAAAAACTTTAATAAAAAAAAGTAGTTTTTTAAAATTGCTGTTACCCGTGGCCTTCTGGTAGTGTGTTCGATTGCCACCACAAAGGTCGGAGCTCGTTCCCAAGCCAGACAAGTTTTTTTTTCCATAAGTAATTTGATTACTTGAGTGATCCTGTTGCAATATACAAGGATGGACAAAACTTTAAGACAATTTCTCATCAAAATCAAATCAAGCTTTAATTGATGTTCTCATTTGTTTAACTCCACAAAAAACATCATACACCTTGCAAGTTTTTGGGAAATCCTAAAATTGGATGACCAAATAACCAAATAAAAATAAAATGGCCCGTCAAATTATAAGACCACTTACAATTTTGTTTTGGTAAACTTTTACAATCGATCATTTTTTATGGTTTATTCGTCTTTTTGGCCATGATATTCAACTGACAACTCTTTGCATACTGTCCATGTGGTTCAGGAGGTGTTTGTGAGAAAAGGGTATCTAGGTAGACACCAACTTAGCGAAATTATACTTTTTTGTTCACAAAAGTCAATTTCGTTTATCTTGATGTCAGAAACCGACCACAAAGTTTCGAAAAGATTCAAGACGAGGCTTTGGGATTCTTCTACCGTTGGTTTGGATCATGTCAATCGAAAAATATAGATTTTTTTTTCATTGAATGATTTGGGTCAATATTTTGATGGAGGCTGTTGTTGCCCTTCAGTACTCATTTTAGCGTCGATTCTTCCAAATTATGATAAATATATTAATATAACCAGTTTATCCTCAGCCTTCGACGATATCAGATGTGTTTTTCTCTCTCGATATTTTGGCAAAAGGCTAATGATCAGTTTTGTCTGAAGTGGTGTTAAAATACTGTGGTGCTCGCGATGAGCCCATCGCCCGGGGATTATCCCGGTAGGACTGTTCCGGAATGGTTAGACCGAGAGAACCTACACGGCCGTTTGTATTATCTGACCCTGAAAGCTCGAGACGGATACGAGTTGCGAAAAACCCCTTCGTGATATCGCGTTTCATAGCGGAACATGTTGGGACTATTGAAGGAGGCTTTATTGAAAGGAGAAATAATTGGTACGTGTTGAAGGTGAGAAATAAGGATCAAGTTAGGTTGCTTGCAAAAATTACTCAACTTGGTAATGGTACTCCAATCTTGATTGGCCGCCATCCTCAACTCAATCAAAGGAAACTCGTTGTAACCTGTAGAGATGTAGATGGTATGTCTGACGAAGAACTCCTGAGAGAACTAACACCGCAAAAAATAATAGACGTCAGGCGTATAACAAAAAAAACTACCTCGGGAATTGTAGGTACTTCGACACTTGTACTTACGATTAACAGTACAATTGTCCCAGAATATTTAAACTTTGGATTGTTGAGAGTCCGTACCCGTACATATTACCCACAACCCCTTCTTTGTCGCCAGTGCTTGAAGTATGGTCACCCAAAAGTAAAATGTCAACAACAGACACGTACGTGTAAAAACTGCTCTAAGTCACATGCAACAGAAGAGGATTGTAGGGGAAAGGTTTCCTAAATGGGCCTATCGGGTTAAATGACCCTACGGCTGTTTGATGAAATGGCTGACTAGACAGCTTATCTGACCAGTGCATTTTGAGGGTGATACGCTTAGAACATAGGGCAAGAAAGAATTTTATGAATTTACAAACTCAAAAAAATTTAAAAAATCATACAAGGTTTTGATACATTTTGATGTAATATTTCGACTTTTAAAAATTATACGTAAAGAAGCTTAAAACAAAAACTAGTATGGTTTTTGTTTCTTACTCAGATGAACTCTAGAAATTGAACATATTTCAGCTTTTGTGGAGGTTTAATAATGATTATATAATGGAATAATAGAGTGTTTTTGTATGCCCCCATCATGTTTGTAAAATGCCTCCATCCTAAAATAACAGGTTATATAGAATAAATAAATGATTTTTATCATTGAACCTTCAAATCAATGCTCTAAATAACATCTTAAGGGGGAATTGAAGATCAAAAAACAGATTTGATAAAGTTTTTCTCATGGATGAACTGCTTCCATAGTATGGCAACCCTAACTTTTGTTTTATTCCATAAAATTATAATATACATAGATTTTTATAAAACTTCAGCTTTGTCCTACGGAAATTATTACTTTCTAGCAGTTTCAATGAAATTATACGGAAATATTGCCCAAAAACAAAAAAATTTGTTCAAAACATAAATAGGCGCATTTAGACCGCACGGTTCGAGGTTCGGCATTTTAGACAACACTTGTTATAAAATCATTTTCATAGAAACAGAAGAAAATTTTAACATAAAAATTACTCCAATGTACAGAAAACAGATGCCTGCACACGTGTATATAGTTTTTGTACACATATTCGATGTGGTATTTGATTAAATCAGTGTTCTGCTTAATAGGCGCATATAGCCCGCTCCTCCCCTACTTTACCCAGCTACTGCCACAATTGTTCAGGAAAGCACGGACCACTCGATAGATGCTGTCCTTTGTGGATAGCAGAAACAGCGACGATAAAAATGAGCATCGATCAAAACCTACCGATAGCCACAGCCCGAAGAATAATACAAACCAACAGCAGCAGCACGAGCTACGCACAAGTAGCAAAGCAGAACACATCCCAGTCGAATGATAGACGAACACAATACGAAAATTTAGCACCGCAACAACCGAACCAACAGCAGCAGCAAAAACAACAACAATAAGGAAACCAACAGCAGAACAGCCAACAGAAACGAACGAGACCGGACAATACTACACAACCTCAACAACCAGTAACCGATGTTTCAAAGGAAAAACAAAAATTGGACACCGAATCACCCCCCCCCCCCGGAAACGAAACCCCATCTTAGCTCAGACCTCACCTCCAGCACCTTCAAGCCGTGACGGAGCTAGTGATGTTGAGTGTACTGAGCCCAATTCTATTCCCCCAGGAGGAACTAGATTAACGCGTAGTCGATCACGTATCGAAATAAAAAAGTGATCTCTTCTTCCTACCCCTTCCCACATCCTTTTTCCCTTTCCTTATCCTTATCTTATTTTAATTAGTACTAAGTGGATTCCCCGGCAAAAAAAAAACTTTTGTATGAAGTAAATGCCTAAATAAATAGTTTTATGAATTAAAAAAAAATATATTAATATAACCATCAGCAAACATGATACCAAGGACTTGAAATAAAATTCCTACCCTCGCCCAAAATAAAGACCTCTATTCATTGTAGTGTCTCATAGACAAAAAATGATACCAGTCCTGGAGGTCTGGAGGGGAGGGGGAGGGCCCTTCCTCCTCACAAAAAGTCACTTTCTCTGATAAAACAACTTGATTCTGCAGATATTCTTTAAGTTTAATCTGTTTGACACGAGAAAGTGACTTTAAGGGCGCCGGTAGAGTTGATCGTGTCATGAATAGAATTTTTAGCAGGTGCTTGAAATGCTTAAAATAGTTTTCCGTCATTATTTTGCTAAGATTTTGCACATAAATATGTGCATGTAGCATTGCTCAAAGTAAGAAATGAGTAACAAAATTTTCAAGTTAAGCAGAAACCACCTGTTTTCATTTTAAAATCATATACATATATGATCTTATCTTCAGAAAATCTTTATCAAATTTATGTAACACATTTATTTTTAAATGTAAAGAAACCATCCTGAACATTTAAACCATGGGTGGCCAAACCGTGGCACGCGGGCCACATTTGGCCCGCGAACGCCAATTTGTGGCCCACGGAGCTTTGACAAGTTTATGAACAATGTTATGAAAAAATAATTATGCTTATAAAACAGAGCAAGATCATAATATTTGTAAACTTCTTGTAATTTGAAAATTAAAAAAAAATCTCTAGTTTATTTCAAATTACTGCTTTTTGTTTTTAAAAACGAACACAAACTCAAAAAGGATCTCAATGAAACTTGATGTTTCCTCGAAGAGATTCCATTAACTTAACACTATGCGTACATCTTTCGAGGTTATGATGGTTAGCATCTTTCAAATGCTAAAACCACCAACCCACAGATAATGCACTACGTTTGCCGTGACCGGGATTTGATCTCATGCCCGTTGGCTCAGAAGACATGAACGCTATCCTCTATGCCACGGTGGCATTTTAGAATTTGAATCAAATTTTTTCGTAGTCCTGGAAGCAGTTAAAAGAAGTTTCATTAGACTTGATAATCCGTGCGAACTTATTCAAAAGATTGAATTAAAAGTCAAACTTCACCAAACTGCCAATATACCCTGACTTTCGGGCTTGAATTTGACAACAGGCTCCAAGCATCATAAGCATCGTGTGCTTTTTCATGCATTTAGAGCATATTTTTTCCGTTTACGTAAGCTTATTGCCAGAATTATAACAAATGAAACACCGCAAAATGTGCTGTGATAAAGAATGAATATCATTAGTTTCGTCTGGAAGGGCTTCTTGAAACGAATTTGGATGAGGTGAAGTATCCTGCCTTCTAAAAACCTGGTTTGTTGATGAAGGGTTGCTAGCGAATCGGAAAAATAGTTTGAAATGACATTCCTTCACCAGGAAACCATAAACAAAACTGGGAATTTCAGTACAAAACCAGGAAAATTGTCATTTTTTGGGAATTTTATTACATATTAAAAAAAAGATTAAAAAAATTGGTTTCTACTTAATGTGATAATAACAAAGCTCCTTCAAAGGCAAAGAAATATTTTTCATCAGAATTTTTGAAAGTTTACAGAATTAATCTTCTGACGTGTGAATGTACGAAAATCGGCTTGAAATCATCCAGGCTTAATTTTTGTTTTAAAAAAACATGAGAATATTATCACATCTTTTGAGAAAGAACTTACCCAAAGACTTCTACCCTGCATAGTTTTTAAGAATGTGATATCTTAAAGGGGAAAAAATGTGGAAGAGTTATTCGTCGCTCTAAAAATGCTTTATTTCATGACTCCTAAATTTTAACAATGACTAAATTTTAACAAAAATATAAATTTTTTAAGTTTGTATAGATATTTTAGTTCTTACGAAGACAAATTTTCAAGATAATTTTTGTGAAATTAAAATTTGAGGGTGATTTGTTTTGTGTTGTTGAAATCATTTTTAATTTGAGCTTACGCTTATTCCATTCGGATTGATATGCTGATGAATGACTTATTTAATTATTTTTGAATTGTCGCAATTTTATTCAAACATTCCTGTTTAAGATCATATCCACTTTATGTAGTTTTAATATGACGATGAGCCATCACGATTTTTGGAAAAAGTCTATTCCTCATGTGATACATTTTAGAATATTTTTAGCTATTTACATTTTAGTACAGCTCCGGAAAATTTCCAGAAGCCAAAATTTTTAATTTTGTGAAGTGACGCGAAAGAAGTCTTAAATTATTAAAACTTCAAAATAATGTTGCAGATCTCGTTTTCTCAAAACTGCTAAAATTGTTGATAAACCATGTTTTTATATTAAAAACTAATGTAATAATGAGTAATGATGTGTCTGCCTCACGAAAGGAAATCAACTGAAATACTCAGCTGTCAAATGAATAGTTTAGATATTTCGAGGTAGAATGATAATACTCAGGGTTGTGGTAGTGAGGCTGTACGAATGATAAGAGACCTGCTCTTCTCATTCGTCAGCTATTTATTATAAATCCATACGTCTGGTTTCACACTCAGAGATGTAAGTCTCCGTCACGATATTAATTTTAATTCAATGGACATAACATCATTTTCCTCCTTTAAAAAAATAAATTCGATCAACAGTTATCGATCAGAATTTGTAATAATAAGCTTTCATAAAATTCAAAATTCAATTCACTTAATATTCATAATCTTCATCCTTGTTCTGCTTTCTAATCCTCTTTGACCGTCGTGGCTCAGGTGTGTCTCCGGAATTTGCCAGTGACTCTTGTTGCTTATGCTTTCTGGGGTTGGCCACTTGTCTCAGCCTCTCATCATTATCGTTCGTTTGAGTCACTTTTTTGTTCATAGCGTTCCAGACGTTTGGCCGTACCACCCGATGTTCCAACTCAACTGTCCGGACTTGATGTCGATGGGCCATTGCCTCTGCGTTTCCAACAAGTATCTGAATCGCTATCATCGCTATCCGAGTCTGAAACTCTTGGCCGCATACGGTTGAACAATTCGCTCAAGTCCTTTTCGTGGCTCGAATTCAAATTGTCTACAAAATTGACTGCTTGCTTTTTCAAATTTTTTAGTTTGAAACATTTCCTTTTCGGATGACCCTTTATTTTACAAAAGTCGCAAACAGTGTTCTTGTAATCCGGTTTCCGTTTTTTTTCCTCGCGATACGAAGTGTTTCCGCTTGTTGCCTTTGGAATAGTCCCAGTGTAGCGTCTTGGTTGCCTACCCTCAATGCTTTCTTGTTGATGATAATGATTTCTATATTCATACGGTCGATCCCTTATAGCTGGTCGTGTACCCAATCTAGATTTCACTGGACCCCTAAGATTCGCTACCTGTCCATAACGACCGATACCACTAAAAGGACCTTGTCCACCCATAGCAAAGGCATTAGTTTGGGCCATTTCCCATGTAGCCACCAAGTTTTCCGCCATCTCCTGGGTTAAGTTTTGTTCAACCAATAAACGCTGACGCAAATTTACGTCCCTGACCCCCGCAACAATACGATCTAAAATCATACTTGATTTAGCTTCGCCAAAATTACAGAATTCTGCTTGCATTTTCAGTGATAAAATAAAGTCTTCCAAAGACTCATTTGGTTCTTGAACCCGAGTAGTAAATCTGAACCTAAGAATCCTGGAACTTTCTCGTTTATCAAACCTTTGTTTTAGTCTGTCAATCATATCGTCATAGTCTGCAGCGGCCAATTGACCGTTAGGGTAGAGAAGCATAAGCTCATCAAAAACCAAAGGGCCGCTCAAGGTGAACAACAAAGGTTTGCGTTGATCATCCTGAACATTGTTCACTTGGAAACAAAATTTCAATCTTTCCACCCAATTACAAAAGGATGTACCTCTTCTGTAAGGCTCGATCAATGCAATAAGGCTATTCGCGTTGTTATTATTAGCCATTTCAAATGACTCGTCACTTAATCGTAAAAATATCGACAATAATCGTGATTTAATTCAATGCAGAAGTCAAAATCAAAATGAATTTTTGAAAATCAATAATTTGTGATGAATAATAATCACTGTAGCTCAATTGAAAGGAAATCAAGATACGCTTACCGAGGTTCCGAACCAATCTATGATGGCTTCGTTCGACCCTTGCCGATCAGATGATTTATAGGCTCAACAGTTGGATGATGATCTACCCCAATCCGGAGTCACAAAATATAGCTATAAACGAAAAATAAAAGCTATTTACTATTTACAAAAAATGCATCTAAATAAATTGTTCAAGCTATTCAGTTATGTCGCTTATAACTGCGTTGGGAAAAGAAAAGCAAAAATGAAATTTATTTCAATTCCACTGTAGGTACATGTACCCTAGAAGCAAAGCATTTCTTCAAAATGGTAGTCTCGGAATGCAACACTTACAGAACAATAACTTCCAAACTCTAACAATATGGCCAACAATTATCCACTTATTAAAGGCCGCTGGCTCTACCGCATTGTTCTCTCCAATTGTCTATTACAATCAATTACTTACGGTTTCCTCCTCAAAATGGTGATCCAGACCCAACTAGCAGAGTTCGAAACTTTTTTTTTGTTGATATCGGCGAAAAGGTCAATAACCTTAGCACAAGTTTCCCAGCTTTTTCTACCCGTGCTTCTCGCGGAAAAGATTCCTGCTGCCGAAATGTATCCACCAAAAATTAACCACTTTCAATTGATCCAAATTGCCTCAGAGAAAGTAAACTATTACTTCTGGCGCACTACAATAACACCAGTCAGATCCAACCAGCTGAAATGCGGAAAATATTCCTGCGGCCGGGATTTAACCAACTATCACTTCGCACTCAAAAGACACTTCCGACCGTATACCGAAAATTTATTTCGCAGTCGATAAATACTTTTATCACTCCCTCAAAACTTACGCGCAATCCGATTTTCTCGTCGCCAAAATGATGTGTCTGCCTCACGAAAGGAAATCAACTGAAATACTCAGCTGTCAAATGGATAGTTTAGATATTTCGAGGTAGAATGATAATACTCAGGGTTGTGGTAGTGAGGCTGTACGAATGATAAGAGACCTGCTCTTCTCATTCGTCAGCTATTTATTATAAATCCATACGTCTGGTTTCACACTCAGAGATGTAAGTCTCCGTCACGATATTAATTTTAATTCAATGGATATAACAAGTAATAATATTTTTTAACCGAGAAAAACCGGGAAAAACATGAGAATTTTAAAAGGAAAAATCACTGGCAACCATAAATATCTTTTTTTTGTTTCGATTAAAGTCATTTTACATATTGAAATAATGTAATAGCCCGCAGACTAATCACATTTCTAAAATTTGGCCCGCCACCTGAAAATGTTGGCCACCCATAAACCCTCTGCAATCAATAACTCAGTCGTCAGGATATTTTTTCTCGTTTTGGTACAATCTATGGTGAGAATAGATGGTTGACCGGACTGGTGAATGTAGTCTTATTGTGGATTAGTAGGTTCGGAAAATCCAACAAAAAACCAGTCATACGAAATACAATAGACACAAACAGTACACACTTCGTAAGTCGAACACTATTTTTTTGAATTGTAATACAGATAATTATTTCAAAATACAATAAAAATTTTAGGATTTCCCTGATGATGGCCAAGATCATGGCCGAAACGTAGGACATTAAGTAAATGTACTGTTTCTAAATTATATTTTGACTGAGAAGCCGAAACGTCCACAATATGGTGAGAATTTTTAATAGATTTTATCAAATCAAATAATAATCACTCTGTTTGCGACATTACAACTTTTTTCTCTCATTTTGTCTTAGACAAAGTTGTAGCCAGAAAATTGAATTAACGCCTTCGTGTTTTAACAGTGATTAGTATGATTGTACCTTTGAGTAAACCATTAAAAAGGTTAAAATATCTTCAAAAAAATAAATTTTTCTAGACCCCCCGATGGATGATTTCAAATTTGGGCTTAAATGAAAGGGAAGAGCTCCAGCTTTCGAATGGTGCAAAAATTAGCGATATTATTTTCGAAAATTAAAGTTTTGTCTCATATACACTGTGTGATATATGGCTTCCAAAAGATGTAGCGGTCTACTTTCTAACAATTTTACCTGAATTTTATTGTGCTATAATAAAGCAAACGGACTCATTAGCGATTAGCAGATTAGCGTTTTTGTATCAAACTCTGCTCAAATGTGATGAAACCATTATTCGACAACGCCTAGGCAAGCTCGTCCCTCATTTCCCGCCTGCTCCCCTCCCATCAGACACGACTGTTTGTCGAAGTGTCTGTGTGCTATGAAGAAAATGTCTGTAACAACGTGAAAGTTGTTGGGGAAGCACGAGCAGACGAAGAGTGGCACATTTGCGCCTTTTTGACATTGTGCCTGCTTACGAGACTGGAGACTGGATTCAGGCAGGACCAGCCAACAAAAACAACAGCAACGGCAGCAGTTGAAGCAGCTGAAGCAGCAGGATTCCAATTTTGATGTGATGCGGAACACGATGCGTGCTTTTGTTTACTATTTCCGCTATTTCGTTTCGTTGCCTTCGCCAAATATAGGATACCTATCAACACTGTATAGGGCAGAGAAGGTAGTGGCAGTTTTACTTTCTGCTGACTAGGACTATTGCTGACTTTTCCAGAGCGAGTCGAGGGTCGGGGATGCCTTTCTCCCGATATGCTTATGGGCTTTTGGCGCGCTACTGTCGCTGGCAGCTAGCGCATTTCCCGCACTAACGACGCTCTGATGATATCGAACAGGCTGTGGGTATGGGAGGCAAAGCGGATTTTTCATTGTAAAAAGGACGGATGCAAAATGAAGATTTTCACAGCGATTGAACTTAAAGTGACATACAATTATGGGTTTCGGGAAACGATGGAGATGCTGTCGGATGGGTTTCGTGCCAAATTCATCTAAACCATTCCCCAATCCATTCCTATTTTTGGTTGAGCTTGAGGGTGTGCATTAGTGTTTTGTGTACGCCGGAAGCACCTGAAGAATCGAGATAGATGAATTTGCTTAAGAAGGAGTAAGCATAATTTTTACGACTGATGTTTGATTATAGATTGCTATTCAAGTTTTTGGATTTTTATACCTGTTAGATTTTCTTCAATAAAATTGTAATATTTCTCATCTTATGTGGCATTTATTATATCTACTTCAATTATGGTTTATATTTTTCACTATTTTTCCGCCATTCTGTATAATGACATTTATGGACCGTAGTCCGGGGTAAGATTGTTACTTTTTTCAATATTTTTCGATTTTTTTTCTGTTAAGGGGAATGTGGCATGTTTCATATTTTTAAAACCATCAGTACTGGGCTCCTATGAACGTGAAACATGGTTTCAGAAATTTATTAGACCACTTTAAATTTAATTTAAAAATCGATTTCGTCTCTGTTTAGAATTTGATGCTTTGGGGTAACATTGATAAGTCTCTATTTTGATGGTGTTAACGAGTTTTACAAAAGGATTCAAAACACTTGCATAATATTTACAAATGCTACCATATCAATTGCTAAGGCAGTTCGGAACATTTAGGATATTCTAAAACAAATGAAACTAATAAAATAAACGCTTAACATGCATGTGGGTTTCAGATGATACTGCATAAACTAAGAGGCTGACTATTCCCCTTTTTTTCCTTTAAACTATACCGTTTGGAAGAGTTTCTAGCCTTTTGTCCTAGGCTGGCTTACTCTTGGGAAATGTCCCCATTTTTTCAAATATCAAAAATTTACCTCAAACTACAATAAAAACTACCCCAAAACTATAAATTTACTAAGGAAAAAGTTTAACTCTCACTTAAACCAACCTGTTTCTATTAAACGCTTTGATTTCATCAGGAAGTCTGTTTGTTTGCTTTTCTTCGAAAAAATAGATATTTCAAGATTTTGAAATTATATTTTACTTACTTTTGAAATTTTCAAAAACAAAGTTTTTTCCAATTTGAAACTCAACTTGTAGGATTTTAAACGTAGAAAAAAGTGTTGAGATATTTGAACTTTAGACTTAGTTATTACCCAGACAACCAGAAGTCGTATTTTATTTTACAGATTATATCGTATGGAATGTTATTTAAACTCATTTTCATATATCTGCACCTACAATGTGCAGCCCATGCATATTCTTTATCGTATTTCGTATAATGATTATGTGGAAAAATTTCATTTTGATCAAAGTTTCCCCGCTTTACGGTACCTACATTCGAAATTCTTGACATTGATATTATTATTTGTATAGTTGTCATATTTACTTCCGTATATGACTTATTAGAAGTGCCTGTCCACCACAAAGTCGATTTATATTTATCATATTTATTGAAATCAATCATGAATTTATCAGCTTTGCTATGCATTTAAAAACTTCAAATTTGACTTACTAAAAACGAGATACCTACATATATACAATTCAACAAATTTATTTTTTCTATCTAAAATGTACCTACTTTTTGATGAATGTCTAAATTTTATCTCACTACAAGGGTTGTACTAAAAAAGAAATACTTTTTCTATCCAAAAATATTGCGAATGCTTACTGCATTCAGGATGTTAAGGCGTTTGAAGCTATTTTTTGCCTTTCTTTCAGAAAGGTATAGTTATCGGTCGATTTGGGAGATCATTAATTATGGGTCTTAGATATACCTTTATAGGTACCTATCGAATCAGCTCGTCGAGTTCAGACGATGTCTGTGTATTTGTGTGTATTGGTGTGATTTTTTGTAAACTTTTTTGCATGTTTTTGCGAAGCTGGGCAGTACAATAAAAATGATTTTTATCTTTAAAAATTTGTTTTTTTTTTCTTCTTCGGTCTATAAAAGAAAGAAAAAATAACAAAATAGTTTGAAAATTAAATTTTAATAGTAATTATCATCAAATCATCACTCCAAAAAACGTGTCAATTGGCCTTGCTAGCCACAACCAGCAATCACTAAAATCAAGATTATCGTATATATGACGTCAAATTATACGTGACGTCATAGATACGCGCTTGCTAGCTAAAACTATGGTCCTGTCGATGTGTGGAAGGGAGAACTGATAGGCTTCACTCCCACTCAGGTTTAAAGTCATCGTGACAGAAACCGTGTGGGAGGAAGACGACAGTTCAAATTTTCCCGACAAATGGTTGTATTTGTTTTTCATATTAATGGTTCAGATTGAATCCGAACCATTTCAAAAAAATTCGGAACCGAAGCTCCGAATTATTATACATAAAAATGGTTTACACCAAGGGGTACGACCCCGAAAGTAATGATGTCGTTGATGAGTAGGTCATGCCCACACTGCATGGTACGAAAGCGATAGTAACTTCGGCCAACATTATATTCAGAAACAGATTGCTCTGAGAAGGGGAAAACAACACGGGTACGCGGACGATGTATGCACATCCTCTCATCTTCTCACGTGCCGTTCGTGCTCAGGAAGCTTCTTCCTAGGCACGAACGACAGGAGAGAATTTCGCCCGTGGAAGCAAATCTAATTAGACAAATGCTACTCAATCCTCTCGAGCTTTAAGCTCTCGGGCAAATTCCCTTTTCGTTCCCTTTTCTCTTCAGATCTAACGTTGCGCAATGAAAGCTTTTCGTTCGCATAGAAAAACCTGTGCAATTGTTCCGTTTTGTTGTTGGGGTTGGTGTCTGACGAAAACGGCTTGGGAGTCAATCCAAACAGCGGCGCCACCAAGTCCTCTATAGTAGTGTTTGAAGCATTTCGGATTTTTTTTTGGAAAAGGCACATAAATACGAATTAACCATTTTGGCCAGGCTGGCCAAGAACAAATTTAACTAAATTGACAAAATTAACAAAACTGACAAAATTGACAAGATTGACAAAATCGCCAAAACTGAAAAAGTTGACAAAACTGATGAGATTGACAAAATTGACAAGATTAACAAAATTGACAAAACCGACAAAATGACAAAATTGCCCAAATTGACGAAACTGACAAACTTCACCAAATTGACAAAACTGACAAAATTGACAAAATTGTCAATATCGACAATTTCGACAAAATCGACAATATTGACACAATTGACAAAATTGACAACATTCACAAGATTGACTTAATTGACAAACTTACAAAATTGACAAAATTGAAAAAAGTGATAAAATTAACAAAATTGACAAAATTGACCAATATGTGAAAACTGACAAAATTCACCAATTTGACAAAAAAGACAAGATTTACAAAATTGACCAAATTGGCAAAACTGACAAAATTCACCAAATTGACAAAACTGACAAAATGACCAAATTGCCAAAATTGACAAGATTGACAAAATTCACAAAATAGACAAAACTAACAAGCTTGACAAGACTGACAAAATTGACAAGATTGACTATTTCAACAAAATCGACAATATTGACACAATTGACAAAATTTGCAAAACTGACAGAATTGACAAAATTGACATGATTGACAAAATTGCCAATATTGACAAAATTGACAAGTTTGTCACAATTGAGAAGATTGACAAAATTGACCAAATTGACAAAATTTAGAAAATTGTAAACATTGACAAGATTGACAAAATTGACAAATCTGAACAAATTTGAAGAAATTGTTAAAATTGACAAAAATGACAAAATTGACTAAATCGACAAAATCGTCAAAATTTACAGAAATCGCAAAATCACAATATTGATTGAATCGACGAAATTGAAAAATTTGACCAAATTGACAAAACTGACAAAATTGACAAAATTGACAAGATTGACAAAATGGATCAAATTGACAAATTTTACAAAATCATTATAATTGACAAAATTGACAAAATTTATCAAATTGATAAATTTGACAAAATTTACAGAATTGACAAAATTGACAAGATTGAACAAATTGACAAAACTGAATCAAATAATCAAAAATTACAAAACTTATAAAATCGACAAAATCGACAAAATTATCAAAACTAGCAAAATCCATAAAATTTACAATATTGATAAAATCGACAAAATTGGCAAATTTGACATTTTTGACAAATTTGACAAATTTGGCAAATTTGACAAATTTTATCTCCTATAGTTTTTTTGCATCCCCTATAGTTTATTCCGTTTGAGAGCTTCATTTAACGAAAATCATTTACAAAAGTGATTTTTGTAAACATTCTACCGTTATGGATTAAAACACGCAAAACAAATATGTTTTAAATCTGAAAGAAAGGCTCAAATCCACTGTTAAGTGTATTAAATCGGGTTTTAGTTTTGGATTTATAGAGGGTGGAGAAAATGGTATTTTTAAAAATGAGACGCAACAAAATTTAGAGGTTATTTTTTTCTTTTTTTGCCAGGAATTAACTACATCATGGCATTCTTCCCTAAAAAAATTAAAGGCATTTTTGCGGTTTACAACGCACTTTATAGACATCCTTTAATGAGAATTCGTTCTATGTTTTCGTAGGTGATGGAAAGAATTAGAGAAACATGAGGTATCAAAGAATGAAAGAACATAAGCCGTAAATATCATGAATTTTTCGAAAAAGATACAACGGCTCACCAGCAGGACTTGAACCTACAATCTCCGCTTCAAGTCCTGACGGTGAGCCGTTGGTTGCCAAAATCGAGTATTGCCAAAAACGAACGGGTCTGGTCTTAGGTCTTAGAAGCAAAAGGGTTGTTTAATGTGAAATTTCAACTTTTTTTCTTTGTACTTTGGGATAAATTTTTTAATATTAAAAAAATGGGACATTTTCCAAGTTCAAGCTTGTATAAGACAAATATTCTGTAACCCCATAACTTGGTAGAGTTTGAAGAAAATAAGTGGATTGAAATAGTTGGAGGGGCTAGGGAATTGTATGAAGGTGAAATTTCCTTCGTTTTTTAGGCTCAAAAATTTTAAGCAATGTTTAAAAATTTTGCTCATAAATTTACGCAGTACGCAGCATCATTGTCTTTCGATTATAAATGTTTTTGAAGGAAAACATAAAAAATCAGTTTGAACATCGCAAAAAATACTGGAAATGATGCTTTAAGGCATGATTTGCTAAATAGCACTATAACAATCGTTTTAAAGATGTTGGAATACGTAAAAAGTAAAAACCATGCTGATCAAAGTTACCCCTTAACATGGAATCTGGTTTTATGATGAACATTTAACTGTAGCCACTAATGTTTCGAAATTCAAATTTAGCTAAAAATAATAACAAAACCTAAAATGCACAATCAATGAGAAAATTTATTTCTGAAACTTTTTTTTTGCTAAAGACCATCACATAAACTCGAAAAAATAATAAATTTTACTAATACGGTTTTAAATATATCAGAATCAAAGTTTCAAATCAATGCTTTTTATGGATAGTCATTATTAAATTTTTAAATTGATGTATCTTATTCTGACCAAGAAATTTGTAAAGAATAAATTGAAAGAAGTCTTGTTTACTAATTTTAAATCAATATTTCTGATCACCAGAAAAAGAATACAATTAAAAATTAAAAAACAACCAGAATTTAAAGCTTTGGATATAAGAATCAAGGCACAGAAATAGAATGCATAATGTAAAACACTAGATTTGAAAAAAAAAGTTGAAACCGAGTTCTAATATAAACTTATTTGAGTTTTGAAAATCGGTTCATTGCGAAATGAAATACAGCTTAGCAAAGCCAAAATAGGATGTCGTTTTTTCAAAGTAAGATTTTTTTCTACCGGAAGATCTGAGATAGCAGTCAAAATTTTCATTGGACTCCAACATATCTATACAATGTCGGATAGATAGATTCTTTACGATTACAAACACCAATGAAACACTCAAATACAGAAAATCTGTCAGAAGTAATGAGTGTTTTAAAAATAAAATTGATTTTTCGGTCTTTTTACTTTCTGAACCAGTTTCTGATAACCTGGTAATACATATCGACTAAACTTTGAAATGTTGAGTAATCAGAATAAATTATCTACACAATGAATATAATATCATCAAAATCGGTTCACATTTACAGCCAGGAGAACGAAATCAAACTACAACTCAATTCTCCCTGATACGGATATTTAGCGAACGGCTTTGGAAGGTTAAGGTTGATAAAAAATTTCGTGGTAAAAACATGAATTCTAATAAATTATAATATTTAATTAAAATGTTAATCCTCGATTGGGAAAAAAGTTGATATCCATTTTAAATTATGGAGAATTTATTTGAAACACATACTTAGAGCAAACGCACCAATAAGTGAGTATACGCGGCCCGGTTTTGCTCATTTCAGCGGACCGGTTTTAGGATACACACTCTTTCGCGCACCGCGCAGCATAATTATATTTTCAAATTCAGCATTGCACTGGGAAAACTTTTGAAGAAAATCTTAATCTTAAATTAATACGGACCGAGTAAATTTTCGGAGTCGTCAGTTTTTTTTTGCTAAAATTTCGATTAATGTTGGTCTTAAAAGCTGCTATCCGTAACGTGACGTCAAAGTCTACATCCTGGTTGAACATGCCGTACAGCAGCAGCAATTGACTTAAGGCCAAGCACCTTAGACGACCAGCAATCGGGTCCGATGACGGATGCAGCAAGAACTTCTTAGCAGTTAGCAGGAGGATGTTTGCTTCGCTTGACCTCGTTATCATATCTATAGGACACCGCTTTCAACCGGTGGTGGTTGTTTTCGGCGACCGATTCAACTTTGATCCTTTCGGCAAAGCGTTGAATTTCCCTTACGGTGTTTCCAATTCCGTGTCACCCGTTTGCTGGATTGTGATTAAAAACTTATTGAATTGTAGGACGACTTGATTGAATAGAATAAGTTCAGATAAGAATGTATTTTCGAATTAAGCTCGATTTTGTTTTCAAAACGCCGGGCACTTATATTTCCTAACACATGGACCCGAAAAACAAAATTCAACAAACTAAACAGTTCAACTAAAATTCAACTTTATTTATTTATTATATTTCTATTAAAATCATACTTTTCTAAAAAATCTTCAACTTTTTTCTATCCAACGTGCTGACTGAAATAGTTGCTGCTCCGAAAAACGGGGAAAAACAGTACTGGAATGCCACCCATATTGGCCGGTTGGATACAAATATCCTGCACAGCGCACTGGTCTCGATTATTATTACTCCATTAAATCTTCAGGAAGCAATCGTCGGACTTGAAGGGCTTTTCGGAAATATTGCATGGAATTAGTTTTTGTGCAATAAAAAAAAGTTTCTGCCCAAGATGCGATTTTAAACAACTCCGTTGAAGCCCTCGGCTCGTGTTTTGACATACATACAGTGGTTCGCTTCCGTCATAACGAGCCATATTGCTGGCCACTTCGCATTGATTCAGAATCGAGTAAACAACTTCGTTTGTTTAATTCTGCTTAAAACGGTAGAATTTTTTCAATGCATGTTTGCTCTCGCCCCTTTCTAGTGAGCAAATTTGGTGATTTTGTCGGTCCCGACGGCAACGGCCCTATTTTGCTCACCTTGATACTAACCCCCGGTGCGGTATAGAAGTGATTAAATTCGCGAGCATTTTCACTTTGCTCGCGATTGCTGCGGATGCCCTTAATGATTGATTTTTATTTTGATAAAAAGCAGAAATTGATTAATTTTTATTCAAGTGATCAAAGTCAGAGAGAAATTATTTTTTATTTTCATTTTCTCCTGGTTAGTAAGTCTAATAAAACTAAT
The DNA here is from genome assembly GCF_029784155.1 of Uranotaenia lowii. Taxonomy (NCBI): domain Eukaryota; kingdom Metazoa; phylum Arthropoda; class Insecta; order Diptera; family Culicidae; genus Uranotaenia; species Uranotaenia lowii. Next base: position 180,423,120 of record NC_073692.1, on the reverse strand, counting down.
TTTTGGAGTTCATAATTATAACTTTTTTTTATTTGTGTGTTCAATTCTTCAGTAAAGAATTATATTGACTGACTAATTAAAAACTGATGATAATTTAAAAAAAGGAATCCCAAGTTTTGTTGTAAACATTGAAATTGCAATGCAAGTGCTAATTTGGTTAACACAGCAGAATTAAAATTTACTTTTATGTTGCTACTTCTTATCACTTTTCGAACTTTTCAAAAAAATCTTAAAAAACTATGATTGATTTAAAAAAGAAGATTTGAAATAATAACACTAAGGGAACCGTATCATATTTTTCCAATTCAAAATTTAAAGAAGATTATGTTTTATGAACACAAAAAAAAAATGATTTGAAGTACAAAAACATACTTATTTTAAAAATATGCAAAAATCCAAATAAAAGGACCATTAAATTTGGTGAATTTATTTAAACATTAATAGCTACCAATTATGGAGATGAAAAATCTAACTTTTTCATCATTTCAGGATGAAAAAAATAAAAAACTATTATTAAAGCTCAATTATAAAATTTAATTCATAACTCCAGGGAACAGCATTTTAGTGCCTATTTTTAATGACTGATTTGGATGAACTTTGAGACCTGAACTTGAAATTTTAATTGGCTTTTGTCTAACACCTCTTGTTTTGTTGATATTGCGTTCAAAATAAAAAAAAAAATGAATCAGATATAAGAGAAATCAGTCATCGATAACTGATGAAACCAAAACCCACTTGAAAATACAAAAACATATTTTCATCTTATTTATAACCCATTGAGTAATGGAGATCTTAGTAGTCTGCGACTGGAAACTGACGTGTTTTTTCAAGCTCTCAATTTCAAGCTTGTGAAAAAGTTTCAAAGTTTATTGAAAATCAAGTGTAAAACGTTATTTCGGTACGGAAGAACCCAGTTGTGATACCAATAATGGAGCGACCGATAAGAAAGCCAAAAGAACCCTCTGAATTTTAGGAAATCGATGCTTAAGCTGGTTTCTTAGCTGATTCCGGTGGTTGTTCGAGAAACTTTGATTCAGCAGTAAAAATACCGGAGCTAAGTGCATATTTATTTTTATTACTTTTCTGTGGCATATTTTTGCTTGTTGAAGTGCAACTGTTTGTATCTTTTTATGTAGCCTTCCAACAGCAGATGTGGTCTGTAGTTTTTCAGTTTCTTTTTTGAAAATCGCTTTCTCAATAACCCCTTTTTTATAATCGGAAAACAGGAAACTATTTGGAAACTTAATAAATAGTTCGTGAGAGATAGTTACTACAGATAGTTCATTTACATCATTCGTTCCTGATTTTAAATTTCCCCTCAAAAAGATATAACAAAATTAAATAAAGAATAAGCATATTCGAGCAGGATTCGACCAGACCGAACTGAACGCAAATGTGTTATAATTGCAATTCGTTGAGAGAAGTTCTAGTTTCGCGATTTATTTAAATAACGATTTTATTCGGGAAAACAGTGAAATTGAGAGATTTCAAAGAAGCAACCAGCGAGCAGTGAGCAATGCAATATATTATTTCTAATATTTTCATTTGCAATTTTCAAGCTAACTTAATTGAATACGAAAATACCTGTGTGTGGTTCAAAAGAAAAGATAACAATAAAAAAAAATAGATTATAATATATCAGGCAGGAAACGTAAAAAATTGATAGTTTAGTGAAATCTTCATTTTAAAACTTTACTACAGTAAAATTTTCCTAATTCTCATTTGGATAAGAAATATTTAAAGAAAATTATAAATTAAAAACTGGAACATTTGATCATTTCAGGTTGGGGAAAGCATGAAAATTTGGAAGTGTTAGATACTTGAATATATTTTGAAAATTGAATTTTAAAGATGTTGATGGTAAAGAATTTATAAGATGGAAATCTAAATTTTTGTAAACTATGGAATTATTAGGAATTTTAAAAACTTGAATGTATAACCTGAAAATTTCAAAACTAAAACATTATTAACATTTGTACGTTCAACATAAATTCAGAAATTTGAAGTATTAGAAACTTAAGGAATTGAAAATGTGTCAATTAGTGAAAATTTCGAATTTAATCTGGATTTTTTTTTCTGGAGATTTTTCTAAAAATACAGATTGGAAAAATTAGTGCAACTAAAATATTTTTTTTATTCAAAAAGCAATTGAAAATTTTGACTTTTCATATTTGTGAATAGAATAAATGAAACTTTAAAAGTTTGAAATTTGGATTTGGAAAATTTTGAAAGTTTTCAACTCAAACCATGAAATTTTTTGTCAATTTCAGTGTGCACTAAAACATTTTTTTAATGGTTTATAGCTTGTTGTAGATTATAGGAAAGTTATTATGAAATCAGTCATTCTTTATTTTAATGTTTCTTTTTCTTGAAAAATGAGTTCAAAAGGGTTACATTAACATTTCAAGAAAATATATAATTCTAAAATATAATAGACTCATCTTTTCATTGTTTCCTACTTCTTAACTAATGTAGACGATTGACTAGGAAACCGTGAGAGTGCAAAAATAGAAAATAAAAGTTTTCATTAATTTCTGGTGAGAGACAACTAGAGATGTTTTCAAAAATTTCCATTGCAGAAATAATGCTAAATGAAATGCATATCAATTGATAAGATAACCTTTCGAAAATAAATTAGTTATGAAAGAATCCATTCAAAGATACTTTCGTTTAAAGTTTTAAAATCAAATAGTGCATGATTATAAACGGCAGATCTAGGAATACACAGAAATTGGTTTTCTTTATCATGTTTTTATTATTTCTGATAGAATTTGTTACAAATAAACTTAACTTATTTGAAACATTTGTTTGACTGATAAAAAATTCAATGGAAAATCTTTAACATTTTGGAATTTTATACCAAACATTTTTGATAATTAAAATGTGAGGCAACAGAGAGTAAAGAATCATAGAGTTTTCAAAAAGGCAATATTCATAGAAAAACAATTTGGAAAAATTTGTGTCATTTTAAGTTGCTTTCTGCCTTCAACCATTAAAGCCCTTTTGCAAACTCTTTGCTTCAACAGGGATCACGTTTAGGAAGAAGAGCTAGTTTATCAAGGAAGAAATTTGGATATTATTGATTTGCCTTCAATATTTTACTCGATCCAATTTTATTGGACGTTTATGAAATGCCTCATAGAAATAGGAGTTTCCTTAGGAAATGTCTAGGAGCATAGGAGGTGTAGGAAACTCATGATCACACCATTTACCAAAATGGATCCTGATCTCTACCTTTCACCAACTAACACAACCCCTTCCTTGGATACTTGAATATGGATTCGCAGACGTATAGACGGTTTCCATAGTTTGTGATACTAGCTTATGTCTGGCTCTGACAATTTCAATTTTTTTTTTTGGAGTGCAAGAGCGAGAGGTTGCTAGTTAAACTTAAATAGTATCTTACTAAAAATCCTTCCTTTTTCCCCATTGACTACTAGGACGTGGCCGGCGCCGTTATTAATCATATAAATCATATAAAAAAGGGAGAGCATCAGTTTTGTGCAATGAGAATGGCTGCTAATCCCAAGCACCATTCTTTTGGACTTTGTGCAAAATTGATGGCCTCGATTAATCACGGAGTAGCAACCATTGGCGACGTGGAACTTAGTCTGCTTAGCCACGCCAGCGATCATGGAATTCGAAATGTATAGTTTGAAAATAATGTAAAAAATACGAAGTTCCTCTGGAATCGATTTAAAAAAAAACCTGTAATTGAAGTATTTCAAGTTCAACGATTTAAGGTGGATATGAGTAGTCAACCAAGCTAAGCTAAGCTATTTATAACCCATTGAGTAATGTTTATATTAGATATTCCTAATAAAGTTTGTATTAGATATTCTAATACAGAAATTCAGTGAATTAAAAAAGTTAAATTTTTACTTTACAAGTTTTACTGACCTTACACAATAAAGATGGAAAAGTTTTTTTTATTTAAAATTTTGTTAAAGACAGCAAAAACTTTGGCTTTAAAAAAATCCGGAATTGAATTTGGTTGAATACTTTTATAAAAAAAATGCTTAAATTTGTATTTAACAGAATGGGAAATTGAAAACGAGAAGAAAACTTTTAAAGCCTTTTTTTTTGTAATGTTTTTCAGTTTTATTAAAAATGTTCTGAAATTTCTTTAATGATTCTTACCTAATTAAATAGGTAATTAAAACTTGCTTGAAAAAAAAAAACTAATTGAATATTTAGATTCAGGGCACCCAAATTAATCGGAATAAGCTCATAACTTTTTTGCATTTTGGAAAAATTGGAATTTCATTGTCTCATATGATTTATAAAACCCTTTAGAATGCGAAGTTGAGCATTTAAAAGAACAAGAATCACAAAATAAAATTTCTAACCAAAATTGGGTTTTTGAAAATGTATTTCAATTCAGAATGAAATTTGTAAACTATCTTTAGTCAAAGTGATAAGCTATAAAATAATAAATATTACGTTTGGTGACCCGAAAGGCATGTAGAAAAAAATGGGAGTTAAATGTTAAAACCCTTCTCAAAGCCGTTTTGGAAATTAACTAAAATTCTGAAAAAGCCCCAGAAGCCAATTCCTACTTTGAAAGATGGGGATAAACATCTTTTAACTAACGCAGAAAAAGCTAAAAAATTAGCCCAACAGTTTGAGTCTGCTCATGATTTTAATTTAAACGTTGTAAGTCCAATTGATGCTCAAATTTCCCTTGAATTTGATGATATTTTTTCTAAGCAAAATGTATTTGAAAGTTCCTGTGAGACAAATATTGATGAACTTAAATTGATTTTCAAAAAATTTAAAAATATGAAAGCTCCGGGGGAAGATGGGATTTTCTATATTCTTATCAAAAAGTTGCCTGAAAGCACTTTAAATTTTTTAGTTAAAATCTTCAATAAATGTTTTTACTTAGCTTATTTTCCCAATAAATGGAAAAATGCCAAAGTAACTCCAATTTTGAAACCTGGAAAAAGTGCTTCAGAGCCTTCAAGTTATCGACCAATTATTTTGCTTCCTTCTTTAAGTAAACTATTTGAGAGAGTTATTTTGAATAGAATGATGATTCACATTAATCAGAATTCTATTTTCCCTGATGAACAATTTGGTTTTCGTCATGGACGTTCTACTACACATCAACTTTTGAGTGTTACTAATATGATTAACGCTAGCAAATCTGAAGGATATTCAACTGGTGTTGCTCTTCTAGATATTGAAAAAGCATTTGACAGTGTTTGGCACAAAGGTTTAGTAGATAAATTAGCTCGATTGATGATTTTCCTGTATATCTCACTAAAATTATTCAAAATTATTTGACTAGCCGAACCTTACAAGTAAGCTATCAAAATTCATGCTCTGAAAGGACTCCCATTAGAGCTGGGGTCCCTCAGGGCAGTATACTTGGGCCGATTTTATACAATATTTTTACTTCTGATCTTCCTGATGTACCAGAAGGAAAAGGTAGAAGATTATTTGCTGATGATACTTTGCTTTCAGCCAAAGGTCGAAATTTACGGGTGGTACGCAGTAGATTGCAACAAAATTTAAATTCCTTTTTGAATTACTTGAAAATATTTTATAATATTTTAATGGCATTTCGGCGAGATGAACTCTAGTAGAATGAAATTGAAAGATAGGAAATGATAGGTGGATAGTTAAAGCTAGGGCGCTTTTGGAGAAGAAACATTGAAAGGTGGTTTTGAAAATGTAAGTCTAGGGCATGTGGGAGAAAGCTCAAACTAATCGGTTGAATCTTTGCTCGGCAACGGTTAATTCTTTATGGGAGGCGAAGCAATCGCAGCTCCCATACAGAATCAACCCGATGGATTAGATGTGTACCTACACACCTAATCGAGTACCGATTTGGTCTAGCTGCTGCGTGACGAGGAAAAAAGCCATCCAAAGGATTCAAAACAAGGTTCTGAAAATGATTTTGCGGCTTCCACCTTGGCACAGCACCGAAGATCTTCATCGGATTGCGGGCATTGAATCGATCGAAGAGATGGCCAACAAAATCATCTCCATCTTCAGAGGCAAATCGATGCAGTCTTCCATCGCAGAGATTCGTTCTCTTTATAATTAGTTTTATTTTAGAATAGTGTTTAGTTTTAAGTTTAAAATATTTTTGCCATTACAGGATGTTCTCTCACATTAAATACTCGATTGCACTCAGCAAGTTTAAATCTTACAAATAAATTTTTATTATCTAGTTAACTATAGGGCTCTGAACAGTTCATTATTGAGCTGAACACCTAATTGAATGTAATAATGTAATATAAATGAAATGATGAATTGATACAAATAAAGACATATTTAAAAAAAAAAAGGGAGTTAAATGTCAATTTTGGTAGCGGTCTAATATACATTCTGTAGATCAGCCTAAAAATTTGACCTGTTCAGATCAATTGAACTTGATTTAGTGGTGTTTCATAGCGCTCAAACTTTCAATATTTAACCTTATAGGGGAAAGAAAGAAATCAAGAAAATTGGAATTTAAATTTTGATGTCAATGGACTCGAAAATGCATGACATGCCGAGATTTGATGTTAACTAAAAAAAAGGCCGCGTAGTATCAATGGCCTCGCACTTTTAACGTTAATCATTTCTATGTTTTACATTTTTTGAAACCTAAGTATCATTTACTTGTCATACTAGAAGTTTATTTATTTTTCTTTTTGAGATCAGGAAAAAATAAAACCAAACATTATTTTTGCCGAATGCCCTTTTGTCCGTTGTCGTTAGCGAATGACCTCAGCGAGTCCCTTTTTCTAATTCAGTTTTTAATGAAATGAATAGTAATGAAATAATTAATAACGAAACTTAATAATAAAACATTTGACAAAAAAAGTTTCTGGCGCGGAAGAACTGACAATTTTGTTGTGCGCAGCCATTGGTGCATTTGGTTCTTGAATGTTTCTATTCTGGCGCTCGGAAAGCCGTTACATGAAGGAAAGTTCTTCGAGAAGTTAACAAAGGGCTACATAAGTTTAACAGGCAGACTTCCAAATCAATATTTTTCACTACATACTGGGTAACTGACCAAAAATATACCATTTATGGAAACTGTATCAGAAGAACCAATTTTCTAATTGAAATCTTTTTAGAAGTGTTGGAAATTTGAGGTTAGTAAATAGCAATTCGGCTCTATTTAATTTATGTTGGTCAATTTCCTCGTGGATTTCCAGACAGCTTGCGTAATATGTTTATGATTCATCGTAATTGGGACCGAAAACATTTTTAAGAAAGATCTTCCGTCGAAATAATGTTTCTTAAAAATGATGTCTCGTATAAATTAAACACCAGACTTGTTTTAAAAACAATCGTAACAAATCGGTGTCATTTTTGAATTTCTCAAGCCCTGAGGTTTAAAAAGCTTCGTTTTGGTTCAAAACTTATTCATGATTTTTTGCAGAGTGTTTAAGTAATGTTTGCATGAGTAAATTTGAGCTTTTAGGTTTGTATGGGAAAAAGGAATATTTTGTACTTTAAAATCCACATCATTTTTGTTTCTTCTGTGAAACCGAGCATGCTAATGATTTTTGTAACAATTTATAAATTCTCTAAAGGAAATTTTTCGCTGAACAACTTTGTCAAAGACCGTAGTTTCGTATCTTATTAGGCAAACAAGTTATAAGCTATTTAACAGAAGTATGTCTTTTGGCATTGAAAAAACAATAAATTCAATCGACATCACTGCTGGTGCTTACCAAAGTATTGCATGAAAAGTAGTCATGCAATACCTCGCTGGCCACCCAGCAGTGATGAAAAATTGAATTCATTGTTTTTCAATGCCAAAAGACATACACCCATTTAACACCTTATAGCTTTATTGTCTAATAAGATACGAAGTCTAGGCCTCGACAAAGTTGCTCAGCTGAAAATTTCATTTAAAGAATTTATAAATAAGAAATTTAAAAATCATGGCTCCACTGAAGAATCAAAAAATGATGTTCATTTTTCAGTACAAAATATTCAATTTTCCCATACAAACCTTAAAGTTCAAATTTACTATATATAAACGTTTAAAGGGCATCTTAAACATAATTAAATATTTAGCCTCAAGTTTCTGAAGGCTAAGTTTGGCCCTGCCAGTCTTTATTGGACTAGAAAATAAGTTAAAATGTGTCCAAAAACATTATTTTTAAATTTTTTAAATGGTCACTCATTCACTTTAAAGCTTGAACAAAGCTACAATGAAACAATTCGGAAGTAAAAGCGAGCTAGTCAACAATTGTGGAACCTTTCTTCGGGGAATGTTCAACAACCTAATCATAAGTCTCATACCACCTTGCGCCAGTCAGTGCTTCAATATGATACCAAGAAGTACATAAAAGCCTTCTGTCAACATTGACGCTGAATCAGTTGATGATGAGAGCTTAATCCCCACAATCACTATTGAAAATTCTATCCAATTGGTTTTGCATTTTCAAGTGGGTATATCAATTTAATAAGCGACTGTACCTACTGTCACGAAGTTGATGTCAGCGTTTAATTGAGTCATTTGAATGGCAGTTCTTTCGCCAGCCAGCCATTTCAACACTGCAAAGGGTATGGAGACCTCGTCCCCCTACACGGCAAGACGGAGCCAATAAATTAATTTTATTTCAAAGCCCAGACACAAATCCTGACGTTAATCGAACTCTTCTCGAACTAAGGATTAGTATTCCGGAAGGCACACGCACAACACTCCCTCTGCGTGTCGCCTCGTTTGACATTTCGCCACCCGGTTTATTTCCCTGCCACGAAGGACATTATTTCCTTATAACATTTTCCTTCGGCTAAAAGCATCATCTTGTAAGGAAGTTGAGGGTGGGTGGGTTGCGAAGGGGGTGGTGTTGCCTTGTTGAAGATGTGCATTTGAGTGTATGTGTAAATGTGTATACTATGCTGTGGTGCTGCAACCACGTACCCAATCCTTTGGTAAACTTTTCAGATGAGTGGGGAGCCTGGAAAGGGGGGATGTTTTGACGTGGATGGAGCTTGTTTTTGTGTGTGGTTTCTGGTGGGAAGCTCGGTTGTGTGTTACTTCCATCCAATACCGAACCACATGGCTTCCACGCGTGGTTTTTATTATATATTTTGTATCATGTTCAAACAACGTCAATAAAAGCCTTTTTCGTTCGAAAAGTGTCGCAACAAAAACGAGCGACGAATGCCTCGAACCGGTGAAAATGGTCGAGCTGATTTTTGTTGTCAGCAGTTTTGCCAGATATCCTTGGAGACAATAATGCCAATTGTACGCTTCACATTCAATCAGGCAGTTAAAAGTTGAGGCAGGAGGGTACAGTTGGAATAACCTTGAATTAGATTTTATTTAACGATTCGAACTATACTAGCGCATATCCATAGCATTTTATGGACATAATCCTGAATCAATGATAAAATAGCTATTTCAAATTCTATACAAAAACCTATCGTGGAATCACAGGCTAACGTGTTATTTGCTGTATTGATTACCTACAGCGTTTTAGGATTTTCGAGTTGGTTGAGGTTGAAAAAGGGAGTTGTTGACTGAAGCTCCGAAAAAATTTTATTATTTGAAGATAGTATGAAAGTATCCCAAGTTACAATTTAGGTTTTTAATGCACTCCAATCCAACTATGAAATCAAGTTATAAAACCACGTTCGGTTACGTAAAAGTTCCTCGGATTTTAATTGTTATTTTTAAACTGCGACCCAGAGATGGGTCTTGACTCAAACATTCAGTCAGCGAAAACTTTTTTGTAGAGAAATGAATCTAACTGTGTAAGTTGAAATTTCGGGGACTAGCTAAGATGAAAATTGATGTTGAAAAACATGCGAAAAAAATTCGCCTTGTCTCCCGGTAGGACTTGAACCCACATCTTGCGCCAGATGTGGGTTCAAGTCCTACCGGGAGAAAAGGCTAATTTATTTCGCATGTTTTTCAACATCAATTTTCATCTTAGCTAGTTCCTGAAATTTCAACTTACACAGTTGGATTCATTTCTCTACAAAAAAATTAGTTGGTATATTGAAGTATTATGAAGATTATGGTGTTTTTGAAGTATGGAGGTGCCGGGTGCTAGTTATCAAAAAAAAAAAAAAAAAATTCAAGCGTTATAAGATAGAATTAGAACTTCTTAAGAATCGATCCCGGGATGGAAGATTTGAGCTTACTGATACGAAACCCCGAAACCTTATGAATGTTTAAATTTCGTTACCTAACCCTACGTAGGGAAGAGGCGGGCTAAATGCGCATATTAAAGAAAGAACTCATTTCCTCCCATTTCCTATAAATAGGAGTCTAAAAACTTTATGCAGATGAGTGGACATCTGTTTTGTATACATTAGAGCAATTTTTCTGTTAAAATCTCTTAAAGTTTTTGGGAAAATGATTTTATACTAAAAGTAGTCAAGATAGCCCATTGCCGAAAACGGCTGGCTAAATGCGCATATTTATGTTTTCAGCTTTATTACAATTACGCATGCAATATTTTTGATTTTGATAAAAATACGATATGAAAAAAATATAATTTTGAAATAAGGCCATATGGCATACCTCACTATGTTTCATGCAAAAGAACTAGTGATAACTAAAATTTCGACAAAATTTCAGCCTTGACGTACGCTTAACATTCGTTCAATTTTGTCGCAATTTTAGTTATCACTAGTTCTTTTGCATGAAACATAGTGAGGTATGCCATATGGCCATTAGACTGCCCCAAATGACCCGACTTTTGAAAAAGTTATGCGCTGCAGGCTAAAACTGGTCCTGGGCCTAGTACAAGATCTCATGCCAAATTTGGCCCAGATCGGACCACGGGAAGGGGTCGCTCAACGAGCCTGAAGTTTGTATGGGATTTTGAGACATTTTGTTCGAGAGGAACATGAAAAACCAGTTTTTCATCAATAACTTTTGTCTCCCTCGACCGATTTCTTTCAAAAACGAGTTTTCTTAAAGCCTAAATTATGACAAATATTTCATCTGAAGGTTGCATTTCAATTAAAGTTAAGCTAAAAAAGTTATTAAGCTTCAAAAATTGGTTAACTTTTTTAAGGGTGATATTCATCACTTTTTTAATGAGGCGAATAAAGTCCGACCAGAACACTCAATGTGAAATGCATGCCGTTTCGTCAAATAATGACCGATTTTAACCATTGTTGTAGCGCTCGATTGCACTTTTTAATGTTTTTCTGATATTTGAATTTGGATGATATTCACTAGATAGTTCGGAAAGAAGTAAGGGCGGAAAAATGCTTGACAATTTAAATAAATTGCATAACCACAGGGGCTTAGGAACATGACTGGACGATTTGTGATGCCAATTAAAAGATAAATTTAAATTAAAAGCTGTTTAGAGTGTTTTTTATTACAAAAATAATGAGATTGACACGTGAAGTTATTCAAAATCTTTTTTTTATTCATAGAGTAATTAACAAAGTTCAAATTATACACAACATCGTAGAAATTGCTTCTTTTCGAAGCATGCACGGTAACAGAGTTTTCAAATAAATTTCTTTGAAACGTAATGCGTACATTAAAAAAAAAAAAAGAAACTTCAAACTTAAACACAATTCACTCTAAACCGAATAAAACACTTTGTTGAAATCAATTAACAATATTAACCTTCATTCTGTATCAAAAGAAAGCTACAACTAATATAATGAAAACGTGAGGAAAATATAAAAGGACCTTTTTTTCGAAAAATTATCATTTCATTGGCATCATAAAGCGTTGGTCCATGTGTTTTTCGATCTAAAAAAAATGTTGGCGGTTGGTTCTGAGAATAACAGCAATTCTGAATAGATTTTTTGAGAAAAAAATGATTCTGAGTTTGGTAGAAAAGATGAAACATGAACCCCGCCCAAAGGCGGATATATGTACAATAGACTGCCCCAAATTTGTGTGGGAAATTTAAAACCTGTGCAATATTATGCGCTTTAGGTTAAAATTGATTCTAGTCCTAGTACAAGATCTCATGCCAAATTTGGGACAGATCGAATTACAGCAAGGGGTCGCTCAACGAGACTGAAGTTTGTATGGCATTTTGCTCGGAAGAAACATGAAAAACCTGTTTTTCATCAATAACTTTGGTTTCTATTGGCCGATTTCTTTCAAAAACGGTTTTTCTTAAAGGATGGTATTTATCACTGTTGATGAGTTGGGCCGGTCGAACATATTGACGCCTCATTAACAGTAATGAATACCACCGTAGAAAGTTAGCCTATTTTTGAAGCCTCATAACTTTTTTTTTTCTAAACTCTTATCGAAATGCAGTCTTCGGATGAAATATTTTTCATAATTTAGGCTTCAAGAAAACCTGTTTTTGGAAGAAATCTTCCGACGGGAACCAAAGTTATTGATGAAAAACTGTTCTTTTTTATTGACATCACAAATCGTCCAGTCATGTTCCTAAGCCCCTGTGGTTATGCTATTTAATTTAATTGTCAAGCATTTTTCCGCCCTTATTTCTTTCCCAACTATCTAGTGAAAATCACCCAAACTCAAATATTAGAAAAACATTAAAAAGTGCAATCGAGCGCAACAACAATGGTTAAAATCGGTCATTATTTGACGAAACGGCATGCATTTCACATTGAGTGTTCTGGTCGGACTTTATTCGCCTCATTAAAAAAGTGATGAATATCACTCTTAAAAAAGTTAACCAATTTTTGAAACTTAATAACTTTTTTATCTTAACTTTAATTGAAATGCAACCTTCAGATGAAATATTTGTCATAATTTAGGCTTTAAGAAAACTCGTTTTTGAAAGAAATCGGTCGAGGGAGACAAAAGTTATTGATGAAAAACTGGTTTTTCATGTTCCTCTCGAACAAAATGTCTCAAAATCCCATACAAACTTCAGGCTCGTTGAGCGACCCCTTCCAGTGATCCGATCTGGCCCAAATTTGGCATGAGATCTTGTACTAGGCCCAGGACCAATTTTAGCCTGCAGCGTATGACATTTTACAGGTTTTAAATTTCCCATACAAATTTGGGGCAGTCTAATGGCTATATTTCAAGGTTATATTTTTTTCATATCGTATTTTTATCGGATCAATATTAAGATCTTCTATTTTCACTGTAAGATTGAGATTTGGGCGTAGGTAGATTTAATGTTACCATGATAAAATATAAAATTTATAAGACTTTGTTGGTTCAGACCATTTCGGATGAGTAAAACTAAAATACCTTTCCTTGTCGACGACTTAAAATAGAAGAGGAACTTTATTGGGGTTTAATTTAAATTTACAGCTTTTCCCGCGATTTTTATACAATACATAAATAGATTAACGGACTGGCAACATCATAGCGAAGAAAATATATAAAAAAGGACTAGTCTACTTTCAGGCGTTATTCATTTCAGGGTGACCAATACCTTCGAGAATGAACAGACTTATTTATTTTATCTGACTGGTTTTTTTTTGGCTATGGTTGTTTTGGTCAATTATTTTATTTTATTTTTTTATTTACATAGTATTCCGTCTCACGACATAACTTGACGTACATTAGTTTTAGTCAAACAAAGCATGAATTGAAAAAAAAATTAAAAATATAATTTTAGTACTTACTAGGTATTTAATTAAACATTTTTAAGTTTGTTTATATAGATTGATTTTCGTATAAAAAAATAACTTTTGAAAATATGTACATAAATCTTTGAAATTGTCTGTTAAATTTATATAATGAAGACTTCAGTAAAAAAAATGATTTTTTTTTATCGAAGATAAAATCTCTAAATTTGCACAAGGGTTTGGTAGATTTAGAATGTTTGATTAAAGACTAAACAAGTTTATATATTTAAAGAACGCTTTCAGTTAAAAAAAATCTATGCTTAAATCAAATAAACTCAACCAACCAAACTCCTGAGGAAATTTAAAAGATTTTAACTATCGACAGAAATAAATCAAATTTTCAAAAGTTATAGTAAGCGATTTAAAATTTGCAGTATAAATTTGTTTCTTACAATCTTTAACCAAATTGAAGGTTTTAATTTGAAATCTCTATCTCTGTCTATCTCTAGCTAGAACCTTATTTTTTTCGCTGAAAAATTTACAGAAGTTGTATTTTTTATTACAAACAAATTTAATTTTACAAAAAAAAAAACAATTTAATAAAAACATCATCAAGCATACTATTTTAGGAAACTTTTTTAATTCACCATTTTTAACCAAGTTCGTGCAATTATTTTTTTGGAATCAATCTAGCATCTTTGTAACGTTTGAGGCTACATATTTGTATTTTTTTTTTAAATCAACAACTATATAAAACTAAGTTTTCTGAGACTTCAAAAATGAAATTTTTTGGTTAAATAGAAAAATTTCTCATTTTTATTGGTTGTAAGCTACTCTTATTTAGTAATAGTGAATGCCATGCACATATCAAAAATTTTAGTTAAAAGGGTCATGATTCATCCTGTCAATGATTAAAAAAAATTAAAACCATTTTTTCTTCGTTTAACAAAACTTTTCAAATAAATTTCAAAGGTACTCTATATTTGTTATTTTCAGCTGAATTGTGTATACAAACTGATTTGGATAAACAATTTAAACTTAAGAAATTGAATTTACAATATATGTTATAAGTCTGCAATCACTTGCAATTTGAATTCCTTATCTTGTTTGAACAACTCATTTCTGAAATTTCAGAAAAAAAGATTTCTGAATCTCAATTCCAGATCAGAATATCAAATATGAGTCAAAAAGTGTGTTTTATTTCATTATTCTATTATTCAGATTCGGATGGATGCAATCTGTTTTCATTTTTAATCCGTCTAGAGAATTTCAATAAACACCGGGGTTTCGTTTAATGCATACAACAGACAACATTTTCAACAGACGGGCCAAATTTCAAATTTGAGGTTTTCTAACGGGCCACAAAACATTTTTTTTTGTTTTAAAAGATGATTCACAAAAAAAAAGAAAAATGTCCGCATGCTTAATTTAGTCAACCAAGTTTAGATAAACCCTCAGAGATTTTTAACATGATTTTTAGAATTTTGTAGGAACTTTAACAAATTCATCCTTAGTTAATAAAAAAAACCTTGCAATGATTTTCGAATGTTTTTATATAAGTTATGAATAATTAATTTTAAACGCTAAACATACTTCATTCAATTCCCTATAAACATGCGCCAAGTAGTTTCTTTTTCAAAGGGATCTTAAATCTCTTTATTCATCCCATTAATGTTCAATAGAGTGAACCTACAGGGGCATTAAGTCCATTTAATGGTTTTTGAATTTTTCGTGTTCAGTGTCCTTATATTGAAATTCTGCTTTTTAATTTTTTTAAACTTTTATAATACTTTTGCATTTGATTCTCTCTCAGGAATTTTTTTTTCTTTTTTTTGTAGCGGCCCACCACACTCCCCCACACCAAAAGGCTCAATTGAGCCCCCTGGTAATGGACGCTACTGTTCTCAGCACGTCTGGCAGCAAAACAAAGAAACTTCAACGCGAACAAAATTTTAATCATGCTAAGAACAAAAAAATTAATTATTCACTGCGAGGAAATGTATGCTATAATTAAACAAGATTACGATAAGGATCTCAATGGAAGAAAATTTCCTTTAAAGAGATCCATTTCTTTTTTTTAATAATGTTAACTAATTTGGATTTGTTTTAAGTTTCGGGCTTCTCAACGTTTGCTTTTTTATTTTTTTATCCGTACGCAACAGTTGAAATTTTATTGGTATTTTTTATTTGATTTGATTTGATTTGATCAGTGCACCTGGGAAAACTTTTCATAAATGGCACCAAAAAAAAAATATTTTTGTAAAATAAATTAAATTTTATATGATAAATCATGTTTTTTTAATTTTTTTTAAATTTTTTTTAATAAAACTGTAGAAAAAATCTATTACATATTATAGAAAATAAATTTTCCAGTAAAATGTCTTTAATGTGATATGTGAGAGAGACATTTTTTTTAAATTGAGAAGAAAGTTGCTTAAATGTCAATTCTATTTAGTTTCTCATTATGTATTTAGATATGTATTTACAGGACACGTTGCCAATTTTAAGAAAGTTGAATTTAACAACAATGCATTTTTCTGTATAAGTTTAGTTTAAAAAAATTAAGTATTAACTACAGAGGGTTTCAATATTTTTAAACGATTTTTAGAATTTCAAAATAATGTTTGACTTTTAAAAACAGAATTGGTTTTTTTGAATTATTGTAGTTTCTGTAAAAAAATATTTTAAAAATATTTCGTTTTCTAAAGAATTCGGTAATTTTTTTTACTATTTAAAATCGTAAAAAATGAATTCAGTGATACTTTAAAAATGTTTAGTTTAATTGTAAATTAAAACTAGTGATATAAAGAAACTTTATATCAAAATTTGATCATACAATGTACTTTTTAGAGCACAGGTAATGTGTCAAATATTGTGCAAAATAAGAAGTATAATAGTATTTCGAATCCTTGTTTATTGTTAGGTACATTATTTTCTAGACCAAGAAAAAAAAATTCTAATCTTTTTATTCTAGAAAAGGCTTCGTGTGCCACAAAATGGCCACCCATGGTTTAATGAATCTAATTTTGAGTTTTTTCAATTCTGAATTGCCTTTAAAATGGCTTCGTTATGTTTCAATTCTGCATTACAGTGAGGCTTAAGAACTTCGAATGTGAATATAAAACAAAAACTCCGGATGGTTTTTAATTTTCTTTTTTTTTTTTATTTAAGAGAAATTTTATCGTAATAATGAAAATGTATATATAATTAAAAAATCATGAATCAAATTTTAAATTAAATCCAAAACCAAATTAGAACCATGATTTCAAAACACCCTTTAAATTCTGATTTCTATTGATGTTTCTAAATGAAAATCAAGAGTTCTAAACGGGATTGAGGTTTAAAATTTGATAACAGTAATACAATGAGTTTAGTCCCATTTAAAATTTAGTACACTGAACTGAATTTCGATCAACAAGTAAAAATCTGTGACAGAATTCTGAACTAGAGATTAGTTTTCGAGGTTTTGGTTTAGTTCTGAATGCATATTGTTACTCCTGAAATACCTTTTCAATCATCAAAATTTGGTTAAAATTTTAACAAAAAGTAGAGTTCCTTGCTTGCATTTTCTGGACTCTTATAGGAGGGGGGTGGGTTCAAACCCCAAAATTGATGGTCATGGTATCAGATACTATGTTGAAAAGAAAAATAAGAAACGTAAGTTTTTCATTTTCCAGGATTCGTACAAGTTTTGACCATGTTGATGTTAGATGAAAAGAAGAAGAAATATTGGTTACCTATTGCGTTTTTATGCTGATCAGAAGCAAGTTTCTAATCAAAAGCGGCACTTAGATTTTTAACAGTTTTGAGTTTTTGTTATTTTCCACTGTTAATTTAATTAAAAATTTTTGGCTAGAACTGTTACCTGCTAAAGACATTTTATTTGAGGACAATTTTGCTGGCACTGCTCCAACTTTGTTTATTTGCGTTTTGAATAGGTTGTTGTAATTTAATAAAAAAAAACAGCATTTCAGCATTTATGTGATAGTCGAGTAAAACGAACATTTTCTGTATTTCGATAATTACAATGTTTTGAACTTATCTTATAATGGAAATATGTTTCCGAGAGTGTATCAACACTTTCGAGAGCCTTTGTTGACTTACAGCAAGCAAGGTTTCATAATAGCAAACAAAGCAAACAAAAACTTTGTGAATGCGCCATTTGATGTAATTTTTCTAACTTAAAAAGTAGTTCATAACTCGAATAAACTTTCGGAATATTCAATCGTTTTCAACGGTGGAAGGTTTATTTAGCTTCGATTAACAATTTATTTTGAATCGATGCGCGTTTTGCAATGTTAACTAGCTATAGTCATTGTGAAATTAACATTTGATGTGAAAAATTCACATAGCAGAGACAAGTTCGAAAAAAAATAATCACAAATAAGCGAGTATAACGCAATAAAAAACTAAAATGCGATGAATAAAGTTAGTACTCCTATGAAGCGTGCTGACTGAGTTTTAATTAATTTTTATGGCTTGACTCCTCTCCACTAATTGGGTAGAAAGTATAGCTACCAAGCCACTCACAAAACTTGAAGTTAGAGAAAACCTGTAGACCCCAACCTCACGTTAATAGGAAAAAGTTCTTCCCGCCCCCGAAAACGGAAAGCACTTGAAAGAGAAAACTATTATGCTACATGAAACTATAAACTGCCTTTCAACAGATTATAATAGCACTTTTCGGGAGCCCTGGCTATGATGCCGAGCATTCACGTGCCAGGAAAATTGCCCCGGGGGCTTTAGAATTTCAAACTGCTACCCGCCGCCAAGGTTAACTTGCAGCGATTCTTTCCCCGAAGTTGCTCCCTACTTGGCATGTCTTCATTTGAGGGATTCCACCTCGCCAACACACCAGGAGAATGTGGGTGGTGGCATCTTTCTTTCTTTCATCTCGGTTCTGGAGACATTCGCGTATGGTGCTGAGATTTTTCTGTGTGTGTACCGAAATGACGATAAGCTGCTGAAACATTTCCACAGACTTTCTATTTCACTTAGCAGTTTGTGTTGACTTGGGGAGCTCAATCGAGTGGGAGGAAACTAAGCTGCAATGATATTTTTGGGAATTAAAATGTCGGGTGCTTTTAGTTGAAATAATAATAATCGGTCGAACGAATGAAAATGGGAAAATAGATTCCCCTTTAGCGAACTGTGGAGAACAAATGGCGAAACAGGAATTATTAATCGCCTCAAGTTTTAAAGTGAAGCAAACAATTATAAAAACAATTTCAAGGGAGCAATCTGAAAAATAGTTTTCTCAGCCTTAACTTTTAACATCTTACAAAAAAAATTTCATGATTGGAAGTTTTAAAATTAAAATAGATTAATTCGAAAATAAGCAAAGGGCATCCCCGATCAGGATTCTGAAATGGAATTTAAAGGGTGATACGGTCAAAATTTGATCAAGGGAAAACGCGTGTAAATCGGTGAAATCGTTTATTTAAAAAATCAAATTAAATTTCTTTTTCAAGTTTAATTAGTATAAAATTCAGGAAAAATATTCAGTTAGGCTTCCACTTTTCCAAATCCGAATTGTCGGGCCTTACGCTTAACCCCTGCCATCAGATTTTGTACACCCACCTTGTCCACCTTCTTCGCCGCAGAAAGCCAGTTTGCCTCGAACTGCTGCTCGTCCTTAGCAGTTTTTTGGTCTTCTTTAGGTTCCGCTTGACAATAGCCCAGTATTTCTCAATTGGGCGGAGCTCTGGCGTGTTCGGAGGGTTCTTGTCCTTGGGAACCACCTGCACGTTGTTGGCGGCGTACCACTCCATGGCCGTTTTACGGTAATGGCAAGATGCCAAATCCGGCCAAAACAGTACGGAATAACCGTGTTTCTTCAGGAAAGGCAGCAGACGTTTATTCAAACACTCTTTCACGTAAACTTCTTGGTTGACAGTCCCGGAAGCTATAAAAATGCAGCTTTTCAATCACAGGTACAGATGGCTTGCCAAACCAGATATTTCTTCGCGAACTTTGACAGTTTCATGTGCTTGAAAATATCTGCTACCTTTCCCCTTCCTTTGCCGTATAAAACTCCTGTCCCGGAAGCTGCTTGTAGTCGGCTTTGACGTAGGTTTCGTCGTCCATTACCACGCAGTCAAACTTCGTCAGCATCGTCGTGTACAGCCTCCGGGATCGCACTTTGGCCGTCGTATTTTGTTTATCATAACGATTTAAAATCACTACCCTCTTGTAAGTCGATAGTCCGGCTCGTTTTTTGGCACGATGCACGGTTGTAGACGCTACACCCAGCTTATTTGCGGTATCTCGGAGAGAGAAGTTAGGGTTTCTCTTGAAACTACCGGCAACACTGTTTGTCATCTCAGCGGCTCCCGGTTTTCGATTTCCCCTCGATCCAGACTTCCTGGCTGTCGACAAACGTTCCCCAAACACTTTAATTAAATTTGTAACGGTTGATTTGGCAACGATTTTGCCAGCTTTGCGTGCGAGTAACTTGGATTTGCGCGATGCGCGAGCAAAATTTTGATACGCTGCTCTTTTTCCTTGGACGGCCTTTTGGCAACTGAAAAGTGAATTCCAAAATCAAAATAGGAGCACACACATACACACACACACACACACACACACACACACACACACACACACACACACACACACACACACACACACACACACACACACACACACACACACACACACACACACACACACACACCTTAAAAACGAGAGGTGTTCAGGTTTTTGAAATGCAAAATTGAAAGAAATACGTAAAGCTCATATTGACCAAATTTTTACCGTATCACCTTTTACATACATATATGTTCAACAAACCCGAAATCAACACTAAAGGTACCTCAACAAAAGTTATTTCGTGATAATCGGTCCAGGGAATTGCAAGTTACAGCTGTTTTAGTTTGGCGAACCGACTTTTTTTCAATCTTAGGCCTTTAAGTGATTAATTTATTCTTTTATTTAACCGGCACCCCCACGAAGTGGAAAATTTGGAAAATTCTTAAGTACTCCTACTAGAAAAATTTCTGCGGTTCGTTAAATTATTCAAAAATGCAAAAATTATTGTTATGATGAAGTAACTAAAACTTCTTAAATTTTCAACCGATTTTGATAAATAACCACTTGAAATCTTTGTTTTGGAATTGACACTTAAGTTCAATAGAAAACCATATTTTTTAAAAGTTTACCATCTAGTCTAAAACTTTCGCTAAAACAAAATTTTCTTTAAAAATGCGTTTTTTTTTAATTTTTTCTAACATTAAATCACTAATATAAACAATACTCTTCATCATTCGCAAAAATGAAGGTGAGGTAATCGATAGCAAATTTATTTACCTTCAATATGCGAAGAGATTTCAAACTAATGTTACACAGTCCGAGATATTTGAATCTATGTTCAAGTATTTTTTTTATTTTTCCAAAATTTCATACTTGGAGCATAACTCAAAAAATGTTCTATTGAGTTTTTTTTTAATTTCATTTTCGGATTCAGCGCCCGAATATACATTAAAAATACAGATCGGTTAACAAGGTTCACGATTTTTTTTTTTAAATTTTGTAAACTAGCGTAATTGATTAAAATCTTTTTTCATGAAAGTGAAATCATTTGTAATGAATGAAACCTCCAAAGCATGGGTGGCCAACATTTTCAACAGGCGGGCCATGTTTGAAAAACGGGATTAGCTTGGGGAGCCGAAAAACCAAATTGTTCTGGAGTAGGGGAACATGCCCTATAATGCGCCACCTAAGCGAATCGCTGATTTTCTATGTATTCCACGTACAAATTGTGTTAAAAATGGGTGCAATCGTTGAAGAAAATTGTTTTCTACAAATGCCTATGAATTTTTATTACTCAAATTGCTATAGATGCCTTAAAAACTTGATTTTTAAAAACCTTATTCAAAGCCACAGAACAAAACTGTGTTGCAAATACGCGCCGCCGTGTATTCAATACGCGCCTAGCAGCCGAACACACCCGAAAGCAGCCGAAGACCGAAAACACACCAACACTTACAGACACTTTGAATGAAAATAAAATCAAAATGGACTAATCAAAATAAAAAAAAAATAAAAGTTGATTTTTTGGGCTGAATTAACGCTCAAAATAAGGTTTTAGACTTTTTGTTCATTTTCAATGAAAATTGGCCTTTTTGAAAAATTAATGCTATTTTCAGCCTACTACGATTGGCGCGTTATAACGAGTGCATGGGCCGTGATAAAACATACCCATAAAAATCATACCATAGCGAGTTCGGTATAATTTTTTAGCATTAAATCGTAGTTTAGATTCTCCTCTATCGATGTGTCAGGAAATACTGTCTTATTCATTTTTCTCTGCTTGGTGACACCTTATTAAAAGTGTTTTAAAATTTAGATCGAAATGAAGAAAAACCTAAATTGTGAAATTATCACGACACAGGAGCATTTTAAGGAAAAAATTCATACTTGCCATGACCAATCACAGCCTTTAGATCAAATTGGTAATATTTTGCAGGCTTAAAATGCTTCAGATTCTTCAAAACAAGGGTGGCGCGTATTAGCCACATGGGGCGTTATATGAACTTTTCCCCTATTAAAAAAAACAATAGATTTTTGAAAGCCATGAAAAATTATTTGCCTTTGTCACATCGAGTACTGATTCACTAAATAAGTCATTTTTGTTACTTGCATGTTTTTTTACAAATTTTGCTCTATTTGAAAAATAGTAGAAATATTACGTCATTTCCTAAATCTCCCTCTCAACTTATGTATATTTATACGTTAATCTTTTCAAGGGATTTAAAATTTCCTCGGTTTATTCATCCAAGAAATGTCAAATCGCGGGACAACAATGGTAATTTGGTAAATTTTATGGTCTTCAAATATAAAAAATGACCACCCATTTTCCAATGTTTTCATGTTCACCATTCTCTAAAGAAAAAATAGATAGAAAAATTAAAAAAAAAAACAAAATGGAATTGTTGAAGAAAATAACGTTCACAAGCTTTTGACATCAAGAAGAATATTTTTTTTCAACGATCTTTAGTTATATCATAAATAATATAGATTTTTCAAAATACGGACCTCAACCTCAACTCAATCAAGCTCTTTTAAATTTTTCCAGAGTCTCAATTTTTCAAGTGTTTTGGTTCAATTTTAATAAATATACCTTTTTCTGTTAAATCTTAACAAAAAATAACAAATTGGAAAAAATTGCAGAGCAAACTTTCTGCATTTTACATAATTTGAAAAAGTTTTTAATTTTTTATGAATGAACGAAGTTGTTGAAATAGAATTCAAGCTACGAATGGTTGAAGTTGTTGCAAAAGTATAGATAATTTTAATTATTATGTTGATGTGGTTCGGTGATTTTTTTTACGATTCTTATACTATTTCGATACGATCTTACAATCTTTCAAAGGCTCCAAACTCCTCAATATCAAAACTAGAGAGCTCTTCATTCATACTAATGATACGTAGTCACCAAAACCCAATCGGAAAACATTCAAAAAAGTGTGATGGAATTTACAGATAATGTGTCAAATACCGTACAGTTTTGATAAATTAAAAATTGTAATTGTTTTAGTATAATACCAAACGATTGTCCATGCTTTAAATTATATTTGGTGATTTTTTCCGATTTTTAAAATTATATTCGCATACTTTTCATGAAAATTGCAAATGTTCAAAAAATGTATGGAAAATGGCCAAGCACAACAACTGAAAAGCGTGTTTTCTCTAAATTAGATTTTATACACTTTTACACCTTTGGTTTATATAGTTAATATAGATTCAGATATATTTGTCCAAATGATGTATGCAGACCAAGAAAAGCGTTTAATTCTTAGAGCATGGTTTTTCCAAGAAGAGCTTCGCCGGCCACAAAAAGTTGATCGCGGGCCACATGTTGCCCGCGGGCCATGGTTTGGCCACCCATGCTCTATTTCATCAATCTTCAAGAAACATTCACATCACATTGAAATGTTTCCCAACTATTTCTCGGCTGCTTTGAACGAATTAAGTTTCACGAAGTTATGAACGTTTATTTTTCTGAGTCATTTTATGGTTAATGATCATTTCATGATAACAAAATGATGATGACATAGTTTCTGGCTTTTTGGTTCTCATAGACAATTTAAAATCGAGCAACACATGTACAATTTTTCACATTTTTTGGTGCCGTAAAAAACTTTACCCAGTATGACGGATTGGCTTAATGATATCACCTACAAACTTTATTTTGCTTTTTTACCCAATACTAACACTGTTGGAGTAAAAATATTTTTCGTACAATCACCAAATTTTTTTAAATAAATATTTTTAAATTTCAGTTACCAGCTTGGGCTGAAATGCATGAAAATACCAATCAAAGGTTCTCCTTTCAAATCTCCTTTCCATGAGCTAAAATATGATAGTTTTGCATCAAGCGTTTATTAATTTTAAAATTTCATCCATCCAAATATTATTTTTTATGATTTCAGAATATAAGTTGATTTTTTTGTAGTATTTTTTACCCCTTAACATATGCAGCACCCTTCTGTTTTAAACATTTTTAAACCAAAAATTTCAATTCGAACTTAACCAAAAATTACTAGAATTAGTGGTTTATGCGTTATGACATCACAAGTATATCAAAAAATTAAAATTTTCAAATGTTTTCATTTGATTTTTCACTTAAAACGAAGTTTGTTGCAACTTACTCCTTTTTCTTAGCAGGGTGAAAATCGCATGCTTTTGTAAATCTTAGAAAAAAACATTTGAAACCAATAATTTTTCTGACTGCGTCAATTTGATGTCCTATCAATCTAAAAAAATTTGATGAACT
Organism: Uranotaenia lowii; assembly: GCF_029784155.1. NCBI lineage: Eukaryota > Metazoa > Arthropoda > Insecta > Diptera > Culicidae > Uranotaenia > Uranotaenia lowii. The sequence continues at coordinate 180,398,894 of NC_073692.1, read as the reverse complement.
GTAATCGGTGTGGTTATCTACGGACATTAAATTTTTAGAAGTCATTGAAGTTGAAAAGTGTAGTATGATCAGTTGACTGTAATGATTAGTTCATAACCTTACGTCGTTGTCCTCTAGTTTAGTTTTTTTTTTAATTGATTGTTTGAGAATTTATTAAACTAGGTTCAACCAGCCCATTTACAGTTTTGCTGGGCTAGAAGCAACCATGGGGTAAAAAAGTAGGGCAAAATAGTTACCTTTGAAGTGAAATTAGGGTAAAATTAGTGACCACATCAAGACGAAAACAAACTTAAAAATGTCTTTGAAAACTAAAATATAACGCTTTAAAGACAATTCTGTTAATTTAAACACGGTTTTTGAAAGGCTCTTGGCCTCACTAGTAGAAAAGCAATATGTTGGAGAAAAGAGGAAAATTTTGAATGAGCTAAGATAATTTAAGAATAGCGACCGCAGAATCCTTAAGTTCTAAGGAAAGAATGGGAGGAATTCAAAAGGACGTACCCGAAGGACTAGGACCACTGAATAAGCCTGACTAGAACTTCGAGTTTATCCATTTTCTTTTAAAAAAAACCCACGAATTTTGAAAACTCACTCTATAGTGTATATACCCAAATCAGATTTTTTGCACTGTCGTTAAAACAGTTGAAAAAGCCTAAAATTTTGTTGAAAAAAGTTAATAATTCGAAATAAATTTAAAGAAACCAAAAATTTTAAACAAAATTGTTATATGTGAGAAATCTACAAATGCAAATAAAAAACCAGCACATTTTCAACGAAAAGTTTAAAGAATTTTCTTGAAATTGAGTTAAGATTTACATTGTCAGAAATTTCATTTCATGAAAGAGTTATTTTTTAGGTAATTTTAAACGACTGATATTCTTTGGTTCTTTATTTTCTAGTTGGCATTTAAATCTTCAGGAATCAAATTACAAGTTTTACAATTTGCCAATTAGAAAGTAAAAGAGTCATGAAATAAAAAATTGGGAAGTCCTCTTGAAAAAGTGACAAATCAATGATAGAGGATTGATAACAGATAAACGACAAAATGATGACAGAAGATTGGCAATTACTCAAAGAAGCTTGGCGAAATTGACTTATGATTCAAGATGATGATACAAATAGGCTAAAAAAAAATTTACGAGACTAATCTTCAAGGTAGAATATAATTTTTCCTATACTAACTTACTCAAAGAGAATTTACCTACAAAAATGGAACATTTCCAAAGAGATTCACTGCAGACTTTCTTGCATGATTCACATGTCATTCAATAGAAAGATTTACTAAAGAAAAATGAAGTTCAAAATGATAGGAATTAAAAAAACTTATAAATGGTTCAACACGACAATTTCTTGAAAAAATTAACAGATCCAAGAAACATCACACAAAATTCTTGGAACAGCGTAGAAAATAAATATCAGTAAACCTGATATTACTGAAAGTTATCGAAAATTTCCAATAAGTTTTGAAATCTTAAATCGATATCTATGTATATCTATAAATCTTTCAAATGATTCGAAAATGTCTAGAAATAAGGGAACTTATAAATGAAATATCTGATGTTTTCGATTCAATTGAGTCACTTTTCACAAGTTTACCTTCCATTCAATACAAACAAGAGCATTGATAGCATGGAATGTTTCCTGCCATGTGATTAAGTGCACTGTACAGATTTGGATTGATTTTTTAAAAATTAAGCTGAGAATTATATTTTAACAAATTCAAGGTTTAAAAGTTTATGTAATGATTTTATGTAATAAATTTATAAATCTAATTTTTTTTTTGACACGAATGCTAAAACGTTGGTAAAGTGTCACAAATAAACAAAAAAATACATATTTTTTAAGGCGAAAAACTATTTTTGTTTAAATTAAAAATTTTATCCATATAATATATCAACGCAAAACAAAACAGTAATCTTCCTTGTTCAATCTGAGCCATTCTCCAAATTTACAGTAAAGAAAAGGAACCCGTCAAATAAACAATAAACTAATGAATACATACCGCGTTTCTTGAAAAAATATAATGTTTTTAATGTAGAAAATGTAAAAAAATAGGCTCAGTTGTAAGGAATTTGAAAAATAGTGACTTTAGTGACCAAATTTCAAAAAAAGTAACTTAAAGTGTGCATCATTTAATATTGGAACAAATTCTTTTGCTCATTGTGGCGCTCCTAGTGGACGGATTTGGAAACTTTTTTCACCCACGTGTCGGAAAATTCATTACCTTTCACCATGTAGGGGAGAATGAGGATACTTGATCCCTGGGGATACTTGATTCCTTAGCTAAATCTCGAAACTGGAATGTCTTACAAAGATCAAATGTTCTAGAAAAATGTGCCAAAATGAGCAAAATAACAATCCTTGTAGTTTAATAAATTTTAACAAAATAATTGTTTTAGTTATAGAACTTTGTTTGAAAAATTTCACAAAATGTAACTTGAAGATCTTTTTTCATCACTTTAAAATGTTCCTTACATGGGAAAATTATGAAAAAAATATTCGTTCCAATGTATCAATCGTTCGAGCGTAAAATGAACTTCGAAATGTCATATTTTCAAAGCAATGGAAAACTCTCAACTTTTTTCAGAAAATGATTTCTAAAACGTTGATTATGGGTACAATTGATCCCCTAGAGTTGGGTTCAATTGATCCCCCTTTAAAATGGTATATTCTTCTTCTGAATTGATCGTTATGCATGCTGATTACGAAATTACTAATATTTATCCAAAAACTAATATTTATAAAACAATTGTCTAAAGAAAAGAGCAAAAATAATTAATTTTCTCTTAATTATAGAAAATAGCGCCTTTAAGTATGCAATGTTATTAGCGTTGAGACAAAGTTATAGAATTTTCTTCTTATGTCTGCTATAAAGTTTGAAATGAGAACAAACGTGACCAAAATAGTCAATCAACATTCTATCTTGGGGTTTTGTTTGATTTTTATACAAGGATTAGGGCTTCCTGAATAAAAGATCAAGTCTCCTTCAATAGGGGATCAAGTCTCCCCTAACTTCAGAAAAATCGCAATTTTTTTACTCCCACGAAAATGCTTCTAGTTCATCAACTGGTTCAAGTATCGTTCTAATTTTTGGAGCATAGAAACTTGAAGGTACAAGCTGTCAGAAAATGTCAAAGACGGCGAGTTGCTAAATTTTTCCAAAAAGATATGGTGAAAATGAAAAAAGGGGATCAAGTATCCCCACTCTCCCCTATTTATGTCATAACACCAAACGATAGCATTTTGTAAACAACCGCCATGGAAGCCGAACGGAGAGATCAAATTGTGCACAGTTTTCTTGAAAATCCATTGTTGTCGGCATCGAAGCTAGCTAAACAGCTTAAAATGCCCAGAAATACCGTATGGCGTGTTATCAAGCAGTACAAGGAAACATTGACGACGGCTCGGAAGCCGCATTCGAAGCGTCGGAGTGGAACTGTCGACCGGAAACTGCGTGGGAAAGTCATCAAGGCCGTCAAGAGGAATCCCAATCTTTCAGACCGCGATTTGGCCAATAAGTTCCAGGCCGCTCACAGTACGGTGCGACGAATTCGTCTCCGGGAAGGAATAAGGTCATTCCGAGCCAGCAAACAGCCAAATCGGACGCTGAAGCAGAACAATGTGGCCAGAATCCGTGCTCGAAAGCTGTACGACCAAGTGCTGACCAAGTTCGACGGATGTATTCTGATGGACGATGAGACCTACGTGAAGGCGGGCTTTGGGCAAATCCCAGGTCAAAAATTTTATTTGGCGACGGCTCGGGGGGATGTACCTGCAAAATTTAAGTTCGTGTTTGCGGATAAATTCGCCCGCAAGTACATGATTTGGCAGGGGATATGCAGTTGTGGACAGAAAACCAAAGTCTTTCTCACTGACAAGACAATGACATCAGAAGTCTACAAAAAAGAGTGCCTACAGAAACGGATTCTGCCGTTTATTCGTGCCCACGACCGTCCAGTAATGTTTTGGCCGGACCTCGCAAGCTGCCATTACAGCAAAACGGTTATGGAATGGTACGCAACGAACGGGGTCAGCGTAATACCGAAGGACCTCAACCCCCCAAACTGCCCCCAGTTCCGGCCGATAGAGAAATACTGGGCAATCACGAAGCGGAGGCTTAAGGCAAAGGGAACATGACTCAAATGAAGAACTGGTGGAATCAAATCGCCAAAACGGTGGACGAAAAGGGTGTGCTCCGCCTAATGTGCCGTATTACGGGAAAAGTACGAGAATTTCTTCGAAACAGCAATGAAGAATTTTTTAAATTTTTTTTTATGAGAGAGTAAAGAAAATGCTACATTTGTATGAAAAACAAATTATGAATTCGTTAATAAATGACTGAACTACACGCAATTGTTTGTGTTCCAATATTAAATGAAGCAGACTTTATGAGTGACCAGCCTGAAAAAAGTGACAAATTTACTAAAAAGTGACCAACTTCTAGCCCTGGTTTTGCCTCATTCTTTATTTAAATTCCATAATGTCGCAAAGGTCAAATAATAAATTGAATATATGATAGTATACGAGCAAAATAGAAAATTTAAATGTTCTATCTGCCCTTTCACCATAGAGACAAAGTTCTCTCTAGTAAGGTCATGAATCACTGTGTGTTTTATCAACCGAATACAAATCTGTCAACTCTGCACCCTTTTTGTAAATCCAGATTAGCAGCTAAAGCTGACAGGCTTAGTTTTTATTCTACTGGGTATCAGATTGAAAACCAGCCAACATCCACTGAAAGGCAAGTGGATCTAGTTTGAGAGTAATTTCATACCAAACCCCCCTAAAACAGTACCGCCTCGATAGGAAGCGTTATACGATGAAATTTTAATGACTAAGATTTGTTTTGTCTCTTCAACAGCAACCTCGGAAGGCAGCATCCCTCGGTGCCGAAACATATTTACGAAGCAGGAGAAGTTTTCCTCCCTATCAAAAAAAAAAAAAAAAAGGGAAATTGTACATTTACCAAGCTGTTAAACTACTCTCCACACGTAGGACGAGTGAAATCAGAAGCGGAATAAAGTTCGGAAGTGATTTGTCCTCTGTGATACCACCAATCTTTTAGTAGGGACATTCGTTTTCCAGTAAATCCATTCGCAAGTTTGAGTACGCGTCTGTGGCCGTGTTTGTGTGAATTTCCGTAGAGCTTAAAAAGCTTTTCTTATGAGTAACCGAGTTTAATTTTCTTTCAGTGATCCTGCAGAAGTCTTTGGCGTATTCCCAGTGAAGTCTGCAAAGCTTTTGAAGGGCTACACTGGTGCATATCAAATTGGAAAAAATACGGCGCTGCTGATTTTGTGGTAAAAAGATATACACTATTGGTCGAGAAAATGAAAGTTTAGTCTGGCATTTTTTTTTGTGTGTAACGGAATCTGTGGTGAAAAAAGCTTTCCAAAAAGAGCTCCCAAGGCTAACTAATAAATATTCACTGAGATAAAGCCGAAAGCTGGGAACGAAAAGTGAAAGAAGAGTAAATTAACTTTGCTCACCGAAAATAGCGGCTGAGGAAAAGGGAGCCAAGAAAAGTGCGGTTAGGGTGTGAGAAAAAAAAGCAACGACATAAGGCTCTCCTCTGAGGGCGGTGGTACGGCTTCATATTTGGAATAAATTGTGGCAACATCCAAAAAGCGCGGGATAGCTGGAGCGAAGAGGGGTTTCCCATTCAGTTTCTTTTCTAGCTTGTACACTTTAGTCTCTATAGAGTCTCGTGCCTCCTGAATAGGAGAAGCAACAAAAAAGTAACTGTGTTAGTGGCCAGGAAGCTGTCTATGGTGTGTGTGCTTGTGTGAGTTGCTGCTCGTGGAGGACGAAAAGGAAAAAAAAGGTATGTGAACAATTTTCCAAGGAAAATTTATTCTTCTTTAAAACCCATATCGCAGTCGTTCGTTTTCGACCGCGCCGCATCGTGGACAATGATGCAAATATCTGAGAAATAGTCGTGTGAATTTGAGCTCATCATTTGAATGAATTTCACAGCGTTATAATTAAATTTAGAATGAAACTTTTAAAATTGCTGAGATCAAGTGAATATTTGCGAAACACTTTTTTAACGGTCGCCATATGAAAAATCTGTTTTTTTAAATTTTGCAAATAATTAAAAATAATTTAAAAAAAAACTCATTTTCACTGTATAATCTATTTCATCTGGCTACTTCAAGCTTTTGGTAGCTCTTGAATAATACGGAGATAAAATATATAAAGTCAAGAGTATATTGGTTATACCAACATTTTGGAATGTTCATGCATTGCTCGATTTACCGATAATGTTGCTAGATTCTGAAAATCAAAAATGCGACTCTGTTTGGGGCGGTTTTTATTTATTTCTATTGAAATCTTTTTGCGGCTTTTAACAAATTTATAGCTGTAGGTATTTTACAAGCTCGGTATATTGAAATCTTATTTGCAGCGCATTTGGACACATAAAAAAAACAACAACAATCTCGGAACAAAATTTATCATTTACTCACATTTAATATCGAATTCAAACCCAGTAACTTCAACCTTAATTTAAAAATCTTCTTTTCATTTCAATAAAAAAGGAATATTTAGAATAAAATCCTCCTAAATAAGGTTGTAGAAAAAAAACTACTCGAACATTTTAATTGGATTTGACTTCAAAATATATTGTTCGTGCTCCGTTAGTAGATATCCCAATCCAGTTTTGATGTTCTCAACCATTTACAATTTCAACTTACAACTTCCTATAAGCGTGTCTTACATAATGCGCTGTTTAATATCAGAAGTATCAATTGTTAGACACAATTTTTCATTTACCAGCAATTTCAATCCAAAACGAACTCCTTATCCACCGAATTGAAGTTTCAAACGTAGGACGGTCAATTCACAGTACAAATTTTAATAAGTGGGAGTGTCAAATCCCCCTTTTATTTCATAAACCTGTTTCTTAATTTTGTAAGGAGTACTATAACTTTTTTAAATTTGATTCTTGCAATAAAACCATTGCATAGTTGAAAATTTAGGACCCTAAATCTCGAAATATATTCTTATATGAAATTCAGGAATTCAAATATGTAATCGGGTTTGACAGGAACATTATGTGTGGAGTAATTTTACTCAAATTACCCAAAAAAAAAACTATCATAAAACTATTAGAAAACTGCATTCTAGAAAACAAATTATTTAATGCAAATATTTTAGCTTGTATTTTTTCAACACAAAATCAGAATTTTTTTTTCATAGAAATGGTTATTTCATTTTCTTAAATAAAAAAAAATGAATAAATGTTTTTGGTAACATTTTAAATGTGATGTCAAAGTTTCAATAGTAAGTATTGGTAAAACGCGATGGAAGATACAATTAACCCTCATCCGCATTAGATTTCATTACCCTAATCAGCACTTGTAGTGTCAATTTGACACCATAAGCTCAAATCGTTATAACTTTTGGCTAGTTAAACCGATTTAAACAACACTTACATCAAAAGATACCTTGTAATGTCAGTAAAATATGTTTATAACATTATATACAGCTAAAGTTACAAGTTTTCTCATTATTCAGCATGAAAGAAAAAAAAATCTGAAAAAACATGCCTCACGAAAACTGCTGTAGTTCATATGTTACACGTCCAAAAAAATATTTGCCTTATGCATATGAAAGCTGAAGTTAATGCCTACATCATGGAGATAAGAAATATTTTTTTAAATTTTTTTTAATGAAATGGTCACAAAAAGTTTAAAAAAGTGGTCTAAAAAACCTATTTTTCATTCGATTGCTAGTAAATACTGTTTGAGCGATGGTAGAGTTTTGAAAAAAAATATGACTACAAAATGTATTAAAATTCCAACATTTTGCTGTCTTTAGATTTTTGATGCAACAAAAATTGAATTAACTGGAATTTTTCAAAGTTCACTACTTTGCGCGATTTTTTTACAAATTGAAATTTCATCTGTTTTTGTGGTCCACTTTCAGGTTGTACCCAGATTATCAGTGCTGTGAGATTTCACATAAATATGAAAATTATAAACGTAAAATCATTCCTGAATTTCTAGAACTACAAGCACCGCGTCCAGCAAATCGTGTTTGTTTGCTCTCCGAGTAGGTACGGTGGGTGGTGATTCGGGCAGAGAGCGAAGCCGACAGACGAAATAATGATGCGTGTCGTACGTTTCGCGGTTGGAAATTTTCTATTGACAGTAGTTCTCGTTTGCTAGTCACGACACGCATCATTATTTCGTCTGTCGGCTTCGCTCTCTGACATTACAAGGTTTCTTTTGATATAAGTTTTATATGAAGTTCATAATAATTCAAACGACTTAAATAGATTTTACTTTTGTGGTGTCAAAATGACACCAAAAGTCGGAAAAGGGAGTTTTTTTGTCCAGGCTTCCAGGGTTCGTCCATAAAAAAAGTTAAGATGCAATATTGAAGAACTTTTGAATTCATTTAGGGTCCCCGAAGAAATTTTTGTATTTTGAAGCTTCTGAAAGAAGTTACAAGCCTTCAAACTTGCAATGGTGTCAAAATGACACCCTAATGCGGATGAGGGTTAAAACAAGTCATCCCAGTCCTGCCATGTTTTATTTTAATAACTAAACGTAGCCAAAACGACTACGTTGAACTAGTAAAACGAATGTGTCTTAACTTTGTATCGATCAATACCAAGTGAGCTATAAATCATTTGTTCTATGAAAAGACATATTGTCTTTAGAAGGGTAAAAGTGGGCGAAACAATTTTTTTTAACTATTTGAATCAACATTAGATAGCTTTGAAATCATTTTATGGTGTTATAACTTTTCATTGTTTTTTTTTTTGGAAATGCACATGCTTTGCCAATCCACCTGGGTTGATTAAATGGGTAAACGAAATTGTGCCTCTAGCTATTACTTCTCCCTGCCAGTGGATTTATGCGGGACAAAGGTTCTAAGACGCGTTAATGAAATTTCAAATAAAATGATGCTCTTGGCTTAATTTGAACACCTTTATTTTTTTCTTCTTACAAGCATTTTTTTAGTTGGTAACCATTAGTGGTGAATTCCGGTTTACGGATTCTATTCCAAGGCACGGCAAGCCATCGAGTCCCCAGAGTTCGCAACTCTGGGTCCACGGGTACAATGGGAAGATTCCTTGTATATCTCCTACTCCCTAAACACTACATAGGGCCGCAGACCTAGTTCCCACCTCAAACTGTTTAACACACTATCCTTAATTCACGCTTGTGCGCTCCAAGGAAATACTCATAGACGAGACCACTTTCAGCAAAACCTCTTATCATCACGACTCGAAGTCTAACTCTTCTTTAACGACTCGAAGTCTGAACTCTCCTCTAACGACTTGAGAACCGACATCTCCTCGCAATGACTCGAGATGCCCACATAAACCGCTCCTATTACGGCTCGAGATCCGACCTCTCCTCGCAACGACTCGAGGTTAACGTACACATATCTCTTTTCTGCCATACTCAAGGCCCGTTCTTCCGACCTCTCCTCGTAATGACTCAAGGTAGACACTTACACCCCTCCTCTTGTTGATCAAATGCCTGATCTCTCCTCTTGCAACTCGATATCCGACCTCTTATCGTAATGTTTCGGGGTTGACACTACAAACCTTCTCTCCTGAAGACTCGAAGCCTGACTGTTGTTAGAGGTGAACAACTCGAAGCTCGACCTCTCATTCCCAAGATTCGAGGTTTGACACCTTTATGTCCGTCGTGTGCCAGTCAAGAGCAGCTTATCCTGACTCGCGCCTGTCACAGCACACTCGCAGGACTTAACGCAACTACTCGGATGATTTCTGACGAAGACGTCATCCTACATCGACTCGAATGGCTCACACTGCGTCGAGAGCCACTCAATCCGTGGGTATTCCCCGATCGTGGAATAACGCCGCCGACCGTGGCCTAGAGGATAGCGTTTCAGTCTTCTAAGCCAGAGGTCATGAGATCGAGTCTCGGTCACGGCATACATAGTACTCTTTCTGTGGGCTGGTGGTGTTAGCATTAGTAAGATGCTAGCCATTATGTCCTTGAAAGATGTACGCCTTAGTCTTAAGTAGAATTTAGATCTCTTCAAAGAAACATGAAGTTTCACTGAGATCCTATATGTGTGTGTTCGTTTTTAAAAAAAAACCCTTTTCTAATGATTTCCACTGCGAAGAAGGTTAAGTCTTATTCCCGCAGCTACGCAGAAGATGTTGTCTTGTCTTTGTAGCTTCAAGCCGTGAGGTCGGACGCATTTTACTCGACAGCCCCCCCCCGGTCGATAAGGTCAGTTTACTCCGATCGATGTCCGGTCTTCTTGTATCCCATTGGTTGGCAACCCTAGGATTTATGACCCGCAGCTTTTTCTGTCCGCCGTGTGCCACATCGAGAGCAGCTTGTCCTGAACTCGCGCTTGTCAAGGCACACATTCGGGACTTTGAATGCTACGTCTCGGGTGTTTCCCGACAGTGACGACATCCTAAACCAACTCGAGAGGCTCGCCGGCATCGAGAACCTCTCTACCCGTGGGTATCCCCCGACACTGGTTTACCCTATTTCTACGAGGTCCGCTACGTGAAATGAATTGTTTTATCCCCGCAGTTTCTCCCGTAGGAAGCAGCACTACTCAGATGCTCCCCGGCGGGAGGTATCCTACAACCATTCGCGGCGCACCTATGTCCTCCACTACACAGAAGATGATGCCTTATCTTTGCAGCTTTGATCGAGGGACCGGACGCACGCTACTCAGATGCTCCCCGGCGATGGAGTCATCCTACACCTTTTGCAGATTGCCGTAGACTCCAGCTCCTTTGCAGGGCAGGCATGAAGGAATCCGTACAAATGCTCTGCACCACGTTGTCTACTGTCGTGTCGAGCCCAAAGACGGCAAGTGTGTTGGTACGTACTGCCGCAAACCTCTGACAAGCATACACCACGTATTCGGGTGTCTCCTCTTCATCACCACAAGCTGGGCAATTTGGTGAAGCAATATGTCCAAACTGGTAGTGGTACTTCATGAAGGATCCAGTCAGGAATTACGTCATATGAAAGTCAACTTCACCGTGTTTTCTTCTGATCCAGCTCCCGATGTGCGGAATCAGACGATGGGTTCACCTTCCTATGCTGAGTTGTCCCGTAGCTGCTGCCAGTTGGACATCCAGTACTCATAGGCGAGATTTCGTACGTTGGGCGTGTTTTTATTGTCGTAACAATAGACATCTTTCTCTAACAAAACAGAGATGGGCTTGACGCCCACCACACCAATCCACTAATAATTCGCAGGTTTATTAGCTACTGAACGCTGCTCAGTCTCTTCAAGTTACACTGTCTTCCCAGGGCCTGCCTCCAGGCCGCCGCTCCGTACCACATGATCAACATGGTCACGTTTGACAGTATCCTCCTCTTGCTACTTCGGATTGCCGAGGAGGATGAGGAGGATTGCAGCTCTCTCACACACGTATTCGACATGACTCGTGAAGCTGAGTCTGTCTTCGATCATCATCCCTAAGTACTTAAATGTGCGTTTGGACACGATATTACACGGTCCAACTGCAATGGTACCTGTTTGGGGTAAGATCAGGTTCATGATCAGCACCATCTCGGTTTTGTGGTGGGATAGACGCAGGCACTTGAAGTGCATCCAACTTCCCCCTGCCTGGATAGCTACTGTGGATAGTAGCTGTACCTCCGCTATCGCCAAGAGGACTTCTTCATCGGCAAATCCTACAAGTTCAGCACTCGATGGGAGATTCATTCGTAGGAGCTTGTCGTACGTGATGTTCTACAGGACCGGGCTAAGTATTGACCCCTGTGGCACACCTGCCGAAACGTCTTATGTCCGTATGCCCTCACCGGTCATATAATGTAGTTGGTGATTGTAGAAATAACACAAGCCTATACAAATATGCCGGAGCTCTCATATGGATGAGCGACGACGCAATCGCTGTCCAACTGACGCTGTTGAAGACGTTCTTCACGTCCAGGATGAGAACCGCGCAAATGCGAAGCTCTCTCCTCTTCGTTAGCCTAGCTCTGTCCACTGTCCAATGACAGACCGGATGGTATCTACGGTGCTGCGTACTCTACGGAAACCACAATGTTTCTCTGGGAATCCGACCTCACATTCGGTGTACCTCTGGAGCCGGCTCTGAGTCACCTTCTCCAGGAACTTACCCGCTGTGTCCAGTAGACAGATCAGCCGATACGCCAATAAGTCTCTTAAAGGCTTTCCCGGTTTTGGCAGAAGGACAAATTTCTGTCGCTTCCACGTATCAGTTCCATCGCATATTGCTGCAATGATGACCGGAACATTTTGGGGAACTCCCTGATCGCGGCCTTCACTGCGACGTTCGGAATATCGTCCAGTCCGGGTGCCTTCAAGGGGAGTGGAGAGACTTGGCGATTCCGCGAAGTTCATCCACCTTAATCGTCTCTTCTACGCTGGTTTCCAGTAGTATGGGACTGTTGGCCAGCGGGTAATATCGTGCTGTGGGAACAGCTCGATGATGATCACTCTCAACTTTTCTGGACACGCTTCAGGTGGCGAATTCTCACTTTTCGTTTTGCCCATGACTATTCGATAGGCATAGCCCCATGGACAGTCGTTGGCATCTCGGCATAGTTGTTTGAAATGTGCCCTCTTGCTTGCATTGATGGACCTGCAAAGGGCTTAACCTGAGTGAAGAGTGGCCTATGCTCTACTCTCCCTGCTTGGCCTAGAGTCTTTACGCTTGGTCCTTCTCGTCATCACTGCATCGCAAGCGCGAACTAGTACCCTTGTTAGTTCATTCGCGGACAGGTTCCTCTCTCAATTCAACACCTCGACAAAGACGTTCTGGCCGTATTGTATATAAGCATCTGACCAATTCCGGTCGACCACCGCTTATTCCACTAGGTCTTATATTAGGGTTACCATATGTACTCTGTTATGAGTACATGTACTCTTTTGACGTAGAATTACGTCTTACGGCAACACTATAGGGGGGCAAATTGAAATTCGCGAACGGATCTCGCGTCACGAAAAACGCCTCTTTCAGAGACATCATATCTAAACGATTATGACGTCATCACCAACGCCTGCTTTGATGGGTTTTGGTTTTCCCTACCTACGAAAGGTATAAAACAAAGGGCCCTTCGGTCGACTCGGTTTCAGTTTCGTTTTGCCCGTCGAGGTGAACAGAGTTCGCTGCTCTTTCGATCGGTGTTGGACCCCACCAGTGGTAATCCAACACCGATATCGACTAGCAGTTCTGTTCACTAGTGCAACAGCATGAAGCAGCCAGCAGCGGAGACGATTTGCGGCGGCTGAGCCGACTAGTTGCGGAGAGCTCCAGTGGAGGAGGATCTCGGTGGCTGAGAGAAACAAAGGAAGCTAATATTCCTGCGCACTTTAAAAACCTCAATGTTTTGTGATGTGAGATGTGTTCTGTAATGAATGTGCGTGTGTATTGTGATGTTTATGGTGTGTGGAGTGCGTGATCATTATTACGTGTCATAATCAGCACACACATCACATACCACATTTCTCCCACACGCTCAAAGTTTTCACAACACAGCAATATTACAGGGTTGCTAGCGAACCGGGGATTCCGGGAAATACTTTGAGATTTCATCGCTTCACCGGGAAACCAGAAAGTTTGGAATATAACCGGGAAATTTTCATGATTAAAATTATTTCCAAATGTAAGAGTAGTGATCGTCTGTTTCGATATAGATTTACCTTAAAAACAAAGCGTCTATACTCCATAAGTTTGCTAATGAATGAACTCATTGCGGATCAAATACGAGATATCTCGCTTTTTCGCTCTCCTCAAGTTTGCTCTACTTAATAGCATCATTCAATTGTAAAAAATTTAAAAATCAAACTAATCGACAAAACACAAAACGATTGGTAACTCAATGATACTAAGATTATCCAATTTGTCCAATGGATTCTAATATGAAGATTTTTCGAATTTTGTTGTTCCTCGGCATAAATTTCTCACGGAACTTAACATAGAGCCTTTTATGATAACTAGTTTTCCACAACTCGTTTTAGTTTTTGACGACGAATGATTTTAATGTTCGATATACATGTATTCATTTTATGCAAATTGCATGTATTTTGGCAACGTGCCTTGTTGTGAGGTAAAATTAACATTTTCGGACGAAAATAATCTTTCTAACAAAAAGAATCTCTATTTCGCCAGGAAAAGATGATTTTCTATATGGTTGTGTTTCTTTGTGTAAATTGTTACACAATTATTTCCGGCTCAAAAACCCCATAAAAGATATCAAGCTAACCAGACTTATTTAAAAATAAATGTGGAGTAAAACAATGAATGGATATCAATTATGTTGGGTTCGTCTCAAAATTTCATGAAATTATTTCAGTTAATGCGAAAAGACTAAGCGACCATGCAAAATTTTTATGATTTCATACCGGTTAACAAGTTTTGGGAAATAATTGTTAGAAATTTTGGGGTTTTGAATCAAAAAAAATCACTATTGTTTTCTGTTCAAAAATCAATATAATAAAAACCGGGAAAATCTTCACTTTTATCGAGAAAGAAAGCGGGAAAAACTTTGGAATTTCAAATCGAAAAATCGCTAGTAACACAAATTCGTCCTTTACTAACATCAATACAGATTTGATACTGATTCCAACTAGAATCGTGAGAAGGAGCTTTCTTCAAAGAGCATTTTCTCTCTTCTGCACTGATTCAAGCGTTTGATCAAAGGCAGCGGTGGCAAGTATAAAAATGTCAAACGAGCTAAAGGGGGCCACAGACTACACAACATTTGTACAAATGCGATGAAATTTTGTCGCTGTGAACACGATTTACATCGTGTATGTCACTGCTTGAATGAGCGCCCAAACGGTTGGAGTAAAATCGGTCGGGATCGAAATATTTTGTACAAACCATCCTCCCAGCCGGGATGGAGATGGTTTTTTTTTGTTGCAGTTCCTGTTTTCGCCAGCAATCGTTTGTGTTCGCGTGAAATATGTTTGTATCGTGTGTGGGCGACCATAGAATCAAACAATCGTCGTGTAATCATCGAATTTGTACAGGCCAGTTGTGTTGTCTATGGCCCGCTTAACTCGCAAGCGTTTGATTTGTATGTTAAAGAAATCTTTGCCTATTCATAGGCGTATAATTTGATGCGTTTCTTTGCTACGGATGGTTTGAATTAAATGCAAGGGTTTGACTTATTTTAGCAATATTCAAATAATATTTTGTATTTAAAATTGAAAATACCTTTTACTTGAAGCGCCTTTTGACTGACACTAAAGTACCGTCCAAATGAAAATTTTGTATAAGACAACATATGAAAGGAAGGTATCAGGTGTCGATTTATTAATATGATTATTGGATTTTTAGATAAACAGCTGTTGTTTAAATTTTTGTATTTTTATGAATCGAGTTTTTCTTATCAATCAAAAAGAAAATTTGTAGATTAAAACTTTCTTATTTAAAGAAAATTAGGTTTATTAAATAGCAGAACTATCGTTGCAAATTTATTTCGTTTGATGCTTAGCGTCTGATAATGGTAGCTTATTCACATAACTTCCGCGCCAAAACATCTATAAGACATGGATAGTTTTAGTTATGAAAATGCATAGTGTTTTAGCGCCCATTTAAGACTACTTAAAATACCAACCAACTTAATTGCAAAATTTTAATTTTATTCGAAAAATACATTGGTAAGGTACAAGATAGGTTGTCGTAATTCTACGTTTGCGGTCGTGTGCTATATACAACCTCTTCAACTTTTTTTTCGATCGAGAAATGGGCGTACTCTTCTTTTTAAGAAATTTTACGACATGTACTCTATTTTAATGAGAGCCATTTAATAATAAAAAATGAACTTGTTTGTTTCGTATATGAAGTGTGTTTACCACATCTTATACAAGAAATACAAAAACGTTCGTTACTTAACCTGAGTTTCCCGTATTCATGAAAGCATCTTTGAATCGTAATTTACAGTGATCGTATTAAGCGCCTTTGAGTATGCAATAAACCCCCGAACAGTTACCAAAGAGCACAAAAGCAATATTCTCAAATGCTTCGTAGCGCACAATCTAATATAGTGTTTCTTCAAAGGAAATATACGCGCTTAAAATCTGTTTTTGAAATCAAGTATTTTATCGGGTTTGGTGTGGTTTATCAGCATAACATTAAATATTACTATATCTTCGAATAATCCGAATAGGAGTATTCTGTCCCTGACTTTTCTCTATTCATTAGTTAAAAAAAAAGAGAAAATAATAATGACCATAGACGTCACACCATAAGCTTTCCAGAAAAATTGCTAAGCGTATTCGGGCCGGGCAAATCCGAGCATTTTACCCAAAAACCTCTCAAAATCCAGGCATTAGATTTTGAAATTTTCAATTGAAAAACCATTATTAACAAAAAAAAAACTGTTTTTAAGTAAATTTTCAGACATCCTTAACAACATATTTTGTTAACTTGTTTACAAAATACATCAACTTTGAAATTGTTGCATTTCCTTAACAAAAAATAATAAGTGCAGCGTTGAGACGTCACAACATCAGTCAATCATCACTCTATGAAAAGAAAAGGCATATCAAAATGTAGCGCCAGAAATTCGTAACCTATATCAACCTTGACTATTTATTCCTTTATGAAATTTTATCCACGATTTACATAAAAATGATCTAAAAATGTCGTCACGGTCGATTGGAATTGGTCATCTGCTATATCGATTAGTCATTTCAATCTGTGATTCTTTCTTTTAAAAGTTTATCTAAGCTCTGACCGAAATGCCTTGCAAAACAGCATAAATGCAACTTATCAACAATGACTATTTATTAAAAAGATTGCACTTTTTCTAAAATTTGGCCGTTTAAAAAACAAAGTAAGTAAACCTGTGTTGTTTCTTAATAAGCTGCTGGATCTGACACTTCGACTTTAAAACCGCACAAACACGATTTGAAATTTGAAAACGGTTCGGTAGCTGATAAGTCGAATACAGTAAGGTTTTTTTACACTGATATTCGTACCGCGTAAAAAAAACCGTGCAAAAAAAAACCTTGTTGATTCCCGAAAACCATGTAAAAAAGCCGTGTAAAAAAACGTGTAAAAAATACCTTGGTGTAATTCAAACAATATCTAGGATACTACACCATAAAAGACTCACAGCCACGTGTGTATTTGATTATGATGACATGAACAATTATAATTGTAAATTTCAAAAATTTGGGAAAAGACAATTTGTTACTTCCATAATTTCCATCCTTTTTGCAACACTATGCATCCTATTGTTCGCGCTAACTGAAAGCTAAGTGTGGGTTGAAACTTTGAATAGGTAGCGCAAAACAACTACAAAAAAAAAGAAGGCAAAATCCTGTTGACCGTCGTCATCGTATCGTTTCCGCCGGTAGTGGCCCTTTCTAGTAACACAAAGTGTTACCATCCGCCGTTAAACGTACACGGGGCTGCCATGATGGCGGAGGATGATGACACGTGTCCTTTATAAAAGTTAGTTCATCTAGAGCGGTCTTCTTTCTGTCGGGTGGTCCGTTGAACGACGATGCTGCAGTAGGTGCTGGTGATTTGCGAAAAAAATTCTTTAATCCTTTTTTATTAGTGCTGCGTTAGGTGGAATTAATTACGGTGACAGGTTAGTAAATTATGATTAGGTTGTTGGTAGCTCCACCGCAAAAGATCTCTTGGGTGATAATCTAAGATGACGAGAGCTTTCTGTTGCAGATAAAATTTTGCGATGAAAACAGGTAGAAATTTAAAAAAATACTTAGTTTGAACTTAATTTGAATGATAGTAAATTCCTACATAATCAATACAAAAAGAAAACTCTGCATAAAAAGAAATTTATACATTCCAATTACAGCCTGGTTTAAACTTCTCGTAAAAATGAACCTGAAAAAAATCTTAGTTTGGCAATAACTCAAAAAACGCGTCACAACTAGTGTTTGTAAGATGGTGGAATCGATGGGGGATGGTTGAAAGACGGAAATCCAATTGTTCTTGTTGTTCAAAACCTTCTAGAACTGTTTTGATACCGATTTCTCTGGTTTTCACCGCGGAATTTTCATCATGGCGGGGGAATCAGAATAAATAAAAACAGTTCTAAGAGGTTTTAAACAACAAGACCAGTTTGATTTTCATCTTTCTACCAAACCCAATCGATACAACCATGTTTCAAAATCTAGTTTAGTAGCGTTGTTGAGTTTTTGACGAAATAAGATTTCTCACTTTACTTTGGGCCTTACCTTTGGTCCCTACACACTTAATCTTTTCTCTTGCGGTCGGGAAGATTTGGTAGTGTATTTCCAACAGTTGAAATAACAGGACAATCTCAGGACAGAAAAGCTTATCAAGAAAAAACTGAAAAAATTACACGTAGGATTTCTTGCAGGATCGGAAATTGACGGTTGATCGGATAGTGTAAAATTTGTCGGTGGGTCCTTCGGAACTATAACACAAGCACTTTTTTTTCGTGATACTTGCTTAAGCCAACGAATTTCAAAATTTACCATGAATACAATATTTTTTTTTACAAAAAAATCACTTTGAAATCACATGCTGGATGCAAGCGATGAAAACGGCAGCGCTTTACATGACTTTGTTGGATTCGCGCTCAAAAAATTTCTAATAGTACAAACTGTAAATTCACCTGCCAAAATAGAAACACAAATAAGGTAGACCATGCTAGTATGTTTAATTTACGTTATACAGGTGAAAATTGTACTGAATTTGCTCGTGCTCCTGAGCTTTTAAAAACAGAATTGTTTGGGATTCCAGGAACAATGGATTGTTACGAGATCCGTATAGATATTTTGGCGTAGATTAGGAAACATTTTTGTTTTTATGGAATCTCGTGATCAGCTGTAATTCGGAAAAAATAATCTGTTTTCATTACATTGGATTTATTTTTATGAAGAAAACTACTTCAGTTCTCGAGAAAACTATTTTATAATAAAAGTTGTAAAAGTAAATTAAAGAACCATGCGAACTTAATGCGCCTTTTTATGCTAAAGCCAAAATTTCAGTTTCTTTGGCAATATTTTCATAAAATTCCATTTAATATGTTAAAGTAGATAAGTTTCATACGACAAAGCTGTAATTTTATGAGAATCAATGTCTTTTATAACTTTATGAAGGGGGTTAGGGTTGCGTATTATTAAATCAGTTCATCCCCAAGTTTCAAAAAAAAAAAAGAAAAAAAGATATCACATCTGCACATCTGATATTCAATTATCTCTTAAAATGTTGATTAGAGCTTAGATTATGATGAAAATCATAAATTTATTCTATTTTACCTGATTTTTCGGGAATAAGGCATTCCACAAGCATGATGGAGGCATACAAAAACACTCTCTTATTCCAATTTATAACCATTAATATTATTCAATATTGACGGATAGAAGAGTTTTACATAGGTCATTCACAAAAACTACTAACGTTAGGGGTCCAAGGGGACTTCCCTGTGGTACTCCAGATGGGGTGTTGAAAGTTCGTGATCGATTGTTCCTAATTTTCGTGAAAGCCTTTCGGTGCAATAGATATGAGGCAATCCAATCAAGTGACCAAGCTGTAAAATCTATGTGATCTTTGCAAAGAGAATTCTAAGCGAGACACTGTCAAACGCTTTTGCAAAGTCAATATACCGTTTCTTCACGAACTTATGCTGAGGCTCTGAAATATGAAGTTTTATGACGGCAAACAATCGTTCGTGCTTTAAAACATCTTTAAAATTTGAAATTGAACTCAAATTTGAGATTGGGCGGTAGATTTTGACGTGATGAGCATAGCTTGATTTCCTGAACGGAAAAGCACGGAAAGGGCAAGACTCGAGCGATGCGAGGTAACTACTGTCTGTGCGAATCTAGTTGAAGAGTAAACACTTTGAAAGAATTCAGCAAAAATATTAGCCGATTCGGTCAAGCTGGAGGAAATGACACCGTGGAAGCTTACATAAACAGGGAAAGCGGCGTGTTTTTTTTATTTTTTGAGATGAGTCCAAAATAATGAGGGGTAATTTTTCATGTTTACTTGAAGATGCGAGACTCGTTGACGGTAAAGAAGTTCGTTTAAACTTTTGAATTCGCTTTCTTAGCGTCTAAGATGATGTACTACTATTCTCTTTACAAATTCATGTGATCCTTAATTCTGTTTTATTTTTTTTTTATTGACGTTCAATATAATCCTAGTCAAAATTTAGTTTCCTAATGACAACATTCAGTGCCAAGTGCCAAGTTGATACTCTTAATCATAAATCTACTTTCGAAACACAACGTTTCATACCTACCCAAATATGAAAATTTCAGAGTTGGACAGATTAGAAAAAAAAATCATTGATAACTGATGAATAAACAAACCTAAATTAAAAATCTATTTACTATCCTTCAATCAAGGATTTAGATTTTCTCTAGATATTATAGTTTCAGAGATACAACACTTATAAAACTTAAAGTACTACATTTTTTTAAAATTTAAAAATATAACACTACAAGTTACTCTTTTTTAGTGATGTCACAGAAAAAAATCTTTGCATAAGAGTCATTCCATACTAAATGACCATGAAAATGCATAGCCCCTCACCGATTTGGCCTTAAACCAGTATGATGATTTACATATTGTAATGTAAATAGGAAAACTTCAGTGTTTCGGGTAAATCGGACTTGGTCCGATTCCTCTCTGAATGAGAGTCCTCCCATTCTTAAAAATGTTTTTTTTTTCTCATAAATAGCAATTTTCTTTTGTGAGTATCTCAGAAACCGTAGAAGCTACAGATGAGGAAACCCGCTTGTTTTGAAATTTAAGTTCTAGTAACGGTTTCTGACATAATAATCTCAGTGACATATTCATTAAAAAATATGTTGTTTTTGAGAAAAGGCTAAATTTTTCAGAATGGGGGGAGCTCCCAATCAAATGGAATTAGTTCGATTCATCGAAAACTTTGTATAATTTTTATTTACATTAAAACGGAGAAGGTCAATCCATTTTCATAGTCACTTGGTATGGAATGACCCTTATGCAAAAACTCTTTTTTGGTGATGTCAGAATAAGTTGTAGTTCTTTATTTTTAAATTTAAAAAAATTGTAGAATTTTATGTTTTAAAAGCGTCGTATTTCCAAAACTAGAATATTTTGGTGTTTGGTAACCTACTTTTTTCTATGACTTTTTTGCTCAAACAATGCACGAACAAAAAAAATATTTTTTTAAAATACCATTTGATTATTCATTTTTATGTTCTTTTATATTAATAATTATTAATTATAAATTATAATTTATGTGTTAAAAAGAAACATTTGAAAATACATCCTGAAATCTTTTGAATGATGATTAGGATTTGTATATAGAATCGTTTAGTTACAAAACAGGAAACTTACTTTCATCGATGGTTGAAATTATTAAATTTGCATTAAAATCTGGTGAACTTAGCTCAAAATTGCAAGAAATTTTTCAGCACGTAACCGGGCCGGGCAAATGAGGGCTATTTCATTAAATCCTTGTGAAATTCAGGCATTCTATTTCTTTTTAAGATAAGTTAACCACCGTTAATTAATTTTGTAAATTTATTTTTCGGCATATCGGTGAAAAGTAGTTATGAAATTGATAAAGATGGATAGAGAAGTGAGAAGAAAATTTTACAGATGTTGAAAAGAGCGAAAGAGCATTTTTGCGAGGCATTCTATTTCCAAATTTTCAAACCAAAATCCGGGCAATATCTGGGAAAATTTGATAAAATTCCAGGACTTGTTCAACAAAAATAAAGAAGAAAAAACATTTTTATCATAATTTTTTTGAACGAAAAACATAAACAGATTTTGAATCGTATTTCAGGCTCCCAAAAAATCGTTTAAGTTTATTTTATTAGGTCTAGTTTAAAAAATTTCATTTTTTGGCGACAATATAAAAAAATATAATGATGTAATTTGGATTTTTCGTTTGATTTTCCAATAAAATTTTAATGAATTCATATAGAATCAGGATATTTTCAACAAAATTTTAGCAACTGGGCCAGGTCAAACCTTTTCCAATTTTTTTTTGATTAATATTTGGGCAAGTCCGGGTAAAACCGGGTAATCTGGCCAGCCTAATTAAGCTTACTTATTGGGTTCAAACTTACAATAAGATATTTTAAAGAAATCCTTGAATTCCGAATAACAAAGTTTCTTAAAATAAATCCATTTTTTTAATTTTGCGGTTCTAATCGGATTTATGCAAACTCGATCCTTTTTAAAGATTGAAGTTTGAAATTTTGTTCTTAAAATACTGCAATATTAATAATGTTGGAAAATATGCCCAATCATAAGGAATTAACGCTAAACTTGCAAAGTGAACTCATATTCTGCTTATACTTTGGTTTTAAAATTTAACCTAATAATAAGAATTAAATAGCGATCTCTTTCAATTCAAATTCCTCAGGAGCTGAATCTGAATCTGCTTTTTTTGTGTACGTTTTATTTAACGAGGGATTAACCTGTTGTTTTTACCCGCAAGGAAAAATTTGAATTACATATATTTAAATTACATTAAAAATTTCACACTGTTTTAGAAAATAAATCACTAGCTTTTACTTTTTTCGATTGTTCTCCAGTTTATCTGCGAATCTGCCACTAAGTAGTATGTTTCGTCTCTGCTTGTCGAATTTTCGGCATTCTAATATAATATGTTTCACCGTCAGCTCAGTGCCACATGTTTCACATACCTACTGGTGATTCTGTTCCCTCGATCAGATGTTTGTGCGTTATCCAAGTGTGGCCATTCCTTAAGCGAGTAAGGACCATCTGCTCCTTCTTGTTTTTCACGTCGCTGAATTTTGAACCTGAATTCAAAATTTGAATTTTCAATCTTTTTCAATATGAACTAAGAATTGAAATCAGTTTCAGAGCCCTCAATCATGAATCCATAATTATAATTCGGATGATTCGAATTCTGAATATGAATCAAAAACTCAAAATGATTTCAAAGTTTTTTTTTGATATTCGGAAAAATATTAACTAAAATGCGTATGAGTTTCGAAAATTATGAATCATATTTTGAAGGAAATGTAAAACCAAATTTTAACGACGATTTCAAACACAGCTTTTCATTTAAATTTTTAATGATGATTCGAACCGAAAATCAAGAATCCTAAACTGGATCCATAATCCGAAATATGTAAACACAAATACAATTTCAAAGGAACCAGAACCTCTGAAATAAGTTAAGAAATGAATTACGAAATGAAGAGTTAATTACCGTAAATTTATTTTATCGGCTATATCGGTGAATTTTGTGGGACGAACCACGCTAGGCCTACTATTGTGAGGTGGTAGCTACAATTCTATCTACCACTGCAAGGCAGTAGGCCCGTGAGGAACAAAACGATGAAATGTGATGAAAAGTTTTTCAAATTCAAATTACCCTTCCGCTCATTTTCAACATCTTTCACCTTATTCTAATCTTCTATCAATCTATAATCTTTCAATTCTTAAATATTCTTTCTCAAAGAATATAAAATTTCACCGATATAGCCAATAAAATAATTTCATGAAATGAATTACTAAATTCAAGTGAAAAAATTTTGCAAAACTATTGCTGAATTCTGAACCTGGGATTGGTTTTCGAGATTTTGACATAAGTTCTGAGTCAAGATTGTTACTATTGAATAACCTTACTAAAATTTGATAAAGAATAATACATTTTGAATGTAGAGTAGAAAACCCCGCTAGCTTTTGATGGACCCTCGTGGGAGAGGGGAGGGAGTATAACCACCAACCCCCCCCCCTCCCATTCCTTCAGCCCTTACATAGTCAAAATCAAGGCGGTAGTTTAATGTGGGTGTAAGAATAATCTTGAAAATGCAGGTTTTGCAGTTTTTCGTAGTTTTTCATCGACTTTGAATATTGTAAACACGGATGATTGAAGAGCAATATTGTCTGAGATTAAAATTGAGGTTACATTACAAGGTTTACAAAATAATAAATTTTGTACAGCTCGGTTTAGATACATCGGTTTAAGTTAGATGGCGACAATTCTAAAACTTTAATGAGTGTAACCAAATCTAGGAAGAATGAGTTTCACAAATTGATCCACACGATTGGTCCAATATTTTTCTTTAAAACGTCAAGACTACCTCATTGTTTCAGTATGAAAAATTATTAAAAAAAAAATTGAATTTCCAGGATCCTTGTAAATAAGGTACTCGCTAAAAAGAGAAAGGATAATCGAATTTACATGGACGGATGGTCATAAAAAACGAATCACATTCTTCACAATTTCATCAGTAGTTCGAATAATTTATTCAAGAGCCGCAGCTGCAATGGCGGGCTGTAGGCGTTGTAAAAAAAAAAGTAAACTGAAAGACAGTTCTACTACACAATCTCCACTGGGAAGATGAAATTTTACTTTTTGTTCTCTTAACATCCATCTGCCAGCCTGCATGCAGTTGACCATAATGGCGAAAAGGCTAAACATTCACCAGTCAGCTGGGACTCACTTGTCCTACACTTTTTGTTAGATCTGGCTGCTTCAGAAGATGTGAATATGCACAGAGCAAAGTGCCATCCTTTTCTACGATCTTTTGTCGCCACCATCCAGCCAGGAGAAGTCTTCGGATGGCGATTGACTCAGGAGTGTGGGCCAAGGATGCAGAAAAGTTTTGTCGCAGAAAAAAAACAGCAACAAAAGCGAGAAAATTGTGTGGAAGATAAAAAAAATTAGAACTCAAGACGTTAGCCAGTTTTACACTTCGGCGGAAATTTGCAACCTCATGTAGGGGCACAGCATAAGTTGTGGTTCGATGTTTGCGCAAGCACAAAATATAATAAACAACTTGTTATCTTTCGTTATTGAAGGAAATATAGATTGGAACTGTTTACCCATCATATAGGTATAAAAGTTTTTTTTCCTTTCTGGCCTAAAACTAACATCACTGCTTCTGGTGCTCTACCCTTGCTTGTCGGCAGGATCTCCGGAACATAGTTCCAGCAGTAGGTCGTCGTCAAGTTCAACGCAACCCGGGTCGTTTGGTCATGGGTAATAAACGACGAGGTACATTAAACGCAATTACAAGACTCTGCCCTGCTTCGTTCAGGCTGGTGCTGCTGCCTGGTGTTTCTGTTATTAGAAGGAAGGACTGCGTGCTGAGTAATCACTATCGGCCGGGTATTCCGGTATGGACCAAAAACTTCATTCGGCTACTCCGTATGTGTGTGTGTGTGGATGTGTGTGTACTACTGGTGTTATCAACAAAACACATACCCACACACGCACATGCACACTCGCAAAACACACATAGTAAATCATTCGATGTGGCAGTGATGCAGGAGAACGCCCCAGTCCCAAACATTTGAGATATGGCCACCAACAGCTCGCTCTATGATGGGATGGGTTTGTTTAGTCCGGTGGGAAAATGTCAGTAGAAGAGCAAACTTGAGCCATGCCATGCCCGGCTACTCGATATCACTATAACTGGTGGAATATAGTTTTTGGGCGAACAAACAAGCTTCTAGGGTTACCCAACCGTTTGGTTTCCGCTAGAGGCAATGTATGGAATTATTGAATACTAGTAGCAGTAGGTATTTGATTATTAATGGATATTTTTTTCTCATCTCAAATTTTCATAGAGTTGGGTCGAGTTAGTTTTTTATTTGTTGTACTTTTGCACATGCACATCTCAGGAATAAACGTCTTACAGATTCGAATTACTATTTTGGTTATAAAATCAAAAGTACAGGTCCGATTTTCATAAATTGTCTTTATTGTCTACTATCAGATGCTTTTGTAAAATGCTTGGTTTACAGACTATAGCTGTTAATAACTATAATAACTATTAAATAATAAAAAATGAATTTTGATTAAAAATAAAAGCTGTTCAATCACATTCATCACCACTTGAAAGTGATAAATTAGTTTTATAGGGGCTAATGGGGTGACCAATTTGAATATTAAGTCTTACAGTTTCAACATATTGAGGAACAATGTGAGGTAAGGTGAGTGCTCCTACTTTGGACGTAGAGCCTACTTTAGTCCTAAAATGTCGGAAATTGCAAACAATTTATTTTGCTAGTAAAGGGTAAAGATGCACACAGTGAACTCTTATTCTTCCTGAATCCAACCATACCGCCTTTTGTCATAAAAAGTCTTTTTTTAAAATGTACCTCTTCATCAGTAGTTATGAGAAATTAGAGTGAATAGGGTAAAATCACATTTATTTAACTGTCCAAGCCAAAAATAAAAGGAAAATTACTTTCACTGTGAAGATTATGAACCATACCGTGGAAAACCCCGAAAATTTTTACTGGGTTCAAAAACAGGAAACTTATGACTTTAATGTTCCATTTTTCGACCTGACATCACCAACATTTTGTTCCAATACTAACAAATCACCAAAAATGCGAAGTTTTAATTGGAGCATAATTTAGTACCAATATTGAACATTTCTTACATTTATGTTAGCTTTACGTACTTACATATCTTTGCAAATCTTTCGATTAAGGCGACCTATATTGAAAATGTTTATATAAACTTGCAGATATGACCATAAACTATAAATAAATTTACTTGAAGATTTAAACCTCCCACCCATTTATAAGAAAAACATGACTTATCTCAAGAATATCGAATTCAAACATTTGGTTAGTTTCTAAATACAGCATAATCAGTTTCTAGAATCTCCCAGCTCGTTATGTGATGGAAACAATAAGGGGCCGTTCACTAATTACGTAAGCACGTTTTTGGAAATTTTATACCCTCCATCCCCCTCTGATAAGACAAAGTAAGATTTTTCAAAACTCTTCCTCCCCCCTAGTATGATCTTACTTTTTTTTTATTCTTTGAGAAATTTAGACGTTTTTTTTCTAAATTTCTAAAATTCTAAAATTTCATTCTAAAATTCATTTGTTTATAAATATTATAAATATGACATCCATGTTTCAAAGCAAAGCACTTTTTAAGTAAAACCTAATAGCTGCATTTGATAAGCACAATTTATACAAAACAACAGATGTAATGTCATAAACGATTATAGAAAACATTATCTAAGATATAGCATGTTTTGGGTAACAATAATCTTCAATAAATTTCCACAATCGAATAAACAATATATAATCTTAATTCCGATTAAAAAAGAGTGAAAGATCAGGTTAGTACAAGGTACCCTAAACAATTGTAATGTTTTTGACCTCAAAATCATGTAAATCTAAAAAAAATCATTCAATACTACTAAAATGGGTGCAAAATTGTTTAAGGACAATTACGTTGTTAATTAACCAAAAAGCTCAGACTCATTTCAGTGGTTAGCGATGAAGTTTTTGGGTTTTTTGGTAAATCGTTTGTAAAATATAGAGTTGGTAGTGTCTATCACTGTTTATTTAACTGTGCGCCTCATATTGATTTTTAAAGATTTTTTTCTTGATGAAGTCATTCTCAAATATGATAGATTCAAATCGTGGTGTCACAACGCGCCACTTTCTATTTTGTTTCTATGAATATCTCAATTATGAAGATTGTTATGATGAAAAGCGAAAAGCGCCGATCTTTCAATAATGTGATTTGGTGTTTTTTGGTGGCATGTGGGTTTGAATTGATTCCCTGGAAGTTTTAAAGAACCAGTCATCTTTTTTTAATTAATTCAAAGATATTAAAAGATAAATAACATAACTTCAACAATAACCAACAAATAGGTAGTGAGAAGAAAAAAAACTTGAGTAATATTACGTAGTACGTATGGCTGTGACGAATTATCACTGTAACATTTCTTACGTAAGATTTTTGGAAACCCCCCCCCCCCCCCTACCCCCCTAGTAAGACAGCGTAAACAAATGTGAAACCCCCCCACCCCCCATATGTGCTTACGTAATTAGTGAACGGCCCTTTAACAAATTTTGTGATTTTGTTAATTTTCAATGATTTTAATGTATTTTATTTAAATAAATAATTTATAACTCTTTGTTTGATCAATATGAGCCGTTAATTCAATATAAAAACATAGTCTTTAAAGAGAAAATTCATTACCTTTTTTGTACTTATTATAATTTTATTTACGGAATATATGAACTTAAAACAAATAGAAACTAAAAAGTTGTCTAACTTCTAAGAATTTTTCGAATCACTCAAATGTAGTGTTCATAGTAAAGTTTTATTGTTTTAACACGATCTTCGTTCAAAAACGTAATTTTTTTGAGACCATTTTGTTTTTTTTGGTATAATTTTTAGGAGCCTTCAAAATGATGATAAGATTTTGAAAATCATTCCATCCTAGTAGCTCGCACAGTGCGGACGCGTTTTCGTTTACTGCAGTGCCGGGGTGTTTTTTTTTTATCTCTCGCCAAATAAAGTGAGTTTTTTTTCCCGCGGAGTGATTTATTGTTGCTGGTTCGGTCGTCAATGTTAATTGCCGGACTTCCTCACAAGGACAATTGGCAAGTGTTCAATCGCCAAGTTGGAAGCAGCATTTTGTCACCATCACCATCGCCTGGCCATAACCGTCAACAAGTGCGTTCCAGTTCGCCCTGCAAATCCGGGTTTTCAACACCGTCAGGGCGGCAACTCGGTTGTTATTTGCCGTAGCCGAGATCTCAGAGCGGTCAAGCATTCGTTTGGTTGGTTTCCTCCGGTTGACGTCGCCATCTTGTTGGATCAACGGAGGACCACGTGGTTGGTGCAATCCATACACTCAGAAAAAATATCATCTTAAGAAGTGCAAAAAAAAAAGTGAGTTCTTTTTTCATTCTTTTTTCACATTTTCTTTCTCTATCTTATTTCCCTTTAAGTATATATATTTCGATCATTTTGTGCTTCGCTCATATTTTCAACACGGAGAACATTCGTTTTCCCGTTGAGAAATATGAGCGAAGGCGGGGGGTTATGCCCTCCAACTGGGGATGATGCGAATGTCACCTATGTATGAAGATGAGGAGCATCTGGAGGATCCGGTGGATGCTGGTCCTCCAGATGCAAATTGTTCTCGGATGGATGACAATGTTGCATCATCCTCAGTCGAGAGTAGAGTCACCCGGCTCCGACAATATACAGAGGGCTCATCTTCCTCTGGGCCATGGGTGGTTTTCATCCGGCCCAAAGCGAATGGTAAACAGCTCAATGTGGTACAGATTACCAAAGATCTGGCGAGGTGGCCCTCTGTAACCAGTGTTACGAAATTACGTCCGAACAAGCTGCGCATTGTTGTGGCTAACTGGAAAGCCGCAAATGAGATTGTGGCCAGCAAATTCGTAAACCTAGAGTATCACGTCTACATCCCGTCTCGAAACGTAGAGATCGAGGGCGTGATCACTGAGATGAGCCTAGAGGCGGAGTACGTTAAAACCAACGGCGTTGGTAAGTTTAGGAACCTTGATTCGACTTCGGTCGATATCTTGGATTGTCGTCAACTCCAAACTGCCACCGTCGTTAATGGAGTTAAAAAGTACTCCCCTTCGGCCTCATTTCGTGTGACCTTTGCGGGTACCGCCCTCCCTCACTACGTTTTGATTGACGGAGTTTTAAGGCTACCCGTGCGACTCTTTGTGCCTCGCCCAATGGATTGCAAAAATTGCATTAAGTTGGGGCACACTGCGTCGCACTGCTGCAACAAGCGGCGGTGCCCCAAATGCGGGGAGAATCATGGGGATGGAGCGTGCTCAGCAATAGAACAGAAATGTGTCTATTGCGGGGGCTCACCCCATGAAATCTCCTCGTGCGAGGCATTCAAGAGTCGCTGGGATAATCAAAAGCGCTCTTTAAAGGAACGCTCAAAACGGTCCTATGCCGCCATATTAAAGAGCGCGGCGCCTCCGATCCAAACCCATACGAGCAACATTTTTTTCTGCGTTGCCAGTTGACAATGTAGACACGGACACAGCTGACGAAGAACCAGTCATATTTAAAGCTAACTCGCGTAAACGTCCAAAACCAGCACCTAAGATCACCAGAATCCCAAACAAAATTCCTACGTTTAGCCTTCCAGTCGTCGCTAAGCAAAAACCATCAACAGTAGAGAAAGATAAACCAGTCCCTCCTGGATTCCGAATGAGTTTTACACCTCAGAATAAACCCGAAGTAGCGGGAACATCTAATAGCTTCAATCCCAACGTAGTTTCACCTGAATCAACTTCCCATTCGGGACTTTTTAAGTTGTCGGATATCTTGGATGGAGTTTTCAAGTTCTTCAACGTATCGGAATCAATCAGAGGCATTGTACTCTCAATGCTTCCTATTGTGAAGACATTTTTGAAGCAATTGATGCAAACTTGCCCCCTCATTTCAGTGTTTATCTCTCTCGATAGCTAATTTACGCCCAGAGGTCGGAGATATCACTGTGTTACAGTGGAATTGTCGTAGTATTATCCCTAAACTGGATCCGTTCAAATTTCTTCTTCATGAAACTAGTTGCGATATTTTGGCCCTTTCTGAAACATGGCTTTCTTCCGAATCAAACATCTCCTTCCATGATTTTAACATTATCCGTCTGGATCGCAACGATTCTTATGGAGGGTCAAATCACAATCACCAATGGGGCCAGCTCTTCGAATCAAACAAATATGGCATATGACCTTACAAGACACATCGACTGGAAAAAATATGCGGACACGATTACAACAGCCATCAATTCTATGAATGTTCTTCCTCCTTTGGAAGAGTATAACTTTCTAGCTTGTTTGATACATGATAGCGCAGTTTGTGCTCAAACGAAACCCATCCCAGATTCATCTGTACGTCGAAGGCCTCCTAACCCATGGTGGGACAACCAGTGTTCCAAGCTTTATAAGGACAAATCAAAAGCATGCAAAGATTTTAGAAAACATGGAACCCTCGATCATTTTCAAGCATATCAGCCCCTTGAAAATCAATTCAAAAAATTGATCAAAGGGAAAAAACTAGCACATTGGCGTACATTCGTGGAGGGCTTATCACGAGAAACGTCCTTGAATACCTTGTGGAAAGTAGCACGAAACATGCGTAATCGATCTTCAACAAATGAAAGTGAGGAACATTCACATAGATGGATATTCAACTTTGCACGGAAAGTCTGCCCCGATTCCACACCGAACCAAAAAATTGTCCGGAATGTGTCCTTAGACAGGTGCAATCTGGATTCCAGCTTTTCGATGGTCGAATTCTCACTTGCCCTCCTCTCTTGCAACAATTCAGCTCCGGGAATTGATAAAATCAAGTTTAATTTGTTGAAAAACCTTCCGGATGCCGCCAAACTTCGCTTGTTAAATTTATTTAATCAATTCTTGGAGCACAACATTGTTCCCCTAGAGTGGAGACAAGTGAGAGTCATTGCTATCCAAAAGCCCGGAAAACCAGCGTCTGATCCCAATTCGTACCGTCCAATAGCGATGTTGTCTTGTATACGCAAATTGATGGAGAAAATGATCTTGTTTCGTTTGGATAAATGGGTAGAAACAAATGGTCTCCTTTCAGATACTCAATTTGGGTTTCGAAGGGGCAAAGGGACAAACGATTGCCTTGCTTTGCTGTCTTCAGAGATACAAATGGCGTACGCAAAACGTGAGCAAATGGCTTCAGTGTTTCTAGACATAAAGGGAGCTTTTGATGCAGTCTCAATAGAGGTTTTATCAGACAAGTTGCACTCCCGGGGTCTACCTCCACTATTGAACAACATCTTATACAGCTTGCTTTGTGAGAAACATCTGAACTTTGCACACGGAGATATAGCAGTTAGAAGAATCTCTTACATGGGCCTCCCGCAGGGTTCATGTTTGAGTCCACTTTTGTACAACTTTTACGTAAGTGATATCGACAGTTGTCTCTCTGAAGGCTGCACTCTAAGACAACTTGCAGATGACGGCGTGGTGTCTGTCACAGGATCTACTGAGTCTCATCTGCACAGACCTTTACAAGATACTTTAGACAGATTGTCTTCCTGGGCTTTGGGGCTTGGGATTGAGTTTTCCCCTCAGAAAACGGAGATGGTTGTTTTCTCTAAGAAACATAGACCTGCTCAACCTAAGCTTCAACTCCTAGGACGAACGATCACTCAATCGAGGTGTTTTAAGTATCTTGGGGTTTGGTTTGATTCCAAATGTACATGGAGAGCCCATATTGAGTATCTGAAAGGAAAACGCCAACAAAGAATCAATTTTCTCCGATCAATCACTGGCACCTGGTGGGGAGCCCATCCAGAAGATCTTTTAAAATTGTATCGAACAACCATTCTCTCAGTGATGGAATATGGTAGCTTCTGCTTCCAGTCAGCAGCCAAATCTCACCTCATCAAACTCGAGCGTATCCAATACCGCTGCCTCCGCATCGCTCTGGGCTGTATGCCCTCTACGCATAACATGAGTCTCGAAGTTTTGGCAGGAATACTTCCTCTTAAAGATCGATTCAATTTACTATCACTCCGGTTCCTCATCAGGTGTGAGGTCATGAACCCATTGGTGATTGTGAATTTCGAAAGGTTACTTGAGCAAAATCTTCATACTAGATTTATGTCTATATACCATGTCCTCATGTCAATGCAGGTAAACCCTTCTTCGTATTCTCCAACTCGTGTTTGTAGCCCAGACTACGATCATTCTTCTGTCCAGTTTGATTTGTCTATGCAGCAGGAAATTCGTGGAATCCCGGTCTCGCATCGCCCTCTTCTGATTCCAAGAATTTTCGAAGCTAAATATAGACACGTCGATGCTGATAAAATGTACTTTACCGATGGATCTCTTATAGAGGAAACAACAGGATTTGGAGTGTTCAACGAAATATCTAGCGCCTCTCACAGTCTTCAGCCACCATGCTCTGTATATGTAGCGGAATTAGCAGCTATTCACTGGGCTTTGGACAGTATCGCATCACGGCCAGATGGACACTACTATATTGTAACGGATAGTCTGAGCTCTGTTGAAGCAATCCATTCGATAAAACCGGGAAAGCACTCGCCGTACTTCCTCGAGAAGATACGAAATAATTTGAGTGCTTTATCAAAACGTCGCTTTACCATCACCTTTGTTTGGGTTCCCTCTCATTGCTCGATAGTGGGCAATGAGAAGGCAGACTCTCTGGCAAAGGTGGGAGCGATGGAAGGCGACACGTATCAACGTGAAATCGTCTTCAGCGAATTTTACCATTTGGCTCGAAGAAACTCTCTTGTCAACTGGCAGCGCAAATGGGACGAGGATGAGCAGGGTCGGTGGTTCCACTCGATTATCCCAAAGGTAAGCCTTAAACCATGGTTTAATAGATTGAACTTGAGTCGGGATTTTATTCGTATATTTTCCCGTCTCATGTCCAATCATTGTTCCTTAGACGCGGTACTCTATCGTTTTGATATTGCTGGCAGCAATCTATGTGGTTGTGGCCAAGGTTACCATGACATCGAGC
The DNA here is from genome assembly GCF_029784155.1 of Uranotaenia lowii. Classification (NCBI taxonomy): domain Eukaryota; kingdom Metazoa; phylum Arthropoda; class Insecta; order Diptera; family Culicidae; genus Uranotaenia; species Uranotaenia lowii. The sequence goes on along the minus strand of NC_073692.1, from coordinate 180,365,652 downwards.
ATATTGTTTGGTCGTGCGAGGTCCATCTTGTCGCCAGAACGAATTTTATAGACTCCCTTAGGGCCCGAGGAAAACCACCCTATGTTCCAGTGAGAGATGTGCTGGCTGTGATAGACTTGGACTACATGTTCGAAATATGTATATCTTTTCCTAAAAGCTATTGATCTTCGTCTATAATTCTTTTTATTTTCACATTTCCCTATCTATCTTCTATCTTTTCTTCAAAAAGTGAACTAGATATAAGCACACAATTGTAATCAAACAAAACGAGTTTGGCTCCTTAAAGCCTAAAGGTATGAGCCGTTTCAAATAAAAAAATTACAAAAAAAAAAATGATGATAAACTTTATTCTTCTTAGACAAATAGTAAAAATGGTAGTACAACCAAATTAAAATAAAAAATTCGGTTCAATAGTGCGATGACAGCCGAAACAGTAGTCCGGGTCTATTTGATAACGATTGGCTGATAGAATTTTTTTTATCTACTAAGTTAAAGAAGGTATCTTAGAAAGGTACGATAAAGTTTATGTGTGAGGGCAGCACGTCGTTTCAAAAACAAATTTGCTGTACTTTTGATGTTTAATGCTCTTGAATTATGAATATCTATCTATACACACTGTTGGCCAAAAGTTCGGGATCACCCCCTTAAAAACATGAAAATTTTGATCTTGGCCATATCTCAGCCATCTTATTACATATTGGAATTATTTTGATCTTATTCAAGAAAACACGAGCAAAACCTTCTCTGTATGTATTTGACAAAATGTTAATATTGAGTTGTTATGATTAGAATTTAGCTTTGAGTTGGGACATTAAAAAAAAAACGGACCTAAAATTAAAACTCGATCATCTCAGGGCAAGATAGAACAAATTTCAAAATTCGAGTTGCATTCTAATCCCTTTTTAAACTTATTCAAATAAACTAAATGTGGCCTACGATTCCCCATAAGTATTGATTTGCAAATTTATTGCGTTTGTGTGAATTATTGATGTTTCATCAAAAATTCCTTTTCCACGTGAAAGAACATGACAAAACTTAGATCATAAGCGTATGAGCATATTTTTTTATGTTCTTTAGGTCTCCCACGGATGCAATTTTGCGGGTGATTGTTTAATTATGTGAGTACATTTTTCTAGGCTAGTTCAAGAGCATATGATGCGTACATACGTCAACAACATATAGAAAAACATGTTTACTCAAAGCGACGACGATGACAGTTGGATTGGGACAATACACAGCTGAAATATTTAGAAAGGCCCACGTAACCCCACTCTCCTCTAATACTTCGAACATACGAAAGAACAGGAAATAGGTTCTGAATATTGTCTTCTATTTTCCATCATGGAAGCGTAAGAAGGTATTTTCTGGTATGTATCTTCTTCTTCAAACAATAATTTTTAATATGTACATCATGAAAAACATTTTAGAAGAGTTAATGAGCTAATCGAAAATGAAAACTCTGATTAGAGTTGTTAAAGGCAAAATTCCATTAGCAAATTATTAACCTCAATACGTTTGTTAAAAAAATCCTATATAGTTATTTAAATGTTTATTACCACACGTCCAGAGGGGACGGAGTCTAAGCCCTCGGATCCCTGGTCGTTCCTCTGGGGATCAGTGAGGGTGGGTACACATGACCTTCTTTTGTTGGCTAGCTCGATCTTGATCTCGCGAAGGACCTCAAGGTCGGCTTTGTGCCTACTTTGGGCTCCCAAGACTCGGATGTGATGTGTTTGAAAAAGGACAATTTAATAGATTTAAGTGCTTGGTTTATTTCGTGTTATAATTCTGTGTGATGTGTAAGATGTGTATGTGTGTGTATTTTGTGTGTGGCGATACGCTCACCGTTTTGTGCAGGCCTGCGGCGTCGGAACGTTCTCTTGGCGGAGGGGCTGGTGATGGACTGGCGAATTCTCGGAGATGGCTTGGTGGATGGCTGGAGGTCGTCTGGGGCTGGTTGTGGCTTGAGTGAAGCTGACCAATGATGCTGACCAACGTAATGGGCGTTACTTGGCAGGAAATGAGCTAGGCCGGCTTGTTGGGTTCTTTCGGGGCGATTTGGCACGATTGGACTTCTCGAGGATCTCTGATCGATACTCGGAATGGTTCTGGCTTGCCCGGTCGGATTGGCGACCGAGTCGAGCAAGTGCTGCACCACGTGTCACGGGGCTGACGTCCCCCGAGGACACCTCGAGTGGACCGTTCTGGTTACCTGGGCAAGTAAATCGGCTTCGGGACACAATTTGCGATGTCCGTGTGCTTACTTTCGGCACAAGTCACGATCCGGGCTACTTTTCTTGCCCAAAAACTTTTAACCGGCACTCCACGAGTCACAAAGCGCCTACAAGTTGGCAATGGGCGCATCCGAGGCGTTCAGCGCGAAGTTACCACCCGAAAGAGCTCATCTCCCGGCTTTCTCTTTCCGATCAGCCCCCTGAGTTTTTTCTCCAACCCACTGAACTGAAATTCGCCACCTTGTGATGTTCATGTTTGTGATGTTATACGTGTTGTGTCTAAACCTAGCCCTAATACTTAGCCATTTTTCGAAATAGTTTGAAATCAATTGCCTGACTTAAACACCCATAAAAAGAAATAATTAAGTTAAACAATTAACATTGAAAAAAGAAACAAAAAACTAACATGCAACAAGACAAATATTACTAACGGTAACATGTTATTCATTTCATCAATGATGTCTTAGTATGCCCTTTATCGAAAGCAAAAAACATATTTCTCTCATGACAATTGAAAAAAAAAACATAAAAATTTCTATAAAAAAACCAAATTTAAAAAATTTTATCAATAGAAATTAATTTTCACCTGCACGGTGCAGATAAAAAAGCACAAGAATAAAATTTAAAACATGAAATTCGATTTTATTCAAACTCACTATTCAGTGTTTCTTATTTTATTAATATCATATTTTCAATTCAAGATCAGAGAAAAAATAACAAATGAAATTCAAATAAAAAATTGAGAAACTTAAGATTTGATAGAAAAAATGTTGTGCATATGTTTTAATATCTAATTTTGGGAGATTTGTCCACAAAATTCTTGATTGAGTTTTGACCTATTTTTTTTCGAAAACAAGAGCTGCTAGAATATAAAATCTCATTGCAGATTTTTTATAAGCGTCCTATAATTAATTGAAATAAACTCTTTAATACTTTGCACATAGGAAAAATGTAAATTTTGTTGGCTTATGCTATTTATTGTAGGGTAAGCATTCCAAACTTCGCGGAATTTTTGGACCGCAACTGACGTGTTTTGATTGAAAAAAAAATTCTAGGTGTTTTTTTATGTTCTTCTGGATTTTTTTCGAAATATCGCTGGATTCTGCTTTTCCTGAGTCGGGGGCCCGGGGCAAAAGCCTACATTGACCCCCCCTTTAATCCGGCCTTGATGATGTGACGTTAAATATTTAGATAATAACAATGTTTGTATGAAAGTTTGTGAGCCCTCCCACTTTGGAATAGGAAGAGAGTGGAGAAACCATACTAACAAAAATACTAATAATACAATTTGCAATATGCAAAGTTAAAATTTTATTATGAAGTGAATTATTTTTGGTTCTGATTAATGACAGCATCTGTAATTCTGTGATTCAAATTCAACCCAAAAAGTTTTAACGATAACACAGGGGAAAGCATTTTTGGATCCTTGGTTTCAAAAAACGATTTTGTAAATTTTGGCGTCCTGAATTCAAAACATTTCACAAATTTTATCTATCACTTCTAGTTTCGATGATATGGCGAGTGGAAATTTTGAAATTGAATAAGTTTTGGGCGAAATTGAACTTTCATGTAAGATAAATCAATATTGGATATCGAAGATTTTAATTCATGCAACAACTTTGTTGAAAACTGCGAAATTATTTGACTTAATGATATTAATTCATTTTATTCGTGGAACATAAGATACTTACTTTTTTCTCAGAATTTACAATTATTAGTGGTCTTTGCGAAAGTTGTTCAATAAGTATTTGTATTTTATAGTTTTGCTGAAAAAGTACACAAACTGGATAACTAGTTTTTAACCTATTTTTAAAAGTTTTCTCAAAACCTAAAGCTGACAAAAAAACTAGCTGAATATTTAGATTCAGCGCCCCCGAATAAGTCAAAATCAGTTCTTAGATTCATTGCACCTCGTAAAAATGTGAATTTTGTTGTCATGTGTTATGAGTGATGCTAATTTCAGGCAAATCATGCCAAGCATTGATTAAATTGAGTCGTTTTTCTTCAAAACTAGCCGTTTACATTATCAAAGTCATAAGATTTCCATTATTCTGCTTTAGAAAGATTATCCCAGTGGTACCTTAATTAAATAAAGAAAATTAATGAAATATATAAAAAATTTCTAGAATGAAAAATGTCAACTGTAAAATTGACAAATCTTGTTAAAATCTGTGAAGTTATGATTTTTTCATTATTTTGAAACCTTGCTCAATAACTCAAAGCAATTTCATTCGCAAATAAATATAAAATTACCGTTTATAAAAAAAAAAACAAATTGAGGCTTCACTACAAATATTAAATAAATTGTAAAAAAAACTTTTTTAACTGGGCACAGAAAAATCGCCATGGATAAGCTCCATGAAACTTTTAAATGAAAGGGATGACGAAACCATCGCATCGGTTCGAAAAAAGGGGTTTTCGATTCAAATCTTTTTACGAATCATACAAAGACTTTTAATTTTTTTTCCTTTTTAATAAATATAAGAGAAGCAAATGATGTTTCCCTTTTGTAAAAAAGAATATAAGCAAAACATTTCAAATCAATAAATATATTAAATTATTGAAAAGTGATCAAAATTTAATGATAAACCAATTAAATTTCTCCTTATTCTTAAACACATGTTTATGCAAGTAGAAACATGAATTCGTTCTATTTATTCTTTTTCTGTTTTGTATTGTCAAAAACTATTCGTTATACAGAAATACGTAAAGCTCTACAAATTATTATTACTTCAATGATATTATTAATGCGGCCTGCCGAAAAATTTCAAAGTTAAAGTGGCCCGTTGCTTCAAAAAGTTGCTCAGCCTTAGGTTATACAATGGTATTTTTGCAGAATTTTAGGTGATGCAGATGGTTCTTTCAAACACCATTTGAAGCTTATTTTAAATTTCCCATGTTATAGGTTCCTTAATTTTTTTTACATTTTATTTTAAATGCTTGATAAAATTTCAATACGTTTCGATGTGCTATTTTATGATTTATGATTTAACTCGAAAAAATCAAATTTTAGAAATCTAAAAAAACATGTGTTTTCAAGTCGTAAAATGAACCAAATTTTCAATTTTAGGATAGATCTGAAGACCACTCGCAAACCCATCAGATGATGAAAAAATCTCCATAAAACAGAATAATAAGTCCAAAATAGAAAATGGGTGATGAGATTGAGGTAGGTACGCGGATTTTGGCTTGAAATTATGTTTGAAAAATGCCATTTTTTTCGGGGATAGCTTTTTTGGTTTTCTTCCCATGCAATACAAATACTCATGCAATGTCAACACTATGAAGACTAATAAAAAAATTTTTGGTTAAACTTTTCTGAGTACTGAACAAACGGTTGAAATAGAGAGGAAATGTTTTCAGGTTCAAACACAGTTTTCTTTTTCTTGAAAAATCCGTACATTGTCCAGAAATATTATTAAATCGAGAAAGTTATTGACTTAAGAGTCTTGAAATTTTCAAACAAACAGATCTTTTTCAAATTATGAAAGGTTTGTATTTGGTTACCACATTTTCAGAATCACCAGGTGCACTGGTTTTGCAAGAATTTATCTTAAATGTAGTTGAAATGATTTTTTTCTTTGAAGAAGTGAAACTAGTTATTCTCCGTTTTTGTTCAAAATTGAATGTTAATTGATGGAAGGTCTCCAGCAAATTTTATTCATGCTCTTATACCAATAGAGAATTTAGAACATAATATCCGAAATTGAAGTGATAGATAAATATAGGACAAATAAGATAAAGGTATGAGAAAAACAAACAAACATGAAAAAAATCACACATTCCATTGCGAATATCTCATCACTGTTGAGATAAAAATGACTTATTCTATTGACTGATCTCTGAACTGCCTCAATGCTTTTAAAATATTCTCAGATTCAGTTCAGACGAATATGTACCCATAATTTTTATTATTGTTTAACATTTTATATTTTAAACTCAAATTAAAGTAAAACGAATATGTGTATAAAGTATAAAGTTTGTTTCCATTTCTTTTGTTCTGTGATAAAAATCTGTTGAAAACTATTGAAAAATCTTGTACTCAAGCTAAACCATCTAGATTTAGTTTCCAGCTAAATAATGATGCTAATGGCGACGAAAAACGAAAACTCCAAATCAGCGTATTAGATGGTTCATTAATCTTGCGCTATGGGTGCTACTTTTTCTGGCAAGTTGTCCTTTTCTATTTCGAGGCCACACAAACGCCTTACGATGATGGCGAGCTTTCGATACTTCAAACATTCCGGGGGAAAACCGTGACCCTCAGCAGCGGAGCAGCAAAGATGAGAAATGATTTCCATCCATGATTGCCATCGAACCAAATCGAAAAACATTGCTCCGGTGCCGAGAAAAAACGCCGTGGTACAGAAATTGCCCCCCCCTTCCCTCTCGAAAGTTTTACGGCCTTCATTTGAATGCCTAATCACAACGTCCAGAGATTGTTTGGTTGAATTATTCACATTTTCCTCTAGTTTTTTGTTTTGGTTTTCAGATGTTTTTACTGTACAATAACTTGTATTATGGCGTCCCGTGTGGGCTGCCGAAAGAGAGAAGTTTTTTTGCTGGTACGTTCTTGGCAGCCAATAAAACTGCCCCCTGGTCTCTCGAGGCAAACTTTAGGAAACCATTTTCGGAGACGCTTTCATAAATAATCGTGTTTATATTGGAAAAAGCAAGACGGCAGCTTAATTCCGAAGTCGATGATGGTGAGGGCTGAAAAAAATATCCTAAATCCCAAACATCGATCGAGCAAAAATCGATTGAGTTTTTATTTTGGTTATGGCCCTTCGTAATAGAAGGACCTTGCTACCGGTCATCGTCATCATTGGCACTACCGTTTTCCAAAAAAAGAGGGAAAATATGTTTCCACAGAAAATGGGTGGGAGTTTTAGAAGGGCCCATAAAGGATCATGAAATCATGCAACCCAAGACCGAAGGACTGAAGCGAAAGCAAAAGGATTTCCTGTTTGTTTCAATTTAAATTGGGTTTCAGGAAATAAACTATGGAGTGATATTCTTCCGACCTTTCCTGAGCTCACTCGATGGCTATCAAATGGGACCAATTTTTTGTTCCCTCCATAAAATCATAACATAACTAACGAAATGGAATGCAAATAATGTCCGAGCAGCAGTTTGTGATTCTGGTGGACTTTGAATGGCTGCTATCCAAATGCGCTCTCTGAGTGAGTGGTGCTTCACTGGTGATGTAGTTGACATTATGATAAAAGTTATTTTAAAGGACTATGAAAGCAAAATGAAATGGATAATTCCTGGATGTTTTCGAAGAATTACCTACCATATTTAAGAATAATTTTAGAATTTGCATTCAATTCCTGTTTACTTGAAATATTTTTTTCTGACTATAAAATGGCTCTCGAAATGCTATTGAAGCAGACAGTTTGACTGCGTCCTTTATGTTTTACGAAGTCCGAAAAGATTGATTAGATAGACACCCATAATAAAAGAACGCTGATCTATCCAAAAGGCTTAGATGGTAAGCTGTCCATAAGTTCGAGTTCATGAATAAAGATCGAATTCAGTTGTAGCGGCTTAGTTTCAGGCTTAGAAATCATAATAGTACGGCGATCTCAAAATAGATACGGCAGAAAAAGTTTAACATTTCCAAATCATTGAGAGCCTCTTTAAGTCGAGAGTTAATGAAGAAGTTTACTTAAATATTTAGGCGAGAATGAGGATACTTGATCCCTGAGGGTACTTGGTTCCTTCGCTTTATCTCGAAACAGGGATGTCTAACAAATATAAAATGTTGTAGAAAAAAGTACCAAATTAACAAAACAACAATGCTTTTATCTCTACAAATTAATTTTTTTTATTGTTTTGAACTTTGTGTGAGAAATTCAACCAAATGTGATTTGAAGATCTTGTTTTATCACTTTAAAATGTTTCTCACATGAAAAAAATGTGATAAAAATATCTATTCCAATATGTCATTCGTTAGAGTATAACATGAACTTCCTAAGGCCATATTTTCAAAACAATAGTAAACTCTTAATTTTATTTAAAGAGAAGTTAACCAGAATGTATGTCATAGGTATAGTTGATCCCTAGAGTCAAAAAAGATATTTTGTTCTTCTGAATGGATTGTGATCATTGGTTATCATGATATTACTAATACCTGGCCAATAACTAATGTTTATAGTAATTATCTGTTAAAAAGAACTATAAATATTGTATTTATCTAAAAACTACAAAATTGTCCTGTTGGTAAGGTGTCGGAGAGATAATCATTTGACTCGAATTCGATTCCTGTTCGGGGGGTTTTTTTCACCTACCATTTATGATTGATTTTTTTGATTGTTACATTATACGGCTAGTAGCATCATCCGTCAAACAAAATTCCAGAAACATAATGTATGAGCATGTGTTAATTGTTTGAATTCTACAAACAGACCTAGATTATTTTGCTATTGCTTTGTTTGATGAATCTACGCCTCACAGTTAAGTGCAAAATGCTCCGATCATGAATGACAAATGAAAAAAAAAATCACCTTGACCAGGAATCGAACTCGAGTCTATTTGATTAGTCGAATTCGCTGCTAGATTATACGGCAGAATACGCTCATCGTGCACTGATTAATGGTGTTTATACTGCTCCAGGGGGGTTCTCATTATGCCCCTTCAGGGACTGGTTTTCAGCTTTCGGCAAAAAATATAAAAATGCATTTTTAAACTTTCTTATCTACTTTTTCAAGTTTCTTTCAATTAGGCAATAGACTATTTGAGTGTCTGAACACGAAACAATGATGTATTTCCCATATTACAGCTGTTCTCTATCGTTAAATAAGCTTTTTCCTTAAGGTGACCATTATGCCCTTATCTCCCCTACACATTGTTCCTCAATTTTCACCATCATAATATTTTTGATTTTTCACTTAAATCAATTTTAAAACGCGTTTTTACTTTAATTTGTTGACTCGGGGCGAAAAGAGCACAATTAATCAGGGCACGATGAGCGTTTTCTGCCGTAGAATCTAGCAGCGAACTTCATTCGATGAAGTCAACTGAATAATAGAGCTACAGCTTGAGCATGACGATGTAGATGTAGGAGAGGTAATCAGTAGGCTCTAGTTCGATTCCTGTTCGAGGAGATTTTTTTTTCATTACTAATGTAATAATGTAATATAAATGAAGATAATTAGGAATTGGTACAAATAAAGACATGTTTAAAAAAAAAGGATCAAGTGTCCCCATTCTCCCCTACCCAGCTTTTGGTCTCACAGGTCAACCAAGATGAGTGGACACCTTTTTTTTAGGTAATTGATTAGGTTTTGAATAAACTCATAAAATAAGGTTGAAATATCATAACACAGTTCACACTTCGAAAAAAAAATCATACAAGTGATGAAAATAAAAAGGAGCATCATATATCACGGAATTTTCAGTATAAGTTGAATACTATAATTTTATTTCATGCAGTTTAAAAGATATGAGGACTGTGAAAAGGAGTATATTCGAAAAAAATGCAATACTTTGTTTTGTGAATAGCTTTTGAATACATGAATTGAAATTGATGAATTTTTCAGTAAAATCATCTGGTGATGTAATGTTTACATGTGTAAATTTTTGTGATGTTCTGTTGAGTGTTTTTTGAGATAGCTTCCAACGAAGAAATTTGTCGATTTTATTTTTTGGGCAACACGTCCGCTATATATAATGCATACTCTGAACCACCTTTTTTCCCAATCAAGGCTATTTTTGATAAGGTTTTTTGTTTCCTGAAGTTTAACCTTCAAAATAACTCAAAATTTTGGATTTGGTCAAAGCTATAACAAATTTAGCCGATTGTCCTTCTTCTGCAAAAAAAAACAACATATTTGACTTTTTATCACTCCACCATCGTTTTTGCGTAATGGGACGATTCTAGGTCCAACTTAAATAGAGTATAAATAAATTTTGTGGGACCTATATAAGTGCTTTGCCGAAAAAATAGTCGCATTTGGAAGTAGCTTCTTTGTATTATTATTATTAGCCATTGATCGTAACACTCGTTATGAAAGACTGAGTAACTTGCAGTTTCCAAAGATTGTTGGCCTCCTCAAGTACTAGACATTATTATAAAAATCTCCTTGTTTATCTTCGAAAAACACAGGCGAGTATTGTCAACGAAAAATTTCTGGTTGAAATTCTGCCAGATGACCGCTAAAGAGTTCGTTTTGCTATCCATTACGAAATTTTATAAAATATCTCCCCACGAGCAGTCCAAATATTTTGCGCACGATTTGACCACCGTAATTTGTTTATTTTACCGGTGGGCAGGTTTTCTACCTTGTATAAATGAAGTCAGCTTAACGACCCAGCTAACATGAAATCGTAATAGAAATTATAATCCAAATCGAATATTAAGACATTTTCAATAACCATCGTAAACACGTTGGTATTGAGTGATTTTTATAAAAAATCTCACCGTTAGAGCTATAGCGTGGATCATATCAACTGATGAGTTGGCATGGTGGTAAGATGCCGGACTGCGAACTCGGAGGACTGGAGTTCAAATCTCGGTCGGGAAAATTTTTTTCGTTTTACTCAAATTATTTAAAATCGTTTTGTTGGCATTTTGTGGGGAAATCGAATCTTTGAAATCTTGTCATTTAAGATATATCGCCTCCACTTTTGTAGCTATATGCTCTTTTGGTAAGGTTTTTAAAATCTTTTCATCTGGTATAATTGTTTGAGTAATTCTGTTGTTCCTGCGATATACCTCCTTAACTGTTTGCTGGGGAATCAATTAGAAATAATTGACTTTTTTATCACACCCTCTAATCATATTTTCGGATTGAGCTTGAAAAATCATCTCTCATTCACTTACTACATGGAGTCAATCATCTTAGCTTTTATTCAAACTTTAGCTCACTATTGAATTCTCAAGAACTTCTAAAACGATTAACCGTGTGAATTTTGATGGAATAGTTGGTTTCCAGCTGAATTTGGGTCTCCAACTGTGACTTTTATGGATTTTCTCGATCCTGCCAAAGAATTCTGTCAATCAACTTCAGTATTGCACGCTTTCTCAAAAACCACGTGACAAACTGTCATTAAATTTTGTACACATACACATTACATTTCTAGGTAGCTTTACTGAGAATATCATCAATATCAGTTATACACAAAACAAAGTGTTGCATTTTTTTTTCGAATACACTCCTTATAGCTCAGTTGGTAAGTCAGTGGCCTCTCCTGAGCTGATATTCGTGAGTTCGAGCCCTAGATTAAACATCGAACACAGTTGTTTGGTTCAAATATGGTTTATTTTCAACTCTTGCAAACCCTATTTAAAATTTAAGATTTTAGTGTGAACCTTTGTTCTTAAAGAATTTGCAATACAACTAATGTTAATTAAAATTTCAACTAATTTCTATTTCTAATTTTTACCTGATGATGAAATACAATGAAAATCCTGTGAATCAAGTTTTGAAAATTAAAATAAGGATTAAAAAAAAACAAATTTTTGAAATGAATCCAGATTTTTAATTATATTTGTGATTGTTTCTGTGTTTCAGTAGATTGAATTTAAAATTTTAATTTTGAATCAAAAATCAAAGTTATGAAACTGCGATCTCCTTAAATTGAATCCTTAATTAAATTCTAAAATAGATATTTGAATTTTAGTTATTCAACTTAAATTCATGCTGATTCTCAACACCTAAATATGGATTTTTTGTTTTGATTCCGAGTTTTAAACCTAAATTCAAAACCTGAGTCTTAATTCCGGATAAAAATTCCTATTTGAAACCAAAATGCGAAATTTGTATCAGAACCCTCAACCAGAAATTTCTTATTTGATTCTTAATTTATGAATTTCAATATTATTTTTTCAATCATATATTTGTAATTGAATTTATGAATTTGAATGACATAGTGAATGATGAAATTGTTTCAGATTTTTCAACTTTGGACTCACGAAACATTCTTATGTTTCTCTTATGCATATAAGTGAAGGATTTTAATTACAAATCCAAATCTTGGATTGAATTTCAATTTTTTTTATTCATATTTAAAAATTATGAGTTTTGAATACGGAAAGATAATCTTATTGCGGTTTCAAATGCAAAACTAATGCTCGAATTAGGATTCTATACCAGTGGCCGGAAAACTTTTGTGTTGGACAAGCCAAAATTTTCAATTTTTTCAAAATTTTAGAGTTTGAAAGAGCTGCATTCAAGATTTATTATTTTCGTTTTTAATTAAAAAACAAAATAAACGAGTGATCAATGACCATTAGTTTTAAGAAATTTACTTTAAGCCCGTTAGAGTTTTCTCCTAACTTTTGGATATTTCTTTAAAATCTAATTCTGATGAACATTATGTACATTAATTCTCTTCTGGTATGTTAACTCCTCTAATATGGTTTGATTTTATATCAATTTGGCAGGCCAATAAAAAAAATGCGTAGGCAAATATCGAATTCAGAAAAGCAAAATCCATATCAAGCCTGAATGAATACTTTGCATTTTGTTAAAGTCAAAGATTTGAACATTTTAGCATAAGCAAAATATTTACAATTTCTTCGGCAAAGAAAAGCTTATAAAATGACGAAGGAAAGGGAAATAAATATTCTTTAAATTATCAAGCCTTTTATGACATTCCCCAGATTTAGTTTATCCTTCCCAAAATCCAGAAGGATGAGGTTAATTTCAACTGATATTTATGTTGCTGAAAATTTTAATCTTCAAAAATTATGCTCCTGACAACTGGTAGAATTTTCAAAAATCATGACATCAAGCGAACGTGTCTTTAGAATTGATTGCATCTGAAAAATTGAAAAATCTTATTTCATGTCACAAGAGATTCTTCAGTATAGTACGTCCAATTGAATGAATCTGTATAGATATATCTGTAATAATGTGATTTTGTAGCCTTCATTAAACATTCGTGACAGTATTTTTTAACTGGTAAAATCGGTTAAAGGATAGATTTAAAGTTTCGAACAAAAAATTAATAAAAATCAACGGTGATCAACTCTTATTAAAAATATGTCCGTTACTAACACTTCGTCCAAATTTGTGTGCTTTTGATAAATTCAAAGACTCAAAGTTTTTTTCAAATACATACAATTTCATCATAAAAAAACTACATCGAGGTGTTAAAGTCAATTAAGTTATTGATTACAAGTATTTAGCCTGAGAATAAGTTTACAAAGAGATTTTCAGATTTGAAATTTTCATTCATTCTCAATGCTGATTCGAGTTTGAAAAGCTGTCAAACTTTAATTCGAAATTCCTAATTCTCAGTTTTGGAATATTGTATTTAATTTCATGTATCTATTCACTTATTAACCCATTATTTATTGAGTAAGATATTTACAGATTTTTTTTTCTGCACGTATCCAGGCCGGGCAAATCCGGGCATTGTGTTCCTAAATTTTTAACTAAAAACCGGGTAATATCCAGGCTAATTTAGTCAAAATCTATATATTTTCGACAAAAAGGTGAGAGAAATGCTAAATAATAAACACACAAAAATTTATTTTTACCAAGGCACATCAGCGTCGTTCAAATTTTATCGCACAATTCCAAAAAATGCATGCGCATTTATTTCGCTAAAACAAGTTGCAAATTGGGAATTTTAAACAATCCTGGAAAACGAGGCATTTTTTTCTCGAAAGCTGGACAACCAGACCGAACCGGGCAATCCCCAATTCTTTGAAAATTCGAGCAAGCTCGGTTAAAACCGAATAATCTGGAATGCTTATAAGGAAATCTATATTCAGATACATTAAGATCATCGTTTTCAGTTCAAACTAATAGGATAGGATTGGAAGTGGTTTTTCCAATATTTTTATGTTGTTACGCGTAAAAGTTGTAAATATTTTTCGAAAAATAGTCGCATTTGGAAGTAGCTTCTTTGTATTATTATTATTAGCCATTGATCGTAACACTCGTTATGAAAGACTGAGTAACTTGCAGTTTCCAAAGATTGTTGGCCTCCTCAAGTACTAGACATTATTATAAAAATCTCCTTGTTTATCTTCGAAAAACACAGGCGAGTATTGTCAACGAAGAATTTCTGGTTGAAATTCTGCCAGATGACCGCTAAAGAGTTCGTTTTGCTATCCATTACGAAATTTTATAAAATATCTCCCCACGAGCAGTCCAAATATTTTGCGCACGATTTGACCACCGTAATTTGTTTATTTTACCGGTGGGCAGGTTTTCTACCTTGTATAAATGAAGTCAGCTTAACGACCCAGCTAACATGAAATCGTAATAGAAATTATAATCCAAATCGAATATTAAGACATTTTCAATAACCATCGTAAACACGTTGGTATTGAGTGATTTTTATAAAAAATCTCACCGTTAGAGCTATAGCGTGGATCATATCAACTGATGAGTTGGCATGGTGGTAAGATGCCGGACTGCGAACTCGGAGGACTGGAGTTCAAATCTCGGTCGGGAAAATTTTTTTCGTTTTACTCAAATTATTTAAAATCGTTTTGTTGGCATTTTGTGGGGAAATCGAATCTTTGAAATCTTGTCATTTAAGATATATCGCCTCCACTTTTGTAGCTATATGCTCTTTTGGTAAGGTTTTTAAAATCTTTTCATCTGGTATAATTGTTTGAGTAATTCTGTTGTTCCTGCGATATACCTCCTTAACTGTTTGCTGGGGAATCAATTAGAAATAATTGACTTTTTTATCACACCCTCTAATCATATTTTCGGATTGAGCTTGAAAAATCATCTCTCATTCACTTACTACATGGAGTCAATCATCTTAGCTTTTATTCAAACTTTAGCTCACTATTGAATTCTCAAGAACTTCTAAAACGATTAACCGTGTGAATTTTGATGGAATAGTTGGTTTCCAGCTGAATTTGGGTCTCCAACTGTGACTTTTATGGATTTTCTCGATCCTGCCAAAGAATTCTGTCAATCAACTTCAGTATTGCACGCTTTCTCAAAAACCACGTGACAAACTGTCATTAAATTTTGTACACATACACATTACATTTCTAGGTAGCTTTACTGAGAATATCATCAATATCAGTTATACACAAAACAAAGTGTTGCATTTTTTTTTTCGAATACACTCCTTATAGCTCAGTTGGTAAGTCAGTGGCCTCTCCTGAGCTGATATTCGTGAGTTCGAGCCCTAGATTAAACATCGAACACAGTTGTTTGGTTCAAATATGGTTTATTTTCAACTCTTGCAAACCCTATTTAAAATTTAAGATTTTAGTGTGAACCTTTGTTCTTAAAGAATTTGCAATACAACTAATGTTAATTAAAATTTCAACTAATTTCTATTTCTAATTTTTATCTGATGATGAAATACAATGAAAATCCTGTGAATCAAGTTTTGAAAATTAAAATAAGGATTAAAAAAAAACAAATTTTTGAAATGAATCCAGATTTTTAATTATATTTGTGATTGTTTCTGTGTTTCAGTAGATTGAATTTAAAATTTTAATTTTGAATCAAAAATCAAAGTTATGAAACTGCGATCTCCTTAAATTGAATCCTTAATTAAATTCTAAAATAGATATTTGAATTTTAGTTATTCAACTTAAATTCATGCTGATTCTCAACACCTAAATATGGATTTTTTGTTTTGATTCCGAGTTTTAAACCTAAATTCAAAACCTGAGTCTTAATTCCGGATAAAAATTCCTATTTGAAACCAAAATGCGAAATTTGTATCAGAACCCTCAACCAGAAATTTCTTATTTGATTCTTAATTTATGAATTTCAATATTATTTTTTCAATCATATATTTGTAATTGAATTTATGAATTTGAATGACATAGTGAATGATGAAATTGTTTCAGATTTTTCAACTTTGGACTCACGAAACATTCTTATGTTTCTCTTATGCATATAAGTGAAGGATTTTAATTACAAATCCAAATCTTGGATTGAATTTCAATTTTTTTTATTCATATTTAAAAATTATGAGTTTTGAATACGGAAAGATAATCTTATTGCGGTTTCAAATGCAAAACTAATGCTCGAATTAGGATTCTATACCAGTGGCCGGAAAACTTTTGTGTTGGACAAGCCAAAATTTTCAATTTTTTCAAAATTTTAGAGTTTGAAAGAGCTGCATTCAAGATTTATTATTTTCGTTTTTAATTAAAAAACAAAATAAACGAGTGATCAATGACCATTAGTTTTAAGAAATTTACTTTAAGCCCGTTAGAGTTTTCTCCTAACTTTTGGATATTTCTTTAAAATCTAATTCTGATGAACATTATGTACATTAATTCTCTTCTGGTATGTTAACTCCTCTAATATGGTTTGATTTTATATCAATTTGGCAGGCCAATAAAAAAAATGCGTAGGCAAATATCGAATTCAGAAAAGCAAAATCCATATCAAGCCTGAATGAATACTTTGCATTTTGTTAAAGTCAAAGATTTGAACATTTTAGCATAAGCAAAATATTTATAATTTCTTCGGCAAAGAAAAGCTTATAAAATGACGAAGGAAAGGGAAATAAATATTCTTTAAATTATCAAGCCTTTTATGACATTCCCCAGATTTAGTTTATCCTTCCCAAAATCCAGAAGGATGAGGTTAATTTCAACTGATATTTATGTTGCTGAAAATTTTAATCTTCAAAAATTATGCTCCTGACAACTGGTAGAATTTTCAAAAATCATGACATCAAGCGAACGTGTCTTTAGAATTGATTGCATCTGAAAAATTGAAAAATCTTATTTCATGTCACAAGAGATTCTTCAGTATAGTACGTCCAATTGAATGAATCTGTATAGATATATCTGTAATAATGTGATTTTGTAGCCTTCATTAAACATTCGTGACAGTATTTTTTAACTGGTAAAATCGGTTAAAGGATAGATTTAAAGTTTCGAACAAAAAATTAATAAAAATCAACGGTGATCAACTCTTATTAAAAATATGTCCGTTACTAACACTTCGTCCAAATTTGTGTGCTTTTGATAAATTCAAAGACTCAAAGTTTTTTTCAAATACATACAATTTCATCATAAAAAAACTACATCGAGGTGTTAAAGTCAATTAAGTTATTGATTACAAGTATTTAGCCTGAGAATAAGTTTACAAAGAGATTTTCAGATTTGAAATTTTCATTCATTCTCAATGCTGATTCGAGTTTGAAAAGCTGTCAAACTTTAATTCGAAATTCCTAATTCTCAGTTTTGGAATATTGTATTTAATTTCATGTATCTATTCACTTATTAACCCATTATTTATTGAGTAAGATATTTACAGATTTTTTTTTTCTGCACGTATCCAGGCCGGGCAAATCCGGGCATTGTGTTCCTAAATTTTTAACTAAAAACCGGGTAATATCCAGGCTAATTTAGTCAAAATCTATATATTTTCGACAAAAAGGTGAGAGAAATGCTAAATAATAAACACACAAAAATTTATTTTTACCAAGGCACATCAGCGTCGTTCAAATTTTATCGCACAATTCCAAAAAATGCATGCGCATTTATTTCGCTAAAACAAGTTGCAAATTGGGAATTTTAAACAATCCTGGAAAACGAGGCATTTTTTTCTCGAAAGCTGGACAACCAGACCGAACCGGGCAATCCCCAATTCTTTGAAAATTCGAGCAAGCTCGGTTAAAACCGAATAATCTGGAATGCTTATAAGGAAATCTATATTCAGATACATTAAGATCATCGTTTTCAGTTCAAACTAATAGGATAGGATTGGAAGTGGTTTTTCCAATATTTTTATGTTGTTACGCGTAAAAGTTGTAAATATTTTTCGAAACGGATGATCAATTCTAATGCGATTTTAAAATTTCTATTGATCAATTTTCATAGAGGGCAAAAAAATTATTGCGAGTGTTTAAAATATAAAATTTGATGAGGATTACGTTGTTTGATAACAAAACAGTAGCTATCTAAGAACTATTTTTTACTAAATGATAAACTTTGATATTTCTGTTAGCTTCAGCTCAATTTTTGTGTTTGCGGTTGATTCAAAAATATGCACACAAAACAAATAATTTGATTTCAGTTTTTGTTGTTTTAAAACAACATTTTTTTGCATTTACAGTTAGTAACAAATTAAATCTGAATCTTTATTATGACGCTTCAAGCACACTGAAAAGCGAATTGTAAGATAGGCTTCAAAAAATGCTTTTTTACCATTCGGTCCGTTTCGCTTTTTCCTAAAGTGAATGTAATTTTAAATTTGCTTTTTGAACCTATGAAAATCCGTGTCACAAGACTTAGTTTTCGGTTGAGCAAGATTTTATAAATATTCTTTTCGATATTTCGAGTTTTTTGGAATCGAGATTGTTGCTCTTGACTTCAGTTATTCATCAAAATTTGATTAAAAATTTCAAATTTTAAGTTTAGCAAAAAAAATTTCACTTGGCATTTTTGGACCCTCATAAGGGGGGTTTAAAACCTTCCTTTTAAGTTTTTTTCATCCAATAACCTTAACGAACAGCATTTTTAGTGCTTGTGTTGAATTAATAATTTTTTAGAAAATTTTGGCTTCCTGAACTTGAATCTTTTGTCAAACAGTTCTAATTTTTGCGATCTATCATTTAAAAGTTTGTATTCATCGAATGAAATGATTAATTGATAACTGATGGATTAACAAACCTACATGCAAAACCAAAACTGATATTCATTGAATCTGTTAACTATCTTTCATTCAATCAAGGATTTGAATTTTGAATAAATATTCTTATTTCTGAGAAATACTGTTTCAGAAAAATTAAATTCCATTGTTTTTTTTCTACATTAATAGATAAAATATAGCTTATGTCTTACTTCGCTAAAGAACATGTTTGTGTTTTGATATTTATGAAACTTTGCTATAAAACAGCGAGACATTCTGATAATTGCTTTGGGATTCCTAAAACTCCTTTTGTTTGATTTTTTTTACTGAATCAAAGCAATCGAAAGATTCCTTTTAATTCAACCACGGTAAATGAAAAGTTCATATACCAGTATTTCGATAGCAACTTACTACCTTCTTCAGTGAACGTTTTCGATTGAAGAAGGTAGTAAGTTGCTATCGAAATACTGGTATATGAACTTTTCATTTACCGTGGTTGAATTAAAAGGAATCTTTCGATTGCTTTGATTCAGTTGAATCATTCAACCAAGTAGGCTCATACCACAACAGAGTGATTTTTTTTAAATTTCGTCTTAACTCCCGGATTTAAAAAAAAACGAGGAAAAAATGAAAACACAACTGCTAAATCTTTTGTATCAGAATTCAAAATTACTCACAATTTTCGGGAAAACTGAGTAACCATATGAAACCTTTATTTTCAATATGTATCTTCAAAAATTCTATTTTGTTTTTCAAAAACACAATTTAAATACTTATCTAGGTTCACAAATAACCAAAACCAAAATTGGTGAAATAGATCAACATTAGTAATGTAGAACCAATGTTCAAGCGAAATTACCGTAATGCGATAAAGCGTTTTGTTGTACAGATTTGAATTCATGAATCAAATTCGGAATTCCATTAAAGAAGCGACCATCAATCCAATCAATTCGATGATGAATCACCACCCGCCAGTGTGATTTGATATGTAAATGGAGAGCGTCTCAATTCTAGAATCTAGTAAAAAAGCAACTCACCTGCCGAATGATTCCTAGAAGCGATACTTTTTTCCGCTGTTTCCATTTAACATTTGAATTCAGCCGAACAGATTTCGTATTCCAAGAAGGTTGAATCATAAGCTTGTTAACGCTGCTCCTGCTACTGCTGTTTCAATCGACCGATTCGGAAAAGTGATTTCCGTAAAAAGAACAAGATTCTGCAAGGTTCTTTTCATCTAGCAAGATGGGGAATTTGAAATTGAAGGTCGGAAGAACTTTTTCAATTTAATTTGTGATCTGCTGAAAATTGATCCGTGTCAGTCATTTTTCAGGAACATTATATCCAATTAAAAGTTAGTTTGAAGTTTCCTTATACCTTCAAACCTATTTTAAATAATTTAAAGGATGTTGAATCGAATCGACCACATAAATAATCACCCCGAAATTCATAGCATTATCCACCACTTTTCACAACAGGATCCTAGCCATCGATTAAGTGGATTCTCGGAAATAACCATCCATTCAAAGGCGGCTCGTGATGATGCCAAAAATCACCCGACAATCCGCAGCCTCTTTTCCAGGGCCATAACTTTCGAACTATCGAATTTCCATCGAATGAAAGCGATCCAATCAGTTGATTTGCGTTTTCCGCCATCGTCGTTTTTTTTCTTCAATGCTGGCGACAAAAAACAGGAAAAAAGGTTTCACATCAACGTCGTCGTTGTCAATTGATGAGATGAGTCAATTCATCTGCCACAGTCGGTTTGTAGCCTAGCTTCAGGGGTTGCTGTTATTCACAAGTTCACGCATTCTCACGACGACGACGACGACGACGGCTACCAAAGCCAGCCATTGAAATTCGTCGAACGATTTCTTTTTTTTTATTGAATAACCTTCGCGAATGGGATTCTGCCTGACTACGATTGATGTTTGCTTTTTTAATAACGTGCGGTGCCTTCCGGCAATCCGGTTAAATTCTTCACCGTAGCACGCTGCTTCAAGTTTCAACGAATTCAAAAGACGGCAAACAAATTTCAGCGAAAGTTTAAGCTACCGAAGCAAAAAATAAAAACAAACATTCTTGTAATTTTGGCCTCAAGGGGTTGTAGGATACTTTCATCGTTTCAAATTATGACTTTAATTGGGATTGGGTTAGGAAATGAGCCAAAATTCGAAAGAAAAGAGTTAAGAGATTTAAATGCTAAATGAATAGGATCATCTTACTTTTGCTTAAAATTTCATAATATGGCTCAAGGTATCGAGAGAATGTAAAATGAAGAAACGGCCTTCCAATTTTTAGACGCGATGTTTTCGGTTTTACTTCCTTTCCTGGCGTCTAATTTGCTTCGCCAGCAAACATAAAATCGTATTAAAATGGTTTTGCACATCGCAGTTTGGACCAAATAAACAAACTTAAATTAAAAATGAAGCTGATCTCACCCTTCAAATATACTCGACGATATCCTATGACTAAAATCTCAATGAAGTTCAAAATTTCCTGCATACAGATTTTAAAATCGAAAAAAAACTTTGAAGTCAGACACTTTGAGTAAAATTATGATACACAATGCAGTATAATTTCCACTCTGTTTCACTTGATTTCTCATAATTGCTTTGAATTTCATTATTATTTTTTATAAACTCAATAATTTATGAAGTTTTTTTTATTATGAGCTTATGGGATGAATAAAAAAACAATATAACAACGAACTCAATGAACTCTAAACTATAAAGAATTTTGTTATTCAAAAGATGAAATCTTAACTCTGGGTTTGTTTTTAAACTAAAGTTTACAAAAAAGTTTACTAAAGATTGACTTTTGAGTTTTATAAATACTTTTTTTTTCAATGTGTGCTAATTTTTTATCATCGCCTGAACAGTTTTCAGCAAAATACTGAAATATTGAATTAGTGTAAATTTCGTCTTTGTTAGTTGCATTAATATCACAACTGATATTTTATAGCGAATGTTAATCGAAGCTTACAATGTTTTGTTTATTCTGTAGGTATATACACTTTTAAATTTTTAATTTTGAATTTAAATTCGGCGAGTACTTTATGGTTCTTAATTTAGTGAGATCAACTATATCAACTCATGATATTGAGGCACCATTTCAGTACCGATGTCTCACTTATCTAATGAATGATTTTTATTCGAGATATCAAAAAAAGATTATTTATATTTGTGCTGGAAGTTTATGGTGCTGTCAAACTTCAAACGTGATATTCTCGAAACAGCTAAATATATTGACGCATTTGCTGTTTACTAAACTCGATACCGATTTCATATAAAAATTGTTCAATAGATTATAATCTATCACCTTAAGCATTTTGTAATAGTTTGAGTTAAGTAGAGTTTAGTTGGATTGAGTAAAGAAAAAAAATGTTGTGTTGTGCTTATTTTGTCATACAAGTTCGTTCCATTGAACAAGTTTTAAGGTTGACGACTTGTAACTTTTACAGGCTCATTTCAAAATAATTTTGGGGCTCCTCATGAATTCATAAAATCTCTAGCTCTGTCTCATTATATTTTATGTACGCTCTTTAAAAGCTTTGAAAAATAATTTCCAAACAGATGAATACGCTGAAAACATTGGCGCTACAAAATGATTAAATAGGGGCTTTTAGAGATAAAAGCAGCTCAAGTTTTAAAATACAAAACTATCTGGTTTGTTAGCACTGCACAAAAACTTTGATGGCATTTAATTGAAAATAACATAATTTTCAAAACAAGAGTCTGAAGCAGATATACTTTCCCGATATACACCACTTAACGAGATAACAGGAGAAAAGAATAGCGCTATCTGGCGACAGCTTTAATCAGAGATGCCAGGTGTCTTGATTTTTCAGAATTTGTCCTGATATTCGTGGATCATGTTGAATAACTCTCAAGTTGTCCTAATTTTTGGAAAATGATGTTTAATATGTCCTGAATTGTCCTGATTTTCGAAAAAAAATCTCAATAAGGATCCAGTTTGAAGTTTATATCTGAGACCATCGAAAAAATCGGCAATAAAATAGTTGAACCCATTTAACCGATGGCAATCTTCGGTTCAGGTGATATTCAAATGGTGTTTATAGATATGA
The DNA here is from genome assembly GCF_029784155.1 of Uranotaenia lowii. Taxonomy (NCBI): domain Eukaryota; kingdom Metazoa; phylum Arthropoda; class Insecta; order Diptera; family Culicidae; genus Uranotaenia; species Uranotaenia lowii. The sequence goes on along the minus strand of NC_073692.1, from coordinate 180,342,802 downwards.
ATTGTAACCCAGCCAAGAAGATTCTGCCTATTGTTGCATATATTAAAGCGTCTAAATCACCTGTTTTGCTTTGTTCATTAGATTTATGATGTCCTAAAATTTAAATAAAACCCTGTTGTTTGACATATGTTAGACTAAGGTTGCCAGATTGCCCGGTTTTATCCGGGTTTGCCCAGTTTTATGCGGGTTGGCCCGGATACTTGATACTAAATTTAAGAACAGTCCGGCCCGGCCCGGTAAAAAAATTATCATTTTTTTTCTTGATTTTTTTTAGACATTTCTGAGATTTGACAAAATTTGCCCTGACATTGCCCGGATTTATGGTCGTCAATGTGAAATCGAGTGCCCGGATTCTGCCAGGTTTTTAAATAAAAAATGCCGGTTTGTACGGCCCGGATACGTGCTGGAAAAATTCTGGCAACCTTTTGTTAGACAATCGCAAAAATTTGTTGATCAGGAATACCATCCAAAAAAACATTCATAACTTTTTTTTTCTCTAGTTCTCGTATAATGATAAAAAAGTATTTGAAAAATATGATATAATTTCCAATTTCCATAGTCAGGACGAAAATCTTTAATGGCACCGATTCATTCATTAATTTGGGGTAAATCAGAATTCCTTTTATTTAATTTTTTGTGCAATAATAGTGGAAAGATTTATGTTTATTTAGGCATGTTCGCGATATAAATATTAGCTTTTTTATATTTATAGTAGCAAGATGCAGAAAGAAAAAAAAATATTTTAATTATGTTAATTACAACCAATCCAAAAACCTTACTAGGTTTTTAAGTTATTTGAAAAACATTTTTCAGAGCGTCGATAACAATAATCATGAATGGTTTTATGGAAGTCTAAAATACGATTTGAAATTCGCTGAAAAGTTCTGATTTAAACATTATTTTTTTCATGTGTTTTTTTCTCGATTTTTTGAGTAAATCCTGGGTTTTAAAAAATATTACCCAGGTGCGAATTGTTTGTTGAAATTTTGAAATCAAATGCCTGGTTTTTTCAGGGTTTTGGATAAAATCGCCTGGATTTGTCCGGCCCAGATACAAAAAATTCTGACGACCTTAGAATAGCCTTGAAATGTCAAGGGTCTAACAAGAAAAACAAAGCACAAGATAACAACATCATTTTAGTTGTTAGGTACATTAAAATGCTTCAATGCATTTTTTTAAAATTTCTTACCATTTATAATTTTTTTTTCATAAGTATGTTTTTTATATATTTCTTACCAACACATACCTTTTAAATTAGGGCTTGTGATATAGTTCAGTTGGCAAGACTGTTGTCTCCTGAGCCGATGTCCGCGAGTTCGAGCCCAAGAGTAAACATCGAACACAGTTGTACCGGATAGTTTTTCAATAACGATTCGCCAACTGCAACGTTGATAAAGTCGTGAATGCCATAAAGATGGTAAAACGACTATAATCGAAACAAAAAAAAAATACCTTTTAAATTACAATAGGCTTTTTTGATTAAATTTAATAAACTTGAGTTCCACTAAAATAACTCATCCTTCATCTAGTATACAAAAAGTTATGATACGTATTGCGTATAATATAATAATTAATATAATAAAATCATTTGGTTCGATAATGAAATATTGTCGCAAGCAAAATATTCAAATCAACTGAACATATACCTAGTGATCAACAAAAAACATCATTAGAAATTAATCGAAAACATTTGCCGTGATACATATTTTGTGGGTTGATGTTTTCAAAACATGGACAAATCTTCTTAAAACATGTGTTCCTCATTTTATTTATTCAAGTTTCTATAATTTTCATGGGGCAGGAATAGGAATGAAAAAAAAATATTTATTATATCTGGCATCCCTGAATACGTCGTGTCCGGAGCACACGCTATCTGGAATTATATGAATTCCTCGAATTAGTGCTTCCATTTTGTCCGCTAGAGGATGCTGATGCTGTCGCCTTTTTGTTGTTTGTATAGAGAAAACAGCTATGGTAAATTTTTGTTTAGGATAATGGTATGTGGCTTTTACTGTTCCTGAGACATTTAAAACATAAACTACTGCTTTTGGGAAAAAAAATCCTTTCAAAGGGCAGAGATCCGATTCACTCAAAACTTAGGATTGTTTTTATTTACATTACATCAAGTCGTCTAACTGATTTGGGTCAAATCGGAAAGAGTCGTTGAATTTTCATGGTCACTTGGTCTGGAATGACTCATATCTATTTTGTTTCTTAACCGATCTGTACAAAATTTATAGTTTTGGAGACTTTTTTACATAACTAAAAATAATTCCAAGGTGATATCCCTCCATATTTATTTATTTCACCGTTATTTAGAATCTTAGAAAAAATCGAAAAATTTGCTTTAGAAAAAAATCATGTTTTGCTGTCATGCTATCAAATTAAAAAAAAAAAACACCTAGTGCATAGATATTGAAGCTGAAGCAACAACTATAAATTCAGCCTTAATTTTGTATTTCTAACTTTGCGTTGGAAAATTGGATTGGTAATGTAATTTAATTTTTTTAGGCGAAATGTAAAAATACATATCTTCATGATTTTCCAAAAAAGAAATTCTATTTTGTTTCTATTACAGAAAACCAACCAACCAATCAATCAATCATCAATGTTGTTTCAGCCGCAGATGAAGTATTTTTAAATTTGCAATGTTAAGTTAACGATTTGATGATTTTTTTTTCAAATATATTTTCAGAGGTAGGCGTTTCTAAAACTTTTTGACAATCGTGGTTGAATGAAAGGGAAATTTTCGATTGCTTTGATTGAGTCACTCGACATTTTTTTCAGATTTGCCTTACACTTACTCCATTCAAGTTATAGCACTGACCACACTGACTGAACACTCGATTTCGATTTTTGGCTGCTCGAAAAATTAACGAGCAATGTCGATACCAGAGGCGCATCGATCGATGTTGTATCCCGGATGGAAAATTTAACCAGACATTTGATAAATATCGATCAGTTCAGACTACTCGAACGGACTGAACAGGTTGGAGTCCATGCTATTGAGTCAAATTTTTATTCTAAGTGTCATGTCAGCGTGAAGCAATTCGAGCATTAAAATTTGACTTAATAGCATGGACTCCAACCTGTTAAGTTCGTTCGAGTAGTCTGGACTGATCGATATTTATCAAATGTCTAGTTTAATTTTTAAGCCGGGCTTCAACATCGATCTAAGCGGTATCGACATTGGTTGTTAATTTTTCGAGCAGCCAAAAATTGAGTATCCAGTCAGTGTGGTTAGTGGCTATACCTTGATATGTGATGTACAAAATTATTTTTATTTTATTTTATTTACATAGTATTCCGTCTCACGACATAACTGTATACAAAAATATTTGCAAATCGAGTATCCAGTCAGTGTGGTTAGTGGCTATACCTTGATATGTGATGTACAAAATTATTTTTATTTTATTTTATTTACATAGTATTCCGTCTCACGACATAACTGTATACAAAAATATTTGCAAAATACTATTTTCACAAAGCAATTTGAAACTGGGTCTGCTAGGAGGGACGAATGACATTCAGATGTTTAAATTCTTGTGACCGAATTAAATAATTGAAAAAAAAATGGTTCCAGTGAAATAAAAAAACACAAAAATGACTAAATGTACAAAAAACTATAAAATTGACAAAATGACATGAATAATAATTGAAAATGAGAACCACTATAAAAATGGTGAAATAGAAAAAATCATTAGGTATAATACAAGAAATTATTATAAGAAAGTGTATAAGAGTAATATGAAAAACTACTAAAATTACAATTCTAACAAGAAATCAACAAGAAATACAAAAATTAAAAGATTAAAAGAATAAAAGTACACGATCAACAATATTTCAGAATGACAAAAGTTTTTCACTTATGTTCAAAATGCAGAACGACAAAAGGTTGTCATTTTGGAATAAAAAGCAGTGCTACATCAGCCTTATTCAAAATATTATTTCAGATAAAATTTACTGCAATCGAATTTTCGTTGTGTAGGTAAGTAAAAAACCACAACGCACATATTTTTGGCTGCCATTAACTTTTCCACATTCACAACCTCCATTATGCTACGTAGCTGATATCGCCAAAAGTCACGACAAGTCACATTTTTCTATGCCTCGTTTTTTTGCTCTGTCAGAATGGGAGGGAGGAATATATTTCTTTTCCATTTTTCCGTTTGGAATTCGGTCTTGATTGCATGGATAATCCCAAATATTTTTTTTTTGCTTGGTCAACGTAGTCACTTTATAGAAGTAGACTTATTTTTGTCGACCGAAGGTCAATTTTGGATGACTAGCAATATTTAAAGCCATAGTAAGGTCAACAGTGCCGTATGGATACATATCATTCTAAGAGCTTATGCCGAGAACTATGATTGAGGGAAATTGAATTCACAACTTTGGTCGGCTAAGTAAAAAGATGATTTTAGTTTATTTCATAAAGGGTGATACGGTCAAAATTTGGTCAATATCAACCTGAGGTATTTCTTTCAATTTTGCATTTAAAACACCTGAACACCCCTCATTTTGAAGGTGTGTGTGTGTAAAATGTTGCTCCCATTTTGATTTTGGAATTCACTCTTCAATTGTCAAAATGTCGTCCAAGGAAGAAGAGCAGCGTATCAAACTTTTGCTCGCGCATCGCGAAAATCCGAGCTACTCGCACACAAAGCTGGCAAAATCGCTAAAAGTTGCCAAATCAACCGTTACAAATGTAATTAAAGTGTTTGAGGAACGTTTGTCGACAGCCAGGAAATCTGGATCGGGGGGAAATCGAAAACCGGAAGCCGCTGAGACGACAAAGAGAGTTGCCGGTAGTTTCAAGCGAAACTCTAGCCTCTCTCTCCGAGATGCCGGAAATAAGCTGGGTGTATCGTCTACAACCGTGCATCGAGCCAAAAAACGAGCCGGACTATCGACTTATAAGAAGGTAGTGACTCCAAATCGCGATGATAAACAAAATACGACGGCCAAAGCGCGATCCTGGAGGCTGTACACGACTATGCTGACGAAGTTTGACTGCGTGGTAATGGACGACGAAACCTACGTCAAAGCCGACTACAACAAGCTTCCGGGACAGGAGTTTCATACGGCAAAAGGAAGGGTAAAGGTAGCAGATATTTTCAAGCCCATGAAACTGTCAAAGTTCGCGAAGAAATATCTGGTTTGGCAAGCCATCTGTTCCTGTGGCTTGAAAAGCAGCATGTTCATAGCTTCCGGGACTGTCAATTAAGAAATTTACGTGAAAGAGTGTTGGAATAAACGTCTTTTGCCTTTCCTGAAGAAACACGATTGTTCCGTACTGTTTTGGCCGGATTTTGCATCTTGCCATTACGGTAAAAAGGCCATGGAGTGGTACGCCGCCAACAACGTGCAGGTGGTTTCCAAGGACAAGAATCCTCCCAACACGCCAGAGCTCCGCCCAATTGAGAAATACTGGGCTATTGTCAAGTGGAACCTAAAGAAGACCAAAAAAACTGCTAAGGGCGAGCAGCAATTCAAGGCAAACTGGCTTTCTGTGGCGAAGAAGGTGGACAAGGTGGCTGTAGAAAATCTGATGGCAGGGGTTAAGCGTAAGGCCCGGCAATTCGGATTTGGAAAAGCGGAAGCCTAACTGAATATTTTTCCTGAATTTTGTACTAATTAAACTTGAAAAAGAATTTAATTTGATTTTTTAAATAAACGATTTTACCGATTTACACGCGTTTTCCCTTGACCGAATTTTGACCGTATCACCCTTTATGTGGGAATCATAAATCGTAGATAACTGAATCTTTTAAATCATTACATAGAAGCTGAAAAAAGTCTTAAATATAAAAAGCACTTATAGTTCAGAATTTGAGCTCTCCATTGAAATACAGTGAAACCCCGATTTTGTCACACACCGATTTTGTCTGCCCCCGATTTTGTCTACCCCCGATTTTGTCTCATTTTTTCACCCGATTTTGTCATCATTTTTTACTCAACGCAAAAATACTAAATATCGCCTTTTTTCATTTCCGTTGAACATCTTAGGGTTGAAATCATTCTGAAAGGACAAAACTGATGGATGATTACATCAATATTGAAAGTGAAGATGATTGATTAGGGACGTATCAAGATTTTCATACAAAAAGTCAAGTTTTAAACAGGTTTTTTGTTATAACAATTTTAAACTAAAGCAAAGTTGTTGAATACAATTATTACTAAATATAATGGTATAAAAGAACATATTCAAGAATTTTAAAGCTGTGTTTTATTTGTTTGAGCTTTCTTCAAAGCAATCTCTCTGATACGTTGCAAGAAGATGGCATCATCTATAGAGAGATCTGAAGCATCAGCCCAATCAACCATGTTATTCAACATACGTACAGCTTCAGCATCAATTATGTTTCTTGAAATTTCACATGAATCATTTGGGGTAGATGCCGCTGATTCTGAGTCTGGTGCTACATACGAAATTTTTAATGGCTCCAATGATTCGAGGGGCTCGTTTAATGTTGACTGATCATCCAGCGTTATGTTCAGAATTTCTTCATCCGTAAAAGCTTTACTTACATACCTCTCCTCAGGGTCCTGTGGCAAAATAGTTTCATCGCGGTTGTTAACATCAATCAAAACGATCAAGGGAACAACATCTTCGTGAACGAGTTTGTTATTTAAAATAATTCCAATTTTCTTCCATGACTACTGGATTACTGTAGGTACGCTTTATTTCACTCCAAGCAAAGTGCATCCAGAAACATACATCGCTCAACGTTATGCTCTTCAAGCTTTGACCGATCTCGATTTCGCGAGCCATGACATGTAGCAAAAGTTTTTGACGATATTTTAGTTTACAGTTCTGAATTACATTCTGGTCCATGAGTTGAATCACAGCAGTCACATTTGGTGGCATAAAAAACAGTTATCAAACCATCATCACTTTTTAGCTCATCATTCATATGATGTGCTGAGCAATTATCCAGTAACAACACAGCTTTAGGAGGAATAGACATTTCGGCTGAAAACTTGCGTACTGCTGGTACGAAGTCCTGGAGGAATCAGTTTTGGAAAATCATTCGAGTCAACCAGGCATTTTTAGAGGCGAAAAATGTGACAGGCACATTAGATTTTTTTTTATTTTGATTTAAACGGAACCTTTAAATCTTATCTTCAGTAAATTATAACCAAAAGAAATAATTAGATCATTAGGATTTGAACCATTAAAGATTATTTAATTTTTCTGATAACACCGGTCGAAACAAGGTGTTTAAAGATGCGTTAAACCAATATTGTATGATGTTTTGATGTAAAAAGGACCTATAACTAGTAGTATGTCAAAAAGGGAATATCTACTACAAAACCTCTACACTGTTTTATTGGGATAATATACGTTTTTTGCAGTAATTTATTAGATAATGACGGATTAAATCATTTTTTCAAAATCTCCCGATTTTATCACTCTCCTCGATTTATCACTCTAAACTTCATCATGGGGGTGATAAAATCGGGTTTTCACTGTATAGGAATTTTAAAATGGTCGATCTTATTCAATAATCTGATTTCTGTGAAGCTGTGAAACTATAATTTTGTTTGCATCTAAGAATTTCGAATTTTAAGTTCGCTTTCAAAATTGCCAGGTTTTTTTTATCCAGACTTTCCCAGATATTTAGAAGGTACACTTAGGAACGGTCCGGCCCGGTTGCCGAATTTATTTGCATAAACGAACAATATTTTTTAATTTTTGCGACCAAAAATATTTTGGACAAGATCTGTACTGCCCCTACTCGCATAACAGTCCCATATGAATTTTCGACATTTTTCATCTAACCTGACAGTTCGTCATTTTGAACATAGGGCTTCAATATAAAACCAAAAAAAAGAAATTTTGTTCTAGATATTTCGAAAAAAATATCAACTTGTGGCTGTCCCATATGAAATATACCCGCATAACAGTCCCATATGTGAAATACCACGGGTTTGGTTACTTTTAAATGCTTCTTTCGGCGAAACAGATTGCTTTGAATCATTCAAAAAAGATTTAAACTCACTTGATGTCGAATTATGCACACTTGTTCTTGAAGGCAGGTCAGTAAGAAGGAAGGAATGTGTTTCTGAGCAAAAAACTAAGAGATGGAATCAAAACCGTAAAAAGATTAATCTTACAATGTAGAATTCACGATATTTTTTCCAAAAGTGTGTTTCTTTTTCTGATAACTGCATTTAGAAGTTAAAAAATGATCAAATTTGAGTCTAAGACAGTAGCTTGGTTAGCAAAACACATTCTGTATGGGACTGTTATGCGAGTAGATTTGAAAAAGGTCTCAAATATGCTCGCATAACAGTCCCATAACGAATAAAATGGTGCTCCCGACGGTACCGATGGCCCAATTTCTAAAATTTCAGGTCTTACGATTAATTATGACAACCTAGAACACATTTCATCAAACGATTTTCGTTTATGCTGAAAGTTGTGGTCATAATTAAAGAATATATTCCAAAACAGAAAAAGCTGATTTTCTCGCTTGCGTGTTTTTGCATATGGGACTGTTATGAAAGTAGGAGCAGTGAAAAGCATGAACGATTTAATAATTATTAATCTAAAATACAGCAGAAACAATCTGTTGATGTGTTTTTTTTTGTTTCGATCCAGGGGTGTCAGGTGTCCTGATTTTTCAGGATTTGTCCTGATTTTCGAGAAGCCGTCCTGATTTTTCAAAAATGCTTGAAATGTCCTGATTTTTAACAATAGACCCTTAAAATGTCCTGATTTGTCCTGATTTTTAAAAAATATCTTAACTATAACTAAATTTATTGTTCAATGGTGATAAAATCAAACAAACCTTTAATAAAATAGTTTAACCGATGATAATGTTTGGTTCAAATGATATTTAAATATTATTTTTCGATATTAACTTCAGGCCATCCAACGTTCTTCTCGATTTAGTTGCATAATTTAAGGCGTCTTCAGCACCTGTATTTCGCCTATAGTTATGCAATTTAAGCAGAGCTGCATGTTATTTTCGTCAATTTAGTGGTGTCCTGATAAATCCTGATTTTTTTCATCGCAGTGTCCTGATTTTGGTTAAAACCACCTGGCACCCCTGTTTCGATCATAGTCGTTTTACCATCTTCATGGCATTCGCGACTTTATCAACGTTGCAGATGGCGGATCGTTATTGAAAAACTATCCGGTACAACTGTGTTCGATGTTTACTCTTGGGCTCGAACTCGCGGACATCGGCTCAGGAGACAACGGACTTGCCAACTGAGCTATATCACAAGCCAGATGTGTTTTTATAAAAATGTAATATTTCAAGTGTTTTTTTTTTCTTGATTTATATTTCTAGGTTTTTATCCATATTTGCACGGTTGAGTTGAAATCAACTGCCCAGATTTTGCCTGGTTTGTAGCTCAAATAGCCCAGATTAACCCAGCAGGGATACATGCGGGAAAAATTCTGGCAATTCGGGTCTCAAGTAATTTGATGTTAGGCCCGTTCAACAGCCAATTGAAATCGGTTTCAATCGATTTCGATTGGTAAATTGTTGTTCACTCAGCCAATGTTGTGATCGAAACTAATCCAATTGACGTTCAATGAAGCCAATCGGAATTGATCGAAACCAATCGAAATCGATCAAGCTCGAGAGCAGGATTCGTTTCTATCGGTTTCTATCGCACTAACACAAATGCAGTTTACTGTCAAAAAACAGCTGATTCGGTTTGTTTTTTTATTTTCAAGTTTTGTCATTCGGTGCGGTGTCCTCTGTCGTGTACTGAGTCGGTGGTGCTGTGCCATGCTAAGTCGGTGTCGGTGGTGCTGTGCTGGTCGGTGCTGCTGTGTCAGCCATGCTGTGTCGGTGGTGCTGTGCTTTTGCTGTGAAAGTCATACTCTGCCAAGTGTTTTTTTTTCAATTCTAGTGGAAACGCATCGGGAATCGAAAAATTAATTGAAAATAAAATTAAAGACCATTACGATTTTGCTTTTTTTTATTCAAGAAAATCAATCCCGATACCTCAGACCTGTATAGCTGAAAAAGAAAATGACAATAAACACAGCGCGTTAGTATTAGTGTCTGGCTGTTCATTCAGCAGCCTGATAGAAATCGATCGAAGTCAATTGGAAAAACAGCTGATCAACTGTCAATCCATTTCAATTGATTTCGATTGACTTCTGTTGAACACACCTGTTAATAAATTACACACAAACACTCCAAAACCACAATGTTCATTATCTTTATCGATTAAGTTTGAGTATCGTTTTCATATACACCAGAAAAAAACCTTGAATGGATTTAAATAATAAGACAAAGCAGCATATTTTAATTGGATTTCTTACAACCCATTTTCGGCCAGCCAGATCTTCCAACAAATGCAAATAAGAAGCTTTCAAAATGGCAGGAGGAAATCTTAGACTTTTTGCTGAGTCAAATTCCCCGGTGCCCCACATCCGGTTCTCACGGAGCTGCTGATAGGCTGAATCTTACTGCCTACACGTTGATGCTGGAAGAATGATGGCTGGCATCTCACTTCAACCCTCTTTTTCGAGTGAGTTTAAATTACTTTCCATGAGTGGCAATTTGTTGGTGCAGAAAACGGGAAAAAGGGGTCTCTGTCCCGACGACTTCCTTCTAAAGGTTGTCTGACTGAGGAAAAGTTAGAAATGTGGATGTACTTTTTTTCATTCTAAAATTTGGGTGGAAAGAAGACAGAGCCCCTATCAGTGGGACCAAAGTTTGCGTCGGTTCAGCAGACTTTCTGGAAACGGTAACTGGAGGGATATAGAATTAAATGGCTCCATCCATTTAATGACTGAACCCCCGAATGAAAATGACTGAAAAACTTTATACGAGGAGCAGTAAAAATATGGAAAGCAAGGACGCATTGGGTTTCCCACAAAACTGAATCGGGTACAGATGGCTCTTGTTTGGCTAACGAGAAAAAAAAACATGAAGATCAGGAATGTACCCTCCATTATTCCTCGGTAAAATTAAACTTCCTTAGTGAAATGCTTTAATAAACAAACCTTTGATTACATAAAAAAATGAATTCTGGAAATGGATTATTTCTAAGGCTACTTTTAAAATTTCATATTTGCATAAGAGTGATTTTCAAAAATTTTAGTTGATCATAAGTTCATCATCTACAGCTCATCATTTGTATTGGCTAAATAATCATAAGCTGAGGGGCTACTCTAAATGGAATACACGGTGTCTTTTGTAGAACACTTCCAAGTAAAAACCGGTATCTCTAAAAATTTGCAACATTATAGAGGATACTCTCCCCTATTCAACGCACTTTTAAGAAAAAAAAATCAATCGGGGGATCTGCAACAATGAAGATTTGGGAAACAAGTACAGGATTGCCGAAATAAGAACGAGGGCTTAGAGGTTTACATATTTATTTTCAACTGCTCCGAACAGATCTGACAAGAATCCAGTTATTACTTGTTAGCCTACTTGTTTATTACTAAACTCTAACTTCATGTAGGAAGCCGGATCTAAGTAAAATACTTGAGGAATTTGGGTTTACGTCTTTATTCGTTACTGCCTTGAAAAGAACTGACAAGAATCCAGTTATTACTTGTTAGCCTACTTATTTGTTACTAAACTCTAACTCCTACAGCTCACTTTTCACTAGTTATTGTTCCTAAAACTTCAAATTTTACATGTTTAAGTTTTTGTAAATTGGCTAAAATGTTGCCAGTTATTTTAAAAGCCAATTCTAGAAAATTTTAATTATTTGTTTCAAAATTTTCTGCTAAATCTAACATTTTTGAAAACAATTTTAGCTAGCTCAGCTGACTACTCATATCCACCTTAAATCATTAAACCCGAAATGCTTCATGAACAGTTCATATTCATTTTTGTTTTACTTTTTTTTTAAAATTATGTATTTGTTTTCAATTAATTAATTAATTTTAGAGCCCGTGGCGTAGAGGATAGGCTTCAAGTTTTCTAAACAACGGGCATGAGATTGAATCCAGATCACGGCATACATTGTACACATTCTGTGGGTTAGTGGCTTTAACATTTGTAAGATGCTAGCCATCATATCCTCGGAAGATGTACGCTAAGAGTTAAGTTAAAGGAATCTCTTCGAGGAAACATCAAGTTTCATTGGGATCATGTATGTATTTGTGTAGTACATTTCCAGTTCTATGATCACTGGCGTGCTTGTGAAGAGCAATTCATTCTCAATGCACAAAACTCATGCTCTCCCTTTGAAAATGATCAATAACGGCGCCGGCCAAGTCCCAGTCAATGGTGATAGTCAGAGGTAAGCTACTGTCGCCGACTTTGGAAACCGTTTATACGTCTGTGAATTCATGTTTAAGTATCTAAGTAAGGGGCTGTGTTAGTTAGGGGAAGGCAAAGATTAGGATCTATTTTGGTAAATGGTGCGATCATTAGTTTCTTCTTCACCTTCTATCCTCCTAGATATTCCCTAAGGAAACTCATTTTCTGTTTTAAAAGCGTTATTTAGAAATATTGAGCGAACATCATTTGCATATTTTTAATATTAGTAGCTTTTTGCCCTTTCTGTTATCGCTGATCAATTCCACAATTTATAGAACGGAAGCTGAGATTTAACTTAACTTCCATATTTTTCAAATATAAAACAAAAACTTAACCAAGGTTTTAAATAACTTGATTTCAATGTGAAACAAAAAGCATTACTATATATTTAATGATATTGTTCTAATGTGTTAAGGATAGAACATTCTTTAAAATACTCTACAAAGTTGTTCAAATGAACAAAACTTGAACGTTGTAAGCAGAAACTTGAGGTTTATGACAAGGTTTCATAAATTTGCATTTTAAATAAGTTTGTCGAAGACAGCAAAAAGATTGAACTTACGATTCAGAAGTTGGATTTTAATTGCACTTATAGGGAGATAAATAAAAAATATCATAACATTTTCTTGTAGAGATTTTGTTGTAAAACTTCTTCGAAGACACCTATAAGATAAAATGTAAAACAAAAAAGTGATAAGCAACAATTACGTTTTTCACCTTTTTGTCCACTGTGCAATGGCTTGATTGATAGAATAAGGACATAGAGCACAGATTGTCAAGGCTGCTACTACGAAAAAAATTCTTTCTGTTTCAGCCTTCCGGTAGAAATACGCAGCGGCACAGGGAGCGCAGATGCTTAAGGCTGCTGCTACGAAAAAAAGTTTTCTACTCGGCCTCCGGTAGAAAGACTGATTGGCACAGGGAGCACAGATTTTAAAAGCTACTGCTATGAACAGAATTTTTTCTGATTCGGCCCCTGGAAAAAGACAGATTAGCTAAAAAGCGCAGATTTTTTAGGATACTGCTACTAATTATTTGTTTTCATTTGGAAAAAAGACATATTGGCTTAGGGTGCACTTATTTTAATGATTAATATTGCTGATTGTTTATTTTTATTTGGCCTTCCGGTGGAAAAAGATGGAGTGGGCTTAGGAAGCGCAGATTTTTTAGGCTGCTGCTGATTGTTTGTTTTGATTTGGCCTTTCGGTAGAAAATGACGGTTTGATTTAGGAAGCGCAGATTTTGAAGGCTGCTGATGCTGAGTGTTTTTTTAAATGGTTTGGCTTTCTGGTGGAAAAAGATTGATTAGCTTAGAAAGCGCAGATTTTAAAGGTTGGTGCTGCTTATTGTTTTTTTGTGATTTGGCTTTTCAGTGGAAAAAGATGGAATTACATTAGGAGACGCAGATTTTTAAGGCAGCTGCTGATGATGATTTGTTTTGATTTGGCCTTCAGGTAGAAAAAGACGGATTGGCTTAGGAAGCGCAGATTTTTAAGGCTGCTGTCGCTAATCGTTTGTTGTGATCTGACCTTTCTGTGGAAAAATAAGGAATTAGACTGCTGCTGATTGTTTGTAATATAGAAGTGTAGAATTGAGTTGACGGATATTTGAAAAATAATTTTTTTCAGAGAAAAAATAGTCTGTAAATAGAAGCTTTTTTTTGAAAACAGAGATGAGCAAAAATAATGAGATAAGATGAAGGTTTTGGAGAAAGTTAAATCAAATTTAATAAAAATAAAATAAAATAAAAGTTTTATTCGGCAACACTGAAGATATATAAAATAAAACAAAATTCTATGGCAACGTATATTACATTGGCAACTTAGTCAAAACAAACAAAACAAGGTCACTAATTGATCTTTTCTTGTGACAGACGTGTCTGAGAAAAATTTCTGAATACTTCTGAGATTCGTAAGAATCTTACAATCACGACAGTAAAGTTAGGATAAAACATACAATTATTGCTTTGTTTTTCTTCTAAATTGAATTTCATGTTTGTATTCTGATGTGGCTTGTGATATAACCCAGTTGGCAAGTCAGTTGCTTCCTGAGCCGATGTCTGTGAGTTTGAGCCCAAGAGTAAACATCAATCACAGTTGTTCCGGATAAGTTTTTCAATGACTGTCCGCCAACTACATCGTTGATATAAATCGCGGATGACATAAAGATGTTAAAACGACTATAAATAATTGAAAAAAAAAGTTTGTAGTCTGAGATAAATGTTGCTGTGCATTTCAAAAAGTTGTTTTTTCATCTGATATCTAGTGAAATAAACTGCCCCGAGTAACGTAAAACGCATTTCGCAAGGTTTAAAAGAAATTAGGGATGAACAGTAAATTAAAACAATATCTGAAGAAAATGTAGAACATTTTTAAATTAAAATTTGAACCAAAAAAAACTTAAATGGACCGGGGGTTTGTGTTAAATTATAAAATATCCCCGTTCACACGGTCATAGTATTCATAACTAAACGCTGAAAACATAGAAAAAAAGGGACGGGCTCACCAAGAATGCCAAAAAAAACGCCAATCCTAGATGTAGAGGAGTCCACAACCAGAAAAGCTGCTTGAAGCTCTGGGGTAGTTTCCGTTGCCTGAATTTCAGTCAATTTTCCGGACTTTGAAAATTGCTTCAATTTTTTGATGACAGGAAAAAGCTTGTTCTCTTCTCTCGGCCATTGCCTACTCTCTCTAACGTTTTTGTTAACAATTTTGTTTAAACAAAATTTTTCAAAACAGTTTTTGAAGTTTTTATTTCAAGGAGTCTAAGCTCAAAAATATAAAATTTGAAGTTTTTAGGAAAGTTTGATTAGGGAAAACTTTAAAGTTTTGTTCGTGTATTTTGTTCACACATCTTCAAAAAAAAGTTGTTCTAGACCACCCGATGTATTTTTTTCTTTAATAGTTTAATAGTTTTTCTTAATAGTCTTAAAAACGACACCGTGAATAACTTTAATGGAAATTGTTAAAGATAATATTTAAAAAAATATTTTATTAATGATATTCAAAATACCCTATTTTTACACTCATAAGGGAAAAGTCCATTAGGCCGGAACAAATATCAATTTCTTCTTTGGTCTCCCCCCCCCCCCCACCCCCTTCTAAATTTTCTAAAAAAAACCTGAAGGGGAGAATAAATAAAGTTTGATGTATTTAATGGAAATTTTGAGAAATTTATGAAATATTTGAAAGATTACAAGAACAAAAAAACAGATTGTGGAAGATGGGTGTTTTATCACCTCTTGTTTTCTTGATTTTATTGAATTTTTCGATAAAACATTACTTTATTTATAGATTTTGTGCAATGATATAGGATGCAATATAGCTGCATACAATCTTTCGTGTAATTTATTACAATTTTTAATTATTCCCCCCCTCGCGATCTTCATTCTCCGAGTGACAAAAGAAGGATTTAAAATTTGTTCCGGCCTTATTATGGAATAAAAATAATCATGCAATCACCCACCTAAATTAAAGAACCATAGCTTTTTTTTTCAACAAAATTGTGATTTTCATTCCATTCGTCCAATGACATTGATTGTATGCTAGGCAAATTGAGTTATAAATCTAGCTCTTGCTGAAAGAAGAACTATAAATAGCGATCGCACTTTAATTCGATGAATGTTCAGAAAAAATAAAACGCGCAGCAATAAACCCTCAGACCCTAGCGATGGAAGATTCATAGCTGCTAAAGCCTCGGATAGGTAACGATTTTCTTTCTTTGCCTTACCAGCCCGGTTTTTTGTTTTGTTCAGCTGGGCCGCCTTGTCGTGATTTTGACGCTCTTAAGAGGAACACGACGATATGCACTGTGAAAATATCTTGATCCGTTTTTTTTTCAATAACGGTTGTTTTATATTTCTGATAACAAATTTTAAATGTTCGGTTTAAATGGTGTCTTTTTATCAGAATCTGGCTTTCAATTAATGATTTTATTTCTATGATAAGTCAATACATTTGAAAAGAAATCATTAAATTTCACTGTGCTTACATCATAACTAGAGCAGCTGTTTTCTTTGTGAGCCGAGCCGAGACGAAATTTATTTTTCCTGCCTGAATTGGAACCTTTCCTGCTGTTGCTGGTTTAGGAAGTGGCTACATTCTTCTTACATTGCCCGTTCCATCTCACCGGATCTACGTTCTCCGGGAGCCAATATAAAAGCAATAGAATCCGAAAACATATTGTCAACGTGATGCAATTGTTTGCGATTGTTGTCGTAAAGTGATTCAAGATTATTACTGAGAAGTGTGACGGGGAACCAGCATGGAATCCATAAATTTCCGTTCAATAGCTTTTGTATAAGGTTATTGTACATTGTACAAGGTAAACCGTCGTTTGTTGGAAGAAGGATAAACTCTCGTTCAATGTAAAAAAGAACCCATTTCAGGACATTTTAAGTGAAAAAGTGGAATGAGTCTTATGAGCCACCATGAGCCTTCTTATAATAATCTGATGATCCAAGGGAGGCTCCAGAGAGTAAACTGAATTTTGTGTTCAACTGATTTCTTCCATTTTCCGTTTGCCTGATCTACTATTTTGTCTTTTGATGCATAAGGCATAAGGAAAAATTGTAAGAAATCGAAAAAATTCACAACTCACTCCAGTCTTGTAGAAGGTAGTTAAAGCGAGTTAATTGATTATTTATGTTCTTCCACACACAACGAAAAAAATCTGTAAAATCACATCACATGTGATGTAAATAAAAAGAAGCATCATATATGCCGGACTTTTCAGTGCTAGTTGGAAATTACACGCCAGTGAAATGTTGCAACGTGTAAAATAAAAAAAGATGTAAAATATGGCTACATGTAAAATAAAAATGATGTAAATTATAAAACCACTGAAAATTGGAAGAAAATCTTCCAATTGGAATCTGTTTTGTTCTATTTATTGATATTTTTGATTCAATAATGGAATTATCTCATGTCATAATAAAAATAAAACCTTTTTATAATTAATTTAATTTATTTCATTTGGTGACAATGATTTTTGTAATCTCACAATTTTTTATATTAGGAGTCACATTCACACTTTTATTTTTTCTCGAAGACCGGATCCAAAGTTGAATAACTTGAGCAGCAAGAACCGCTTCCTGCTTCACGAAGATCTCTGGGAACTTTAATCGCGGGAAAACTGCTTAAAAAATACTTTTTGGTGCACGACCTTGACTTGACACTTTGTTTAAATTTGGCTGATCCTATTAAATTGAAAATTCAATGTCCTCATCACATTCCATGTCGTGTAATTTTAAGAAATTTCTATATTATTACATCACATATGATGTAACAAAAACGAAGCATCACATATGATGGGATTTTCAGTGCGAGTTGAATATTCCACGTCTGTAAACTTCAAAAGACGTGTAAAATTTAAAGACATGTAAAATATTAAAGACGTGTAATATTTAATTCGCACTGAAAATTCCGTCGTAAGTGATGCTTCTTTTTATTTACATCATATATGATGTAAGTTTACATCAAATAATCGCGTTCCGTGTCAAGTAATATTTGTGTCATACGAATTCAGTGCTGTTAAGGATTCAACTTTTTTTTAATTTGTAAATTTACATCAATAAATCGCATTTCATGTCATGTAATGATACAGGTTTTCAATTTCAGTGTTGTTAAGGATTCAGATTTTTTTTCTGTGCATATAAAGATGACTTTTTGACGGACTTAAGACGGACACCTCAAGGTCGGGTAAAACGGACACATAAGTTTCTCCAAGTATTTTATTTTTTTTCATCGGTTTGTTCCTCCATATGCCTTTAAAGACCTTGGCAAGAGCAATTAGCGGTCTAAAAGCACTCACCATCTCAAACAGGCCATAAAAACTGCAAAAACATGATCTCCGGTGAAGAAAGCGCCTAAACAATACGAAATTTCAAAACCACACTATTTCGCTTCTGGACTCGGACCGGTTGGTTCCATTTTGGTTGAAAAATGTTTTCAAATGCTTAACTCACAAAAATATGTACTTTTACAGCAATTTTTGCGGCGAAATATATCCATTTTGAGCAGTGTCCGTTTTACCCGACCATTTTTTAAAAGTGTAATTTGCAAGCATGTTTTGAATAGTCTCGATGAAGGAAAATTACTAATCCTATCAATGGTTAATGGGATAGCAAACAACCTAAACTACCCATCTACACGAAAACTGCGATGAAAAAAGCAATATCTGATTTTCTATCGCGATTCTACCTTAGGGTGTCCGTCTTACCCGATTTTCCCCTACTGTAAGTTCGACAAAATATAACTTTGTAAGAAAATTTTTTTTTGATCATTGCAGTACAATTCATGTGAACAAAGCAGAAGCCTAACTTTTACCCCAGAAAAGAAATTCGATGTTATACAATTTTTTTTCCACATTTAGCGTTTCTTACTGATTTGAAAGCTTTTTTAACGTAGGATGAGAATAAAAATCTAAAAAAAACTGCTTTGCATAGTGAGGGAATTTATTGATTTATATAACCTTTTTAAAAATATTTCATGAAATTATTAAAAGTTCGAGCAAGTAAAGTTTGCCATTTTTTAAAATACTTTTCAATGGATTCACATTTCTTATTTTCAAATGGTTATAACATTTTTCATGAAATGCTTAGCTGCTTGTCATGTCAGCAAAAAAAGAAGCTTAAGAATAGTCAAAACCAAAAATCATAGACCAACTTCATTTCAAGCTAATTTGAGTTTGCAGGATGATTTAATGTGTATGAATTTTTCTTCCATACAAATTTCCTTATAAAATTGAAACGCGTAGCGATAATTCAGGAATCAACCAAATCATCCCAAATTTTACACTGATGCTTGGTTACCCAAAAGGCATCGATAAAAAAAGGGAGCAAAAAGTCATTTTTCGCAGCAGTCTATTGAGCACTATTTTATATCTGTTTTTTTTTTCGAAGATCCTCAATCATACAATCATACAATTACCCGGATTTGTCTTTGTCAGGTGGTTCAGCAGTAAATAGAAGAACAATCATAGGGCTTGTGATATAGCTCAGTTGGCAAGTCAGTTGCTTCGTGAGCAGATGTCCGTGAGTTCGAGCCCAAGAGTAAACATCGAACACAGTTGTACCGGATAAGTTTTTCAATAACTTTCCGCCAACTGTAGCGTTGATAAATCGGAAACTGTTCATTCGATTCTCAAGGTCAATAAACTATCATACTAAAACCTCGTGTGTAAATTTGAACTTTAATCTGATACTTTTTAACATAAACGACAAAAAACATTGGAATTTATTTGAATCTTGTTTATGATTGATTTCCGAAAAACTTTCGGTCAGGATCAGAGTGTTAGCTTGGCACTGAGTTAAATCCACTGTTTTTCCATTTAATATCAACTGGTTTAAACAAGCTTGTAATGCTGGCAATATCAATAAAATATGTTTTATATTCAGGTGTGCGAATCCTTCGTTTGCTTCTGATTGATTGAGATTTGAAAATTTGTTAAAATTTACAAATCTGTAAAAATAATCACGAATCTAAAAAAAACATAAAAAATTTTTTTTCTTCATATTTTTTACAATATCTCTCACAAAAATTAAGAAAATCAGTATACAATCGTTTCCTAGGTAATTTAATTTTAGTTTCTGACTAGTTCAAATAAAATTATCCAGGACACGCGAAGGTATTTTTTACAAACTTTTCTGCACAGAAAATATTTCAGAGATGAATATACATTGAAAAATTGAGCTTGTTAACTGGAATGCCACAAAGATGGTAAAACGACTATAATCGAAACAAAAAAAAACACAAACAAACCAGTTAGCTTTACTGGAATATTTAGCTTGAAATGGCTTCACAAATAGATCATCAACAAAAAGCCAGCCAAAGGGGTCGTCCATATTAACTATTCACTGTTATTGTGATATTGTCGTTATTTTTTTTTTGTTTCGATTATAGTCGTTTTACCATCTTTATGGCATTCGCGACTTTATCAGCGTTGCAGTTGGCGGATCGTTATTGAATAACTATCCGGTACAACTGTGTTCGATATTTACTCTTGGGCTCGAACTCGCGGACATCGGCTCAGAAGACAACAGACTTGCCAACTGAGCTATATCACAAGCCCATTGTCGTTATAATACATCGTATTCAGATGAAAATTATTACACGAGAGTTTTGAAAGGCGAGCAATGGATTTCAGGTATTAAACTCAGGGTAAGGGGCCGGTAAAGGGGGTCGTCCATATTAACTTTTGACGACGCTTTGAAAGTTTTGTTAGTGTTTTTCAAGTTTTGAATGAGAATATTTACTGTGTTTCCCTTTTTCATATTTTTGAAATACTTATATTATGAGGTTCGTTTTCATAGAAATTAAAAATAATTTACCATGAATGCTTTTATATTTCATCACGAAGAACATTTTATACCCACCCTTTCTTGAAGGAAGCTTGAATAGCTTTGGCCTTCTTATTTTTCTTCTTCAAATGATTAAACTATATTTTTATCTTTCCCACCCACCCATCTAATAAAATCTCTTTTGGAGATGATCTCTTCGGACGCTATATGCCAAATGCTCCCCCGTATGCTATATTCAAGTTTAATTTGTCCAAAAATTTCTAAGAAGGCTTCCGAAACTTGCCGCAGCTCGTGGCCTTCAAGTCTTCCAAGCCAACGGCCATGATTTCGAATCCCAGTCACGGCATACACAGTAAACTTTTGTGGTTTAGTGGTTTAAGCATTTGTGAGATGCTAGCCATCATATACTCGAAAGATGTACGCTTAGAATTAGGTAAAAGGAATCTCTTTGAGGAAACATTAAGTTTCATTGAGATCCTGTATGTGTTTGTATTTGGTTTTTTAAACTTGTTGAAGACTCATTTTGCATGTTTTCAAATGGATGAGTACTTTTAGTTGTTTTTTCCACACTGTTTTATGATTAGTTTTTCTTAAATGTTCCAAGTTCCACTAATAGTTTTTTGAAGTGATCTAGAAGAAATTATCTCGGAACCCAAATCGCACATTTTATGACGTTATAACAAAAGATTTTTTTTTAATTTTTACATTCTTGGAAAAAAAAATCTCATTAATTATTGTGAAGAGTGATAAAGTAAAAATTCTTGGAAATAATTTGATTGAATTCGCAGTACTCAACGGTTTAAGTTTTCGCATAATTGGATGGTAAAATTGAACACATTGATGATCAACATTTTTACAAAAGTCATAGATTGACCGATAAAATTGAATTGTATAAAACTTAAAACCTCATACTTAATTCCAAATAAAGTTTCTTGCGTTGGATTTGGTTTTTCCAGATAATGCACGTTAAATTTTTGAGACGGCTTTCAAAGCGTGACATCACAGCTCTCAACTTAGAACTCTGAATTTAATTATTTTATCTTTCTCTATGAGGAATTCTAAAAATACGAAAATGGTTGGTTCTAAAAAGCTTGATTTTAAGAAAATTACTTAATATGTTTTCAGCACTCAATCCAAATTCGTAATGAAGATAAATCACTGCATCCATACTTCACACACTGTATGTTCTTATAGACTCCAAAGCCCTGCAGCAGTGGTAGGGAGTACTTTGAAAACCACTACAATTCAAGTCAATACATACTTTACAGGTTAGTTGCATTTTTCAATCCGAAATGTTAGCTCATTATTGCATCCAAAATTCTCGTATCTATCGGTACCACGTGCTTTCAGCAGTAGAAGTTACAAAAACACCCGCCAAAATTTCCCCTTTCAAATCTTTAACGCTCAGCAAGCTTTGATTTGCTTTCCAGTACACGTGAACTCTGGATAGTCGTTTCTTACGCCCGGCCCATGGTGATGGTGAAAACAACCCGCCAAAGGTAACGAAAATCGGCTGCCAAATGGGTGCCATGACTTTTGATTTGTGGAAATAAAAACGAAAGTTGTATGGGAGGGTCCCTTTTCTTAGATGGGAGGGGCTCAAAACTATTACTAAAACCTTACCATTGTCCAAACACATAACTGTACCAAATTTCAGGCTGATCGGTTATGCGGTGTGGATTTGTATAAGGTGCATACAAACAAACAAACATATATAGTCCAACTCATCTTTATATATTAGATGTACTGAATATTCCGAATATTCGGTCAAATATTCTTTTGAGTTTTTAATGAAAAAACAAAATTAGCGATTATTCCAATGCTTTCTGTTTCCTCCATATTAATGCCCCTCATGATTTTAGTCGATTATTTTCAACCAGATGAAATTATCGGATGATGGATTACAAGATATTTTTTTAGTAGGGGCCTTTCTGATTTTTCAAATGTCACCAATGACTGAAAAGACATCAGATGACTAGTCGCTTCTAGGGCATTTATCCCCAAAGAGATTGAATTCCTGTGAAATCTGGGACAAAACATGTCGAAACAGGTGCGAACATTTTGAATTTGCTTTTTTGATATTGAATTAGACGAAGGTCGAATTCAAGCAAGATATCTTCGAAATAGTTGTTGGAAAAAGGACAATTTTTAACCTTAAGCATACCATACTATCAACCACACGTAACCACACGGTCAGGCATTCAGGACGATTTTTGAAAAAAAAAATATTAAAAAATGGCAAAGTTTTTGTTTATTTTTAAATTTTTGAAAAATCGTTATTGAACACAAAATCTAAAAGTTAAAAAAAAAATTAGTTTTTTATTTGATTTACTAAATAATCTGACAAAATTCGGGAAGTTTTAAACAATATCAGGACATCCCGGCCAGATTTGACTAATCTGGAATCTTTACTGGATTTATGGGCAAGCCTGAATATATCCAGAAAATCTGGAATAAACTATAATAAAATTATAAAGCGATACTTGTCAGCATTCTCCTGTACGATCTGTAGTGAAAGATACGCGAATACACCTCAGATGTTTTTGCAAATACAGCATTACTTTTGAATATTTTATAAATTATCCAAAATCATTTGAAAAATGTTACGAGTCAGTAGTAGATATTCGGCCTATTCGGCCTATTCGGCCGAATACTTAGCTTAACTATTCGGTGAGCCGAATATTCGGCTTAGCGGTTTTTTGGTGGTATTCGGGGCCGAATATTCGGCCGACCGAATATTCGGTACATCTCTAATATTTATACACAGGGTTTTTTGGTACAGTCAGTTGATTCTTGATTTCAAATTTAGTAGCAGGCGACAGAAAAAGTGGTCGTCCAATATTTTTGCAATTATTACTTAACAATAAATTCGGAAGTGCATCTGGAAAATGCTTGGCAATTCACTTTCAAAAAAACTGTTCATGACATATTCCAAGTTGAAAGCGAAACGGAGTTCGTATGGGATCAGCTAGTTAGAAATGAAAATTAATCTCAATGCAATAATAAAAAGTTTCAAATAAAAATCCACTGCCATGGCTCATTGAAATAAGAATTCAAAATCAGTTTATAATATTGAAAATAATAATCATGATTAGAAAATGATTGAGGAATCTTTTAAAAGAGAATTTTTGGTCGATTCTTCGTATGAAACGGCTCATATTTCAGTTAAAATAATGAGCATTGTAATTTTCAATCAAGTTATTGATTGTGTCTCTAAGAAAACAAGTAGAACAATACTTCAAAACTCGGATATCGAATGTTGGCAGATAGTTATAAAAATAAAGAATGTATTCGTTACTTGTACTCAGATTTTCATACTCTCTGAATCAAGTAGTTGAATTAAAAAAAGATTAAGATTATTGATAAATTGCAGTTTCAATTCAGCAAAATTGGGAATATATCTCATAGAAGTGAAAATATTTATTATTTTCATCAACAACGTATTCGATAATGCAATATTCAATTTATCAGATGGAAAGAAAAAAAATAGATAAATAAAAAATAAAAATTATGATTTAATAATATGTATGTAAGATTTGATTATCTGTTAAAATAATTGTGGAAGTCCCGAGACTTCCTGACACTTCAGGTGTGATCAATCCAATGGCCAAAAATTGTTATTGCTTTTTATTTCATTCAATGTTCAAATATTTTTTAAGCATATTTATTTCTTTAAAATTATAAAAACACATTAAAAAGTTGTATTAATATCCTAGATTTTAGTTAGACAAATGATTTTTCAATAACATTATTCCAATGTATGTTTGAGATATCAGGATATATGCATATGCATATGCATATATGTATATGCAGAAAAATTTGAAAAAAACAATACATATTTTTTTTTTTTTCAGAAAATAATATATTTAGGAAAATCTCTATAATTTCTATTGATTTTGGACTATAACAATAAACTTTCAAATATCATCTTCCAACACTCAATTAACTACATATGTGAAGATGACATTTTTAAAATAGTATAGAAACATATTCACAATTTCGAAAATTATATATTCACACAAAGTTGCACAAATGTTGCACCGTCTTTTCGCTGACATTTGGGATACTGCAACATTCCCGGCCGACTGGATGCAGGGTATCCTCGTAAAGGTCCCAAAGAAAGGAGACCTAACAGAGTGCGGTAACTGGCGTGGCATAACTTTGATCTGTACTACCCTCAAAGTACTCTGCAAAGTGATCCTGAACAGGATCCAGGAGAAAATCGACGCTACACTCCGACGGCAACAAGCTGGATTCCGATCCGGACGATCATGTGTGGACCACATCACAACGCTACGAATAATACTGGAACAAATCAACGAATTCCAGGACTCTCTTCTGCTGGTGTTCGTTGATTTCGAAAAAGCATTTGACCGACTGAACCACGAAAACATCTGGGCTGCTCTTAGACGAAGAGGGGTCCCAGAGAAACTAGTCCATCTCATCGAAGCACAGTACGAGGCATTTTCGTGCAAGGTCTTGCACGACGGTGTCTTGTCCGAACCAATCCCGGTAACTGCTGGAGTGAGACAAGGATGTATTTTATCACCGCTACTTTTTCTCATCGTAATGGATGAGATCTTGACTGGATCGATTGACTGTAGACCAAACCGAGGATTGCCGTGGAATCCTTCAACCATGGAGCAACTGAACGACCTTGACCTGGCAGACGATATTGTTTTGCTCGCC
The DNA here is from genome assembly GCF_029784155.1 of Uranotaenia lowii. Lineage (NCBI taxonomy): Eukaryota > Metazoa > Arthropoda > Insecta > Diptera > Culicidae > Uranotaenia > Uranotaenia lowii. The sequence continues at coordinate 180,317,563 of NC_073692.1, read as the reverse complement.
CAAACACAACAAGACATGCAGAGCAAACTCGATGACCTCACCGAAAGCTCCAAGGCAGCAGGTCTCAAAATCAATGTCGGAAAGACCAAGTCGATGGAAATCAATACAGGAAATCGTTCCAATTTCGTGGTAGCTGGACAACAGGTTGAGACAGTGGAGTGCTTCCAGTATCTTGGTAGCCAGATTACGCCTGATGGTGGTACCAAGAAGGACATCGAAACCCGGATCAGAAAAGCCCGATTTGCGTTTGCGAGTCTCCGAAACATCTGGCGGTCACGCCAGATCTCTCTACGAACTAAGATCCGAATCTTCAACTCAAACGTCAAATCCGTATTGCTGTACGGGTGTGAGACTTGGTGCACATATGCGGTGACGACGCGAAAACTGCAAGTTTTTGTGAATCGGTGCCTGCGGAACATCATCCGCGCTTGGTGGCCTGGCAACTGGATCTCAAACGTTGAACTTCATCGCCGGTGTCATCAAAAGGCGCTAGAAATCGAGATTCGGGAACGTAAGTGGAGATGGATTGGGCACACGCTGCGAAGAGATGAAAACGAGATTTGCAGAGAGGCGCTTGACTGGAATCCAGATGGGCATCGAAGAAGAGGCAGGCCCAAAAGCTCGTGGCGGCGAAGTCTAGCCGCTGAAATCCGCACAGTTGACGAGAACCTTGGCTGGCAGCAAGTCAAGACGCTGGCTCCGGATCGCCAGCAGTGGAGATCTTTTATCTCAGCCCTATGCGCCGATCAATCGGCGCTGGACCCTTAGGTAGGTAGGTAGGTACACAAAGTAAACAGTATAGTCGCATTAGTTGATAGAGCGTTGAAATCGACAAATGTAAACTATAGGGAACGAACACTTAAAACTGTGAAAAAAACATTCCAAACATAAATAACTATCCCGAACAACTTGTAGCAAAAATTGTAAAAAAGAGAACGCATAAAATGTGCAACAGTTTAAGTGAGGAAAAAAACGAACAAGCCAAAAAACTTAACAATGCCATATTGCACAGGTCTAGGGGAAAAACTAGCTCGTTATTTTAAGCAATATGACATTAACGTTGCCTTTAAATCCTTAGACAAAGTTAAAAACACAATTTTTACAAAAATCAAAGATAAAATTTCAAAAGAAATGACAGAAAATGTACTTTATGACATAAAATGTGGAGAATGTAAAAAATATTAAATTGGCGAAACAAGTCAGTTTTTGCATAAAAAATTAGAACAACATAAAAACGATGTTAAAAACAAAAAGGTTGGAGGATCAGGACTAGCCCAACATAGCATAGAATATGGTCATATTTTTGACATAAAAAACACGAATATTCTTGAAAAAGTCTCAAATTATAACACAAGAATTTGTGCAGAAATGTTCCACATCAAAATTAGCGGCGACAACGACGTTGTCATTAACAGAAGGACTCTATATATTTTAAGTCAGCCTACAACTCCATTTTACCTAAGATCAAAACACTGACAGACAAATGTAAACATAACATCAAAAGTAAACAAACAAGTAGTATAGACGATCGCTAGATTAAGTAAGTTTAAAATAGTATAGTAAAATGGTAAATTATAAGAAAATAAATTTAATTTAAGGTCCGCTTAAGAGTAGTGAAAGGCCCAAAGTAGCTCAAAACATCCGGATCAACTGGCAAGTAATTTTGTAGTTATTTATTCGCCGAAAAAAGTCGATATTAAAAACAAACAAAAGTAGAAAATAAACTTTTTAAATAAATTCAAAAATTAACTTTCAATCCAATTATAAACAGTGCAAACAGTTTGCATCATTTCAAAAAGCAATTACCATTTTTAAACCAAATATTTACAATCAAGCAGAATCAATATTTCCAGATGCTTGTAACTTCGTGGAGATTGCAAATACTCTTCGAAGAAATATCCCTCGTCAATTGGTTTCCGATAAATGTTTCGTGTCTTGATTTTTCATCTCTCTATTGGCACTCATCAACATAGGGGATAGTAAAATGGACCACATCGATCAACACATATACAATGTGGCGATCAAAGTGTGGCTCCAGAGAGTGAGCTAAATTTCAAAGCAACTATTTAGTACAACAGATTGTGTTGGCTAAACAAGAGCTTTGACAACGTAGTAGAACAGCTAGAGTCGAGACAGGATGGTTGATGAACGTTAATTCGGTTTAACCAAAATACGTACATGCTACAGGAATCTTGAAGGATAATAGTTAAGATAAGCGAATATGTTGTGTTATTTGCCAGTATCCCGAAATCACAAGTGTTATGTCTATTTGAAAATAAACGCATTTATTTTTATCCCTCCAATAGTGTCACCCTCATCTTTAAAGTGATTCCCAATGCTTCCGAATTAGACTCGTATATTGTGGATTCTAGTTATCATAACGATGAACGCTTCGATTCGTCTGGAGCGTGTTTGTCACTGCTGGCAGACGGACTGGGTAGCTTATAAGAAGGAACCTACCTATTTAGCTGAATGGAGATTCCGTGTCTGCCCAACAGGATGGATCCCGGACGATTTGAGTGGGCGAGTGAGTAAGCGAATTAGCGTGGGTGGAATCGAGAATGACTTTTCTTCCCAACGTTCGTTCGTACGTTTCGTTAGTTCTGTGTGTGTTTGTTTGTTCTCGGTTCCAGGCAGATGGAAGTGGGATAACGAGATTTCCTCGTTGTGGGCTCCTACCTGCAATAAATCCGGCGCTTCGGCATTTGGTTAGTAGTAGGTAGTGGCAGCTTCAAAAATTGTTAGATTTCTACACTCGTACACTTGATTTCCGAGAATCGACTGGCTTTGCGTGAGAGTCGGAGGGCCGGTCCTGCTCTTATGTGAGATTTTTTTTTCTGCCTGAGGATATTTCCGGCAGGACGAAAACCAATGGAATTCGGGACCTAAGTTTGGCCGCAGTCGAATGAAGCCAAGTCCTGGGGTTTATGTATGGATTTTCGTTTTGTTCTCTTTTGGCAAAAGTTGTCGAATGACAAGGATTGGCTCTTGGGTTGCTGGTGAATGATTTATTATTTTACCGTGATATTTTTGCGAAACAAAAGGTCTCGTACGTTTGAGAAATATTGGTTTTCTGCTTGGATCTTTTTGAGGTGAAGGGAAATTATGCTCGTAGAATGCTTGAAGGGATCTCTCCAAGTTTTAGCAATGTCGATTCAAATCAATTGAAACTAAATGTGGAAACAATTGATACTAAATTGACTGGTATAATAATTGTTTTTAATCTACAAAGGTACATTGTCTGAGTTAAAATTTCATAAGCATTGTTCACATTTCAAATAATATTGTAAAAAATAAATATCATTGATAGTTTATATTTCCTCATTAACAAAGCTCTTTGTTGAAAGATAAATGTCGTATCTTTAGAAACAATGAGAATGAAGTTGCAATTATCCAGGGCGCTGATTAATATTTCCCCATCAGAAGGAAATTGTACTACCCAACTGGAATCGTAAATCTTTCCTTACTATGATAAAAAGCTGAACATTCACCACGAGTACGAATAAAGAAAACTTACTAACTTTCATTCAGAAAAAAAAACTATATAGCTCTGCTGCTGCTACTACTGAACTGCGTGTGCTTAACCTTCCGTGATAAGCGGGTCTTATAATCGGAGTAATTTTTCCGTGCTCGATTTTTTTTTCGTCTTCTGAGCAGCAGGAAAAGTCCTCGATTTCCCTTTTCGACTTGCTGGCGATGCTAAAGAATGGAGCTTCGTTAAATTTCTTTGGATAGCTAGGAAAAAGCTGGATGTTTTCTTGAAAGGGAACAAAAAAGCTAAAACTATTTTTTTGCAGCTTCAACCTTTCAGATTTGAATTAAAGCAGTAACGCTATTTAAATAAAAATTATTTTGTTCAGAAAATTATATTTTTACTCAAAAGATTATCTGAATTGGTTTTGCAAAAACAATTTTTTCTCTAAATTTCATGATACATTAGACCGTAACGAATTTAAAATCCTTCTTTTGTCACTTGGGGTTGAAACATCACTAAAGGGGGACAATAAAAAAAATCAAATTTTAAATAAATTGGAACTAATCGGACAAAAGCTTGCATACAATCGGCATTTTCTTAAATCGATAAATCCAGTTATTTAAGATCGAAATTGCCATCTTATATGTATAGCTTCAATTTAGCTCTTTCAACTGTTTGAATTTTCGAAGAAATTAAACAAATTTTTAAATATTTAATTTTTTCTCAACTTCTATGACACAGTTTGAATAATCATATCTTATTATGTATAAAAATTGAGACGTTTTATTCTAACACCATAACTTATGTGTAAGAATGACGTGGAAAAATATGGTTTGTATAATGGTTCCAAGGCCCCTCAATTCTATGGTAGGGGGGCCTCCAAACAAAACTAACTTAAAAAAGGAAACAACTCCAACGATTTTTAAGAGAAAAATTAGTTCAAAAGCATGATTAGACGAAATAAATTGATTTCTTCAACAGAATGACCTCTACCGCTTCTGAAACAGGGTGCTCCTATACCAAACTTATAGAAAAAAAACGACATAACTCATAAAATATCAATGTGATATTCGTGGAATTTGGTAAACATGGAAGTAATAGCATGACAAGATATTTTTTGTAATGTGGGACCTTCCTCGCCCTTACAAAATAGCGGATTCTTATTAATGAAAATGGAGGTGTTTTTTTGTTGAAAGCAATATTTATAAATGGGTGGTCAGAAAAGTAATTCATTCCATACATTGATATTTATGAAATTTGGTATACATATTAGATTTGACATGACAACATCGATTATTGAAATTTAGGGACATTTTCCTCCTTAAAACGGGGGTACCATACAGAATCAACATTGAATTCGATGCATCTCGATAAATTTTGAATTTTCTCACAAAAATTAACTTACAAACAATTTTTTGGAAAAATGTTATTTTTTTTCAGAAAACAAACGAGCTTTTGACGTCTTTTTGTATGAAAATACTCACTTACAATAAATTGGAGGTTTTGTAGTACCATCAGTTGAAAACGGGTGAGCCGATTGACGTGGATTTAGGTATTTGGGGCTTAAGAGCCCATAAGGGTTCGTAGAGTAGTTGAAAGCTTTACCCACTTGAAGGAATAAAGACTCTCATACAAAATCAACGTATAAGGAGTGTATTCTAAAATAAAATGCAACACTTTTTTTTTGTGAAAAAATTTTGAATTCATGGGTGGAAATTGATGATATTTTCAGTGAAGCTTCTTAGTAATGTAATATCTACTTGTACACAATGACGAGACAATCTGTCAAGTGGTTTTTGAGAGAACGTTCAATTATGAAGTTCATCGACAACATTTTTTGGGCACGATCGACAAAAATCCAGAAAAGTTCCAGTGGGAGACCCAAAAAACAGCTGGAAATTTACTACTCGACCAAAGTTCATATAGTAAATCATTTAAGAGGACCCAATAGTGATACCGGTAATACCGGGATTTTTCCCAATACCGAAAACCAGTTTTACGTCATCCAAAAACTGGTATTTTCACGATTGGGAGGTAACCAAAACTGTTAGAATATTTTTAGATTTTTTGCTTTTGAAAAATTATAGAATTTTTGCCTTTCTAAAGAGTTTTGCTAGGATCTCTCAGGAATTCAAGGGATCATCAATGTTGTATAATTTGTGTTGAAGACGCACCCTGAAAATTGAAGCCCCTTTTAAAATGTTAGAGTTACTTTAACGCTGTATCTCTTTTCGCTTCCAAAGGATACCTATGTGACATTTAAGCTTAGCTCGCAAAAACTCAAATTGAGCTACTATTTTTATTTGTATTATATCCAAAATAGATTTCAAAATTGAAAGAAATTTTCTGAAAAACTCACATCAACGATTTTCAGTAAGCCTAAAGTACAATGCACAATCTGCTGATGTGATTCCATAAGAAATTAAGGTATCAAGTGTTCTTTTTCTTGATTTTCATTGAAATATCCTGGGTTTTGCCAAGTTATGCCCGAATTTCGCTCGGATTTTTGGTTGAACATGTTTTAATACCATGCCCAGGTTTTGCCAGGTCTTCAGTTAAAATATTGGGTTTGGGAATAAGCTCGTAGCGTTTTCAGATTTTGTTATATTCAAAATGATTTGTTTACTTTTTGGCAAAGCGAAAACATTTATACGATATATTTTAATATGCACTACAAAACTATTCTCATTGGATTTTTAAAATATTAATTTTTTTAAGTTAAGAGTCTTAAAAATACTTTAATCAGGAGGCGAAAATCACCGTTTTAGACAATAGCTCATTTTTCTATTTCATCAAAATCTAGAAGCACCCCGGGACGTTTTCGACGGGTGTAGAGCGGAAAAGGTGTTGTTTGTTCGATGTAAGGTCTGTGAATACGGTGGATGCCCAAAAACTTTCGAGCTTCTGGATTGTGGTCTATGACGTCTTTGACAGAAATTGGGCCCAACTGTATCCGGATGCCGAAAACGACTTCAACGTTGCTTTTTGAACAGATTCCATACCAATCAACACGTTTCCTTTGATTATAAAAACAGTTTTTTTTTGATAAAATGCTTTTTAAGACGCTACAAAAGAAAAAAATAATAATCGAAAAATAAACTTCAGGAAAAATCCTGTAGATCAGCTATCAGATGCTTAAAAAACCTACTGTGTGCATTAGTAAGCTGATGCTAGGGAGCTACAATTTTTACACATGGAATCGAATTTTTAATGCAGAAGTCAATATCACAAAAATACCAATAAACAGTGTTAAAACCGTACTCTTCTATCAATCAATCTCTCAAAGTTTTTTTCATTCAGAGTAGAAAAAAATTAAAATTGCATTGGGAAGTTCACCTGATTGAACGACGAATTTTGGCATGATAAAATTCTTAAAACTTTCGAAAGTAGCGTTTTTTCCAACTTTAAAAAATCTGGATTTTTTCAGACTACTTTTACAACTCAAGTTAACTATCTTTTGGATTTGGATGATTTTTTCAATAAAAAAAATATTTTCAAGGTATCCTTTCTTAATCTATATCTTGAAGCTAATTTAGAAAAAAAGTGACTGTTTGTGTTTTTGTTTGTTTCCGTTCACCCGTCGGCTTCGAAATCAAATTTCTTCTTTAAACGCACATTGTAAAAGTTTTAAGTCTTTATTTTTTCAAAAAAAATCGAAGCCGCAGGTTTACAAACATAAAGTAACACAATTCTCATTGTGAAATCCTTCCGGTATTCAGGAAAAAATGGTGTCTGGGTTTAAATATTTGGTTCAAAATTGCTTACAAACATGCATCTGCATGAAATATATATTCAACATAAACATTTCAACCAATGCAAACCTACAAAAGCAACTAATCAGTTCTAAAGATTTAAAGTCATTTTATAAGAATAATTTTATTTATAGTTTAGTTTCTATCGGGTGCTATCAATTTTCAATGTAACTTTCACATTTTATTAGAACAATTTTATTAAATATTTTCACTGAAGTTTTTTTTTGTTGAAATGCAGTTTTCTAAAGATATAATTTTTTTTTCCTCTAGATAATAAGAGCTTAATAAAAATTGCAAGATTGCGCAGTTTTATCCGGGTTTTCCCGGATATTTAATACAAAATTTCAAAATTTAGTAAAATTTCCACCCGGTCTGATTGTTCAGTTTTCACTGGAAAAGCCCGGGTTGTGTCCGGATTTATTTACCTTACAGATTCGCCAAATTGAACAAAAACAAACAAATTGTGTTGTTTTTTTTATTTATGCGTCCAAAAGGATAGTTTTAGTAAGTTGTCTTAAAAAAAATCATGAAAGGTCTTAGGGAAGCCTAAAAACTAAAATTCATTTTTTAAGGTTTTTTCTTGATTTTTGTTGAATAGTTCCTAGGTTTGATTAAATTTGCTTAGATATTGTTCGGATTCTAGGTCAACAATTTTGAAATTAAATGCCTGGTTTTAAAATCAAATTGCACGGTCATGTGCTGAAAAATTCTGGCACAACAAGCTAAATAACTTCACACACAATTCATTCGGGCTAAACCCGAACGGCGGAAGCGATTTTCCTAAAAAAAATCACTTAAAAATAGAAGGTATAATTTCTGACTGCCAACCAGTGGCATCTAATTTTTTTTATGGAATAAGGATCCAAAATACTCAACTGGTATAGATACGTTCTTTTGTTTTCACCGATTTTGCCGCCCAGCCAGCTAACTTCCAAGATGTTCAAGCAGTAATTGTGTTGAAAAATGATAATTCAGAAAGCATTTTGCAGTTTTACCCATCATATGTTTGTGAAAATAGCAGCGCGAATAAAATGAGTTCACTAGAACCTAGGGCTTTATTAAGCCATGGGGTGCCTGGGGCATTTTTTCTCGGGGGCCTCTATGAACCAATTTTTTTTATATGCCATCCCAGAGAATATATGTTTTTTAAACAAATACAGGAACTTTTTAGTAGAATGTAGTTTCTGGCATTTTCAAACAATAATTGTTAACACATCACGTGCACAGCAAGCAAGGTGTCATTCTTCCCAACTAAATCGAGACATGGAAACTTTGATTAGAGCTGTTTAATGCTTATTTCAATTCGTAATTCATTTAATCACTCTTTCACCCACAAACATTTTCAGTTTGAAAAAAATCCAAATAAAGATATTCAAATGCTTTTAATTTCATCATTGATGGCTCGATAAATGCATCATCGAAAGCAGATTCAATAATTCCCATTTGGCAATTGGGAAGTAACATTGAGATTTCAAACTTTAAAGCTAAAATTTATAAGCATGAATGGAAAGACTCAAGTTCTAGTATAAGTTACAACTAGAGCCAAAACTGGAATGCCATAATGTTTATTTAAATTTCATATTTTTAAAACCCAAAAAGAATCTTGTTTATATAATGTGTTAAAAATGTAATTAAAACTTGAGAATATCATTAGTTTTACATTGTTCGGTATATTAATTTATTCGGGATTAAATTCTGGAATGTATGTTTTGAAACATTTAGGTTTATTAAAAATTTATCCATAAATTGCATATTAATAAAATTTCTCACAAATAATGCAACACTTTTGTACTAAATGAAAACAGTATAAATTTTCTTTATTCAACTTATTCTGTACTTTAAATCGTAGCTTATTAATAAATGTTTAAAAGAATAAAATTTCCGATTCACTTGGACTTCCCATAGAATACATAAAATATATGGATTCCACATTTCTCGGATTTATTCGGTATTGCCCGGGGTTTCAAAGTAAAGAGAAAAATTATGGCCTGGCGTTATCTTAATTGTTTTTGGTTGTTTGCATTCTACTGATTAGTTTATTAAAAAAAACCGTCTATATCTTTTTTTTTTTCAAATAATCGCTGGATTCTGCTCAGATTTGTCCGGATTTTGTGTTGGAAATTCAAAATAAAATGACCAAATTTTACCAGGTGTTGATAAGAATTCAGTCAGCCCGCATAAATGTGAATCTTTTCGAGGTATTATTTCACAGGACTCCCCTCAGCTGTCATGTCTTAAGTTTGTTTTAATTCCGATTTCCTTTCCTAGATTTCCTAGCAGTAAACTTAAACAATTTTTTCGGACCCGCCGTGAGCCGGGAAGGTCGGAGCAATTGCCCCACTCCTTCTTTAGCCGGGCATGCTAGAACCTGAATGAATTATCTTGTGAATATTTAGTTTTTTTTTGCAGATATCATGCGTTAAAACAGTCAAAATTAAGATGTTATATTTTTTTAAAGTAAGTAATGGAAGCATTTATAAATTGCAGACTGACCAGAACTCGGATATTTGAACCCAACACACTTTTTTAAATTTTTTTACTATGACTAGTAAAATAATGAGGGTTGATTGTGAACTCGAAAAAAACTCAAAAAATATCTATAGGCCTTATGTGCAAAATGTTGCTTTTAGCATCGACTTAGAAATGCACTCAGGAAATTTTTTTATAACCTTTGAAACTAATGATTATAGTTGAACACTCTTTGAGTATTATATTTGAGAAAAGTTACAAGGTTTCCAATCATTTAAATTATGTTCAAATCGTTTGAAATATAAACAAGATACACCAAATTTTAAATAGAGTGAGGGAAATATGAGCAGAATGGCAACATGAGGCAAAATAGGCAATTTCAATTTAAGTAAAATTGTGTGTGTCTTCTTTCAACAGACATCTTATTTCCTTAAAGGAATGATTTTTCAGAAAATAAGATTAAGTTTCGATGTGATGGAAAAAAAATGTGATGCAACCCCAAAAAAACTGTACTAAATGTTTCAGCAGTTTTACCAGATCTTTTTGCTACATACAATATTTTTCAAGTGTCTCACATATTGATTTAAAAAAAAGGGACATTATCAAATGAATTTTAACTGAACCATGCCATCAAAGTTAATTTTTTCGGAGTAAATCAACTACACTCGTAGGTATCATTGAATATCAAACAAAAAAACCAATTTATCAAAATAAATCCGACATAACATTCATTAATGAAAATGTCACATATGTCATGACTTTGGAAGAAATGAAAAATGACTGAAAAATAAGGCATACACGCGGGAATGACTTCTCGACGATTTCCAGTGGGTTGTGCCTCACAAATGATAAATGATGTTCGAGGTAGATTTAGGAACCGCACACCTTCCAAATTGATTTCTGGTAGAGTTCAAGATGGTAATACATTTAACCCGGATAAATATTTTCTTTTTGAAATTTCCAAGTATGACATCATTTTCTGTTTAAGGTTATGAAAAAGATTTTTATGATTTCGTTCATGTTTCAGCATACTTGCAGATGACACTTGAGTAAACAGAATAATATCCGAAAGATCGAAAAAAAACTATTTCGTTTTGTTCCGAATGTAAAGTAGTACCTACACCCCAATCAGCAATCGTAGAAAGTTGTTTCCATAAATTTTGTTCCGGCTACTCTGGTGAAAAGTTTGAACGACTCGGTTCACGACTTTGTCGCGTTCCCTTTGCAAAACTGCAAAGATGCAACACTGTTGACTGACACAAAAAATAACAAAAAGATGGCAAAATTATTCACTCTGAATTGCAAAAGGACGTGCAACACTGAATGCATAATTCGTATTCATGAGGTTGAAGTTTACTTTATCTTGCAGCGCAGTTCTACGACCATCAACGAGCCAGATAAAACCGACTGGAAAATTTGGAAGTGGAAATTTATCAAACTTTGATGATTTTAATAAGACAACTTCGGTCCAACGCAAGTGGAAATCGTGCAACTCAAGCATGCTCGGGTGGATTTCCCGTTTGATGAAAGCCCGGAATTTGAGTCCATCCCGTTCCATTTCCGCCCTTAATGAGTGCCATCTGTTTGCTCGTTTACTGCTCTGATGATGGTGACAATTTCGAAACTCAATTAAAAATAATCGCTGTTGGAGTAATTAATTGCGCTGTTACTTTTTTTTGTAAATTTTTCTCAGAGAACCTTCGCTCGCCATTAAGCGGGTAAATTTTTTGGTTCTTTTTGCTGCTGGTAGCATAAACGAATTACTCATTACGCACGAAACTCAGCCCGCTGAATCCGTTTGATGGCAGTAATGGCATACTAATTGTTGGACATTTGCGAACTGGTAAACGTTTTAATGACATTCGAGTACAAACCGCTTGTTTAACGTGTTTATAAATGTTGATTGTAGGAAAGGTTAAAATGCTTGGAGCAATTCCGTATATGACAGAAACATGAACGGCTCAATCTTCATCTATTTTGAAAGAATTCTTGACGGAAAAATTCGTTTTTAAGATCATAGAATTAGTTCATTCTACTTAAACTATCACCCAATCTCCTCTGGAACCAGGTTTTCCAAATTAAAACTGCTATAACTGGCCTCCAGCTGTACCAATTTTTTAACCAAAATTATTCTCAAACTGATCTAACTTGTATTTTCTTTGTTTTATTTCTATTCGTATTTAAATTTAATTATTTACAAACTACATTTATAATTTTGTAAGAGTTGTAAGAAAACATAGGGGAGAGTGGGGTAATGTGGACCATGGGGAAACGTGGGCCACTCTAAATATCTCAGCTGTGTATTGAGATAAAAATTCCAATCCAACTGTCATCGTCGTCGATTTGCGTAAGTATGTTTTTCTATATGTTGTTGACTTATGTACGCATCATATGCTTCTTTTATTTAACTAGCCTAGAAAAATGTACTTACATAATTAAACAAGCACCCGCAAAATTGCATCCGTGGGAGACCTAAATTACCTACATAACAAAAATATGCTCATACGCTTATGATCTTTGTTTTGTCATGTTCTTTCACGTGGAAAAGGAATTTTTGATGAAACATCAATAAGTCACACAAACGCAACCAATTTGCAAATCATAGTTTATGGGGAATCGTGGGCCACATTATGTGGGGTATCTTGGGCCACCTTTATTTTGATGTTTTTATACACATTCAGAACCTCAAATACTTTATTACTATCTGTAAAGTTTTCTTATGCTAAATTAAGAGTTATGGAAAATGTTTTGTCCACCTTTTCTAATGCGATAGAGACGAACATACATCCTATATATGGAATTCTACCGAAATGTTCGCGAGTCAAGTTTAAGGAACTATTCAATCATACACATCCTCATCTGAAATTGCTTCAAAATAACTAGGGTAAATGATCTTGAGCGGAACTAGTCGAAATCTGATCTTGAGCGGAACCATTTACTTTTCATAAGATCTAGGCAATGATTGTTTATGAATCTTAACGAAATGAGGAAAAATCACTTTTCCAAGATCTTTTCTTTCAAGCATAATCGTTTTTTCTAAAATATATGAAAGGAAATAATGTTATAAGAAGATTTAAAAACATATGCAATTCTGCTGCAAATTTCATCAATCTACGCTGACTTTGAAAGTCAATCTATGTCACCTTCGACCGTTATTAACTGATTCTTACGGAATAAAATGGTAGAAAAACTCATAAAAAGCATTATTCGGGGTTTTGTTACAAGTTTTCCATCAAAATATCATTTAATGGCGTAGTTTTTAAAAGTAAAATATGATCTTGAGCGGAACTACTAGCTTCCGAAATAAACCGCTAGGTGCGCTGCCTTATGCCTGATGTCTCACACGCTTTTTATACCCCTGAATGTATGCAGCACCTTTGTATTTTTCTTATTATGTCAGTTTCAGGGACAGAAAAGATGTAAAATTAAGTTCGAATAGAACCAAAAATTACTTTAATTGGTGTATCAGCGTAACAAGCCATGTACACAAAAAGTTTAATTTTTTTGGAGTACAAGAAATGTGTTTTTGATTCTTTCTTTCAGAAGGACGACGCGACGGGAAGGAGAAGGAAGGCTTTTATACATATTTTTTGGCATAATGCGAGAACTAATGTAGCCAATATAGTAAAGTCATTATTTCAGAATAAGAATCAATCTGCCATTACTATTCGAACTATAAGAAGCAGCTTTCATTTAAAGAGGTTGTTTTTGATGTTCAAATTCCAATTGAAAACGATATAACACCTAATAAACAAAAATTCGAATTGTTTTTTTTATATGAATTCCTTCAGTTGAACAAAGTGTAGCAAAGAACACCGAGTTAACTATGTTATAATACTTTACGATTCAATTGGTAGCCTGGTATCGAAAACATATCCGATTTCCCTGTGTTTGACTTTACACTTGAACTCGAACTGGAAATCGGATTGAGAAATAATTGTATTATCAATTGAGCTAAATATTTAATGTTTCCATAAATTTTTCATATAAATAAATTTTATCGTGAATCATAAGAAACTGGAGTTTATTATAAACTTTATTCTATGAATGAGTTGTTTAGAGCAAGGTTGCCGAAATCACAGAAAAACCTGAAGTATCACAGGATTTTTAGCAAATTTTATCACAGAATTTTGAAATTACTGCAGATTTTTAAAGTTTTTGAATTTTGAATGGATTTCCATAATTATAATTTTTTTGAACGATATAAAATTAAGGGTTCTTACTTTGAATTAGAAAAGTACGAAAAGATTTCCAATGTAAACTGATTTCTCCCAACTAAAATATAAAAAAATGTACAGTTTTTTTTTTAGCAAAATCTGTATTTTGAGGCATCTTCTTTTATATTACTGACTTCGTCGTTACCTTCAAAAGTTATTCAAGGCAATATGACCCTAAACACGCACATTCAAATAATCAATCAAATATACTAACGAATTTAATTTTTGAGGTAAAAAAACTAAAATTTGAGTTTAGAGAATCAATTCTATCAAAATACAGAGAATCAAAGTGTAAATTGTAATTTTTTGTGTAAGAAATAAAATTGAATGGATATTTTGACAACAACTTTGGAACTTAGCGTTTATTTACGTAAAAACATTAAGTTTTGAACTTCAAAATCTTCAAAGATGAAATTTAATTGATGCTTTCATAGTTACGCAAAGATAAGGAATGAGAGCTGTTAAAGATGTTGACAGTACAAAATAGTTCCACTCAAGATCATATTTTAGTTCCGCTCAAGATCAGAATTCTTACTTTAGTAAAACAGCCCTAGAGTTATTAGGATTTACTCTAAAATATTCTAAAAATCATCATTAGAAAGCAGAAACGAAGATCTATCCGCTGAACTGAAAAAAAATCTGTCAGATATAACCCATATCCATACCGCTTGATAAACTGTTCGAGTTGCGTCGAATTGAGCCATTTAGTTCTGCTTAATATCATTTACCCTAAATGAATTAGGAAATTTAAGTTTTGGGTCAACTCATGAACTTTGCACGTTATCTAGTCATTTTGGATTTGGTGGCCCACGTTTCCCCACAGTTTTTCAAAATCCTAAAAAAAAAACTTTTTTTAAACGGTCAGAACTCGGGAAATTAATCTTATAGGTATAAAAATGGAGACGTTTTCTTTGTAACAACATCACATATGAATGGTCGGTCGGAAGAAACTTGGTATCCGAGGGTTTTTTGGGTCAGAGATGGTTTGTATAATATTTTCAAGAATCTCACTTTTTATGGAAGGGGGGCTCCTATACAAAATCAACTAGAAACGGTACAAAACTCGAACAACTTGAAGACGATTTTCATGAAAACTGATTCACGAGCACAAAGAAGTTAAAGAACTGTAAACATTTTCCAACGATTTATTAAGTAACGGGTAAAACGAAGTTTACCGGGTCAGCTAGTGTATTTAAAAAATAATAAAAAATGCTCAATGATACCTTAAAAATGTAGAAAACTATTCCTTTTATTTTTTCTTTTTATCTTTTATAATAAAGAAGTTATGAAACAAAGAAAAAAAGTGGCCCAAGATAGCCCACTCTCCCCTACATGTATTGCTCGATTTTTTAAATTTTTTATGAGAATCCAAAATTTCAAAAAACTCTTTCACGATGTTAAAAGCTATGTCATCATCAATTTGTTATCATTCTATGATAAATTTACTACAGTATATAGAGATAAAAATTGTATGAGTGTTGTGGTATAGAAATATTGCATCTAACCCTGCTTTTGCATGATGCTCCGTTTTACGGTACTTTGTGAAAAAAAATAATTATGTTTACACTTGCCCGTTTATGGGAGCAAATGCAAACGCAATGCTTTTGACAAACTATTTTACAGTTGCTTCAATGTATCGGCCCTTAAATGAAATTAATACATGTTCCGGTATGTTTTATCTACTTTTATTGAAATATTTGCTGTTTTACTGCAATATTAACACTAAACATACCGACACTTTGTATATACCTATTCATACCGCGAGCGGTCAAATGACGGCAAACACCGTTTTCGCTAAAACTCTCTTGTTTCTCAGCCGATTTCTACCAAATTTATAGTTCTGAAAAGCTTATAATTCGACTCAAATATGTTTCTCAGACAATTTTCAGCTACAATCAGTAACTTTAAAGTTATTTACAGCACAAGAAAAATTTTATGAAAAAACATGCTTCAGGAAAAAGGTTGTAAATCAGTTATTAAGTGCTCGAAAAAAATTTCACTTAGTGCCTAAGAAAGCTGAAGTTAAAAGCTATATATTGCACACATGAAACATTTTTTCAAAAATTTTCTAAGATCATGGCCACAAAAAATGTAAAAAAGTTGTGTAAAACCCGTACTTTTCAATCAATCAACCGCCAAAGCTGTTCCTGTTACAGTAGAAAATTTTGAAAAAGTTAATTGAAAAGTAGACGTAATTTGTCTCATTTTGGCATCTTTAGATTTTTAAAATACTAAATACATAATTTTTGACGGCTTTTCAAAGGTAGTTGTTTTGCGAACTTTTTATGAATCTGGATTTTCTGAGACAATCCCTACAACCAAATTCAGCTTTGCACTGGATTTTGAGTACGTTAACGTATAGTTTAGGCAATAAAACTATATGCAAAAGAAAGCTTATTTCATACCGGTTCTAGTGATGTAACTGCATTGGCGGTGCGATGCTTGACAAAAATATAATAAATATATTTCTGAAAGTAAAACCAGAAGATTTGAGCGATTGCTCGTTTGTTTATTCGTTTCCTTTCGCCTTTCACCCGTCTTCTTGTGCAAAATAGCTTAGAGATATTACCACCCACTGCGCCCGTCTGCCAAGCAAGAATTTGTGCTGACTTCTCAAAATTCAGAAACTAGTTCACTGTTTTATTTATCATATTTTTGCCAAGCATTGCACCGCCAATGCAGTTACACCACTAGAACCGGTATGAAATAAGCTTTTTTTTGCATATAGTTTTATTGCCTAAACCTTACGTTAACGTACTCAAAATGCAGTGCAAAGCTGAGCTTAGCTGTAGGAATTGCCTTAGAAAATCCAAATTAATAAAAAGTTCGAAAAACAGCTACCTTTGAAAAGTCGTCATAAATTATGTATTTCGTATTTCAAAAATCTAAATATGCCAAAATGTGACAAATTACGTCTACTTTTCAATTAACTTTTTCAAAATTTTCTACTGTAACAGGAATAGCTTTGGCGGTTGATCGATTGAAAAGTACGAGTTTTACACAACTTTTTTACATTTTTTGTGGCCATGATCTTATAAAATTTTTGAAAAAATGTTTCATATGTGCAATATATAGCTTTTAACTTCAGCTTTCTTAGGCACTAAGTGAAATTTTTTTCGAGCACTTAATAACTGATTTACAACCTTTTTCCTGAAGCATGTTTTTTCATAAAATTTTTCTTGTACTGTAAATAACTTTAAATTTATTGATTGTAGCTGAAAATTGTCTGAGAAACATATTTGAGTCGAATTATAAGCTTTTCAGAACTATAAATTTGGTAGAAATCGGTTGAGAAACAAGGGAGTTTTAGCGAAAACGGTGTTTGCCGTCATTTGACCGCTCGCGGTATGAATAGGTATACCACATGCGTTATTCGAAAACCGTAACACTTAAAAAAAATTTAAAAACGCAAAAATACTTGCTTTTTAAAAACAAAAATAGTCCTGTCGTTAAATTTGCGAAAAAACAATTATATAAGGCGTAATCATCGTTTAAAGTTCAAAAACCGTCATTTGACCGCCTCCGGTACGTTTAGTGTTAATAACTTTTTTGGACTTCAATTTTGCCAACTGTTGTTTTAAGCAAAATACCTTCGTTTACCAGAATTTTGAATATCCGCTTAAGACAAAACACTTTGATACTCCTTTTGACCTTTCTAATATTATGCTGAACCATTTGGTGATGAAATTCTGAAATGGCTGATATTACATGGTTTAAAGGTGCGTTTGCATTTGCCCCGCAATGTGGAATAACAAGATTCAATATTATATTCACAACTTTCAGGATGGATTTATGATAAATTTTCTGCTTTCACTTGAATATCAGTCCCAAACACCCACCTTTCAGCGAAAAAGCGGATTTGAATGCCCTTTTTTAATGCCAAAATATGCAATACGAAAACACACGTTTCATGTCTAGTACGTACTTCAATTCTTGTGTAATCAAACAGTGCAGTGTTTTAGTGAATATGTTGAAGAAAGTTTAGTTCATCAAATTGTTCGTTTGGGCCCAAACAACAATTTCTAGAAGAATTTTTTATTATCAGAGGAAAGTTGAGTTATTGCACTTGCCCCAAGTTTGTAATTGCCTTATAAAAAAGTTCCTAATTCCTAAAATTATATTTTCCCAGAAAAGTTGGATTCATAATTGGTTTCTTCAAGTAATAGAGGTGTATTCAATGAATCGCCAACTTTTAATGAAATGATGAAATTAAGCAATCATTCCGCCTTGAATATTATAATAAATAAGGTTACTAATCATACATTGGAACCAGGCTATCAAAATTGAATACATTATCGAAAATTGACAAAGCAAACTTGAATAAAAGAGCTGAAATAAATTAGAATGATCTAGTACCTATTGTTTATTTTTTTTTCTTGAACCTTTTTAAGCAAAATTACAATGGCGCGAGGTTTCTATATCAGTTAGGAAAAAAACCGATAAAATTGAAAGCACAACAACTATATCCACAAAGTAACCGATCTTCTAAATAATTATAGCAGCTTTTCTACCTTGTAAAAATGAAGTCAGGCCAATTTACTACTTAGCTAGACGAACCAGTTAGAAAAATTTGACTTTTTTATTACTTCCTCTTTTCATATTTTCGGATTGAGCTTGAAAAAAAAAACTCTCACGTTCATCTCACTTCATTAAATCAAGAATCTTCACTTCTAATCAAATTTTAGCTCACTATTGGGTTCTTTAGGACTTCTCTAACGATTTCTCATGTGAACTTTGGTCGAATAGTTAATTTTCAGCTGTTTTTAAATCTCCTACTGGGACTTTTCTCTCGATCGTGCTCAAAAAATTTTGTCAATGAACTTCAGTATTCGTCGCTATCTTTAAAATCACTTGAAAGATTGTCACCAAATTTTGTACATGTACACATTGTATTACAAGATATCTTCACTGACAATTTCATCAATGTCCATCCAGTTATTCACAGTACAAAGTGTTGCATTTATTTTGAGTTCACTCCTAAGGTTATTTTCTATTCTTGGTAAAAAAATCATTCTTATGATTAAGATTATTTTATTTTGAAAAAATGCCATTTTAAAACTCTTTTTCGTGAAATAAATTCACGATTTTTGTTCAGTGCAAAACTAACTGATTATCTAGGACAAGCCTTAAGTAAAACCCTTTTGAATTCATATGGTTGTGTAGGATGAGCACAACAGAACCTCCTTTAGGTGGGTCTTTCTACACTTTAAGGTGTTTTTATAAATGTTTGGGTGGAGAACTTAAAGATGATTGTGTTGCTGTATGACAATATTTAAAAAATTTGATAAAACTGTAACGTATAAATTTGAATAAGCAGATTGCATTACTTAAAAAAATGGCACTTTTTAATTTTCATTCTGATTTCGTAGTTCATAAAATGGCGGAAACGTTTGACAAGTCACATGAAAGACACTACAAAGATCCACTTTGTGGCTTTCAATTCGGTACTCAAGATAATTCAATCAGCTTATTTGTCATGTTTGTATTTTTTTGACAAACCTTTGGTTAGATTAAAATAACAATAACATCGTTCAATCAATGGTTGGTAACTTGTGATGACAAACGACAATGAAGACAACCGATATGTTTCGCATAAGGACTTTTATTTTTTTTCTAATTTCTTTGTTATCGAATATGAAAATGAAAAATGTATAGAATTTCTAAACTAAATAAATATTCAAATACATTTTTTTTTCGTAGCATTCAATGAATAGAACTTATAAATCTTCATTTTTTTAAATGTAGACGACTGGAGGTGTTATAGTTGTTTTTAAACGCAAACAAAAGCAACCATACCACCAGGTGGAGAATCAGTAAGTACCTACTTGATAAAATTATGGATGCGATCTTTAAAGTAGAAATGTGACTTTTTGTTTTGGGTTGACTTCAATAATTCTAATTACCTGTATTAAATTTTGTACTTCTGCTTAATACAGGAAAAGAACTTTTAGACAAGAGAAAATTACATCGTAGAACTATTGGATCTTAAATGTACAGTACAGTTATAAGTTGAAAATGTGTCATTTTCCATAATAAACCTTCTAACATTTTAACTTAAAGATAGATATCCTTCCCCAGACAATTAAATCATACTACCGAAACAGTCATTCAGCACAGCAGTCTCAGTGAGTTTTAATCAAAATACCAACAACGCTCGCCCGGCGCTAGTCGGTAGATAGCAGACCAATTTCACCAGGTGAAAATACTCGAACCGTAAGACAATTTTCTGCGACTTCCTGCAGCGACTTTGTTACGAAACCGCGCGCTCCTCGCATCCGGAGCAGGAAGAAGCAGGAAGAACTCACCATCACCGAATGACTGACTGGCACCATCAAGTGCAGACAACGACGAACGGTGTTGAAGCCATTTTCACTGACACAGGGTTTCGGGATGCGGCTGATGAGGGAAAACTTATCCGAGCACCTCTCGACACAACACCGGTTGGAAATGTTTTTTTGTCTACAGTTGAATAAAATGCAAAAATTGAGGGAGTGGGAAATGGCCCTTTTTTACAGGTATGCTCTGCTTTAGGTGTATAAAGTTAACGCGTATCGTTCTCCGCAGTTCTCACAGGCTTTGGAAGACGTTGAACCACTTACTAAATTTTGGGCAAAAAGAAGCCTGAAGTAATGAAATTTTAATGACCCTGCTGGAGCGTGACCTGACCAAACCATAATACGGACAAGGGTGATGAGGTCGAAGAAAGGAAGGGATGGTAGGGAATTGTGTACATTTTTGAATAAAGGTCATGAAGTTGAGCCCGAAATACTGAAACGTTTAAATGAGTTTGTTTATCCAAATCATTTACTTCTCGTAAGCATTAAAATAAATATCAAATTAAGGCGAACCTATCTCAAACTCAGCAGCGTGTTAGCTTTGCGAATAAGTATACCGATATTTGTTTGCAGATGAAATGAGTTTTCCAACGTGGAATAAAAGTCTCAAATTTGTCCACCACCTCCGAAACGGAAATGGTGCCAACTTGAAAAGTTCATTCGAAAAGAAAAGAATTCAATTTAATGTGGGCTGCCTTCCATGATCCAAGCAAAGAGCGCGGTAAAAAGTTCATCCATTCAGCAGCTTATTTTCAGCCAGTTCGTGAACTTTGCCCGGAAAAAGGGCAATAAAAACACAGACTTTCCACTTCCGGTGGCTGCACGCGAACGAAAGGGCTAAAAAATACAATACTGTCAGAGAGACTGACTCGAGGTTTCAGGCAGGGGTTTCACACGCAGTTGTAAAAACAAACATTTTGTCGTCCGGAAGACCGAGCCATCAGCCCAGCTGTCCGGATGCTCAGTTCCATTTTCTTTGAATACGGTTGAAGGATTTGACTCGGATGGGTTTTGTTTTTAGTTGTCTGTTTTTTTATTCGGTCAATTTTTTCCATATCAGAAAAGAAACATTTTAAAAAGCTAACTGTACAGATATTAAAACCAAGCCTCATTTAATTTTAGATTATTTTAAATGCACGGATTCTGTTTTAACCAACTCTTCACTCTCAGTACATGACATGGAACATCTTCAAAGAAAGGGAGGTATTTCTCAAAATACATTAAACATATCTTTTTTTCAGCCGAATTTTTTCAAAGCATTTTCTCCAAATTGTCAACGAAACAAAAATTGTCAAAATTGAAAACGAAAATTGTAGCTTTTTTTAAAATTAAACACTTTAAATCTTATCACTTGTAAGATTTTTTTCCCCAACTGTGTGTTTCAGGGCCGCTTAAGGGGAGGGAGGGGGGTGTATTTGGTGACAGCATTTTTTTAATTAAAAATGCAAGAATAGTAAAAAAAAAGTGATAATCTCATTATTCGGGTTTAAGTTCATCTATATTAGGTATTAATTATTCATTTAAAATGATTTCTTCCCAAAATAAGTCCATAAAGTGTTCAGTTTTTTCAGCTTCAAAAAATAAATAAGGGAAATTGAAAGCTATAGGGGAGAATGAGGATACTTGATCCCTGGGGATACTTGATTCCTTAGCTATATCTCGAAACTGGAATGTCTTACAAAGATAAAATGTTCTAGAAAAATGTGCCAAAATGAGCAAAATAACAATGCTTGTAGTTAAAAAAATTTTAACAAAATAATTGTTTGAGTAATTGAACTTTGTTTGTAAAATTTCACAAAATATAACTTGAAGATCTTTTCCTTACATGGGAAAATTATGAAAAAAATATTTGCTCCAATGTATCAATCGTTCGAGCGTAAAATGAACTTCATAATGTCATATTTTCAAAGTAATGGAAAACTCTCAACGTTTTTCAGAAAAAGTTTTCTAAAATGTTGATTATGGATACAATTGATCCCCTAGAGTTGGGTACAATTGATCCCCCTTCCAAACGGCATATTCTTCTTCTGAATTGATCGTTATGATTGCTGATTACGAATTTACTAATAATTATCCAAAAACTAATATTTATCAAACAATTGTCTAAAGAAAAGAGCAAAAATAATTAATTTTCTCTTAATTATAAAAAATAGCGCCTTTAAGTATGCAATGTTATTAGCGTTGAGACAAAGTTATAGAATTTTCTTCTTATGTCTGCTATAAATTGTTTAATGAGAACAAACATGACCAAAATAGTCAATTAACATTCTATCTTGGGGTTTTGTTTGATTTTTATACAAGGATTAGGGCTTCCTGAATAAAAGATCAAGTCTCCTTCAATAGGGGATCATGTCTCCCCTAACTTCAGAAAAATCGCCATTTTTTTACTACCACGAAAATGCTTCTAGTTCATCAACGGGTTCAAGTATCGTTCTAATTTTTGGAGCATAGAAACTTGAAGTTACAAGCTGTCCGAAAATGTCAAAGACGGCGAGTTGCTAAATTTTTCCAAAAAAATATGGTGAAAATAAGAAAAGGGGATCAAGTATCCCCACTCTCCCCTATAGGTAAGAAAAATTGTTTGAGGTTCAAATCAGAATACTTTTCTACTCTGGTATACTGAATACGTAACTATTTTAGTTTTAATCTCTATTTTTAAAGCGTAAACAAGATTAATAATGTTAAACAACAATCCAATAAAATATATTTCCAGCTGAATTTTCCTGAACCTGAAGTTCAAGTTATTTTATCAAAACTAAATAATCGTTAATAGTGGTTTTAACCTTTGTTGTGTTTTGGGCCAGTTTGAATTTTAATTTCGAAACAGAATTCTGCATTATGTACCTGAATAAAAATTATGAATTTCTAATTTGAAATTGATTTCTGAAACTAAATTCCAAACAAAAAGAGAGGACAGGAAACGGTCTTTACAACCGTATGCAACCGGGTGTGAGATCTTTTAAAATTATCCTTCCTAATCCTTACCCCAATTTTCTACCATCTTCCACCCTCAATTCCAATCCTTTACTTCCTTTCCATTCCTTCATCTTCAAAGGCAGCATTGAAAATCAAAATGTAGGTAGTAAGCAGCTAAGTTAGAGCAAACACAGAAACACTGAAATTGTAACACCATATAGATTTTTTCAACTCCTTTTAGTTTAGTTTTTTTTTAACTTGTTCGGTTTGTTAATTAAATAAAGTAAAGAAAAAACCAAGAATTATGAACAGAATAGACGGAATCTTTAACCAAAATACGTTATTTGAATTAAGAATCTCTTTTTTCTGCATGAATTTTTCTTCAATTATTCATTTGTAATTCAACTAGTGAAATGATGAAACTCTGATATTTCAATTCTAGATCATCATTATGGATTTTTTTTCCAATATCAATTCTGCATAAGAATAAGAATTAAAATATCAAATTCAAATCATAAAAATAGTTTGTTATTTTAAATATTTTCTTTTAATAATCCGTTACGGAATGATGAGTTTTTAACATAAAAAGTTGTTGTAAAAAGTTTAGACATTAAAAAATGATTTTTTTTATCAAAAACTTCAGCCAGTTCATTTGGAAAAACATTGTTAAAAATTGCTTCGGACGCAAAATACAAAATTAATATCACGTAATTTCAATGTTTCATAGATTTTGCAAATTAAATAAAAACATTCGGAATTCAATAGCTTCTGAAAACTGAATATCCACAGATAATCATTGTACATAAAAAAAATTAAATGTTAATAAGACATCAAATTGACGTAGTCAGAAAAATTATTGGTTTCACCAGTTATTTTTGAATTTACAAAAACGTGCGATTTTATCTAAGAAAAAGAGGTAAGTTGCATCAAGCTACGTTTTTTTTATGAAAAGTCGAATGCAAAAGTATGAAAATTTTTAATTGTTGCCAAATAATAATAAAGCTGAAGATTTCTCTAATGGGATTCTGGATTTGTGATTTTTTTTTCTAGATGTGATGTTAAGCGAATTTCGTTTAAAATCGAAAGCTTTGTGCGTCACAACGAAATTCATTATGTTGCTTAATTTATACTCATTACGGTGAGTATCAATTTCAAATGATAATCTGAAAAGTTGCAACTCTGATTGTTGGTATATTTGGGATGTCATAGCGCTTAAACCATCAGTTGCAGTAATTTTTGTTTTTGTTCGAATAAAATATTAATTTTTTTCTGTCAAAATTCATTTTTTAAAAGAAAAAGCATAAGGGAGCTGCATACATTTAGAGGTAATGAAATACGGAAATACTACCAAAAATTTTACTGGCAGAAATTATAAAAATTAATGTTTGAATGGATGAAATTTTAAAATTGACAAACGAATGAACGATGCAAAACATTCAGATTCCAACATATGAAAACGAGATTTAAAAGGTAGATATACTGAATTCTAAAAAAAATATTAAAAAAAATATATTTTTATACCAACAGTGTTGGTCTAGGATAATAAAAGCAATATAAAGTTTTTAGGAGCCAATCCGTCATACTGGGTAAAGTTTTTGTGCGGCATCGAAAAATGTGAAAATTTGTACATCGTTTTTTTTAAATTTTCTATGAAAATCAAAGACTTTAAAATACTGTCTCACGATGTGAGAAACTATGTCTTCATCATTCTGTTATCATTGAAAGATAACTTCATTAGAGTGTCCATTTTCCAGCAATTTTTTCGATCCCGGGAATTCCCGGGATCCCGGGAAATATTAAAAAAATGTAGAATATGTGCACTTTGATTGAAATATACATAGCATATCGAACCTTCTCTGCATACAAGCCCAAAATTTGTTCAAAATGTACTCTTGGTAATGTTTGTTTAACTTTTTTTTATGAAATAAATCAAACTGTTTTCAACAATGATAAATTAAAAACAGTCGAATGAACTATATTATTATTTGAACAGGTCAAATGAAGAACTCATTCATGCAGTTATTGGTTAGTAAAAAACATTTCTTTTTATTTATTTGATTTATCCAACTTTTTTCGTTTTTCTGATCATTTTACATAATTGTTCTTAATATGAAAAATAAAACAAAACGATGACTTGATCATTTTTAAGTTTAGGAACTCATCTGGCTTTCACAGCCAGAGAAAAACAAGAACAGAAATGTTCATCTCGAGAAAACACAATTTGCCTACCAGCTGCGCGATTTTTTCATACATTTTTCGAAGGGGTATTGATATTTGTACAATGCAAACTACATGGGAGTACATAAAATTATTTTAAACCTATCTATTTGTACAAAAAAAATGCACAAAATGACTGCAAAATGTCTACTGCTACAGGAATTGGCATATTCTCAATTAGTATTGTATGACTACATTTTCAATAAGAACAACAATTATGGTTCCGGAGGATATCAGGCTTCTCCAGGGAAATAATTTCTTACATGTCGGAAATTCCCGGAAATTAATCTATGGTTCCCGGAATCAGGAATTCCTAAATTTTTCAATTTCTTTGAAATTCCGGGATGGACACCCTAAACTTTATTACAATATATTAAAATATAATAAGTGTTGTGGTATACAAATTTACATCCCTAGATTGGTTTTGAACTTTTTTTTTCAATTTTGGAAACCTTATTTTTATTTTCTTAATTCTTAATTTTAAATTTTTATTTTAAAACTTGGATTCAAGATGTACTTCCCAGTTTCTGATTCTTAAAGTTGAAATTTGCTTTAACAAATTATTAACTAGACCGGGGAACGGGGGTTGTTTTTGGGGTTAAATCCCTCCTCCCCCCATGAGAGTCCAGGAAAAGCAAGCAAAAAATTCTACTTCACTCTCAAATTTTAAATTCTTAATCAAATTCTGTTGATTGAGTAAGGTTATTTTAGAGTAACAATCACAATTCTAAACCAATTTAACCCTTAAATGCATGACTTTTTAAAATGAGAATAGCAGTTATTGATTCAGTGAAATAATAACATTTTGATTCGAAAAACAAAACTCAACAGGTTTGATGTCGTTATTTTGAGTATTATAAAAGTTATGACCCCCAATGTTGAAAAATATTTTTCGAAATTCTTAGTTCATTTCAATACGGTTTTGCTTATTTCTTCAAAACCTTGTTAATTGGGTGCACGAAGGTGTTTGTGATTGAATGGGATTAAAATATTGCACATTCTTAGCAAATCTGAAGAAATAACAGCGATTTTTCAAAAACTATTTTTTTTCAAAAAAATAACAAAAAATATTTTTTGTAACTTTTTTGCATACTTTGTTTGATATCTCGAACACACATTGAAATTACGTGAAAAAAATGCCATAAGCTAATTTCTTTTAACATCTAGAATATTTTTCGTGAGTACATCACCCAAATATCCACGCGATTTCGAGATATTTGGATTTGGGTTCAGAATTCTACTCAGTTTTTCAAAATTTTCTCCTTATTGATGAAAATTCAGTTCTGAATTTAATATTTCAAATGAGATTAAAATTATTTTAGGGATCCTGGTTCCATATTGTAAAAATAAAAATTGTATTTTCTTATATGGGGATCTGTATTCAGTTGAGGATCATTAATTTTCGGCTCAACTCGTCATTAGAAATTCGAAATGAAATGCTATTTTAAAATTTTGGCTCGAACTTCGTTTTCCTTTTTATTGCAAATATGAATCATGATTTACGAAACTCGTTTGCATTTCCAATATTTGATCAATAATTGATCGAATATGAAAAAAAAATTAGAAATCATCCTGAGTTTTTGTTCCATTTTCTGATTTGAAGTTCTTAAACATAATTTTTAAGGCAGAACTCAAGCAAAATAAAGCTCTAAAATGGCGTTTCAGAATTGAGAAACTCAAAATCTGACTCATCAATCGAATTTCATTTTTCAATCCAGATTCACAAGTGGAATTGAAAATTAACAATTGAAATATAGAATAGAGATTGAAACCTAAAATATCAAGATTTATTTAAATATAGATCCATGATTGAGGGCTCTGAAATAAATTTCACTTCTCGGCTCAAATTGGCAATTCTGATCTGGAATTTCGATTGAGAAATCTTTTTTTTTGTACATTTCAGTAATAGTATTGAAATTCAGAAAGAGATTCAAAATTCGAATTTTAAATTCAGGTTTGAAATTCAGATCCAGAATTTATGTTCGAAGTACAGATTCAGATTACGCTCGTAAATGAGTTTTACAGTCAAGATAAAAATACCAAAATGACTTTTTGCTGAGGAATTGAAATCGCAAGAGATCGCATGTTTATAATTGATTGTTTCTTCAATTTCTTAAATTCAAATTTATAACCAAAGTCAGTTTTTTACACAATTCTGCTGAGAATCACAAATATAAAGTGGAAATTTCATTTTTTTCTGCAATTTTGATTTGTTTAAAAATCCTGATGTTTATCTAACAAAAATCATCCACAGGGTTTAAATTATGGAGTTGATTGTTAATCTAAAACATTTGCTGATAAAAGAACATGTAATTTTGACGTGAAAAAATCTTCAGGAAGTTTCATATATTTTTGGTGTATTTTGTATAATTATTTAAACTGCAGATTTTTCAAGAGCCAAATTTCAAACTAAAATAATAAATTTTAATAGAGTTTGTAAGAATCTGGGTTGAAACATAAAATATTATTCTTTAAATTTCAATTTTTAAAATTTGACAATTTTTTTTAAGAAACTGAAGGCTTTCATATATAAAAACCTTTTCTATGCTCAAATGCAATAAGCTAAATCGTCCAAATTCTTGAGAAAATACAATGATTTTAATCATTGATGATAGTATGTTTCCTTTCTTGTTTTTGATAGCTTCATTTTACAAATAAAGCCTTCCAGTTTGAAATTTTCAGGATACATTTTCAAAGGCTGCAAAACTACAAAACAATTTACTACTTAATACCAAAAATATAATACAGAAATAATAGAAGAAATAGATAAATAAAAAATAAAAAAAAACTTATAAAATGAAAGGCAGGTATTACTAAAAAATATTTTTTTAAATAAATTTTATCCATGCATTGTTTTGGCAAAATTATCAGATAATTAAGACAGCTACCAACAAACCCCCCCCCCCCCCCCGAGGAGGTTCTTCCAACGGCCCTAAATTAAACCTTCTACAGATTTGTATCTCTTTAAAAAACAATTTCATTCTAAATTTTAGCATTGATTTTGAAATGCTTATCCTTTTTCAATCTGAACCAACTGCTCTAATTCGCACAGAAACATTTACAATTGCACATCCTTTTATAAATATTTCATCTTTTTGTAATTTACTTTCCGAATTTCATACTCTAGAGCGTTTTTCTTTTCTTCGAATAAACACGAAACAGTGTGCCCTTTAAATGTCAGTTGTAGATATTAAGAAAATTTAGATTGTTATTCATTAAATTTAATTTATTTAAATTGGATTTAAATTTTTTAATAAATTACTGTATTCCTTTTCAAAAATATTAATAAAATGTTTTTTTTTATTTAAATAAAAATTCTTCTGAACATAACATGGACATCAAATTCATTCAAGAAAGAGTATTGAAAAATATTTTATATTAAATGAAATCATGTACGAATGGATTAACCTAACGGTTTGAAGTGCAAAAAAGATTTTTTGGTGATCTTTGTTTTTTTTTTTTTTTTTTTTTTTAACATACACCGTCTTAGCCGATTTAGGCTTTACAGACTGAATAAATGACGTGGAAAACTTAAGATTTACATTTAACATCCAGTACCGAGATAGGAATCGAACCCATATGTGACCAGTGGACCAGCGATTACCGTCATACCACACTAACCACTCGACCACCGAGACGTACAAAATTGGAAAAAGATAGTTCCATTTTCAAAGGGCAAAATAACTTTCATTTTTCTTACTAAACAAAGAAAAATTTTCTAATTCTACTCTTGATACTGATTCAGGTTCCGACTTTGAAAACCAAATTTGGATCTGAACTACATAGACTTGTATGGCTATTTTGTCACTTGGTGAGATAAGTTTTGATATCTTTCCATTTTTTCTTTTTCTAACACCTCATGTTAATTTAGCTGTCCAAAATTCAGTTAACATAATATTTCATATTTTTTTCTCATATTTGTTCTTAACCTGTTTTCATGAACAATAGTATCCAATTGTAATTACTTTCAAAGTTAATTTATTATTTCTTTTTTTGTGCAATTCATTGTTATTTTTTACATTTTGATTCCTGATTTCTCATAATCTTATTAAATATCTTTTATAAAAAATGTCTTACAAAGTCGAAAGCTTTGGAATTGATTTGGAGTCATCAAATTTGATACATTCAGTCTTGTTGTTTCCATGAAGTTAGTTGTTTTGAGTAGAGCTCTTAACTTTTCCTACGTCAATACCGATCGCTAAGAAAAACGCTGCATAGTATTCTCTGGAGCCACCAGTTGCAATATCACATTTCAATCATAACGATACAGGACTGGCTACCAAGTTGCATCCTAATTGAATCTGTTTCCAATAACGGCTGATACTGATCCCCTCAAGCTTTGGATCAAATCGTGTTAATCGAAAAGTAAACACTTCAAAGAAAGAATAAAGTTGAGCTTGCCCTGGTGCAACGGCAACAAGTGAATAGATGAAACTTTTTCTACTTCATTCGAACGTTCAGGTATAAGCACAATGAAGATAAACTGTAAAGTAAAGCGTGTAGTTTGGCTTCTGCACATCATAAACTTTATCTCTCGCTTAACGTTCCGAAGGTATGATCAAAGGGTTAAATGCTTGTAGTATGTGGCTCCAGAGAGAGTTTTGTTATAGAATGAAAAACTGATTACTAAACTTTGTTTTTTTTTCTCAAGAACTCAGGAACTTCCATTCCAGGAACAACTTCCATCAAATCTTTTTGAAAAATATGACAATAGTTCGTTGATTTAACAGTTTAATAATTGAAAAACAAGCATACTTGAATATTGTTTGTTTGAATTTTGATTATTTACTCATATGTTTGCAAACGTAAAACAAACCCCCTTATTCTGCGCCGCGCGTGAGGTGACGATAGTCGAGTCACCCGATTCCAGTAGTCGCTTTAGGTGAGAAACGTCTTTTAGAATTAACTTTTTGAGTTATTATCCTAATCTAGTAGTCACCGTGAATGACAAATCGTATGCTCTGTCACATCGGTTTCGGGAATAAGGTGACAAGACTCACGCGACTCCGACTCGACTCGACTATCGTCACCTCACGCGCGGCGCAGAATAAGGGGGAAAGTTTTAAAAACTCTATAACAGTTTTTCTCTTCTATTCATTCCAGTGTATTAAGCATCAGATTGGATATTTAGCTACTACAGAGAATTGTAAGGTAAGTTACAAAACGTCATCGAGTTTGAAGTCGCTACTTATAAATTCTAATCATGTTATGAAATATGAATATTTTTGGAACTCAGTTTGTAAGAAAAACACCAATTCCAAAACCTTCTAGTAATTCTCGTAAATACTAATCTTTAGTATGCAACAAACGAGCGATAGTCTGCACGTTTCGTCCATCAAGAACTCTTCTGGGAAATGCATATGCAAAATTACTCTCTGGAGCCACAATGCAGAAACACTTCTTTTGTGGCAGCATGTAGTGTCCCGGTGTGTAGCTAAACAATGTTGTGGTTGTTTGGTTATGGTAACCGTGCTGTTAAGAAATTTTAATGGAAAGTCACATTCATAAGCTTCCGTACGTGGAAATAGGGGGTGCTTTTAAGGATGAGTAAAAGTGATAAAGAGGATTTCTCGTTTGTATCCAGGATTGTTTATGTTCATTTTATTTGTTATGGTTCAGTTCTTGATTTCTAATTTAAGATTTCAATTATGGTTTCAATTTTTTTGCCAATTGCAGTCTCGAGCAGCTAATATTTTTTTTCATAATGCTGCAACCTCCAACCTGTTGACAGCTACTGAAACCCCATCTCGAAGCGAATAAAAGCAAGATGTGCTGTCCCAGTTGTGGGAATTGAAGACTGTAAGCATAATTCTTTATTGTTGATGTATGTTTGTCATCAACAAAGATAGTTCCCAAAACGAGTGCTTCAAAAGCACCATAATACGGAAAAGGGAAAAAAGACAGCTATCAACAGTCTTCGCAAACAGACAACAATAGAAAAACCCGATTTAATACACTTGACAGTGAATTGTAGCCTTTCTTACAAACTGTATCTAAATTATATTATATGAAACAAAACATCAAACAAGCGATACTTAGAGCATTTAAAATTCCTAGTTTTTTTAGGACAAAAAAATTTGAAAAATCTTGTAAATTACACCATTTGCAACTAAATGGCGGATTTTGAATGGCCAGATGCTGGAATATTCTGTGTGAGCCCGATTCTCTTAATATTTTTTTAAAGAATAATCTCAATTAACTCTTCTTGAATTCACAGTATATGATAATCTCAAAATAAATCTATATATATAAAAATGAATTTCTGTCTGTCTGTCTGTCTGTCTGTCTGTCTGTCTGTCTGTCTGTTCCCTATAGACTCGGAAACTACTGACCCGATTTGCGTGAAACTTAGCAGGTGGGGGTATTGGAGGCAGGGGAAGGTTCCTATTGTGGTTTGAGACCCCTCCCTCTCTCATGAAGGGGGGGAGGGGCCTCCCAAACAAAAGACAATTTTTTGCATAACTCGAGAACCCATCAAGCAAATGGTATCATATTTGGCATGAGGTGGTATTTGGGAACGAGGAATATTTCTATGAATATTTGGTACCCCTCCCTCCTTTCAGTGGGGTGATAGGAAGGGGGGAGGGGGCCACATTACAATTTTTCATATAACTCGAGAACTAATCAAGATATTGGATCCAAATTTGGCATGGGAAGGTATTTGGATACGAAAAATATTCCAATGCTTATTTGAGACCCCTCCCTCTTTCCAGTTGAAAGGGGGAGGGGCCACTTTCATATTTTTTTTATATAGTTCAAAAACTAATAAAGTAAATGGAACCAAATTTGGCATGGGAGGGTATTTGGGTACGAAAAATATTTCTATGATTATTTGAGATCCCTCCCTCTTTCCAGTAGGGAGATATAAAGGAGGGAAGGGCCTCTTTTATAGTTTTCAACATAACTAAGAAAGTAATCAAGCAAATGGAACCAAACTTGGCATGGGCGGGTATTTGGGAACGTGACATGTTCTAATGATTGTTTGTGACCCCTTCTTTCTTACAGCGGGGAGGAAGGAAAGAAGGAGGGGAGTTTCATACAATTTTTACTGCATAACTCAAGAACTACAACAGCGAATGGAACCAAATTTGGCATGGAACGATATTTGGATACGAGAAATGCTTCTATGAATATTTGGTATCTCTCACTCTTTCGAAGAGGTGGATGAAAAGGGGGAGGCGAGGTCTCCCTTACAATTTTCAGTATAACTGGAGAGCTGATCAAGCAAATTGAACCATATTTGACATGTGAGTGTATTTGGATACGAGAAATGTTTCTATTTTAAACTGAAGACGTACCTTTTAAGCGGTAAGATATAAAGGAAGAAGGGGGGGTTTCCATTTTTTTTTTGCATAACTCGAGAATTAATCGAGCAAATGAAACCAAATTTCATCATAATCATCAAAAAGTATTTGAGTACGAAAAATACTTTTATGAATATTAAGTTATCAATTTTGTTAGCATATGCTCTCAATTTATGCTTACGAAGCCAACAAATGGAAACAAATATGGCATGGAAAGGTACTTGGTTACGAGATATGTTTCTACGATTGTTATAGACTCTTATGCTTTACAGTGTAGAGAGGGAAAGAAAGAAAGGGGCTCCATATAATTTTTGTTGTAAAGCTAAAATACTTATCAACCAATGGAACTGTATTTGATATAAGAGGATTTTTGGGAACAAAAAAAAATGTTTATTAAAGATTACAATCTCCATTCAACAGGGGGTGAAGGGAAGGACAGGGGGGGGGGGGGCTGTCTAATCAGTTTTTTAGCATAAATCCAGAACATATCAAGCAAAAACAACCATACTTTATAAGTTAGATTATTTGCGAACGATTAATTTGGGACCCTTCTTTTTTAGGGCGAAACTTAAGGAAACAGATGAAAATTATCAGATCTTTAAAACAAATTTATAAATCAAGATTCAGAATATAAGTTATGGTTTGTGTTGCAATTTGAAACTCCAGCTGAAGCTCTCATTTTATAGTGGTTGCTTATTAATTTCGTCACAATTTGATTTTCAATAATACCAAAAACAATAAAAATTTGAATGATATCTGAAAATATCATTTGATTCTGAAAGGTGTAGCAAAGCACACCGGGTCAGCTAGTCAAATATAAAATTAAGGAATTCAATTTAAAAATAATGCCCATCCATGTTTCGAATTTTTCAACGTTTGCATTGTGTAACCTCAGAAGTGGTGAAACGAGGGTATAAATAACGTGTGCATCTTACTTAATCAATGCATAACAAGCACCCAAACGGTTAAGCAATTCCATCGTTCATTAAATTTTAGAACAGCTGAAAGATCTTACCATAGCTAGAGTCAAATCTGTCAAAAATAAACAAAACGAATTTTTGACTAGGGTCAGTTGCCCTACTTTCGACCCTTTAAACGGTGGTTTTTAAATAATCATGTTTTTCTCATAAATAGACGGGAGGTTTATATCTTTCAGGAAATTTATTTATTGTTCATGATCTGCAAGTTTAAATTAGAGTTTTCAACATAGGTTTTGCCGTTTTTGGAAGATTCGCAAAGAAAAAATTTCTAATTTTAAACCTATTGTTCTTATTTAGGTACTGAACTGGTACCTTCACTTGAATTTCAACTACAATGACTATATAAAGTATGTTTTTTTTTTCGAAAATATATAAACAAATTCATTATAAAATGTAACCTTCAATCAAATATTATCATTGAAAAGAATTTCAGCTTTTAAACGATCAAAAAATTTTTGTCAATTCTGCCAATTTTTTCAATTTTGTCAATTTTCACAATTTTTACAATTTTCACAATTTTGTCAATTTTGTCAATTTTGTCAATTTTGTCAATTTTGTCAATTTTGTCGATTTTGTCAATTTAGTCAATTATGTCAAATTTTTCAATTTTGTCAATTTTGTCAATTTTGTTAATTTTGTCAATTTTGGCAATTTTGTCATATTTGTCATATTTGTAATTTTTGTCATTTTTGTCAATTTTGTCAATTTTGTCATTTTTGTCATTTTTGTCATTTTTGTCATTTTTGTCATTTTTGTCATTTTTGTCATTTTTGTCATTTTTGTCATTTTTGTCATTTTTGTCATTTTTGTCATTTTTGTCATTTTTGTCATTTTTGTCATTTTTGTCATTTTTGTCATTTTTGTCATTTTTGTCATTTTTGTCATTTTTGTCATTTTTGTCATTTTTGTCATTTTTGTCATTTTTGTCATTTTTGTCATTTTTGTCATTTTTGTCATTTTTGTCATTTTTGTCATTTTTGTCATTTTTGTCATTTTTGTCATTTTTGTCATTTTTGTCATTTTTGTCATTTTTGTCATTTTTGTCATTTTTATAATTTTTGTTTTTTTTGTAATTTTTGTAATTTTTGTAATTTTTAATTTTTGTTATTTTTGTAATTTTTGTAATTTATGTAATTTTTGTAATTTTTGTAATTTTTGTAGTTTTTGTAATTTTTGTAATTTTTGTTATTTTTGTAATTTTTGTAATTTTTGTAATTTTTGTAATTTTTGTAATTTTTGTAATTTTTGTAATTTTTTTAATTTTTGTAATTTTTGTAATTTTTGTAATTTTTGTAATTTTTGTAATTTTTGTAATTTTTAATTTTTGTTATTTTTGTAATTTTTGTAATTTATGTAATTTTTGTAATTTTTGTAATTTTTGTAATTTTTGTAATTTTTGTAATTTTTGTAATTTTTGTAATTTTTGTAATTTTTGTAATTTTTGTTATTTTTGTAATTTTTGTAATTTTTGTAATTTTTGTAATTTTTGTAGTTTTTGTAATTTTCGTTATTTTTTTAAATTTATTTAGGACCTTTTTTAACATTCGCTCCAAACTATGCATCAATAATACAATAAAGCTTAAATTCTATCATACAACTGAATAAATTTTAGATATTCCAAAACTTTTTTCGCCATGCTGCTGTCGTCCGCCAAAGCTTCCCTTAGATTTCCTGGTACTCCATGGTTTCTCCGTTCGTCTTCCAGTTGGGGACACATTGCCATAAAATGCTTCACTGTTAATGCTTCATTACACCTGAGGCACAGTGGGCGATCAACTCTGTCCAGAAGAAATGCATGTGTGAGCTGAGTGTGCCCGATGCGCAGTCGTGCTAAGATGACATCTTCTCGCCTATTACTTTGGAACACAGCTTTGAAGGGTAATACGGTGTTTTTAACCTCACGCAGTTTGTTATTAGGACTCGAGTGCCAGTCAGCCTGCCATCTATTTGTTATTTGATTTTTGACGATTTTCCGAACTTCTTTTAAGTCGACGAGAAGTTGTTCGTCTTCTGTTAGTTTCAACGCCTTTTTTGCCTCCTGGTCAGCTTTCTCATTTCCGGGAATGCCAATATGACTCGGAACCCAACAAAATACTACCTCTGCGCCTGTTTATGTTATCTTATGAAGGAGGATTTGTATTTGATCTTTCCACCTGGAATTTACCTTGTGCTTTTCCAGACTCGTTATCACACTCATGGAGTCCGTACAAAGGAGATAGGCCCGGGCAACTCGTTGATCGACAATCCATGAAAGTGCATGCTTGACGGCCTCGCTCTCCGCTGCGAAAATGCTGCATATGTCATTCAGTCGTTTTTGAAGCACGAATTCCTCGCTTACTACGCCATATCCACACTTAGAATTCTGCTTGGATCCGTCGGTATAAATTGTCCTATGGATGCGATATTTTGTACGCCGTAGCACACAAAAAGTGTTTCTTAGATCATTTGGAGGGGCTCCTTGAGCAAGTTTAATGTGCAGACTTTTATCTACTCGAGGCTTCGTTCTGTGCCATGGTGGGCATTCTGGGATACCAAAACTAGCTATTCTTGGAAGGTGAACACCTAGTTCGTTCATTCCATCAAGTCCTCTATTTTGGAAGGTGTTTGCTTGAATTCTCGGTCTTTCTCCCCACCGTTCATCAGAACTAGAACCCTCATCACTAGAGCAGCTGCTACTGCTGACGTTATTCTCGACCACTGCGGTGACTTCAGTTCCAAAATTTTGCTCTGCATGGCCAACGGCTGAGCGACGAACCGTATAAAGCATAGTTCGCTGATCGATTAATGTTTTCAAACTGGGGATTCCAGTTTCGACCTGGAGACTCACAATCGGGCTTGTGATGAATGCACCTACTATCGCCCGGAGACCTGCGTTATGTACTTTTTCCAGGGATTGAAGAGCTTTTCCGTCCATTGCGGACAAGATAGGAGCTGCGTAAAGAAGTTTTTCCAATATTGTTGAACGGTACAACTTTAGCAAGGTGTTCCGATCTCCTCCCCAAGTTCTAGAAGCTATACTCCGAATGAAGATTATTTTTTGTTGGCATGCTGCTTTCACCTCTTCGGCGTGAGCTCGGAACTTCAGGTGTTGGTCGAGTATTACTCCAAGGCATTTATGGATGGTCTTACGAGGCACTATGGCTCCATTCAGCTTTAAGTTGCTTCGGCTCGGTGGTTTCTTCTTTCGAGGTGTACGATATACGACAGTGACGCTCTTTTCTGCTGATATTTTGAATTCTGATTTCGATTCCCATGATTCAAGCTGGTTAAGGGCAATTTGCAGCTTATTTTCTGTGCTCTCGGCGTCAGGACCGGTTGCGATTAAGATGACATCATCAGCGTATATCAAGCATTGTATATGACCCATTCCAATCACCCCTGAACTGGAGAACCGATTTTTATTTGTCATTATCCAAATATAAATTACATAGCGTTAGAAAGGTTATTTCTTGAGTGTCATTTTCCATTAAAAGATTTTCAGCTACCTTTTTTTAGAATTGAGAATGTTAACGTTGAAATTTAAAAATTTTAGTATGAAATTAAATTGATTTTTGCAAATATTCTTTATTTATAACATAACTTTGTCAAAAATCTAGCTATGTAAAAACAAATTACTGCAAAATGATGGTAGAAAAGCCATCTTTTAAGCATGATATAAGATAAATAACAGTTACTGCAAGTTTACGCTCTAGAATCGTTGAGAAAGGTATCTATTTTTAAGCGTTGTGACGTCACGAAAATTCTACTGTTTTTGAATTTATGATTTACTGAAATTTCACATATTGTCGAAAATTGGAGGTCTCTTCAAATTTTTTGAGTGGAATTTAGTGCAATTTTTAGATTGAAAATCGGTTTAGCTAGTTGTGAGTTGCACCCGGGTAAAGAATGCGTTGTGACGTCACGAAAGTTTGTTTACTTTTTTTCGAAAACGTTCAAGACTTTTTACTTCAACACTATGATAGTATTTCTTCAATACAAGTTCCACACAACAATGTGCTTCAATAAACAAATTCTTTTATCAAGTTTTTAAGAAACTAATTTTTTTTGCATTAACTTAGTTGTCTTTAAACATTTCTAATAAAACATATAAAACAGCGCTTAAAAACGCTTGATTCAAGAATAAACAAACTATCAAACAAATGAATTCCTCATCGATTGTGTAAAAGAATATTTGTGAATCATAAAGCATATAGTTATCTGTGATTTGAATTAAAATCTTGTTAAAGATCAAGTTCTTCATATAGGTATCTATGTTAGAATGAAAAACACCGCTAGTAGCTTCTATTTCTTTCTGGCATTATGTTCAAACAAAATAAGTACCATGAAATAAATGTAATGAGATTCAAAAAATCTGGTAAACTGGTAAACTTAATAGATTAACTTTTTTATTAAAAAATTCATAAGATTTTAATAGAAAATAAATTAATAAAATTAATTAAATGATTTTAATAGAAAACTGCTTTCATTGAAATTTCCACCTCAAACAATGTCACAAGAAAATCTAAATCGAACCCCTTGGTCACATAAAGTCTCACAAAATAGACTTTGAAATGAATTACAAAATTTAATAAATCCAAATATGTACTAGCACAAGATCTCATGCAAAATTTGGATCA
This sequence comes from Uranotaenia lowii, assembly GCF_029784155.1. Lineage (NCBI taxonomy): Eukaryota > Metazoa > Arthropoda > Insecta > Diptera > Culicidae > Uranotaenia > Uranotaenia lowii. The sequence goes on along the minus strand of NC_073692.1, from coordinate 180,279,282 downwards.
AATAATTCTAAGAGAAGGGGTTGCGCAACGCACCTGAAGTTTGTATGGAATTATGTAGATTTTGTTCGGCATGATAAAAAAAAAACCGTTTTTCGTCAATAATTATGGTCTTTATCAACCAATTTTTCTTTTAATTTGAGTATTTTAAAGCTTTGATTGTGACAATATTTCATCTGAGGAACGCGTTTTGATAAGAGTTATCATAAAACAGCTATAACTTTCAAAATTAGCGTCGATTAACGATCATTCATGTATTTTTTGTATTTGACCCATCAGAAGCTAATTTTTGAAACTCAAAAACCTTTTTAATTAAACCATAGTCGAAATGGGATCTTGAGATAAACTATTTGTCATAATAAAAGTTTTGTGAATGACTATAATTAGAACAAATCAGCCGATAGGGACTTCATTGGTGCATAACTTGGTTTTAATGTCCTTCCAAACCCAATTTCTCATAATTCCATACAAATTAAAGCCTCATTGTGCCCTCTATTTCCGTAGGCCAATCCCCAACTGGACTTTGTGTTAGGTCCAGGATCTATTTATGCTTGCAACTTATAAGATTCTCATTAGATGGCTGATTTAAGCACTCTTGTGTCGATTAACTATCTTTGGAAAAATCGAAGGCTTTGAAATTATCATTTATTTTTCCTTTCCTTTGCAATTAAAGATTAAAAAGATTCAGAAACATATTTCAACGCTTTTACGAATAAATATTTCCTAGTTTTAGTTTTGCCCTAAATAATACTCACATGATCGCTTAAAAAAAACTTCGAATAAAATTGATGTGAGCAGTGTTGCAAACCTTATCTGCTTATATGGGCCTTTGACATTAAATTCCTTTTAATTTTTGGGAATAAATGGATCGATTTCTTCACCAAATCACACTATTTATTAAGTTTTTAATCATTTTAAGTAAATCAAGCATTCATTTTAAGATTATACTTTGATTTATGTCATGTAGCTAACCATCAAATTTCGTGACGTCACAACGCTTTGCAAAACCCTGCTTTTTTTAAATTGCCCGTTGTGACGTCACGAAACTGAATCGCTCTAAGATAAATTGAAATCAAAATTTGAAAAAATCAAAAACAGCTATTTCTTGGTTGTAATGAGTCGATACTTTCCTGAAATTTTCATAAAATTTGATCAAATAGAAGAGCAGAAAATTGCGGCGTTGTAAAAAAAAACTGAAAAGTGGGAAAAGAGGCACGTTGTGACGTCACGATTCCTTTTGCTTGTATTTTGTTAACTATTTATTCTATACAAATACTTTTGGTTTCAAATTGTAGAGAATTAAATTTTGACCTTATAATGTACAATTTTTGACAATGTGCGATATGACCTGTAAAACTTACACACAATATACCAAAAAATTGTTTTGCAAACGTTGTGACGTCACGCTGGAATGGGTCATATTTGCTGGCAGGTAGTTGTTGAGGGTATTTATTGCCAGTAAAAACATGGTCACACTAAGAACCGAACCTTGGCACAGGCCGGTCTCCATCATTTTGTTGCTTGACATTGTTCCGTTCGTTGTTACTTGGAAAACTCTTTTGCGTAGTGTTTCTTGTAGAAAACTTAGCATTTTTCCACCGATGTTGTTGTTCGCCAACTATTCCAAACAAAGCCGGCGCCACGTCGTTGGCGTAAGAGTTTTCAGCGTGTTTCTGAGCGTAGACTTTTCTAGCTTCTCCAAATGTTATTCCGCTGTCGATTTTGATTTTTACAATTTCTTCTTCTTTCCGATACAATGGACAATTTCTGGAGATCGGGGAGTGACTCCCTCTGCAGTTTTTGCAGAAGGCGATTTCTTGGCATTGATTGTCTTCAGCAGTTTCGTGGATATTCGAACAGTGTTTACATACATCATCGTTGTGACATTTATCTTTTGTATTGTAACAGTATCGACTTTGCTGAAAATATTCTTCTTGAACATCCCGATTTCATTTCAATAAATATCGACTTCAAAGAACATATTTCACTTGAGCATCCCCGTTTTACTCAATCTAAAATTAGATTGCGAGTTCTGCTTCCGAGAGAGGTCTCCTACTCCAGGAACTCACGAGAGTGCTGCCTACCGAGGCACTCAACGGCGTCAACCCTCCTTCCGAGGGAATTCCACCTATGACGTCATGCAGGAATTCCATAATGAGATATTTTTGCAACTGGGGTGTGATCGCTTAGCGTATGATTTAGGTGAAGCCTGTTATCACCAGCTGTTTTGGTAGGCGCCCGGTCAATAACCCCAGCACGGGGATAGTATGAATGTAGTGGTGAACCTGCTTGTCGATATCGCTCCACCCGAACTTAGACCCGAGATAGGAGGTTTGATTTCGGATGGGTGAAAGGAAAACAATTCTAATAAGAAGATATTTTCTTCGGGGAATTTCGTAATTATTAGTTCGCTAATAATTACGTAGTTCCGGTCACGAAGATCAATAACCAGTTTGATCTGAGGACTGATTCTTTTCTCGTCCACTTTTCTTTGGACTGTGAAGCAGGAAGGATCGGAAATAATTTGAAGTTTCGCGCGTGCATTAGTACAAAGAGGTACTAATTTAAAAATTAACCAGGTCTTCAACAAATTTTTAAAGTTACTTTTTTCCCTCAGTTTTCCCTCCGAGTGCATCCCATATTATTGCTAGTTTTTTTAAGTGCGATCCGAATTTGAAGAAAGGGTAATTGGTTTTTTTTATTGCGATCAAAGTGCGTAGTGGTTCATTAATTTCCATCACAGATCACCGGAGGTGCCGATTACCCTGCAATCCCGAACGACAAGTCCACAGGAAAGCGATACCGACTTGCGAGAGCCACCCAACAACACGTGGTACGTTTCGACCGACAAGAACCCCGTAGGTCGGCGAAGCGGCATACGCGAGACGGCAGCTGAGCAGCTTAGTGGATCCATCCCCAGGAGAACCCACGATCAGGATTTTCCCGGAAACCGAGCTTCTTCCGGGTAAAAATAAGGTTTGAGCAACTGACAAACGAGTGAGTACTCATTATCGAAATCAACCGCAGCATTCTCTTCTACCTATCTAGGTCATCAAGTGATCAACCAACTGCGATAGCTCAGTCGGTTGGGTCGCTGCAGTATTCGAACCCAGCAATCGTGAGATCACGAGTTCGAACCCCGTTGAATTTACAATCTTTTTTGTGTTGCTTTGCAACTCCACCAAACTCGTTTGAGCGGATCTGAGATCGATCCGGATGTAAATTGGATGATGACATAACGATCGTTAATTAATTGAACCACCAATAACCAAACCCCAAAATCGCACTATGAGAATTTCCTAGGAAAAATTCTTAGATTGGCCATTCCAAAATAGCACTCTACCACCGTTAAATCTGAGGGAAATTCAATAAGCCAGGAAGCGCTTGCGAGCGCTTAGAGTTAGGGGGAAACACCCAAACTGAAATGTAGCAGCTAGTAGTAGGAAAATCGAAAATCTAAAATGTAAACCCACCCACTAACCACCAAACTATTCTGATGGCTTAATATAGTAGATCTACAAATCAAATGAAACTTTGTTGCAGTAGCTTTTATTTATGAGTTGAAGATTTCGTTTTTTTTCGGGTTTCGGTTTTTTTTACTGGAAGGTTGGGTTGACTTCCGATGTTATTCAGCCCCCAATTCTCCCTCCTAAGCGGTTCTAAGGAATTTGTTCGGGTAAAGTGGGTCGAATGAGGATTTTTGAGAAAATTGATTTTCTTTTTGCGTTGGTATTTTTGTGACCAACAAAGACCTTATCTTCGAAGTTGTTATTATTTTCCAAGTAGCTTGTTCAGAGGTCTTTGGTTGGAGTCGACGGTTTGAGGAACAGTGGGGTGATCGGTAATCCAGGGCCATACAAAATACACCCACCCTATTGATGGGTCTCTTGGCCGGGCAAGCACTAAACAGGGGGATGGTCTCTTCGGAGTGGCGCATCTAAATCATCCGCTTAGCACCTTGATTACTCCCACGCCCAACTGCCTCCCGTTGCAGTATGTCCATAAGTGCAACATTTGTAACAGACTTATGGAGATGGGTAGAACAGGCGAGTTCTGCAATTAATAATTTCTACTCTGATTTCCTTGGGAATAACTGTTCCAAAAATTGTCAGGACAACTGTCGGTGTATTGATTTTATTTTTGTTTTCCGTACGAGTTATTCTGCGGACTTTAATCACTCCTTGAGAAGAGAGTTCTGTTTGTAATTCATCCTCCGTAAGTTCGCTGGCTTCTTTGCAGCTAATCACATAACGACTTACATTTAGGACGGGGTGGGGAATTATTTGAATTTTCGTGCCATCAATCAGTTCTGTCATTTGCGTGAGCTCTGCAGCTAGCTTTGAGCTACGACTCTTAATAACGTACTTCGTTCCATTGTTTTCCGTGTACGCAACTTCAATTTTTCCGATAGATTGGTCAAGAGATTTGCTGATGATGAACGGATTTTTGGGTAATGGGTGCTGCTCATCAGCTGGGACTAACGACAAAATAATTAGCTTTCCGAAGGTTCCAAATCGATCCATATATTCAGGCAGTATCCTATCATTTCTATCGGGAGGATCTCCTGTTGTCGTTGCCCCCGTGGGGGGGCTTACTGCAGCCATGACGGCTGCCAACTAGGTGTAGCTTTCAAGGTTTCCTCAGATGAGAACTTTTCTCAGGAATAAATAACGAATCAGACTAATGCGTTTTCACCGTAGTGAGGAACGATTACCCTTTTACCTCAAATTTCTTCGGTTCACCCAAGGGTTAAAGGTACAAGTGACCGGTAATGCGTTTCCGCCGAAGCGGGTAACGTCTACGCTTTTCCCCTTGATACTACTTTGGCCAAGCGTTAAAGGTACAACCTAAAGTAGGGACGTTTTACACTTTTTTCTACGAGACTTGTCCAAGACGTCCAAAAGGTACAAACAAGCTCGGTGCTGGAACGACCAGCTCACGCGCACTGCGATCGATGCGTTTAACCACGTTTCCTCAACAGGTGTTTCGATGGAGGCGTATGGTTTCTTACATGTGCGGTGTGTAGTTAGAGCTTTAGACGTTTTACAGCAGATGTCTCACAGGTTACAAGGAGATGCTGCTGCTGGTGAAGCTTTTCGCTCGCAACTAGATGGCTAGCGCTTTAGCCGTGCAAACTCTACTTGCAAGCAATATTGCATGAAGCTGCTTTCTAGTTGGCTTGGTTCTGTCGCTATGTCAAAACAATGGACAAATGATGCCACTAGCCGAGACCAACTAAATTGTTAATATATCGTCTTTATCAAGCACTTTTAGGAATTTCTCCACTTCTTCACAAAACTCTTTGCTCCGCCGATTGAGCTCGCAACCAAACTACTATTCGCGGAAGTGAACTTCGCCCGAAATAAAAGATTCGAAAGTAGACCGTTAGAACGTACTTGTTTCCACTACCAAAGGTGCAAAAACTGTTCTCGTAATTTTTGGTACTTTTGTATTTTTTTGTAATATTTGTAATTTATGTAAATTTTTTAATTTTTGTAATTTTTGTAATTTTTGTTATTTGCGTAATTTTTGTTATTTTAGTTATTTTTGTCATTTTTGTAAGGTTTTTAATTTTTGTCATTTTTGTAAATTTTGTAATTGGTTTTTATTTTTGTAATTTTTGTCATTTTGTAATTTCTATAATTTCAAAAGTTTTTGAAATTTTTGTTAATTCATTAATTTTTGTCATTTTTGTAATTTTTGTCATTTTTGTCATTTCTGTCATTTTTGACATTTTTGTCATTTTTGTCATTTTTGTCATTTTTGTCATTTTTGTCATTTTTGTCATTTTTGTCATTTTTGTCATTTTTGTCATTTTTTGTAATTTTTGTCATTTCTGTCATTTTTGTCATTTTTGTCATTTTTGTAATTTTTGTCATTTTTGTCATTTTTGTCATTTTTGTCATTTTTGTCATTTCTGTCATTTTTGTCATTTTTGTCATTTTTGTCATTTTTGTCATTTTTGTCATTTTTGTCATTTTTGTCATTTTTGTCATTTTTGTCATTTTTGTCATTTTTGTCATTATTGTCATTTTTGTCATTTTTGTCATTTTTGTCATTTTTGTCATTTTTGTCATTTTTGTCATTTTTGTCATTTTTGTCATTTTTGTCATTTTTGTCATTTTTGTCATTTTTGTCATTTTTGTCATTTTTGTCATTTTTGTCATTTTTGTCATTTTTGTCATTTTTGTCATTTTTGTCATTTTTGTCATTTTTGTCATTTTTGTCATTTTTGTCATTTTTGTCATTTTTTTCATTTTTGTCATTTTCTCGCAAATCGACTGATAACTATACCTTTCTGTTAGAAAGGCAAAGAGGTTAAGGTTTGAATAATTTCAGGAGGCTAGTCTTGTACAAAACTGTAACAGCAACTTGAGAATTTTCAACTTAAACCTAGGTTGACTTCTAATTTGTAATGTCAGTGATTTTGTCGGAAAATATAAAGATGAGGCCAAAATCAGAAACAAAAATCTTTCGATTTTTTATTGTTTTTGTTTACAATACCTTTTTTCGAGGAAGCTAGAGTATGAGCAATGGTTTGTCTTGATAAACTCGTGACGTTTAACACATTTAATGGATAAAGCGAGAAGGGTTTGTATTTAAATTAACGTTTAAAAGCAGAAAAAAACTGCTTCCCTAATTCTTCCGAATTAAATTGGCTTTCACAAAAAAATTCAATTTCATTAAACATGTTGCCCGCAGAAATTCTTCTCTTTACGAAAAGCGCGCGGTGGACACGTATTTGCAATTTATCGGTCAACCACCTGAATTCATATGTTCGTAGCCATATGACCATTTGTGAAAATTCCTACATGTGACTAACGAACGTTCTGTGTGTGTGGAGCCGCAAAATGTTTACGGGCCATGTTCATTTAGGTTGGTAGCTCTCGTTTTGGAAAAGGAGTATGGTGTCCGTACGTCGACGATGACGACTTCTACAAGGGTTTGCTCTCATGGAAAAACCATAAAGCGATCCATCCAGACTGACTCGGTACATACATACTACATACATAACTGTGGGTACAAAACATTCTAAAGTCCTGGCAGGGATGTGTGTTTAATTTTGGGCAGGATCAACGCTATATAATTTAATCTCAGCTCCGTTTAGGTTGCCATTCGAAGTAACGTTGGGAATGATTTTGATGGCGTGAGACACGAAACGACTTTTACGGTCAATTTTAAACAGAAAGCAAGCGAAAATATCCAATTGGCTGATGACTGAAATGTTCTGGTGGTTTCAGTGTTTGAATTGAGATATTTTTATTTCAGAACTGATTCAGAAATAATCGAGTCATTTAAAAATGAAACTGAAACAAACGGATGATGTTAGCAAATGTTTTTTTCCTTTCATGGCGACCATCAGATATAAGCTTGACGAATAAAATACTTAAGAACGAACTTCATTCTTGTGCTTAAACCTCTGACACAGTTTCCTTAAGTTAAATAACAGATTGAAAAATTTGACCTCGTTTTTTTCTTGAAAGATATCCACAGTATGAATTTTTCGTATTTGCAAATACAAACACAGCAATGCTGAATGAAATCAGTGGCGAATCAATTTGACAACTTTTTCGATTTCAACTTTAGAACGCTGCTTGACTTTTCTCCAGCAATCATTCGACAGCTTCCGAAAATCAAATAATTGGAATATTGTTTATCGCCGCGCTTTAATGTAAAAAACTGCTTCCCTAAAATCAAATAAGCTCGACGAACAATCAACCACCCGGCCACGTTTCCCTTTTTTATGGCTTCATCAAGCGTAGCCATCGTTTGAAAAGTTCAAATAAAAAAATGATTTTTTAAGCCGGTGGAAACCAGGTTGTACGTCCAAAACACAAACGACATTCATTTCAGGAGTGTCCCCGGATGAGGGAGAAAAAAAAAATCACTTCATCACCATCATCAACCATGCAAACACACTGCTGCTCTTCAGACAGAAATTTCGAGCAAACATCGTAACTCGACTTATGAATGTATGTATGTATGTAGGTATGAAGGCAGGGCTGTCATATCAGGATCGGAATTTCCCTGTGCGGATGACTTTTTTTTAAGGTGGTACTGACTTTCTAATGTTTCCATTTTGGTGTAGCATCAGGTCCTACCGAGAAGATAAAGTCGGATGTATATGTAAGCTTAGGTGCTACTTCTTTTGGCTTTCGGCTTCAGATGAGGCTTCTCTTCAACAAAATGTCGATGGATAGTATCTCTGCTCAGTTCATCATTTGAAACCCTCCGGTCATCGAATCGGGGGAAACGGTCAAGGTCAGAGCCATCATACATCATCCTTGGTCTGTCCCAAACATTGAGGTCAACAACAGTAACGAAAGTGTGGATTCATTTATCAAATGGTGCAGACGCAGACGAGCTTGCGTGTAAACAAGTTAAAAAAAATGCTAGAAATGAGTTTTTCTTAGACCAGTCAGATATTAGAAGATAACTTGAACTTCCATGACAAGCAACTTGTGAAACTATTCATGGAAGTTCCATATCAATTCTTTAATAGTTCCAGAAATCTTCGAAAGGTGCTTTGCAATAAAATAGCTACTGGGTAGTTGGTGATTTTTGCCAATGAAATTGATTGAGTAATGATTAAAATTTAATTTTTCGTGGGAATAAAAAGATTTTCAGTACAAATACAGAAGAAGCCTTTTTCAAAGTTCTGGTTATAATTCTCATTCTTCCCCTTGATCACCATCCATAATTTTACTCACAGCTTTGTTCGATCTACAGCCAGGCCTTCCATGAACTCCATAACATCTCGTTTTCTTCATTGCTTTTTGAGGTTGAAACGAAAAATTGTTCTAAAGACCAGTTACACAATATTTATAAACTATCTGATCCTAAATCCTTCTTTAAAGAGTCAGGAACTTTGTACCGCGTCATGTTATTATGAAATTTTACTTTGCATTCATTCATTCATTGCAGACGTTACAGAATCGTTGTATGAAAACTTTCCTCTATTCAACTTCTTTACTTTATTTACATCTCATAATATTTTGCCTTTATCTAAATTGTGCAGCTTGCTTACGTGGTCGATAATTTAAACTCCGCAGATAATAACCGTAATTTATTGTTTAGCTCAGGTACTCGCTCTCGAATTACTCGTCAGCCAAATTATTTGTTTCAAAGTCGCTGTTCAACATCTTTCGGTCAACGTAGAATCTCCTACATTGGACCATTATCCTACAACGGTCTTCAAGAAGTCTTTAAAATCACTAACAACCGTAGCTCTTTCAAATCCCAACTCATTCGTCACCTCAAATGATTACTTTAGTCAATAACCAAACCACCTTGCCAGTTTTTTTTGCGTATTATTAAATAGTTTTATTTTTAATCTGTTTATTTTAATTAAGTAGTAAAATATTTTTTTAAATTTGTCTTTTGTAAGGCATAAGTTTAATAGATTCTCGTTTAATTTTTGTTTTTTTTTTGTATAATAAAATGGATCTCTTAAAAGGAAATCTTTTTCCACTGAGATTCATGTCTAAATTTAGTTCATTTTCACCGGATAATGTAAATATTTTTTAAGTTCTCAGCATAAGTAAATTTTGCTCGCGTTAAGTTGTTGTTGATAATTGTTTTTTTGGCCAATTTAGCCATAATAATTGCTAAATAGTTTGAGCTTCAAAATTCAAATGAAATTTTAACTTCACACATTCCCCTAGGCATGGAGCCAATTTCATTTTTTCTTCAAAGTTAACGATTTGATTGGGTTCCTATCCATTTGTCCAATACGGGCTTACTCTTGGAAAATGTGCTTATTTTTTGAATATTAAAAATTTATCATTAAATGACTATAAAAATTTTTGAATTAGATTTTTACTTACAGAAAAAATTTTTTAAGTACAAACCAAATTTTACCTATTTGATACTAAATTTTAAAGGCTTTCAATCGTAGGAAACAGTTTTCAAAAGTTCAAACTATGGACTAAGTTATTGATGATAATATGGAAAAGTTTATTGTTGGTCAAATTTACCCCGGTAATCAAAGTTACCCCGTTTTACGGTATCGATTTTAGTAAAGGGTGAATGCGCCAACATAGCTGTTTCGAAAAAATCGCGTTGAAAGTAATAAGTTTCAAAATGTAGTTCTTCGAACGGTACTTTTTCACCCAGCTGACAACTCGATTTGTTTGCATTTGGCCGTACGTCCTTTTGAAAAAATCGATACCGATCAATTGTCAAAATTGATAAAATTGTCAAAATTGACAAAATTGACAAAATTGACAAAATTGACAAAATTGACAAAATTGACAAAATCGACAAAATTGACAAAATTGACAAGATAGACAAAATTGACAAAATTGTAAAAATTGACAAAATTGACAAAATTGACAAAATTGACAAAATTGAAAAAATTAACAAAATTGGCAAAATTGACAAAATTGACAAAATTGACAAAATTGACAAAATTGACAAAATTGACAAAATTGATAAAATTGACAAAATTGACAAAATTGACAAAATTGTCAAAATTGACAAAATTGACAAAATTGACAAAATTGACAAAATTGACAAAATTGACAAAATTGACAAAATTGACAAAATTGACAAAATTGAAAAAATTGACAAAATTGACAAAATTGACAAAATTGACAAAATTGACAAAATTGACAAAATTGACAAAATTGACAAAATTGACAAAATTGACAAAATTGACAAAATTGACAAAATTGACAAAATTGACAAAATTGACAAAATTGACAAAATTGACAAAATTGACAAAATTGACAAAATTGACAAAATTGACAAAATTGACAAAATTGACAAAATTGACAAAATTGACAAAATTGACAAAATTGACAAAATTGACAAAATTGACAAAATTGACAAAATTGACAAAATTGACAAAATTGACAAAATTGACAAAATTGACAAAATTGACAAAATTGACAAAATTGACAAAATTGACAAAATTGACCAAATTGACAAAATTGACAAAATTGACAAAATTGACAAAATTGACAAAATTGACAAAATTGACAAAATGGACAAAATTGACAAAATTGACAAAATTGACAAAATTGACAAAATTGACAAAATTGACAAAATTGACAAAATTGACAAAATTGACAAAATTGACAAAATTGACAAAATTGACAAAATTGACAAAATTGACAAAAATGACATGAAAGACAAAAATAACACAAATGACAGAATATATTGAAAAAATTTACATAACATATTGACAAAATTGAAGAAACAATTGATAAATTGGATGAAACTGACAAAAATTGTCGAAATCAACTATTTTGGCCAAATAGACAAAGTTTACTAAATTGGCAAAGAAAATCACAAACTTGACTAAATTAATTATATGTTAATTATATTAATTATATTTATAAATTTAATAATAACTAAATTGAAAAAATTGCTATATGGACCAATTTGAGTCAATTGATAAAATTGGCATAATTTTCGAAATCAACAAAATTGACAAAATTGATAAAATTGAAAAAATTAACAAAATTGACAGAATGGAGAAAATTGAAAAAAATTACATTTTTTCAAAATTTTTTAATGCTAACTTCGGTTAAAATGATTCGTTTTCGATAATTTCAAAAAACTATTAGTGGAACTTTCAACATTTAAGATTAAGTATTAAAAAACCATTATGAAAAAATTAAAAACATGAAAAGTGAGTGTCTACATGGTTCAAGAAGATTTGGAAGTTTATTTTGAAATTTCTACATGTACAACTACGAAACTAATACAACATCTTAAGGAAACATTGAACTTATAATGAGAAATCATCATGCCAGTTTTTTTAATTTGTAATATTTTTAATTTGTCATTAGTTGAACGTAAATAGTTAAGCAATTGTGTAATGTTGTTTTAAATATATTTTTTTTTCTAATTTGTTATTTTTAAGCTATCAGGATCTCTTGAAAGGAAACATATTTACAACTGAGACCCCTTCTTTAGAATAATACTTTAATCTTCATAAACATTTCCTAGCATTAAATATATTTGTGTTCTCAACATACCTAAATTTTTGCTCGCGTTCAATTGTAAATTTTTGTTGCCAGACATGTTGAGAACTGGAGTGTCCATTAACAGGGGACTCAGATGAGTTTTCTGGTATGGGGGAGTGTGGCGGGACAAAAAAAAATGTTTTTCTTTCAAATAAAACTTGAACCTATACCATATCATCTGAAAAATCATAAAAAATTTATCATTTGAAAATTAAAAACATAAGACGAAATGAAACGAATAAACGCAGTGAAAACGATAAAAAAATTTCTCAGAATGATGAATATTAAGCTTCCAAAATTCAAATTCAACAATTTATACGACTCATTTTGATTTATAAGTTATGTGAACCCGAGCAAGGCCGGGTAAAATCAGCTAGTAATAAATATAACCAAATTGACAAAATTAGCAAAATGATAAAATTGAAATTATTGACATTTCAAAGTTGTATTATATCTAATGTTTTAAATCTATAATTAATTCGATCAATTATTGTAACCAAAGTTGAAGCATCGTATTTTACTCTAGTAGTTGTAACTTTTTGCAATTATTTTTTCAATATATTCGCTTCCTTCACTAGAGAGGTTTAATTATTTGAAACACATAATTAGGCACCACTTCTATTTTATTGATGTAAGATCATAATGTCATAGAACCGGGAACCAAGGTTGCCAAAAAAATTCTGTGTTTTTGAGAAAAATAATTCTGACTTTCTGTGATTTTACCCAAAAATTCTGTGATGGATTTCTGTGATGCTATTTCCTTGAATTTCATTGAAGATTAATGATAAATTGGGTCTTTTTAACATTTAAGTTAGATAAAATAAATTACCATTTCTAATCTTATCATACTTTTCTAATTCAAAGTAAGAAATCTAATTTTGATACTGTCAAAAAATTATAATTTCGAAAACTGAGGGGCTTGTGATATAGCTCAGTTGGCAAGTCTGTTGTCTCCTGAGCAGATGTCCGCGAGTTCGAGCCCAAGAGTAAACATCGAACACAGTTGTACCGGGTAAGTTTTTCAATAACGATCCGTCAACTGTAACGTTGATAAAGTCGCGAATGCCATAATGATGGTAAAACGACTATAATCTATACAAAAAAAAAATTCGAAAATCCATTCAAAATTTAAAAATTCTGTGAAATCTGTGAAAATTTCAAAATTCTGTGTTCTGTGACACAGATTCTGTGATGAAAATTTGCTTAAAAATTTTGTGAAATTACAGATTTTTCTGTGATTTCGGCAACCTTGCCGGGAACATACAAGATATTCCAAAATTCAGTCATTCAAAAATTTTCAATAAGTATTAAATTTTTTTATTCATATGAAAATTATAATTTATAAATCTATCATTTGTTTATTATTTTGTGTCATGTGTATCCAAATATAATTAACAGGCTGTAAGAAAGGCTACAATCCACTGTCAAGTGTATTAAATCGGGATTTTATCATTATACTAAATTCAAGAAAAATGTGATGAAAATTCAATCGGTCGACAACCCTTTTTGCGTTTGTCCAACAGAAGTGGCAGGTGGTATTATTAAAAAACAGGATTTGATTTATTTTTCAGGATATCATTTGATTTCATACACAAAGCATTACATGATATTCTGGAAAAAATCACAGTTCCATTTCTGTCGACAGAGAGCGCTTTTCGTTTCTCCCGTTTCCTCTGCAGTTTGCACACGCAGCGGCACTTCACACTTCACTAAAAGAGAAAATTCACTTAAACCTCGATCAGAACATTTGTAAATTCACGATTAAATCTCTTCACACTCGAACCACTTTTATAGCAACGCATTGCAGTTTATTAACAAGATGTCTAACTTCTGCCACTGACTGTAATGTTAACAATATTAAAACTAAAACTCACGATGTTAGAACAGATTCTTAGATTCCAAGCCATGTCTTTAAAAATATCTTGATTTTCAATAATTTATAAAAATGTTCTAAAAAAACATTAGCTAGTATGACCTATTTTCAGAGTGTTTGTATTTATTCCTAAATTTATTAAAAAAATTCCTGTACCTTTTATTCTTAAAGGGAGGAACGCTTATAAAACATATTTATTTTTGAATCCAACTTTCTTGGCAATTTGTGCAATTTTTTTTTTGTTCGATTACAAAAGAGCCTTTAGAGTAATATTCTTTAAACAAAAATCGTTGATTTACATTAACTTATTAAGTGAGCCTTTGAATGATTTTTTTCCTTACAACAGAGAACAGTTTTAAAAACTTTTGATTTGATTTTTGTTTCAAAACCAAAAAAAAAACCGGCATGAGTAATTTAAGACAGAAAACTTCTTTTTTTTTTTTGGGATTATAAACCGGTTGGTTTATTTATCCCACTGCTGCTTATTTGCTCACCGTTTGGAACCCATATCGTTGGGACATCGTAACAACGGAACCTTCGTCCATGTACAAGGGAAATTTCTTTCCCAATTTCAATGTCAAAATAAGATACTCTCTAGAGCCACGATTTAAAATCTACAAGTTAGAGACGACTACAAACTATGAGAGACTAGTTAGATAGCTCAGTATGTTTTAACCATCTGGTTTATAGTCACAAAGTTAAGTCACAAATTTACTCTCAAAATGCATATCAAGTGTTTTGACCAATCTCCCTAATATTTTATATGAAGTCGAGAATCAACATAACAAAAAGAATTCTTCTGAAACTTTTCTGCTGAACGCTAAAATTCAAGTCATGTTCTGTTATGAATTCTTGACATCTTAAAAATTTTTAGAAATGATTTGCTGATTTGTTAAAATACTGATTTAAAGGTTTAAGGGTTTATATGGAAAGTTCTTAAGATTCTGATGTTTTTAATTTTTTTGATTTTTCGAATGTAAACATGTTTTAGTAGACGTCTCTAAATTGTAGACGTCACATAGCCATGTGTTGGTTAAATTAATTTTTCATTGGAGAAATTTAAAACTTCACCGAAATGCCATCTACTCGATTGCAACTTTGTATTCCAAATAAGATAACATGATTTTTAAATATTTCCCAATCATTCGTTTATCGTTTTCTCGATTGGAATAACAACTAAAAATCTACTGAGCAATTCAATCACGTCTGAAGGTATCTAATACTTGACACACACATCAATCAATTATTAATTCCATCACGATCCATCCATCCGATTTCACAGAATTCAATCCACTGCCAAATCGTACAACCTGACCTGCATACAAGCTCGAATATATTCAGTCATATCATCCATATAAGCATGAAAGCATAGAATAATTTTCCAAGATGGCGTTTGGGGGACCATCGATGAAGCAAGGGGGAAAGTCAGCTCTACAAACGTTCCTCCGAAAACACGAAATCGTATCAACAGAGAGAGAGAGAGAACGAGTTCTACTATAGGTAGGTAGCACACGTAGCGATCAGTAGCATGTTGTTGCATACACGTGACATTTTGTGACCTCTAGCAGGGCTGAATTCAAATTTTCACTGCTGTCAACTGCGAAAATTTCTCGAACTGTCAGATGAACATCAGGACTGGTTGCATCACAAACCAGTAGCTAGAAGTGTCAGCAGGTAGGACTCGTATCAAAGAGGGTTGGCGGATGTGGATTAGGTTCAAGGGAAGGAAATTGAGGGAATTCCCAATTCGGATCACGTACACTTTTTGCTGCAGTTGACGAAGGAGATGCACCGTGGAAATTATTGGTCAGAATTTTTCCGCAATCTCTCGTTATGTTGCGCTGTTGTTGATGAAAATGGAAAAGGGCGGGAATGGGAATCAATTTGGAAATTCGGTTTCCGTTCTATCGTGAAGCATGTGTGATGATGATATATCCGTCCACATAAATACAGTTGGAGGCGACGGGTATCTATCTAATTATAGCGTGGATATTGCTGGAAATCATTACCTTTTCAACGACCCTGGATTATCCAATAATCAGTGATTGGGCATCGGATAGATTGAAGCGTGGATTCATGCAGATTGGAAATTAATTTATGCCGATGGTAACGCTCTTGATGGGTCATCATCCAATATAGCTACATATGTATTTATGTAGGATACGTGCGGACAGACAGCACACGGAATCGAGAATCTCTATACGTAGCGTGTGGAGTAGCACGTGGATACATGCATTATAAACAATATATCCAGTTGTTGAATGGCAGAGCATGAGCTGAGCAGTATTATTCATACCGACATACATCCACACGTAGGACACAACTGGGCCTGGCCTCTCGCTCGGTCATATATCAGCGACAGTTAAGGGTCATAACTCAACGAGCAACATTTATGATTCAGTAGGGAAATGGCTTTCCATTAAGCCATGAATAAGGGTGCAATTATCTGGCTTCCTGGAAAATGGAACTGCATTCAATAGAAACTGCACCCTTTAAACAAAGGGAACAAAATTGATATGTTTTTTCAGCTTCACATGTTTGAAGAATTAATTCAAAACAAATTGAACGTTGATTTAAAAGCTAATCAAAAACTCGTATTTCCTAAGAAACTATTATGACCCATCATTAATCAAGCTTACTTACTTACTTAATGATCCCGCGCCGATCCTCCGGTGCATAGGGCCGTGGTAAAAGACCTCCACTGTTGACGATCCGGAGCCAGCGTCTTCACCTGGTCCCAGTCAAGATTCTCGTCGACAGTTCGGATTTCAGCGGCTAGGCTTCGCCGCCACGAATTTCTGGGTCTGCCTCTTCTTCGATGACCTTCTGGATTCCAATCTAGCGCCTTTCTGCAAATCTCGTTTTCATCTTTTCGCAGCGTGTGCCCAATCCATCTCCACTTACGTTCCCGAATCTCGATTTCTAGCGCCCTTTGATGACACCGGCGATGTAATTCCTCATTCGAGATCCAGTTGCCAGGCCACCAAGCGCGGATGATATTCCGCAGGCAGCGGTTTACAAATACTTGCAGTTTTCGCGTCGTCACCGCATATGTGCACCAAGTTTCGCACCCGTACAGCAATACGGATTTGACGTTTGAGTTGAAGATTCGGATTTTAGTTCGTAGAGAGATCTGGCGTGACCGCCAGATGTTTCGGAGACTCGCAAACGCAAATCGGGCCTTTCTGATCCGGGTTTCGATGTCTTTCCTGGTACCACCATCAGGCGTTATCTGGCTACCAAGATACTGGAAGCACTCCACTTCCTCAACTTGTTGCCCAGCTACCATGAAACTGGAGGGATTTTCTGTGTTGATCTCCATCGACTTGGTCTTTCCAACATTGACTTTGAGACCTGCTGCCTTGGAACTTTCGGTGAGGTCGTCGAGTTTGCTCTGCATATCTGGTTGTGTTTGGGCTAGCAAAACAATATCGTCAGCCAGGTCAAGGTCGTTCAGTTGCTCCATTGTTGAAGGATTCCACGGCAATCCTCGGTTCGGTGCACAGTCAATCGATCCAATCAGAATCTCATCCATTACGATTAGAAAAAGTAGCGGTGATAGAATACATCCTTGTCTCACTCCAGCAGTTACCGGGATTGGTTCGGACAAGACACCGTCGTGCAAGACCTTGCACGAAAATGCCTCATACTGTGCTTCGATGAGATGGACTAGTTTCTCTGGGACCCCTCGTCGCCTTAGAGCCGCCCAGATGTTTTCATGGTTAAGTCGGTCGAATGCTTTTTCGAAATCAACGAACACCAGCAGAAGAGAGTCCTGGAATTCGTTGATTTGTTCCAGTATGATTCGTAGCGTTGTGATGTGGTCCACACATGATCGTCCGGATCGGAATCCAGCTTGTTGCCGTCGGAGTGTAGCATCTATTTTCTCCTGGATCCTGTTCAGAATCACTTTGCAGAGTACTTTGAGGGTTGTACAGATCAACGTTATGCCTCGCCAGTTACCGCACTCTGTCAGGTCTCCTTTCTTCGGGACCTTTACAAGGATACCCTGCATCCAGTCGGCCGGGAATGTTGCAGTATCCCAGATGTCAGCGAAAAGACGGTGCAACATTTGTGCTGATAGGGCAGGGTCGGCTTTCAGCATTTCAGCAGGGATGCAATCGATCCCAGGTGCTTTGTTGGATTTCATGTTTTTGATTGCCGCTTCTATTTCAGCCAGCGAGGGCGCTTCCGAGTTGACGCCATTAATGCGACTTACTGTTGGCGCTTCGAGCTGCGGGTTTTGTTGGCCATCGCTATTCGTGACTTGGAAGAGTTGTTCGAAGTGCTCAGTCCATCGTTTGAGCTGATCTGTTCGATCGGTCAATAACTGACCTGCTCGGTCTTTCAGCGGCATTCTTGCATTAGTCCTTGCACCACTGAGGCGGCGAGAAATGTCATAAAGTAATCGGATATCTCCATTGGCGGCGGCTCTTTCTCCCTCTTCGGCTAGGGAGTTTGTCCAGGCTCTCTTGTCTCGTCTACAAGCTCGTTTAACTGCCTTTTCCAGCTCCGCATATCGTAAGCGGGCGGCTGCTTTGGCTGACCCGGTACATGCCTGCTCAATTCCGACTTTCGCCTTTCTCCGATCATCGACCATCCTCCAAGTTTCATCCGACATCCATTCACTCCTTCTTCCACAAACTTTACCGAGAGTACCATGGCTCGTCGTGATAAAGGCATTCTTGATTCCACACCACTGTTCTTCGACTGTTCCGTCTGTCGGCAGCTCCGAGGCTCGGGATTCTAGCTGTTCAACGTATGCCCTTTTCACCTCTGGATTCTCCAACCGGCGGACGTCGTATCGACACCCGACTTTCTCCTCGCGCCGTTGGACACGCGCAACTCTCAGTCGTATCTCGCCAAGGACGAGGTGATGGTCAGATGCAATGTCTGCGCTTCGTTTGTTGCGGACATCAAGAAGGCTCCTTCTCCATTTTCGGCTGATGCAGATGTGGTCAATTTGATTTTCTGTTCGGCCATCTCGGGATACCCAAGTGACCTTATGTGCTGGTCGATGGGGGAAGAGCGATCCGCCGATCACCATGTTGTTGTTGCCACAAAATTCTACAAACAGCTCTCCGTTTTCGCTCATCTGTCCTAGGCCATGGCGCCCCATGATGCGCTCAAGGTCCTGATTGTCGGAGCCAATCTTTGCGTTGAAGTCGCCCAAATGGATTTGAATGTCACCCTTCGGAATTCTCTCAACCACGCTGTTCAGTTGACTGTAAAACTGCTCTTTCTCCTGCAAGTCGGCAACGTCAGTTGGCGCATAACACTGGACCATTGTAAGGTTTCTAACCCGTGTTCTGAATCTGGCTACGATTATTCTTTCGTTTATCGGTTCCCATCTAATGAGGGCCGCGTAGGCCTGCGGGCTTAACAGGAAACCAACTCCTCGTTCCCGAGTAGCATGTTCTCCTCGTATGCCAGAGTAAAGCAGGACTTGCCCGGATTGTGTCTTGTGTTCTCCAGTATTAGGCCAACGGACTTCGCTCAGTCCCAGAATTTCAAGCTTGAGGCGGCTAGCCTCTCTAGCAAGTTGTTCCAGTTTGCCTTGTTGGGCAAGGGTTAAAACATTCCAAGTTCCAATTCGTGTCCGTGTTTTCATGCTAAAAGTCGTCGCCAAAGTTCCAGGTCGGTCATTTCTTTCGGATTCCGTAACAATTTCAAATCGGGAACAGTAGGTTGTTAGCCTAAAGTCCCTATCCCGCGATGGGGCTGCCATCTTGGACTTAGCTGGCGGGAGCCGCATTTCATAAATTCAGCCGCTTGCTGCAAGACAGACGCTGTTTGAGCCGCCCCTGACCTGGAGAACAGACGCTCGGTTGTTGTTGCACGCCGCCCCTGACCTGGGGAACAGACGCGTGCGGCCACCTTCTCAGTCTGCATGCGACCAAAGCATCCACCGGGGTTGGGTACCCGATCTCCGCTTAGGTTACTCGCACCCCAGCCGGCACCGCGGGGAGGTAGAGATAGGAGTTGTGAATAAGAGGTGATATGACCACTATGGGGTCTCGTGTTGCACATTATCCACCGTTTACCAGCCAAATCATTAATCAAGCCATGCAATAATATTTAGACATGCATATTAGACTACCCCAAATGTTTATGGAATGTTTAAAGCCTATAAAATATTATGCGCTGCAGGCTAAAATTGATCCTAAGCCTAGTACAAGATCTCATGCCAAATTTGGGTAAGATCGGGCCAAGGGAAGGAGTCGCTCAACGATCCTGAAGTTTGTATGGAATTTTACGACATTTTGTTAGGTAGGATCACGAAAAATCCGTTTTTCATGAATAATGTTGGTCCTCTTAGGCCGATTTCTTTTGAAAACAGAGTATCTTAATGCTTGAGTGATGACATATATTTAATTCGAAGGCCACATTTCGATTGGAGTTGAAATGGAAAAGTTATTAAGCTTCAAAAATGGGCGAACTTTTTCTATGGTGATATTCATTACTGTTAATGAGGCACTGGCTCGAACATTTTCGGCCGAAGAGGACCAAAGTTATTCATGAAAAACTAGTTTTTCATGATCTTCCAAGATGTCTCAAAATCCCTTACAAACTTCAGGCTTGTTGAGCGACTCCTTCCCGTGGTCAGATCTGGCCCAAATTTGGCATGAGATCTTGTACTAGGCCTAGGATAATTCAAAAGTCGGGTCATTTGGGGCACTTTAATGCATATGTTTATTTTACTTGTAAGTTTTTCATATAATTTTACTTGTAAGTTTTTACATATAATGAGATGAATCATCCAATAGGATGAAAATCCCTAAAAAAGAGGGTTAACATACTCACAAATTGAAACTTTGATAGCCTCATCAAATTTAATTAAATTTAAATATATTTAAAAAAAAACAAAACCAAATCTATGATACATACTCGTTCAGCAGGATTAAAATAAATATTATTGCAGTCAAACAAAACAGGAATGTACTCCGGAATTCTAATCTAAGGGATTTTTTGGACAGATAGAATATTTTTCGCATAACGGGAAATTCGCATACCCTGAGGTCTAAAAAGCTTCATTTTAATTCAAAACTAGTGGATATTGTTTTGCAGAATTTTTATGTAACGTTGACATGAGGTAATTTGAGCTTTTATATTTGAATTTCATGAATATTTTGTACTGAAAAATCAACATCACTTTTGTGTCTTCTGTGGAACCGAGCCTGCTTATGGGTTTTGTGTCAATTTATAAGTTATTCAAAGGGAATTTTTTTGCTGCACAACTATGTCCAAGATTTTTTTTTCTTTTATAAAATATGTCCATGATCATAAATTCGTATCATATGAGGTAAAAAAAGTTGTAAGCTCTTTAACAGGAGTATGTCTTTTGGCATTGATAAACAATAAATTCATTTGACATCACTGCTGATGCTTCGCGATGTATTGAATGGAAATAAGTCATGCAATACTTCGCTAGGCGCTTAGTAGTGATGCCAAATGAATTTATTGTTCTTTTAATGCCAAAAAACATGCCCCATTAAACACCTAATCACTTTTTTTCTAATAAGGTACAAAGTTACGGTCTTCAACAAAGTTGTTCAGCGAATAATTTCCTTTCAAAAATTTATAAATCGGTAGTAGGCTCGGTTTCACAGAAGAAACAAAAAAAAAGTTGATTTATCTGTATGAAATATTAAATTTTTCCATACAAACCTAAAAGTGCAAATGTACTCATGTAAACATTACTTGAAAATTCTGCAAGAAATCATGGATTAGTTTTGAACTAGACGAAGCTTTAAGGACCTAAGTTTTTGAGAACTTCGAAAATGAACTCAAATCGACTCATCCTAAAATCTCATACGTTTTTCTAACTTTACAAATTGAAAAAAATATAATTAAAAAATTACATGTATTTTAAAGTTTAAAAATTTGTCATTTGACCCTTCCGCTCGGTTTAGTGTTAAAGCCTGATGAAATACTAGAAATTTGTGAAAAATGCCTTAATCTATTCAAAGGTGCGTAGGAACATTATTTACACTTTTAACTTGATGGAATAATAAATAAATAAATAAATAAAATAATTCACTTATCAATAGTAAATTTTAAGAAATACACTCAAGATTTTTTTTACGCGATTTGAAATCCGTCGTTACCGTCTAGGACTTGGAATATTTTCGCTCAAATAAGGTGTTCATTCGAGACGCGTAGAAGAGCTGTGCTGATGGCAAAAACCGATAAAAAGAAGCCATCTTGAAAAACTTCAGTGTAATCTTTTTTTAGTAATCATTGAATTCGTTCCGTTCCATCGCCAGTTGACCTAAGGAGCCAAGTGTATTTGGTGGATGGAAAAGGTTTATTTAGTATGGCTCAAGCCAAACAGCTTGTTAATCGGATAGATAGAGTGTGTATTAGACTGCCTCAAATTTGTATGGGAAATTTAAAACCTGTAAAATGTCATACGCTGCAGGCTCAAATTGATCCTGGGCCAAGTACAAGATCTCATGCCAAATTTGGGCCAGATCGGACCACGGAAAGTGGTCGCTAAACGAGCCTGAAGTTTGTATGGGATTTTGAGACATTTTGTTCGAGAGGAACATCAATATGGGCGACCTTTGGGCCACCTTTGGGCGACTCAACCGCCAACAATTTTTTTTAGATCGAAAAACACATGGACCAAGGCTTTATGATGCCAATAAAATGATAATTTTTCGAAAAGAGGTCCTTTTACATTTTTCTCACGTTTTTATTATATAGGCTGTAGCTTTCTTTTGATAGAGAATGAGGGTGAATCTTTTTATTGGCATCTCAAATCGTCCAGTCATGTTCCTAAGCCCCTGTGGTTATGCATTTTTTTTTAATTGTCAAGCATTTTTCCGCCCTTACCTACTTCTTTCCGAACTATCAAGTGAATATCATCCAAACTCAAATATTAGAAAAACATCAAAAATTGCAATAGAGCGCAACATCAATGGTTAAAATCGGTCATTATTTGACGAAACGGCATGTATTTCACATTGAGTGTTCTGGTCGGACATTTAGTCGCCTCATTAAAACAGTGATGAATATCACCCTTAAAAAAGTTAGCCAATTTTTGAAGCTTAATAACTTTTTTATCTTAACTTTAATTGAAATGAAACCTTCGGATGAAATATTTGTCATAGTTCAGGCTTTAAGAAAACCCGTTTTTGAAAGAAATCGGGAAAACTGGTTTTTCATGTTCCACTCGAACAAAATGTCTCAAAATCCCATACAAACTTCAGGCTCGTTGAACAACCCCTTCCCGTGGTCCGATCTGGTCCAAATTTGGCATGAGATCTTGTACTAGGCCCAGGATCAATTTCAGCCTGCAGCGTATAACTTTTTCAAAAGTCGGGTCATTTGGGGCAGTCTAGTGTGTATTTCCCCGCCAATCTAATGTTCCCAGAAATCGGAAAATCTGATAATCCTATTCCCGGGAATTCTCGGGATCATCGGAAAAAAATAAAAATGAAGATTTTGTGAGTTTTGTGTTTTTCAGCAAATTTATTCATTTTGGTTTAAGATCTCATCTACAAGTTTGAATGATAATTTTGAACTTGTGTTTCGCAGTTTTTGATATATTTACAAAGATGTGGATGACCAAAATTTCTAACTGTGAAATTGCTGTTCCTGCTTTAGTACTGGACTGGTACCCTTTATTGGACCTAGATGTAAAAAGTTCCCTTGAAACTTTGGCTTAGATAGTTGGATAACACGATTTTATCTAATTCTCTCTCATTTCTCAAAATGCATCTCACTAGTTTAGTTGTCTGTTTTACGCCTGGAGAGACAGTGAATTTGTAAAAATTTCAAGAATTTTAATAGAGCTATGTGCCTACATACTATTATGTATGAAAATTGAAATTTCATCCTTGCATAAGACTATCGCAAATCTATGCCAGTGAAATGAATTATTTACAATTTTCGGTATTTAAGGACCAAAATACGTTCTAGGTCCAAGGTAGGGTAACACACCCCAAATGGTATTTTTTTTATATTTTTAAATAGGAAGTATACAACAATATGTTAAACTTCAAACTATTTCAATGCCGCAAAAATTCAATTAGCAATTAAAAAATCATTTGATGTATAAGGTACCGTAAACTGGGGGAACATAGATAACTGTTTTAATTCATTTTAGAATATTTTGGAAGGGTTTGCTTTTTTGTAACACGATTTTTTTTTAAATACTTACTTATAAGGAGTATAAAGCATGATCATTGATAGCAGAATATTCAAACGACATTAATTGCTATAACTAAATGTTTGTTACAAAATCAGGGGTGAAATTATGAATCCTATTCGATTCGAGATACTCGTTTCGAGTTTTAACTCAAATCGAATTAGAATAGGTATTACGTATCTCGTTCGAGTTCTAAATTTTAACTTACTAGATTTCGAGTAAACCGGGTAGTAAATCATCTCGAAACGTTCCATTCGAATCAAGCTCGTTCAAGATCGGTAATGCCAAAGTCGGTCGAATCGAACGAAACTCGTTTGTTTCGAGTTCCATAATCCTGCCCCAGATTTCATGTTTCGGGGTATCTTTGATCACTATGGTTTTAACACAGGGGTGAGCAACCTTTTTATCCAACGGGCCAATTTAAATTTGAAATCTTGTCGGCGGGCCGCACTTAAGATAACATTTTTTTTAAATAATTAGCAGAGCTTCACGTCATTTTTAATATCTACAAATTTTCGGAAAAACAACTTTGAAAAAGGATTGATAAAACGAATCCACGTATTGGAAACAAAAATTCAACACGACTTTTTATATACCCGATATTGAAAAGGTACATCACAAAATCTTTGTCATTTTTAAACTCTCTCAATTTTTTAATAGTACTTCTTGGCGAACATTCGTTCTCACAGTTTTCTAGTTGAAGCCGATGGCACTATTTGTCATCACTTCCATTTAAAAATCTCCCGGAGCTTACCACAGTCATAACTAAGAGTGTGAAAAATAAATATTTAAGAAAATCACTGTCTTGACTTTCTGTGGTTTCTTTCCACAATTAAAACTTGTCCTCAAAGCCTAGATTTTTTTTCCTACAATTTACCGTTTGTAGGAACTCGTTTTTTAAATTGAAGTTCAGTATTGGATCATTGCATTTAGATGTTGAGCAAGGTTGTCAAAATCACAGAAAATCCAGATTTTTATAATTTTAATCTTAATTAGATATCATTGGAATACGATTTCTAAAGCTACATTATAACTTTTGTAATGCGAAATGCGAATTAAAAGTGCAATACTCAATTTATCGATGTTCATTATAATTTTTCTTTAAAATTTCTGAAAAAAAGGATTATAGATAAACGTCGAAGACCTTTTGGATCGAATCACAGAGTTTCAGATATTTATTATGCTGCATCAAATATCAATTTCTTCTTTTGTCACCACCGCCACCCCCCCTCCCCCTTCGAAATTTCCAAAAACCCGAAGGGGGAAATAAATAAAGTTTGAAGTATGTAATGAAAATTTCGAAAAAAAATTTCAAGAATCCAACAGATTACAAGACGAAAGCAACAAATTTTGGAAGATGAAAGTTATTTCACCTTTTGTATTCCTGATTTTATTGAATTTTTCGATAAAAAAAATTACTTATTTTTGAGGTTTTTGCAATGCTATTGTATACAAGCATTCGTGAAATTTATTCCAATTTATTTGTTTTTCACATAATTTTTTATTAGTTAATGATGATTTTCTTCAAAAAAATTTATGTTGATCAAAGTTCCCTCAGTTTACGGTAACTCTTTTTTATTAATTTAAAAAATATACAAATTTATTTTTCTTAATAACTATCTGTATTAAAAGATATTTGCCTCGAATATTTTTTTTACTTCTTTCATAATTCATTCAGTAGGGGAGAGTGGGGTATCGTGGGCCATGGGGAAACGTGGGCCACTTTCAATATCTCAGATGTGTGTTGAGATAAAAATCTCAAACCAACTGTCCTCGTCGTCGCTTTGCGTGAGCATGTTTTCCTATATGTTGTTGACTGAAATACGCATCATGTACTTCTTTTATTTACCAAGCTAAAAAAAGTTAGAAAAATTTTCTTTCATAATTAAAAAACACTCGCTAATTTCATCGATGGGGAACCCAAAGTGCATAACAAAAATATGCTCATACGCTTATGATCTTAGTTTTGTCATGATCTTTCACGTGGAAAAGGAATTTTTGATGAAACATCAATAAGTCACACAAACGCAACCAATTTGAAAATCATAGCTTGTGGGGAATCGTGGGCCACACATCTTGAATCACCTATATTTTTATGTTTTTATACACATTGAGAACCTAAAATACGTTTTCCTTATCTGCAAAGCTTTCTTATGCCAAATGAAGAGTTTTGAAAAATATTTTTCCCATCCTTTATGAGAAATTTTGCCAAAACGTTCGCGAGCCAGGTTTTGGAATCTATGCGATCATACACAGCTCTCTTTTTTATTTCATCATCTGAAATTGCTTTAAAACAACGAAATGAATTAGGAAATCACAGTTTTGGGTCAACTCATAAACTTTGCATGTTATTTGGTTAATTTGGATTTGGTGGCCCACGATTCCCCACCATTTTTCAAAATCCAAAAAATATTGCTTTTTTTCAAATAGTCAGAATTTGAGGAAAATAACTTATTAAAAAATTTACAAAAATACCTCATGATACCTTGAAAATGTAGAAAACCATACCATTTTTTACTCTCAATTTATCTTTTACAATAAAGAAGTTATGGAACAACGAAAAAAAGTGGCCCATGATTCCCCACTCTCCCATATAATTGAGAAATTGGGAAATAATTGAGAAAGATTTTCCACTTTTGGTAGAAGTTGGTTTGCTAGACTTCAGAGGTTATTCATCAAACCACATAAATTTGCAGATAACTATCCTTGCTGTTAACAGCAAGGTTGCCGAAAATTTATTTGTGTTTTCGACAAAAAAAAAATCAGTAATTCTTTGATTGGACCCAAACATTTTGTGACGGTTTTCTGTGATGCTGTTTTTGTATTTTTTTTTCGTAGAAAAATCACTTCAAACATTTACCAACTAATTGGGAAATTTTTATAACTTACACGATGAACATCATTTTGAATTACCAATAACAAATCGTTTTCATGAATTTGAGTAAGAATTCCAAAGTCAATAACGACAAACAAATTTATAATTTTAACAAGAGTTTAAAATTTTAAAAGTCTGTAAAATTTGTGAAAAATGTCTAAATAATGTGATCTGTAAATAGTGTAATCTTTGCTCAAAATTCTGTTCAATTGGAGAATTTTCTGTGATTTCTGCAACCTTGGTAAACTGATTTCGACAAAGAAGTTCTGAATGATGAGTGTTGCAAAATAGAACATTATAATTCTTTTTGGACCTTTTTGTGTTGAAATTTATTGGTGTTACAGAGTCTTTGTCGTTTTTCACTTTTTCCCTAAATTTTCGAATAATAAAAAGATTTTATTATCAAAATCAAAATATTAACAAGTTTGGGCTTGTGATATAGCTCAGTTGGCAAGTCTGTTGCTTCCTGAGCCGATGTCCGCGAATTCGAGCCCAAGAGCAAACATCGAACACAGTTGATCCGGATAAGTTTTTCAATAACGATCCGCCAACTGCACCGTTGATAAAGTCGCGAATGCCATAAAGATGGTAAAATGACTATAATCGAAACAAAAAAAAAACAAGTTTGACAAAAAAAAAAATCAATTTTACTTGCTGAGTTTGATCCATTGTTTCCAATTCCGGTCGGGCTAGGTTTTAGTAATTTAGCCCTTAATATTAGCTTCGAGAATTCCCGAAGAATTTTCATCGTTTACCAGGAATCGAAAATTCCCGAAAATTTTTGATTCCCGGGAATTCCTAGTCGGGAAATCCCGGGATTCAAATCTCTGGATAGAACCCATCTCGAATGGGCGCAAACACCTCGCATAACGGTATAAATCTCGAAATATATAATTTAAACAAAGAATGATTTAAGGGATTCACTGATGGACTTCGTTTTCTGTAGAAAGAGCCTGTCAGCCAACAGGGTGAGGTATCTGATGGATAGAAATAATCTTAATTTTGTAACAATAAAAAAGGGTTATTTTTATTTTGCACCCTTTTTTTTGACATTTTTAAGCCTCAACGCCAATTGATTCATCAGAAAAATTCATGCTTAAGTTTTGTGTAAAAAAATATAACAAGCAAAAACAGAGTGGTGCTTTTCTTTTTCGGTTTATGTATAATAGCCGTTTGTGCTTTAATTTGGATTTATATCTAAAAGGGCATAATCCATTAAAAAAAAAGATTTTTTTCGAAAAGAAAAACCTGCACAGGAAAAAATAATCATAAACCCATCAAAGCGGTTGATTTAAAAAAAAAAAAGAGAGAGTGAGCAGAAATATTGAATACATCTGTAAATTTACAAAGAACTCGAATTTTTCTAGTTTTTTTTTGAGTTGAAACTAATTAAAATTTTCATAATTTTTAACTAATGAATGTATGCAGCATCATTTCGAAAAAAAAAACTGACTGATGGCTCGTCAGCCATCTCAAGTACTACTAGACAAGTTTACTAGATATCAAATTTAAAAAAAAAATCCCCTTGTTTGTATCCGGAAAATCCAGGCGAGAATTGTCAACGAAAAGTTTCTGGCTGGAAACCTGCCAAGTGCCCACTCAAGAGATCGTTTTGCTGTCCACTACGAAATTTTTCAAAATATCTGCTGCTTGTGGTCCAAATATTTGGCGCACGAATTGACTATCGTTTGTTAATTTTATCAGTGAGTACCTTTCTTACTTTGAGGGTCGAACCGTTCATCCGTCAGCTAGACGAGTCAGAAAAAATGTTATTATGACTTTATCACTACCCCTATTGAAATGTTCGAATTGTGCTTGATAAAATCTAGCACATTCCTTAACTTCATGGAATCAATTTTTTTTAATTCGATTTTACATTTGAAAGGTATTGAAAAGGCAAAAGCTTTTTCAAGGATAATTTTACATAAATTTGATGTCAAATTTTTATTGTTCGTGGATTTTTTATTTATATTTCGTTGTAGATACTTATCTAAATTCAACACCACCTCAAATTTATTCCTTTCCAAGAACATGATGAATTGCATCCATCTCTATATCGTGTAGGATCGATCGATTCGAGACAGCTTTCATGGGCATCCGAAACGCAACGAAAGGTTCATTTGCAGTGCCGTTTTTCCCCTTATTCGAAATGTGCCCGCAAGGATGAGCCAGATATAGAAAAATGAGTCATATTTCTGCTCCATCTTTGCATGCATTGATTGAGGTTCAGGGGCTAAGTGGGGTGATGTGCCGAATAAACATCTTTCTGAAACGTCTAGTGTCAGATATATCAGATAGAAGCGTACTGGGAAGGTAGAAGGATCGGGTCCTATCACACGTGACATCTCGTACAAAAATATATTCAACGTATCACCGGACTTCTCTCATATTATGATATCGACCGAATATTTGTGGAAGGTCGCCGGAAAGGATGATAGAGCTTATGAAGATGGGAGCACACCTCCCGAGATAGTGACGAATTGACATTAGGCGGGTCATACCGTTTTTGCCTAATAGCTCTATTGACAAAAAGGAAAATGCCTGTCAGCCTCTTACGTCTATATTTGCGAGACAGTGCTTTGTGCTGAGATGATGTATTTGGTGTCATATGAAGACAAATCTGTGTAAGCATTGAGGAGGCTAGAAAAATCTTGTTTTTGATATGAGCATATGAAGTTGAAACGTCCACTTCTAAAAGTATTGTATCCAAGCTGTAAACGACTTAAGGCTTTAAGTAAGTAGTTGAAGGATGTCAAAAAAATGTTGATTAAAATATTTGTTTAAACAATCTTAATGCAGTTATATGTTTCGAAATTGATTAACTATTTAAAACGACACAGTTCCTATGAAAAACGCACTGAAAAAAAATCAGCCATAACGACTGAGGATATCAACTTGGTGCTGGTCCCACAAATGCAATCCGCTAGCGTTCATTCGTTGTCATTACCACGCCCAGCATATTTTGCCAGCTAGAGTTCGTCCAGTTTCATGTTCGCTCAAGTTGCACTTGGACTCAAGCGGTCCCAGGAGCAGTGTCAAGCTGGAAATTTTTCAAGTCCCATTGCTGATCTGAACCCCCAAAAATTCCAAGGTACTGCGCCAGCTAGTCAAATGCATTGGCTCCTTTCCGCTAAAGCTCATTGAACAGTGGGATATATTTTATAATAGGTGGTTTTCTCGATTAGGAAGAATTTCAGTACTTCCGGACGATTATTTAAAAAAAGATTTTAGAATTTTTTCCACCTCCTTTAAAACAACACGAGTGTAAAGGAAAGTGTACCAGTTATTTTATAATGTACGTTAAATTTATTATATATTATTAATATAAATAAAAAATTTTGAAGCGGGTTGAGTGAGCTAATTTCAAAATCTTAGCTTAGCTTAGTTTATCTTGATTGACTACTCACATCCACCTTAAATCATTGAACTTGAAATGAGATAAAGGGTGATACGGTCAAAATTTGGTCAAGGGAAAACGCGTGTAAATCGGTGAAATCGTTTATTTAAAAAATTATATTTAATTTCTTTTTCAAGTTTAATTAGTATAAAATTCAGGAAAAATATTCAGTTAGGCTTCCGCTTTTCCAAATCCGAATTGCCGGGCCTTATGCTTAACCCCTGCCATCAGATTTTGTACAGCCACCTTGTCCACCTTCTTTGCCGCAGAAAGCCAGTTTGCCTTGACCTGCTGCTCGTCCTTAGCATTTTTTTTGGTCTTCTTTAGGTTCCGCTTAACAATAGCCCAGTATTTCTTAATTGAGTGTGTTGGGAGGGTTCTTGTCCTTGGGAACCACCTGCACGTTGTTGGCGGCGTACCACTCCATGGCCTTTTTACCGTAATGGCAAGATGCCAAATCCGGCCAAAACAGTACGGATCAACCGTGTTTCTTCAGGAAAGGCAGCAGACGTTTATTCAAACACTTTTTCGCGTAAATTTCTTGGTTGACCGTCCCGGAAGCTATGAAAATGCTGCTTTTCAAGCCACAGGTACAGATGGCTTGCCAAACCATATATTTCTCCACGAACTTTGACAGTTTCATGTGCTTGAAAATATCTGCTACCTTTTCCTTTACTTTTGCCGTATAAAACTCCTGTTCCGGAAGCTGCTTGTAGTCGGCTTTGACGTAGGTTTCGTCGTCCATTACCACGCAGTCAAACTTTGTCAGCATCGTCGTGTACAGCCTCCAGGATCGCGATTTGGGCGTCGTATTTTGTTTATCATCGCGATTTGGAGTCACTGCCTTCTTGTAAGTCGATAGTCCGGCTCGGTTTTTGGCTCGATGCACGGTTGTAGACCTACACCCAGCTTATTTGCGGCATCTCGGAGAGAGAGGTTAGGGTTTCGCTTGAAACCGGCAACTCTCTTTGTCGTCTCAGCGGCTTCCGGTTTTCGATTTCTCCCCAATCCAGACTTCCTGACTGTCGACAAACGTTTCCCAAACACTTTAAAAAATTTGTAACGGTTGATTTGGCAACTTTTAGCGATTTTGCCAGCTTTGCGTGCGAGCAGGTCGGATTTTCGCGAAGCGTGAGCAAATTTTTGATACGCTGCTCTGTCCTACCCGGGATTTCCCGGGAATTAGAAAAAATCGGGAATTCCCGAATTCCGGGAAATGTTTAAAAAAGTCCCGGGAATTCCCGAAGTCAGTAAAATGTTCTAAATGACTACAAATTTACACCATCTCAATTGGAAAAATGAATCATTGCTCTATAAATGATAGTTCTACCATTACTGACCATACTGTCTGGACACTCGATTTCGATGGTTGGATAATTTTTCCAACAGTACGCAATATCGATTCCAGAGTGCGCATCGATCGATTTGAGAAATGCTCTCCCAGTTAGAAAGTGCCATCCAGCTTTCAAAAAAAGGCAATTGCTACGATAAAATCGGGCTGAACAGGTAAATTTTTTCATCGGTTTAGCAAACCTATAAACTTTGACAAAAAAATAGCCTGAAAATGGTTGAATTTGTGTTCTAAGTGTCATGTCAGTGTGATCAGTGACCTTGATGGGTTAGTCTTTAATTTTTTTTCTTAAATCTGGTTAACACAAGGAATTCGATAAAAACGTGTTTTTCCTATCGAAAACTTTTTGTAATAGTGAAAACGCCTAAGAATCTATAAAACCAATAGTGAAAGGCTACGGAAAGAATCTGAATGTTCTATTTTGCAACACTCATCTTTTAGAACCTGATATTGCCCAGATTAACTGCCCGGATTTTCCAGGTTTAAAATATTTTGGATTTGTTCGCCGCGGAGACATGCTGGCAAAATTCTGGCAACAACAAATTTAATGAATGGAAGCAGTGATGTGACTCTCAGCAGAATATGCAAAAAAGGTTTCTATTGGGTAATTTAGTTTAAAGTGGATTGTAACGAGACCTATTAGAGAGATTTCTTATTCACAATTTACTAACGGTTCATTACTGTTTCATTTCAGTTTAATTCCATATCAAAAGAGATTATGATAAATTTTACCGAATAATAGGTGAAAAAATATTTTGATGGACAACTGTTCGAGGAATTACATGGCTTCCATATCTTAAAATATTTTGAATACTACGAAACCCATTAGAAATAATGAATCCATGGTTTAATTTTAACTAGTAAAATATATTCGACTAAAATACTCACAAGTTTGAATTAAATACTTTCACTATTATCTTTTTCACGAATGAATGATAAAATCGAAGGCTAGATAAACAATAAGACAGAACAAATTTCAATTTCTTCTTTCCGAAAATCCAGAAGGGGGAAATAAATAAAGTTCAAGATATTCAATTGAAATTTTTTATTCGAAAATTCAAACAATTGGAAGAGCGAAAGTCAAACAGTAGAGGATGGGAATTGTATCACCTTTTGAATTCTAGATTTTTCCAAATTTTCGGTCTAAAACAACTCGATTTTTCAATGTTGTGCGATGTGAGTTGTTTGGAAGATTTTGTACGATTGATTTGATCGCAGCAAGCCGTGCTCGAGAACGGACGTGTTTTTTTTTCAACGTCGCGTTTTTCTCCTTTGTATTTTTGCGAATATCAATTTTGGTGAATTTTAAGTGTTTTCGAGACTTCTTTTTAGAAAAATACATATTACAAGTGATTGAAATGCATCCAAATAATTAAAAAAGATTCTTTTCATTTCTAAATTTGGTGTTCTGTTGTGCTTAACGAATCGTGCGAAAAGAATTTCAATCATTAGTGATAGAAAAGGAATTCTATTTCTGGCCGACGTGATTTTTTACTTGAAATCAAATAAGTTAGGTTTCGGTTGGAGGGATATTATTGATCTTATGAATGTGCATCAATCGATGAGTGTATTTCCGTTAAAATTTAGGTTCTCAGAAAATGCTCATGTAGATTTCTCCGAGTAGAAAAACGGAAAAAACAAACTGGAAGTCTGAGCAACATTTTATTTCGGCTCGGATTTGTTTGCACAGTGATGTTGAGAACATTTGAATGCAACCAATTCAAACCAGGAAAAATACGAAGATAAGGCGGAAACCTTTTACTTTTCAATGGAGTTTGGTGAGATCGTTTCTTTTTAAAACTACTCCTTTAACCCTAATCCGTCCAAGATTTTTCCCCATTACAAATCAGTCAATAATTACAAATTTTAGGAAAATATCATATGAAGCGTTTGGCAGGGAACTCCACGCTTCATTCCTCTCTTGTTCCTGTATCTTTTGCGGTTTTCATCACATGGTTGGCCTGGCCGTTGTAGAACCTGCATTGTATGGTAATATGTAACAGATAATACGCTGAAAAGAAAAATGAAAGACGAAAGTCTTCCATTTTCCAGGATGCCTACATGTTTTGGCCATGTTGATGTAAGAAGAAGAAGAAGAAGAAGAAGATTTTGTCCGATTGGTTCCAATTTATTGAAAATTTGGATTATTTTTTATTATTACCTTTGTTTCGACTGATGTTTCGACTCCAAGTGACAAACGAAATTTGTTCCGGCCTTAGAGAAAAATGTCAAAATATTGTTGAAATTGATAGTTATTGCACAATTTCAAAAAAATTCTTTGAATTTAAGCAAGTTTGTTAATAAAAACTTCTGCTAATGATGATTCTATTAACAACTTACTCTTCATATCGCATCATTTCCGATCAGGGTACGAAAAACACGTGCTTCGATCCATCCAAGTATCATTGTATAGATCAATGCAAAGTCAGCCTATCGACTTCGCTTCTTCTAGACAATGGTACAGTGCGGGACAAATGCTCTTGTGCAGCAAGAAGTTTTCTCAAATCACGCTCTTGGCTCATTTTCAACACCTTTCATGCTTCTTAATCTAATCTATCCGTTTATAATTTTCATTACTTGAGAATTTCATCGAGAAAAGCGTCGAAAAATATTTTTTTGTTAGCGATTCACTGAGTCGCCGTCAAGAAAATGATTTTTTTTTTCTTACATCCTGAGTTTTTATTTATAGATTGAGCACTCCAATTTCCAGACA
This sequence comes from Uranotaenia lowii, assembly GCF_029784155.1. Lineage (NCBI taxonomy): Eukaryota > Metazoa > Arthropoda > Insecta > Diptera > Culicidae > Uranotaenia > Uranotaenia lowii. Next base: position 180,244,945 of record NC_073692.1, on the reverse strand, counting down.
TGCTTAGAATAATTAGAGATTATTTAATTTCTCTGTCATTGAATGTGACTTGTGTTTAGTTTAGTTAACCCATTTGATCAAATCGACGAGCTGACGCATTTATTTTTGCTCCAATGTGTTTACATGATCTTCGATATTCAAGACCCGAAGAAGAAACGTATTGAAACTTCAGAGGGGATAGTTAGACGGTATGGATTGAATTTTTGTGATTACGCACAACGCAAAAGCCCCCGAAGTTTTATCTCAATTTTTTTTTTCAAACACCATAAAATTAATGCGAATTAAAATTTACAACTAATCCAGAATTTCTGACAAAAAAAATGCAAAATTACAAAACCAGATTAAAAAAAAATTAACTCCGAATTCTCAAATATTTTTTTGTTCAGGTCAGATATGAATAATGATTAAAATAATTTTAAATCAAGATTTTAAATGTAAATTTTCGAAAAGGATAGAAAATCTTAAAAAATAAAAATATTCAAAACACATAGATAATGATCTGATAGAAATAAAAATATTTAATTTTATGTCAATAGAGCCAATGATAAAAGTCTGAGTAGAAATAAAATTGATATTCATATTCGTACAGTTATCAAAATACATGGTAATTCCAGAGGTGAACCAGCCTGTGGCTGAAAACGTCTTAAATAAAAACAAAAAAAAATGGTTAAAAAAGTTCGTGTTTGATTGAAGTTCACAATAAAAACATTATAAACAAGAAAAAAAGATTAAGGAATTCCAAGTTGTGACTTGAAAGTATTGAGAGTGCAAAGCAAATACTAATTTAATTAACATTGCACATTATAATTTACTTTTAAAGTTGCTATTTAAAAACGTATTTCCTTCATTTCATAGAATAATTTAAAAATCATGATCAATTCTTAAAAGATGAGAAAAATAATGAAAATAAATGAAACGATTAGGTATAAAACTGTTGAACTAACTAATCTACATGAAAGTAAAAACTGATTCTGAATTTATGTTTTACACTTTATTGAATTAAGAAATAATATTTTGATGACGATGATGATGATGATGATAAATGATCAAAAAAAGTTAAATTCTTCATTGTTTTCAAGTTTGGAAAAACAAGTATTTTTGACATTACTGAAGAAAGTTTAAAAAAAACTCAAATTATTTTAACAGATTCGTTGAAGTTTGCAAAACGATTAGATTTTTGCAAATAAAAATATATTAACTGAAATTTATTTAATACCAATTGAAAAATGCTTTAAATTCAAAAACCCACCAAATAGATAACATCTCTAAAGAACATCGCAGAATTAAAACTTATTGCGGTCTAGAAGAAAGTTGATACATACCTTTATTTTATTTATTTTTTTTGGTATTTTTCAAAGTTTTGATAGAAAGGCGCAGTATTTTCTTAAATAATTTTTATCTATCTATTCAAAACCCTTTTAAATGTGAAATTGAGCATTAAGAAGAAAAAAAAATAGAATACAAAATTGAGGTTGAATTTTTTTTCTGCAATACATATTTCATATCAGCACAAAATTTGAAATGATGTAAACGATTTTCTTCATAATCAAAGTGATTAGAAATAAAGTAATCTATTCTTGTGAGTGATAGCCGCGTCTGAGTAAACCCCTGAGTTGAGATTCATAAGAATCGTAAAATCATTTTAAGGCTTCTGCTGTCGATTGTTTGTTTCGATCTTGCGTTCTGGTGGAAAAAGACGAAATTGGCTTATACAGCGCAGATTTTTAAGGCTGCTGCTATGATCGTTTGTTTTGATTTGGTCTTTCGATGGAAAAAGCCGGAATTGGCTTAGAAAGCGCAGATTTTGAAGACTATTGCTGCTGATTGCTATTTTTATGTTGGGCATTCCTGTGGAAAAGACAGAATGGCTTAGGAAGCGCAGACTTTTAAGGTTGCTGCTGCTGATTATTTGTTTTGATTTGGCTTCCGGTGGAAAAATACGGAGTGGATCTGTTGTTAAGAATATGGATAACAAGAAGATGGATGTAGAGTACGCAGAAAATTAAAAAGAAATAATAAGATTCGAAAAGCTTTTTTCTGAGAATTCCATTAATGGAATGAAAAATAGAGATAAAGGATATTTGAATTATAAAATTTTGTATTAGAGAAAAACAAAAGTCAGTAAATAAAAGATTCTATTGAGGATAGAGGTGAAAAGAAATGAAACATTGAGATGAAGGATATGCAGAAATTAAATATAATTTGTAGGATGGAGAATAAAGAAGTAGAATATCAAATAAAATGGAAGATATTGGATAAATCAAATTTTGCTTTCGAAAAAAAAGAAAATTCGATACGTAAAAATACGTTTCAATTAAGAACAGAGGTGAGACGGAATGTAGAGATGAGATGAAGGATGAAGGGTGATACGGTCGAAATTTGGTCAGGGGAAAACGCGTGTAAATCGGTGAAATCGTTTATTTAAAAATTCAAATTTAAATTCTTTTTCAAGTTTAATTAGTATAAAATTCAGGAAAAATATTCAGTTAGGTTTCCATTTTTTCATATCCGAATGGCCGGGCCTTATGCTTAACCCCTGCCATCAGATTTTGTACAGCCACCTTGTCCACCTTCTTTGCCGCAGAAAGCCAGTTTGCCTTGAACTGCTGCTCGTCCTTAGCAGTTTTTTGGGTCTTCTTTAGGTTCCGCTTAACAATAGCCCAGTATTTCTCAATTGGGCGGAGCTCTGGCGTGTTGGGAGGGTTCTTGTTCTTGAGAACCACCTGCACGTTGTTGGCGGCGTACCACTCCATGGCTTTTTTTACCGTAATGGCAAGATGCCAAATCCGGCCAAAACAGTGCGGATCAACCGTGTTTCTTCATGAAAGGCAGCTGACATTTATTCAAACACTCTTTCACGTAAATTTCTTGGTTGACAGTCCCGGAAGCTATAAAAATGCTGCTTTTCAAGCCACAGGTACAGATGGCCAAACAAAATATTTCTTCGCGAACTTTGACAGTTTCATGTCCCCCTCCTGTCCCGGAAGCTGCTTGTAGTCGGCTTTGACGTAGATTTCGTCGTCCATTACCACACAGTCAAACTTTGTCAGCATCGTCGTGTACAGCCTCCGGGATCGCGCTTTGGGCGTCGTATTTTGTTTATCATCGCGATTGGGAGTCACTACCTTCTTGTAAGTCGATAGTCCGGCTCGGTTTTTGGCTCGATGCACGGTTGTAGACGATACACCCAGCTTATTTGCGGCATCTCGGAGGTTAGGGTTCCGCTTGAAACCGGCAACTCTATTTGTCGTCTCAGCGGCTTCCGGTTTTCGATTTTCTCCCGATCCAGACTTCCTGGCTGTCGACAAACGTTCCCCAAACACTTTAATTACATTTGTAATGGTTGATTTGGCAACTTTTAGCGGTTTTGCCAGCTTTGCATGCGAGTAGCGTCTTGGATGGCATTTTGACAACTGAGGAGTGAATTCCAAAATGTAAATAGGAGCAACATTCTACACACACACACCTTCAAAATGAGGGGTGTTCAGGTTTTTTAAATGCAAAATTGAAAGAAATACGTCAAGTTGATATTGACCAAATTTAGACCGTATCACCCTTTATGCAGAAAATAAATAAAATTTTATTAAAATTTAGTAATTTAACAACTGTTCTTATTTTGGCAGCACTAGGCAAAACAAAAAAAATCAGTCACTGATCTATTCTTGTGAGTGATAGACGTATCTGTGTGATTCTCTGAGTTGAGATTCATAAAAATTGTAAAATCACGGCAGAAGAGTATCCAATTATTTACATTAAATTTTTTTTTGTTATTCAATCAGTTATTTCAACGTTTTTATAACATGTGAATTGCGCTAATAGGAATTCCAACACGAAAAATGTGCTTTTTTTTGCTTTTGTACAGCTATTTAAAATAGATTTGAGTTGTGTTTTGATAACGTAAGTGTAATTTTGGAAGATCTAACAAATGACATTATTTGTGTTATTCGATTCAATTGAACTACAGATAAGAATAAACATAAAAAATGAGTTTGCGCTTATAAGAATTTCTAGCACTGTATGATAGTTCATCAAACTACTTAATTAATTCAGAATGTATTAGTTTCAAGTTATTCAGCATTCTGTACGTTTGTCAATCCATAAGTTGATATTATCACCATGATGCACAGATGCTCGTTTTGTTTTAAATTTCCGTTTGGTTGTGTCACAATCATAAAATAACTTAATCTGATATCGTTGCAAAATACCAACTAAGTTAGCTGCAATTTGACTAAATTCTCATCTGTCTATAAACGTGTTCACATCGTTAAACAAGTTGTCTACAGCATTGGATTCAATTTTCTCCATAATTTGTGACAGCAGGAAGAAATCTTGTTCTATCGTTCCCACTAGTTCAGATTTTCGTCTACTCCTGTTCCCAGGACGTGAAGAAAACTTTCCTCGAAAACTTAGCTTGCACATGAACTACCTAGTCTGTCTAAAATATTCCCTCTGCTCCCATTCAATCTCGCACCGTGCGATTCACCAGATTGTGGTGCAGGTACGTTTGGGCCACGATGCCGCACGGCAGGTATAAATGAACCTCGCATTCCCGTGATGCCTCTCAGCTGCAACCGAAAGCCATTCATTGCACAACGTCGAGAGCGGAATGCAACCGGTAAAAGTGAAACGAAAAAAAAAATGGTGGACACCGCACCGCAATTCCCATTTGAGCAAAACGCAAAATTTATGGGCGGGTGCGCGGGTGGCAAAAACTGACTTCCTAGCCTGTAGAAAAATGTTCAGGAAATTGAAAACGTGTGCATGTGACAGACCTCGGTCCAAAAGGTACTAGCGTAGAACCAATTGGTTACGGTTTTCGGGTTTCGGGACAGGTTCTATGGCCTCAGAGTTGGGAATTTAGGAAAATGAATGGCACTCGATTAAATACGTCAACGTTATCTGGAGTTTAGGCATTTCGTCAGAGAGTTTTCGGTTCAACCTGTCCGAAATAAGCGATTGAAGTTAATGGGATCGTGATGGTTTGGCTGGAATGTTCACTATTTGTTAAGGATTGAGTTCCTTTTCTAAACTACCACAAAATCAGAAATTCAGAATCTTATCGATTTTAACGAAGCTTAATTGAGTCTTATAGGTCTTGGACTCAGGTTCAGTAAGTTAGAACAAAGTGAGTATTTTATTCGAGTATTTTCAAGTTCACGTTATTCTTATTAAATAAAAAAAAAATATTTTCATGTTATTGGATCTAATTTTTGGTTGAGTGTTGAATTTTTTAACTTGCCAGAAAGCGAATTGAATAAATTAACAACTATGCGTGTTCCAGTAAGAGATGTGTTGGCTCCGATAGACTCAGAATTCACGTTTTAAATATATGATGTCCTGAACATTTTCTTTTTACTACTACACAGATTCTCTTTGACTTTTTTGAGCTTCATTGCTTTTTCTGAAAAAAATATAAACTTATCAATAGTAAAATATATATGTAAGTTTCAAAAATTCAAAGGTTCGTGATAATGCATTTTAAACCCTATTGCAGTGCAGTTTTTCGTGAAAACTTATTTTGAGGTTTAAAATGGACTTTTTGTGTATTTATATGAAATGGGTAACGAAAAATTAAGATTTTGATTTGATATAAAAACTCAATGCCATCACACCATGCTTATCATTCTATTAGTTTTGATTGGTCGACGATTACGTACAATTGTTCAGTTGCAGATTGAAAAAATGGCTCAAAAGACACTGTTTTTCCCTACATTTAGAACAAGGAGAAGGTGGGCGGCGGATTGGTTTTTTGCTAATTTTTTTTTCTTTTATTCACAACTAATTTTGAAAGGTCTGAAAACCGGCCTGGGAAAACCTGAAAGCTATTGGGGTGAGGAATATAAAGCCTGATCGTTGAATACACATTTGGAACTTCATTCTTGGCTACAAATTGTCAGTTCTTGGCATTGTTAAATAAAAAATTAGAGGCGCTAATTAATTCGCTAACTCGTTCGAATTTTGCGACCGCTTATTAAAACCGCAAAATGAACTTAAAAAGTTTTGACTTAAATCTATTACAAACAAAGTATTTACAGCTTGTTTATTGTGCCCAATCCGATGGAAAATCTTCAAACAGTTTTCACCTTTTTCAAATTTGCTAGATAGAAATGCAAAATTCTTATGATAAGAGCATTGCCAAAAAAATATCTGTAAGTATTTTTTTTATTCGGCTAAATGGCTATGGCATTCTACACTCAGCCGAAAAGGAAACGTTAAATTCACCTATATTTTCATGTAGGCGCTCATTACGTGAATTTTTGCTCGAATTACGTGAAGCACTTAGAAGCTAATAAAAAATCACTTGATATTTACGTGAAATTTACATAGCCGTTTGTTTCCAAAACAAAATCACATCCGATTTACGTGAAAATCCAGTGATCCGCCAATTATAGTTGGGTCGGGTGCATTCTTTGTGTTTTTCACGTAAACCTCAATGGCTCATTAAAGTAAAATCGATGTGAAAAAATAGTCAGCACAATATGGCGTGGATCCAACAGTTGCTGCTGGCAGATAGAAAAATTATGGGTGATGGAGAAGCTGAATTTTTGTAAGTAATAAAAACTTTGTTGTGTGATTGTTTCTTCTCAGAACATTTGTTATTTTTACAGAATTGGAACTGGAGCAGCCAGGACGGCCGAGTTACCACTAAAGGGACACACCAAATGACATTTTCGCGACGATGGTGAAGTGAAGTGAAGTTTAGTTAGTTTGAAAGTGGAAATTTAAAGTTTTGTGATGATCGTGTATAATTTATTATTTATTCATGATAATAAAAAATTCCCGCAAACTTAAAAAAAATTATTTAAAACATTTCAAGAAACACCCTTTATTAAATATTTTAATGAAAACTACGTGAAATGCATGTAGCAGAAGAAATCGAATACACGTACGCTCCATATGGAATTCACCTACAACTCACATGAACTTTACGTGAACTCTGCTAGCAACGCGAGCTCTGTTTGCTACCTGAAATTCACGTAGGTTTCACGTGATTTTCATGGTGGCAAAAATCCATGTACATTTTCACGTAGCGCTCATGTGAAGAATTTTTTCGGTGTATGGTGGTTTTATTTCATTTTTATTTGACCTTTTTGACTAGTCACCAGTAAAAAACTGGCCCTTATTCTGCGCCTCGCGTGACGTGACGATAGTAGAGTCACCCAAGTCACTCTATTCCAGTAGTCGGTTTAGGTGAAGAACGTCACTTCGGATGAACTTTGTGAGTTCTTACCCTATTCTCGTAGTCACCGTGGGTGAGAATCGTCGCATTCGGGTGACGATTTTAGGTGACAATTGTCGGTACCTTTTCAGGTGGTGACGAGATAGAAATTCAATGAAAAATTTATGAAACAGGGAATAATTTGGTTCTAAAAGTTCAACAACATTAAAATATGACCATTTTAAAAACAATTTTCACGAACAAATCTAGATTTGCTGAGCTAATTCGGCAATCGATGAGGATTGTAGGTACCTTTTCAGGTGGGGACGAAAAAGAAATTTAACAGAAAATTTATGTACATGGGAATGAAAGGCTCTAAATAGTTAATTAATTTAATTTTTTCTAAAATATCAATCCAATTTACTTCTGAACAGCGCATTTGAGCGACGCGTCTGTTTCTACTTCCGGGTACCTGAAGCCGCTGCTGACTGACTGTTTTACCTTCAGCCGCCGCTGCTACATTTTAGGTCACGATACTTTTATGCTTAGCAAATACATTTTCACCTTTCTCCACCCGGGGGTGCCTGCACGGCTGGCGTTGCTGGAAAAGTGATATCGCCACTGGTGCTGGTCCTATTTGCGAGTGTTGGCGTTCGAACAACAACCGTCGACTACCTTTGTTCCACATCCGCTACGATCCTCGGCTCCATTTCTAGCTTAACCTACTCGCTTAAGCCGTACAGTCCTACGGTGACGGTTTCCGAACCGAATTTTTCAATATTTTTTTCAAAATTTAATTTTAAAATTTCGACGCGCAAGCAAAATAAAAACAAACCGAGCTGATTTGACACATGGGTTCATTCAGTCACTCACCTAGGAATGAGTGTCTGTCACTTTGCCGACATCGACTCCGGGAATAAGGTGACAAAACTCACGGTGACTCCGAGGTGAGGTGACAAACGTCACCTCACGCGCGGCGCAGAAAAGGGGCCACTGTATAGTAGAAACTTATTTCCTCAACCACTTAAAATCAAGTTGTTTAAAGAGGATTTTTGCAGCACGTTTCGTACATTTATTCAACACAGCTTGTGGGAGGACTGGGATAATCACCGCACGTGGACGATCATTCTAAAGTCATGAAATTTTTTGATCAAGTAGGTCGTGAACTGTTCTTTTGCAAGCAAAAAACAGTATCGAAAAGTAGGAGTCGATACTGTTTTAGTGTCGAAAAGATAACTTTTCATCACTAAATTGCCTAGAGGATGTTTAAAACAGTTTAATATTTTTTGACATTATTTATTGAATTCTTCTTCTATAAATGTTGAAGAAAAAAGAGCTAGAAGAGAAAAAAAGTTAATCTGTGTGACGCACTCCTGTACTGAGATCATACGAATTGACAATTTCCACCTGGAGCGCATATTGGTGTAAAAATGATAATCGATGTCTCTTAAACCCGAGAAATGACAAAAAGTTTAATTCTATCAGCAATAATTGGTGAGATTGAAAGAAATAAATGGAAGTTAGAGGCTCTCAATTAGTGAAAAAATAGCGATACTCGATCAAAACTTATCTTTATAATTGAACAGCAACAAAAAGTTATCGGACTAACTAGCGATAGAATACTATCAGTTTAACCCACCGGATTTTTTGTTTCGAGATGACCAACTTCATTTTCGTAGATGACGGAAAGAATTAAAGAAACATAAGCTATCAAAGAACGAAAGAACATAAGAGGTAAATATCATGAATTTTTCGAAAAATATACAACGGCTCACCGACAGGACTTGAACCTGCAATCTCCGCTTAAGTACAACGGCGCGGTAGCCAATTCCACCACGGTGAACGTGATGAAACCGGCGAACCCGAGCAATCGAGCTCTGCCGATCAACTGCTGGACCTTCTATCGAAAACACAATGTAAATCCCGCATGTGATCTTTCCCGCTATTGAAATCTCTTATTTCTCTAACCCCACCCATCCCGAGTCGATGGGTGGGGTTAGAGAAACAAGAGATATCAATAGCGGGAAGGGTTCGCCGGTTTCATCACGTTCACCGTGGTGGAATTGGCTACCGCGCCGTTGTACTGAAGCGGAGATTGCAGGTTCAAGTCCTGTCGGTGAGCCGTTGTATCTTTTTCGAAAAATTCATGACATTTACGGCTTATGTTCTTTCGTTCTTTGATAGCTTATAGTTCTTTAAAATGTGATTATTTTCAGGTACAAAGATGTACCAAACGATTTCATAACATCAGTATTGATGACCAACTAATTTAAACCCCAATATCTGCCATATATTTGTTTGAGACGAAATGATGATACGATTGAATTGTTAAAGCCTGAATCTTTCACACTCTAAATCACCACTCACCGATACTTATTCGAACTGATTCGAAACGGTGAATGACTAAATATACAAAGAAGATTGCCTCCAAATGTGACCATGATCAATGAACTGTTCAAAAAAACTATAGTTTACGAACTAAATACTCAAAAATATGACTATAACTAGCTACTAAGCACTGTTATGTAAGTATTTAACTGAAGAAAAACATCTTGTAATCTCAACATATCATTAAACTTTATTTTCTAATTAATTTATTGATATTTTATACCACAAAACATCTATAGTTTTTTTTAATTGAGGTGTTAATATGGAGTCATTAAAATCTATCGATATTTTACTCAAAGGGAAACCAAGAAAAACGTCAAAATGACATAGAAAAGCATATAACATCGGAAACCGGTGTTATTTCGATAAAATTGTTTTGGCCGAAAATCGGCTTTCTTGGATTGACCAGTTCAACTATTTGAATGGTTATGAAGCATCTTAAACATATCTTTGAAAAAGCGTAGTTGAATAATTTTCCACTGAGGCGATCCACAAAACTACTGAGAAAAAATTTACAATAAAAAAATGCATCAAAGTAGGAAACTTCATCACGAGATAACCTCTTACTATTTGCAAGTGTCATACAAATAGGAGTAAAAAAAAAACAAACAATTACAAAAGTGAAAATTATGGTGACAAAAAAATATTTTCAAAAATTAATTGTTAGAAAGTTTCATAAACGATAGGTAATTATAACACGAATCACACAAATAAAAAAGAAATTTGACAAAAATAACTAAAATAACAACACCGAAAAAAGTTATACAAATGAAAAAAAAATTTTAAAATTAGAAAATAACAAAAATTATTAAAATAAAAATAAAAAAAATAAAAAAACAAACAAAAAAACAAAAATGGAAAAAAAACAATACTTCAAAAAAATTACAAATAACAAAATAACAAAATTAAATTAAACAAATTAAACTTTGAAAATGCTTCATAAAATAGAAATATCCCAAAAATTAAACAATGATAAAATTGACTCAAACAGTAAAAAAAACCAATTTCAAGGATAAAAAAACTCAAAATTACAAACATAAAATCAAGAAAACCTAAATTATCATTTCAACTCAAATGACAAATATTTGTCGTTTTTTCAAGGCCGAATTAAGATGAGGAAGGGGTTAACCTCCCTCCTTTCCAACTCAAAGGGGCCTCCAAAAGCGAAAAAATAAGGTTTTTTTCAAACAGTTATCAAAACCAGCAATACAGATCTTAATGCTCGAATTCTTCAAATCTGAATCTAGCTCTTGAAATTTAATTTGATTAAGGATTTTAAATTGAACGTTTAATAATTCACATGATTTTGAAAAAATTTTCTCCATGAATTTCTCAGAGACCTTTTTCATAAGTTGCTGCAGAAGCATACCTACATGCATTTCTAAAAGCTTTCGTATAATTAATGTTGAGACATACATTGAGAGCAACAATTCCACACATTTTAACCTTCCCATGCCGTTTGTGAAATATCCGTTCAAATTTATATCAGTTCTATTCCACCCATGATTTTTTATCGTTTTTCCAGCCACAAATATTTATTAATTTGATGAAATAAGATTCATTCTATTAGAAATTTATCCGTATTTTTAAATAATTTTAAGTAGGTGAATCTGTTTAAGTAAATAACACGTAGCTGTTTTTGAATGAAAAAAAAAACTCAAAAAATTATTAAATATATGATTTTTTGACTGGTGAATGTAGTCTATATATAGGACGTTTCGGCTTCTCAGTCATGTATTCTTGAACAAAAATTAGAAACAGCACATTTTCTCAGTGTCCTACGTTTCGGCCATGATCTTGGCCATCATCAGGGATATCTATAAATTTATTTCATTGAAAACATTTTGTTTAACATATTTGAAGTTAAAAATTTAAAAAAAAAAAGTTCGACTTACAGAGAGTGTACTGTTTGTCAATTGGTAGAATCCTGGCTATTGTATTGTTGTTGTTTTTCCTTTTTTCCTTCCTGAATTTAGTGTATGGCATGAAAAGATGTACATACCAGTGTAAATTGAATAATTAATCACTTTTGAGAAATGTTACGGTTGTTTTTAACTTGTCTGTCTTCTAGCTATCACTTCTTGTACGATGTTTTATCTGTGGTTACAATTATTGGAGATGGATTCTGATGTGTTGGTTATCATTTGTGTTGATGTGTAAGTGAGATGCGTTTGTTTATGCTATGGTTGAATGTGGTTTGTTGTTGATCATACTTGTTTTGTGAAGTTTTCTCCCTCTCTGAATTTTCGTATTTGATAGTAGTCCCGCGTAGATAACACTAACACCCTGGACATCTTTGCGTGAATTTACTGCGTGTGGTTCTGTGACTATATGAAAACATTCCAGCATGTCCAATGTGTGGGGATTATGTGTCCGATCTACAATGTTTACATTTTTCAGGTCAAATCTGTGCTTGAAAGTAATACAGTGTTTAAGGAGAGCAGTTTTCTCTCCTAGCTGTATTACTTCCTGATCTGTGTATTCGTGGCCAACTCGAAGTAGCTTCTCTAGGGTGTTTATGTTCGATTTGTGTCCATACATACGTTGCGTGATGCTGTTAGTGGTCTTTCCCACGTATCTTCCTGGGCATGTTTCGCATGGGATCGAATATATACAATTGTGGATCTGTAATTTGCTTATGGGGTCCTTCATTTTAGTGAAAAAATTATTGACGGTATGGGTGTTTCTGTTGGCTATTTTGATGGCTGGATATTGGGTTTGTAGGGCCTTGCTTATCTGTTGGCTTAGGCCTGGTATGTGTGGTAGCGAGAAATACGTGATTGGTTTTTCGATGATTGGTGGTTGAGGAATTGGCGGTGGTGATGGACCACTAACAGCATCACGCAACGTATGTATGGACACAAATCGAACATAAACACCCTAGAGAAGCTACTTCGAGTTGGCCACGAATACACAGATCAGGAAGTAATACAGCTAGGAGAGAAAACTGCTCTCCTTAAACACTGTATTACTTTCAAGCACAGATTTGACCTGAAAAATGTAAACATTGTAGATCGGACACATAATCCCCACACATTGGACATGCTGGAATGTTTTCATATAGTCACAGAACCACACGCAGTAAATTCACGCAAAGATGTCCAGGGTGTTAGTGTTATCTACGCGGGACTACTATCAAATACGAAAATTCAGAGAGGGAGAAAACTTCACAAAACAAGTATGATCAACAACAAACCACATTCAACCATAGCATAAACAAACGCATCTCACTTACACATCAACACAAATGATAACCAACACATCAGAATCCATCTCCAATAATTGTAACCACAGATAAAACATCGTACAAGAAGTGATAGCTAGAAGACAGACAAGTTAAAAACAACCGTAACATTTCTCAAAAGTGATTAATTATTCAATTTACACTGGTATGTACATCTTTTCATGCCATACACTAAATTCAGGTAAATTAATATTGTTCACTAAATTAAATTAAACAGATCGGAAGGAAAAAAGGAAAAACGACAACAATACAATAGCCAGGATTCTACCAATTGACAAACAGTACACTCTCTGTAAGTCGAACTTTTTTTTTTAATTTTTTACTTCAAATATGTTAAACAAAATGTTTTCAATGAAATAAATTTATAGATATCCCTGATGATGGCCAAGATCATGGCCGAAACGTAGGACACTGAGAAAATGTGCTGTTTCTAATTTTTGTTCAAGAATACATGACTGAGAAGCCGAAACGTCCTATATATAGTCAAAAAATTATTTAACCCTCAATTGCATGTTCTTGAAGAAAAAATTGAAAACTATTTCAGTTTTTACAATAAATAGGAAAAAATAATTCTGAATAATTAGTATAACTTGCTCAGTTAGAGGTCAATTGAATTTTTTTTAACTCGCAAAAAAAATTACAACAGATTCATATTCCCTGCAGTACAGGGTTAATGGAAGTTTTCCCAGAACATCCGGTAATTTAATCATTTTTTTTTTCATTATTATTATTTCCATAGAAAATACTTGGTATATCAATAATCTATAATTTACTGTATATCGCAACAAACCTAACAACATTCTAAGCTTTGAGCCATATTGAACCGAACGGCTCGAGAAGGTAACCTATGTTTCAGGACCAATGTTTCGGGAGGATGCAATAAAGTTGAAAAATTTAACATTTTTTCATGCCTTCAAATTTTTGTCAAACCAATAAATACAACATCACAACTTCTCAAGACAAATCACAACTTCTCAAGAATTAATCAAAAACCTTTCAATTTGAGCTCGTAGGCCTTTTCCATTTTAAAAATAAACAGCAAGTTAAACTGTCAGTTAAGAAATCCATTACCTAATAAGTTTTTCTAGATAATACATAAGTTCTCACATTTGTTCGATAAATTAAACATTGTCAATATCTCAATCTTGTATCATTAAACTTTTATTCTCGCAATTCAATCAACTTATCAATAATGTTGATTCTCTCAATTTTTATTTTTTAATAGGGCTCGAAGACTTTCCCTGAAAAGTTCTATAATCTGACAACAAATCTGAAATACAATCTCTTATTTTAAATTTAGAAAATTAATTTCTATGAGCTAACATTTGATTTCCGAATTTAAAAGCATGGTTTCGCTTGTTTTCTAAGAGACTTGATGAATGCAAAAATTAAACTACAAAATTGAGACGTTCTCCGTTTAGATTATTTATTACATTTCCAACTCGGAGTTTAAATTTTTAAAATTTTAATTTACAGTCACTCTCAAAAATGGGCGTATACCACATTTTTATCTAATTTTATCCGAATATTGTCTTCTCAGGGCCACGAGAATATTCGAATGAATTTTTTGTTTATCAGTTGTATAAATCAAACAGGTGACATAAGAAGTTTTCTTAAATATAACACGCTTTCAGCTCATTATCAACAGCTATCATGCTTCATTATCTAATCTAACCGTCTTCAATTTCCATTATTTTCACTCGCTTCACTTAATCATTTTTTTTTACGTTTCTGTCATTTTTTTCATTGAAGTCGTTCTTAACGGAAAATCTCTCTAAATTTTCATTTGATTCTAATTTATTTGCTTGAGTTTTTCAGGATAATCCTAGTGCAAAATTAAGTATGAGATACCTTATAATCATTGATATAGTTAACATTCCGTTTAAATCCACTGGATTTCCAAAAAGGCATTTCCGGTCGATCTCGACGTTTTATGCATTTTTTACTAATTTGGCATTTGATGTGCCGGAAGAAAACTAGAATTTATAGATAAATCTATCCTCTGAATTTATATTCCATAACAAACAATTCTTATTTTCTTAAGCATTCAAAATTAAAACCTATTATTTCTGATAATGCGTACAAATGCAAAAATTCTAAGTAAGACAAACAGATAAAAACAGATTTCTGGAATGCGACATCCATATATTTTTATAAAATTACTAGTACCCAGAAGTACAAAACATTTGGTAAATAGTCTGTAATCTCAGACAGAAAAAACCCCTTTAAAAATATCTTGCCATTTTATCTGACACTAGCAAGACATTTCGCCAGTTTAATGTCTGATGCTGCAGCAATCAAGATAGAAAACAATGTTTCCTCGGTGTATGTTTAACGTGTCAGTTCAATTTTCAGAAGAACCAACTCCCCCCTAATGTTTCCCTGTTCCTTCCCAGGGTTCCTGATGCAAGCACTGGAGAGGAAAAAGCCAAAACATTTTCGATATCTGATTCTGTAAAGTTTCTTGCCTCGTTTTCTTCAACAGCATAAGCCGCAAACCGCTTGAAATCGGTCCGAACTTTTTAGTAGGTAAGGAGAAAATTCCTGGTTGGTTTCGAGAAAACGAGCAAGATGCTCGATCGGTTTTAAATCCATTGTTGTTTACTGCTGCTAGATAGATGATGATACGTTACGTGTGATGGCTGCTGCCTTCTGTTTTAGGACAGGATACAGACAGACCGACACATCCGCAGCGTTGTTCTTCTTGAATAGTTTGGAAAAGTACCTGGAATAGAAAAGAGCTGAAATAGAATGCCAGAGGTTAAGTTATGGAATTTCAAAGTTTTCCTCGCAAGGTTAAAATAATCAAGGGATAGGAAATTTTAAAAATTCCTTTTTATTTTTTTCGTTTCAATGAAAATCAGGTGCGTTGTACTTTAAAAGTTGAGGACGTACTGGAGTGTTCTGATTAATGCACGTTGATAGGCAGGAATAGAAGTTTATCTATTATATGAAAAGCAATTTCTGTGGGTTTGTTTGTTTGTTTGTCCTCTGTAGACTCAGCCGTTTTAAGAGCTAGAGAGCTGAAATTTGGCATGGATGCTCATTAGGACCAGGAATGATGAAAAATGTTTTCAGATTTTCGGATGACCACTTTTTAAGGGGGTCGTCCATACAAGACAAATTCTGTTTTCGCGATATTGACGTTATTTTTTGTCGGATTGTGTTGAAAATTTACACGTGGGGGTTTTGAGAGATGAGCAATCGATTTCAGGTATCAGATTTTGGGTCAGGGGTCGGCAAAAGGGGTCGTCCATATTAACTTTTCACTGTTTTTGCAATATTCACGTTATTATACATCGGATTCAGATGAAAATTGATACACGAGAGTTTTTAGGGACGTGCAATCGATTTCAGGTTTTAAATTTTGTGTTGGGGGCTAACAAAAGGGGTCGTCCATATTAACTGTTTGCTAATTTTGCTTTAATGACGTTATTATACATCGGATTCAGATGAAAATTGGTAAACGAGAGTTTTGAATGACGTGCAATCGATTTCAGGCATCAATTTCAGTGTAAGGGGTGGATAAAAGGGGTCATCCATGTTACCTTTTCAATATTTTTGTGATATTGAGGTTATTATTCATCGCATTGAGGTAAAAATTTGCACATAAGAATTATTAAGGACGAACAATTGATTCCAATTATCCAATTTAGGGACAGGGGTCCGCCAAAAGGGTTGTCCATATTAACTTTTTATTGATTTTTTTTGTGATGTTGACGTTATTATGCAATGGACTGATTTGAAAATTTACACACAGGAGTATTGAGGGATGAAAAATCGATTTCGAAGTTTGTAAAAGAGGCCACCAAAAGTTGTTTAATTTGGTTTTAAGCAACAATCGAGTCGAAATTTACACACGGAGGTTGGGACGGTCAATTGATTTCTGATTTCAATATTGGAATCAAACGGCAATAAGGGGGTCTTCCCTATTAACTGATAAATTTGTTTTTGCAATAATTTTGTATCGCATCGAGACAAAAAAATCATATACGGGGGTTTTTTGGCACGATCAATTGATTCCTGATTTCTAATTTACGACATACATAAACACATACAGTATACGACAGAAAAAATTGATTGTTTGTATTACGTGTTCAACATTTTTGTAATTATTGCCAAATAATGCATTTGGAAATGCATCTTAAAATGCCTGGCAATTAACATTCATTCAAACTGTTCATGACATATTCTAAATTAAATGCGAAACGGAGTTCGTATGGGATCAGCTAGTTCCTAATAACAATTGAACATACACTAGGGTTGTCCAAAAACACGATGTGTCGCAAAATCTAAACATTGAGGGCAAAATTGTTTCCTTGATCTAACAAAAAGCACTATGTTAAATTTCAAATTATTTGGAAAATGCTGAAAAGCGCTCAACTAGTCACCTATTTGTATTTGAAACTGTTACAATTTCTACACGAAATAAGAAATAACTACTTTTTTGGCTCTAACTGTTATGCATAATTGTTTTTATGCAAATAGCCATTATTTTCGTCACTTAAGTTAATCGATTACTATTTAAAAAAAAGTATAAAAAATAAATTTTAAACTTGAACGAAAGTTAGTTGAATTTGGTCTAGTAATTTCTGAGATATACAATGCCGAATTTTGGTATATCACAGCTTAGATTTCTTTGCGATTTTTATTGTGATAATAGTTGAAAGCAAAACGGTGTCGTACGGGATCAGCTAGAAGTAGGGAAGAGTGGGGTAACGTGGGCCACTCTGAATATCTCAGATATGTGTTGAGATTAAAATCTCCATCCAACTGTCATCGTCGTCGCTTTGCGTAAGCATATTTTTCTATATGTTGTTGACTTAAATACCCACAACACACAAACGCAACCTGTGTGCAAATTACAGCTTGTGGGGAATTGTGGGCCACATTTTGTAGGGAATCTTGGGCCATCAATATTTTTATACGCATACAGAACTTAAAATACGTTTTCCCTTTCTGTAAAGTTTTCTTATGCCAAATGGAGAATTATGAAAAATATTTTGTCGATCTTATATAAGGAATTTTTTAAAAACGTTTGCAAGCCAGGTTTTTATCCTTTTCGATCTTACACAACTCTTTTTTTTTTGTGTCATCATCTGAAATTGCTTTAAAACAACGAAATGAATTATGTAATTTCAGTTTACGGTCAACTCATAAACTTTGCATGTTATTTGGTGAATTTGAATTTAATGAAATCCAAAAAATATTGCCTTTTTAAAACAGTTAGAAGTTGAGGAAAATAACTTATTAAAAATATAAAAAAAGCTCAATGATACCTTAAAAATGTAGAAAACCATGCCTCCTTTTATTTTATTCTATCTTTTATAATAAAGTAGTTATGGACCAAAAAATAAAGTGGCCCATGATTCTTCACTCTCCCATATCATTATTTAAAAAAAAAATCATGCAAACGAAGTAGTTTTGAAGCAGAAATTCTTATTATTATTTATCGCTACCTGCCTGATTACATTTCAGCATGCAATATCCTTTTTATTTCTTGAGATGCAAGAATAAAATTTCAACTGCTGTCATGGCCGTAGGAATGAAGGGGGGAGGGGTTTGGGGGTTAAACCCTCCCTCTCCGTGAGGGTCCAACAATGTCAAGCAAGATATTCTTCTCTTAACTCAATATTATAAATTTGTCATCAAATTTTGGTGAACAACTAAACCCAAGTAACAATTTTAACTTTATTTTGGTCAGCAGAATATCTTTGGACTATCGCATTAATCTTCATAAAAAGCTAAAGCGCATTCTAGAACATCACCTGGACTCTAATAAAGCCAAAATCAGGCTATTTGGCCCTACCCTAGAAACGTCATCAAGACGTATCATTGCTGGTCATCAATGTTGGTCAGCAAAGCTTTTAAAAAGCTATTATAAAACATGTTAGAATTTTTTTTTTTTTTCGGTTCTGTCAGTTCTCGGAGTTTTTTTTTATTTTTTCCAGCAACCATAATGGTTGATGAATGATGATTGCATTATTCAGATATGATCTGGTAAAATTAATAGCTAAAAAACCAATGTTTTAACCATATATTGAGCGTCTTTTCTGCTGCCAGTCAAGATTATAGGTAAAATGTATATGAAATAGTATCTTAAAATAAATGCGCCTCGTCAAATCTGATGATCAATCATGATGGAATTGATGAAAAAAGGGCTGAAAAAATATTTTCCAATGCTTGCATTGTGAATTCATCAACATGGCGTCATTTTGTGCCCTTCAATTTTGCAACCAACATGGCGTGAGTCAATTCATAGTTTTATTATGGTTTAATGATGACCCCAAAAAAAGCTACGATTTGACGTTTCTCTCGCGAGCCAACCAATTACACGCTAAGGTTTAGTTCCTCATTTCTGAGTTGTTAATCATTAGTACAGTAAATGAGGACAGACTTTTTGAATGAAAAGGGATTGGTTTTGAATGACCCGTGGAATAAATCATGAGTTGAAGTCAAATTTCGTTGTCTGACGCTATCTTAAAATCCAAGATGGCGGCTTCCGCTGAACTTTAAAATGGTTTAAATGACTTGAAATCGCATGAAACCCCAACAAAATGGGTATCGGGTGAAAGGGCTAAACGAGTAGAAGTTGAATTTCGCTATCAGACGCCATCTTGAAATCCAAGATGGAGGCATCCGCTCAACTTTTAATGCTCAATGCTGACAAAAAGTCGCATTAAACCACCACTATACGGGTATTGAATGAAAAGGCTAAGCTGGAAGAAGTCGATTTTTTTCTTTCCGACGCCATCTTGGAATCCAAGATGGCAGCTTCCACTGAATTTAAAATGCTGTTAATCAATGAAAATCACTTGAACACATCTTTTTTTCACGTAATACTACATTAAAACTACTATTTTAAGACAATATAGATCATTTTAAACACCTTTTTTTTGCATTATGTTTCTAATGCATTTAGAACTTTTCTTGCTTTGTTTATAGTTTTTGATTTTTTTGCCATTTATGTAATTCTATTATTCCTATCATGCTATTATGTCTAAATTGTATTGGTCTTATTCTACCGAAAACTATAAGGTTATGTTGTTCCTGTTAACCGTCTGATTTAGGCACATGTGCCAAATTCGATGTTGCCAAAATCGAATGTTGCCAAAAACGAACGGGGTCTGTATTGTGGTGGTTTTTGTGGGATTTTCAGTCACTTACAGATTTTCAGAGAAACGCGAAAAGAGATATTTGACTTCTATAATTTAGCCTTAGCACCCAATACAATATATTTAAGAGTTTCATGCTATTTTCATTCATTTACAGTATTTTTAAGTTCAGCTGAAGCCACCATCTTGGATTTCAAGATAGCGTCAGAATGCAAAAATAAACTTTTTATAGCTTATCCCAATTGACAAACACCCATATTTTGGAGGTTTCATGCGATATTCAATGATTTAGAGCATTTTTAAAGTTTATAGAAAGCTGCCATTTTGGATTTCAAGATGGCGTAAGATAGCAATATTCGACTTCTACTCGTTAAGCCCTTTCACCCACTACCAATTTGGGTTTCATGTCATTTTAAGTCATTCACTACATTTTAAAGTTTAGCGGAAGTCGCCATCTTGGATTTCAAGATGGCGTCAGATAGCGAAATTCAACTTCTACCGGTTGATTTCTTTCAACTTATACCCCTATAATACAGGTTTTATGCGATTTTCAGTCATTTACAGTATTTTCAAGCTGAGTGGTAGCCGCCATCTTGGATTTAAGATGGCGACGGGCAACGAAATTTGACTTCTACTCGTTTATTACTTTTACCTAATAACCATATTGTGAAGGTTTCACGATATTTCCAGTAATTTACAGCTTTGAAAATAAAAGCGGAAGCCGCCATCTTGAATTAATGATGGCGTCAAGCAACAATTTTTTTCCTACTATTTGGGCCCTTTCACTCAATACTCATATTGTGAACATATTCATACCACTTTCGGTGTTCGGAAAAAGAAATAATCCTCAAAGCAGCGTCTTAAGTTTTAGCAGCTTGAAGCTAAAATAGATTTTATTTTGTGAGTATTTTAAACTTTAAACTAGATTCAAACAAACTTACATTTAGTTTTCTTCTACTCGGGCACTCACGTATCTTATGATGGATCAGGAAACGAATGACTATTTCGCTTATTTAGTCTCGAAACCTTAGTTAACAAATTTTGTATTACAGCTAGGCAAACCAATTAATATTTTAAATAAATTACTTACGGTACAATATTGTAAATAACGATTGTTGATTTTAACGATCCGAGACTCGGAATTATGCCTTTGCAGGTTAGATTCACTTGAAGTGACCTAGTGGATATAATTACAAGTTGAGAGAAAATTTCTTGTGTAATCTTGTTTCACACTTACGATTTGTCTTGTAGACTGTATAATATGGATGAATAGTAAATCACTTCCTGCCTTTTAATCGGTAAACACTTTAGAAAATTAACAATTTGAAAACTGCCCTTTGCTACACAAGCTATCCAGATCGATTCCCTGTTTTTGCCGGTCTTTTTTTCTATTTTGTTTACCCCGTTCTTGTTGATGTATTTAGCTCACTTTCCGACGGGGCTGCCGAGTCGCGCAGTTTTTACACGCTCAACAGTCCCCCACCCGTAAACCTGGTCCGGATTCACTCTCTGGAGCCACCGGATCAGCGTTACCACCAGTATCAGAAGTTGCATGATGAGCGGCACTCTCTGGACCCACCGTCTGGACTCTGTCAGCAATCTCTAGTACCGCCAGATTCGCCGTTCCACGTCGAAAAACACCACCAGTTGTGCGTAACAAAGCTTGACGGACTCTTCCGTCACCAGAAACGATCGGCTCCTCGATGACTCCTCGAACCCATGCTTTGCGTCGACTGCCTTCGACCACGTATACGAGATCCCCTTTCTTAAGAGGATTTGTTTCGGAGAACCACTTGGACCGTTGGTTGACTGTCGGCACGTACTCTCTAATCCACCGCTTCCATAACTCGTCGGACAGCTGCTGCGATCTCTTGTAAGCATCCCGAAGTGCTTCTGCAGGATGCGTAGGTTGAATGACTTCATGCGGCTCGTTGGGATCTGAACCTCGCAGGAAGACATTTGGACAAAGTGCACCCATCACTGAGTCCGTGGTTACAAGAGTTAGGGGCCGGCTGTTGATCATGTCCTCAGTTTCAGCAAGCGTAGTCAGGAGGATTTCGTCGTTCAATCGACGCCCGTCGTCCAAAGCGGCCATGACTTGCTTCACCGAGCGCACCATCCTTTCCCACGCCCCTCCCATGTGGGGTGTTCCAGGTGGGATGAAGTGCCAACTCGTGATAGCAGTCGTAAATTCATCGGCACAAACAGCATCAATTTCTCGTACCCGTTGGATTATCTCCTTACTCGCACCTCGGAAGTTCGTCCCGTTGTCTGTGAAGTATTCGGAGGCTGGACCTCGGCGGCTGATGAAACGGCGGATCGCCATGATGCATGATTGCGCGGTAAGACTGTGGACAACTTCCAAATGCACCGCTCTAACAACCATGCACGTGAACACCGCAACCCAGCGTTTTTCTCTGCGGCGGCCGACGACGACTTCAACAGGACCCAGGTAATCAATGCCCACGAAGTTAAATGGACGTTTAAATGGAGTTAATCTTTGTACAGGAAGTGCAGCCATTCGTGGATTCTTCGGCAGACATTTTCGGACCTTACACCACACGCAGCTTCGTTCGGTTCGTCTTATCAAATTGGTAAGACCGCTAATCAGAAAACGTTGCTTGATTTCATTCTTCACCGTCTCTCGAAATCCATGCCCAAACCTTTCATGGTATTGTTGAATTAAAAGATCTGTAACGTAGTGAGATCTTGGTAGAATTATTGGAAAGCGAAGGTCGAAAGGGAGGAACTCTGCCTTTTCAGAACGACCTTCCATCCTCAACACACCATCGGCGTCGATCAAGGGCACAAGCTTGTAGAGAGGGCTGGACTTTTCTAGTGGAAACCAATTTTGAAAAGGTAATTCTGCATTCTTCTTCAATATCTTGATTTCGTCGCTGTACGACTCGCTCTGAGCCAACCTGAAGAGAGTATTTTCGGCACATCGATGCTCGTCTTGCCGCAACGGAACCACTACAAAGGGAATTTCAACCTTGATGAGCTTTTTAAGCTTTGGAGTCGAAAGGACTGCTTCGATGGATTTGCCAGCGGCTCGGCGCCGGCAGTTGGAGATGAATCGGAAAATGCATGCCACGGTGCGAACTGCAACATTCCACTTCGAAAATCTAGTCACGTCGATAAAGCAACTTGGAAGCTCAACACCGTGAAAAAGGTGTATTGCCTTGATTTCCGTTCGTGTATTTGCAGCGGGAAGATTCTGTTGAGGCCATTCCGACGGCTGCTGGTACAGGAACTCCGGGCCACGAAACCATGAACCTTCGCTCGAAAGATCCGGAAGACGACCCCATTTGGTGAGCGAATCTGCTACATTTAGCTTGGTTGGAACGT
Source organism: Uranotaenia lowii (assembly GCF_029784155.1). NCBI lineage: Eukaryota > Metazoa > Arthropoda > Insecta > Diptera > Culicidae > Uranotaenia > Uranotaenia lowii. Next base: position 180,221,691 of record NC_073692.1, on the reverse strand, counting down.
AGCGCCAGTCTGTCAGCTTGGAGAGACTCAGAATTTCTCCGATACGGAAGCCGACGAACGGTTGATAACGACGTTGGTCGGATTGAATCCAGGAGAGAACAGTTCGAGAATCACTCCAGTAGAAAATTTGATGAATAGGAAGGGAATGGTTGTTCTTAACGGTGTGACTCAGGTGCGCTCCCAAGACTGCTGCTTTCAGTTCAAGCCGTGGAATGGAAAGAAGTTTTATCGGTGCTACTTTCGATCGAGCCATCACCAACGAACATTTTACGGTATTTTCCACACAAATCCGTAGATACGCAACGCTTCCGTACGCATTCTCCCCGGCATCACTAAAGATATGTAGCTGTATTTGGCCAAATCGGTCAGAAGGTGTCGAGCCAAAGTTACATCTTGGAATCCGAACACCCTCAACCAGAGAAAACATCGCGACCCACTGTCGCCACTTATCCAGGCACTCTCCGTCGATTCGCTGGTCCCAGTCGCAACCCGCTCGCCACAGGTCTTGCATGAGCATCTTTCCCAACACCGTAAATGGAGCCAACAGGCCGATTGGATCGAACAGCGACATGACCGTGCTCAGGACTCCCCTTTTCTTTGGTGGTTCTGCCTCTGTAGCTGCTGCGTTTATGGGTACCGCAAAGGAAAACACGTCGTTCTGTGTGTCCCACATGATGCCGAGAACTCGTTCGTAATCCGTCACCTTGTCTTGGTTCAAATGGATTGACTCTCTGGAGCCACCACCCACTCCCAAACTTCGAAGAACAGCTGTAGAGTTAGACGTCCAATTGGTGATCTCGAATCCACCTTTCGAGTGGATCCAACGTACCTCTCTGGTTCGCTCGATGGCTTCCTCTTCGGTGTCGAAGCTGTCGTAGTAGTCATCGACATAATGGCGATGAACGATGGCCTGTGCTGCTGCTGGATAACGAGTGGAAAACTGTTGGGCATTCAGGTTCTTGACGTATTGCGCCGAGCATGGAGAACTGGCAGCGCCGAAGGTGGCCACGTCCATGACGAAAACGGTAGGATGATCGTCTTCCGGGAACCGGAAAAGAAACCTTTGCGCCTGCTTGTCTGCCTCTCTAATCCTGAGCTGATGGTACATCTCTTTGATGTCACCTCCCACTGCAACTCGTCGCTCTCGAAACTTGCTGATGACCGCCGGAAGTGATGCCAATAGATCGGGGCCTTTGAGCAGGTAAGAATTGAGAGAAACTCCCTGCGATTTGGCCGCTGCATCCCACACCAAACGTACCTTATGCGGCTTCTTAGGATTCAGCACGACATTAAGAGGAAGATACCACACGGAAGAAGGATTGGTACTCTTCAGCTCTTCTGCTGTGGCCTTATGACAGTAGCCTTTGGCCAGGTAGTATTCAATCTGCTGGTTCACGTTCTGTTTCATATGCGGCTCTCGTTGAAAACGTCGTTCCAGGCTCTTCAGTCGGTTCAGCGCCATCGGATAGCTATCTGGAAAAACAGGCTCCTGCTTCCAAAGTAGCCCCGTTTCGAAGCGGTCTCCTACTCGGACAGTTGTCGATTCAAGGGTCTCACGGGCCCTCTGGATTTCCTCCGATTCTATGGGATTGCCTTGTGCTACATGAAGCTCTTCCTGAGCGTACTGCTCCGCCATCAGATCGTGAAGCTGACGATTGTTCAAGCTTTGAACAAGATGATGGTTCAAATAGTGATGCTGCTGCTGCTCAAGTCTCGAATCAGGACCGTAGATTGCCCAACCCAGCGCTGAACGCACGGCTATCGGTTCTCCCGGGGCACCAACCTTGGACTCCAGAGGGGCGAATAGATGTAGGTTGTCGAGGCCTATAAGAACTCTGGGAACTTCCATTTTGGTACTCGACAAAGGAACTCCATCTAAGTGGTGATATTTATCTACGATGCTTCTGTAACAGGCCTTATGTAGAGGCAGCTTCAATTCTCCGACAGTGTGGGCAGAAGACATCATGAACTTTCTACGAGAATCCACGGCAGATACCAGCAGGTCGATTTTCCTCGAACTATCTTCATTCCGCTTAACATTTCCTGTCCACACGATGACCAGGGGTTCCGGAGTTCCCTCGACGCCCAACGATTCTGCTAGAGAGCTCTCAACAAGTGTTGTTGAAGCTCCTTCGTCCAGGAACGCCAAGGTTTGAACCGCCTTTCCTCCATGATGCAAAGTAATCGGTATCATTCGGAAGATTACTGACCGATCGACATTATGATGTGGGTTGCATTCCGCCACGGTAACGTTAACTGCTTCCTCGTGCCTGTGCAGCAGCGTGTGGTGGTTTCCTTTGCAGCTCCGTATCTCGCACCGTACTTTGAAGGTGCACTTTATCTTCCCATGGTCACACAGACAAATGTTGCACAGCTTGAGTCTATCGACCAACCTTTGACGATCCGGTAATGACATCGACGAAAAATCGTCACAGAACCTTAGTTTGTGGTCTGTGCGATTGCACATCGGGCAGGGTTTTCTCGTTCTCGCCGGCATCGTATTCTGCACGACCGGAAACACTTTAGTGTCGTGGGTATTCACGCGCTCCTTCCTTTTGTACATTCGCCGTCCTTCCGCAACCGCAGTGTTCTGCTCCCCGTTGAAGTCAGCCACCTCAGAAACTTCCGACACGATTCCCTTCATGAAATCGGCAAACATACGAAGAGGAAGATCAGTCCTACCTCTCTTAAAGCGTACCCAATCCAATTGATAATCGGATGGCAGCTTATCGACGAGTTCCGCTACCAGCATGGGGTTGCTCAAGTGGTCGTGTAGCTTGGCCGCAACAAGGTGATCACACAACTGCTTTACCGTGATCCCGAAGTACAGGAACGACTCTAATTTGTCCACTCGAGGGGCTTGTACCTTCCGCACTTTCGCCATCAGTGACTTCAACAGCTTTTCCGGATTACCGAACAGTTGACGCAGATCTTCGATGACCTCAGGCACCGACTCAGGCATGAGCAATCGGCTTTGTACTGCTTCCTTGGCTAGTCCTTGAAGGCTGTCTTGAAGTCTCTTCAAATTGTCGGTATTGGTGTATCCACACGCCTCCGTGGTGTATTCGAAGCAACTGATGAATTGGGGCCACACCTCTGGCTCGCCTCGAAAAGTAGGAAGATGTTTGGACGCAGCTTGTCGTGCAGCCAACTGTTCTTTAGTCGGCCCTGAACTAACACTACAAGCTCGTCCTAACGTGTTACGTTCTAACAACTTCCTAATCAAAGCCTGTTCAAGCTTTTCCAGCTCAGACTCTTCCGGTTCGGATGCTTCCGGCTCCTGTTGCGACCCATTTGCCCTCAAATAATGCTCCAACAGCTCTTTGAAACGATGGTCGGAGTCTACGTTTTTCTTCTTCTCCGCTTGAGCCTCGCCTTTCGATGACGTCGCCAATGGTTCGTGCTTGCGTTGGCGCCCAATCCCGCTCTGTTCCGAATCTGTCTCGCCATGCCGTTCCTCCAACGCGTTACGCACAGTGAGAGGAAAACTCCTTGGCGCTGCTGCCGGCTTCTTGGGGTAAGCGCCGCGGGGATCTTCTTGCGTCTCTATCCACGCCTTCGTCTTCGTGGAACCAACATCCGGATCGCTGTCCTCTTCCTCGCTCTCAAACTCCTGACTCAGATCGGCTTTCATTTTCCGGAACTGGTCGCGCATCTGCTTCTGCCGGATCAAGAAGTCCTTGTGGTCCGCCAATTGCTGTTCTAGTTGCAGCTTCTCTTGGCGAAGTTTTTCCTCCTGCATCTTTTGTTGAAGCGCACGCCTTTTTTCGTTCACCGATCTCTCCAATTCCAAGCGTTTGTCGTGCAGTATTTTCTCCTCCTGCAATTGCTGCTCGATCGCAGCCGATTCTTGTTCGAGAAGGCTCAGAGATTCTTGAATCGATGGCCGACCTTCTCGAGGCTCCGTTCCGACATCGCTTTTGGCACTTCCCGTCCGTTTGGAAACGTTCTTTTTAACTGGTTTCCTTATTTTGGGAACGTGCAACAAATTACTGCATTTCGTGCAGTTCCATGGCACACTCTTCACTGCCTCGGTAACTCCCGCACATTGATAGTGGCTCCAAAAGCTACACATGTCGCATTGGACCATGTCATCTTCGCTATCAACTTCCTCGCAATACATGCAGTTGCGATTGTTGACCGATTTCTCCGCATTCCTGATCGTATCATTCGCCGGATCCGACATCTTGAGGTTATGTCCGGAAGATTATAAATCTTCAAGTGTTCGGGAAAAGAAATAATCCTCAAAGCAGCGTCTTAAGTTTTAGCAGCTTGAAGCTAAAATAGATTTTATTTTGTGAGTATTTTAAACTTTAAACTAGATTCAAACAAACTTACATTTAGTTTTCTTCTACTCGGGCACTCACGTATCTTATGATGGATCAGGAAACGAATGACTATTTCGCTTATTTAGTCTCGAAACCTTAGTTAACAAATTTTGTATTACAGCTAGGCAAACCAATTAATATTTTAAATAAATTACTTACGGTACAATATTGTAAATAACGATTGTTGATTTTAACGATCCGAGACTCGGAATTATGCCTTTGCAGGTTAGATTCACTTGAAGTGACCTAGTGGATATAATTACAAGTTGAGAGAAAATTTCTTGTGTAATCTTGTTTCACACTTACGATTTGTCTTGTAGACTGTATAATATGGATGAATAGTAAATCACTTCCTGCCTTTTAATCGGTAAACACTTTAGAAAATTAACAATTTGAAAACTGCCCTTTGCTACACAAGCTATCCAGATCGATTCCCTGTTTTTGCCGGTCTTTTTTTCTATTTTGTTTACCCCGTTCTTGTTGATGTATTTAGCTCACTTTCCGACGGGGCTGCCGAGTCGCGCAGTTTTTACACGCTCAACATTCGGTGATTTCAAGTTTTCAAAAATGTATTTTTTTAATTTTAACTCAAAACCAACACGCATAACTTACCAAAAATGTGTAAAAATGGGAGTTCCAATACAAATATGTGCTATCTAATCTGAGCGTGTCCTGTTTTGACATCTTGATCGAGAACTGTCACTAAGTTTTATGGCGGTTTAATAATCATGCACTGAGTGCTATTATAAAACATGCAAAAGAAAGCTTGGAGCAAACTTCTAAGTTTGTGTGTGAAAACATATGGTCGAAAAAAATTATAAGCATTCTGCATGACCATAATAAAACCGCCATAAAACGAGCTGCACAAAAAAATGCCATAATTAAACCAAAATAAAACTTCCTAATGCTAGTTGGCTTAATCTGTGTTACTTGGGAAGTGAATAAAGAGTAACAGTCTCGACACAGAACAAAAGCCAAAACTTCGAAATATTACCCCAGGTCTACAATCCTACTACAGTTTTTCAAAAAATGTATATTACGCCCAACATAGTTTTTGAGCTAATTTTATCCAAATAAACTGGCTGATGTGTTACAACAAAAAAAGAGATTCTTACTTCTTTATTTTAATTAAAGAATTTTCTACTTAGCCTGGATATTGTCCGATTTTGAGTTGTAAACTTTAAAATCATATGCCCGGATTTTGCAAGGTTTTCAGATAAAATCATTCGCAATTTTCATTCAGATTCACTAATTAAACTACGAATTAATAATTGAACTTCAATTATTGAAGAACAGAATAAAGAAAATCAAAGAATCATGATTCAAATAAGAGATTTCTAGTTGAGATCTGTACTGCCCTTTTCGGTTCATAATTGTTGGGAATTTTCGATTCAGGAATCTAGTTTCAAAAACGATTTCAAATTGGGAATTCAGAATTTTTATTCAGGTTCAAAATGCAAAATTTAGATTCGGAGTAAAAATTCAAAATTTCTCCAAAAACACAAAAACATGAAACTACTATTATAAAATAAGATCTGAATTCATTTTCAAGATTGCGTTCTTCTGAATTTTGGTTTAATTTATTTTTCACACGATTTTAATAATTAAATAAATTATTAATGACAATTGATGTTGTCAAAATAACTTTATCTCTAGGTTCAGGAAAATTCAGCTGAAAATATATTTTATTGGTTTATTGTTTAACATTATCTATATTTAAGATACTTAAAAAACGAAGATTTAAACTGAAATCTACATGTATCAAATATACAAGAGTTGAAAAGAAATCTGATTTGTATCCCAAACATATTTTCTTAAACTTTACTTTTATTCTTCAATATATGATAGATTTTCACTTAAGTTTTTTTTTTTTTCAAATGAAGCCCTAAAAATTTTTATTTATTTTTTTAAAGCTTAACAAAACCGGAAACTTTTAGGACTTATTTTCGGAAGTAATAATTTTCTATAAAAAACTTCAAATTAAAAAAAAAAAACTTTACCCGAATCATGAGAAACTCTTAGCATCACTTTTTTTCTATTCTTTATGTACGCATTTTTCAAGCACAAATATTATAGGAAAAATTGTATCACCAAAACCCCTATGAGGCAGTTTCTCTTACGGCCCTGACTGCTGCAATCTTCATAACCTGAAGAATCTATTGATATATAAGTTGCTTTTTTATATATCTATAGGTATTCTGTAACAGGTTTTTTTTGTAACAAATCTAAATATCAAAATTAATCATTCGACGGATCAAGTGTGCTAAAAGCCACTGTTAGTTCACTCAACTTCCGTGCTTTTGTTGTTGGTTTTTTTTCTCCTTCTATGTTTTCTCTCAAGTATTCGACTCACCCTCCTCTTTCCGGAAGTACCGTAAACTGGGGGAACTTTGATCATTTTTTTCATTCATTTTTGAATATTTTGGAAGGGGTTGCTTTTTTGTAATATCTGAAAGCTTTAAAACCCTTACTGAGGTGAGAAATATTAAACATGATCATTGATTGCAATAAATTCAAAAGGTATTGGTGGTTATGATTAAATGTTTGTTACAAAACAAGATTTCGAGTTTCGGGGTAACTTTAATCACTCTGGTTTTTACGTATCTCAACATCTTCAAATTTATTGTTTTTATGCCATTAAGCACAGAAGGCTCAAAACATCGATAACAGTATTTTTTGTTTGGACTCAATTAAATTTTTCAACGTTTTCTTTCAAAAACAAATATTCTCAAGATGGACAATGTTGCTGCATACATCTAGGGGCAAAAATTATAAACATTTCCTTACTTTTTTTTGGCCTCGAAAATAAATAAAATTTTACCTTCATGCAATTCCCTAAGTCCTCATACTGTTCTCAAGTTCTTTTTTTCTTCGAACTTAATCATTTGATAGGTTTTTTAGCCATTTTTTCTATACGGGCTTTTTCATGGAAAATCGATTTTTTTTCAATATCCAAAAATTATCACCAAATGACCATAAAAATAACACCTAAACTTAACCTAAACCAAGCGAAAAAGTTGAACTTTCACATAAAACAACCCATTTGCTCCAAGAAGCTTAAATTTGATCAGGAGAGAGGTTTGTTTGTAAGCCTTCAAAAAACCAGTTATTTTAAGATTTTAAAATTATATTTTAAGTAATATAAAAAATCTCCTAATAAAAACCAAATTTGGCTTATTTGTAACTCAATTCTCAGGCTTTCAAACGCAGTAAACAGTTTTTAGGTATTTTAACTTTATACTTAGTTAATGATGATTATCAGAAAAAAATTCCTGTTGATCAAAGTTACCCCGCTGATCAAAGTTCCCCCAGTTTACGGTACGTTTCTTTTCTTGTACGAAAATTTTAAAAAGATGCTAAAAAATCAAAAACAGATGGAAATATTATATCACTACCCTTCTTGAAATCGGAGGTTATTGCCAGTATACATTTTGTAGATGTTTTATAGAGGATTTGTATGTTTGACTGAGTTTTGGGAGGTATGAAACATTTTGTTGGAAATTCTCAGCTTGCAAGTATAACCTCATTTCAATAAATTGTAAATATTACAATTTGAAACATCTCTTTCGTTTTTTTCTTTTGTTTAGAAATCTGGAATTAAAAGAAACAGGTTTAAGTTTAAACAAAAACTCAAATTTTCTTGATTAAGTCGATTATTTTCATTTTTCGGAAATTTCTATCGTGTTGTTATGTTTCGAAGACGTTTTACAGTATTTTTGGTTAAAAACACTGTTTTGGTGGATTATGAAATTTTTCTCGTATCTCAAAAAGTGTTTCACTGGGTTCAAAATTTGCTCTGCAGCAGACCAACTCATTCTTTTGAATTAATTTCTCGTCGAAATTGTCTCAGTCTCTTAAATAAAGGTGGATTGTAAGGAAACCTTAGAAACTTCATAATTTTCCAAGGATCACTTCTAAGTTTCAACTTGTAACAATTGATATTTTTCTTTTCATCTAATTAGTTTAAAGCTTTTGATTGAATTCTCGTAGAATTCGTGCGTTCAACTCCTGGATTCACCATTTTGAAAATCTTTACAAAAACAAAAACAACTAAATAAGACTTGAACAAAAGAGCTTTGCACAAACATCGCACGTTGCTGTTCCTGTGATCAGTTCGGTCAGTTTTAGTGGAGACTTCATGAAGTGCGCACGTGTTTCTAAAGATAAAGTAGAAAGTAGGTTGAAAATGTCCATCGAGAACGAATTTACTGTGTTTGCTCTGGGACGCTGGCTGCAGCCAACTGTGAACATCGCCAAGGAACTGTTTACGGAAATAACCAACCAATCATGCGAGAACGTTGATTCTGATCATTATTCACAGAAGATTGATGAACTGGATAAAAGTTATTCACGTGTTTTGAACGAGCTGTTGAAGCTGCCGGAAAGCTCTCGGGAGCTTCAGAGCACAAGTTGGATCGGACGAGAAATCGAAATGCGTCTGGGGGAATGTCGCAGGGAGCTGGTAAGAAAATCTGCTGAAAAACGTTTGGCAAAGACGAAAGTCGTTGATCGGTTGCCAACATTTACTGGAAATATCAATCAATGGAAGACATTTAAAACGCTTTTCGAGAAGCACGTGTTGTCGGATGCTGAGCTTCTGGAGCGCGAGAAGCTAATCATTCTACGTCGAAAGGTTATACCAAGAGTTCGTTCCGATTTTGTGGTAGGAGATTCTGTCGGCGATCAATGGGCTTCTCTTCGCAGTAACTTTGACAATAATCACATTCATGTGCACTTGGAAGATATGTTTCGGAAGAGAAATCTTGATGAGAATTCATCGAAAAGTGAGATAAGGTCGATGGTAAGTCAATTCGACAATCACATCAAGGTTCTCGAAAAATTTGGTTACTCTCTGAATCCTCTCTCGCAACTACTGATTGGACGAATTGTTAAACGTAAAGCTCCGGAGAAGCTTGCGAAACAAATGGAGCAACAGTCATGCAGGACGTGGCCAGCCGTTCGCAATTTTTTGCTGCAAAAAGTTGATGTCAACAGAACTTCGCCTTCGGATTCCGTTGGTATAGATACATGCTTCTACTGTGATGGAGATCACTTCTTGAGAAGATGCCAGCAATTTAAAAACCTTCTTTATTCTGAAAAATTGAAAGAGGTTCTCACTCTCAGGCTTTGCTTTGTGTGCTTCAGTGTTAATCATCGCTCATCAAGCTGTGAAACTTCTCTGAGATGTCGTATCTGCAAGGGAGAACACAATTCGGTGCTTCATCCAAAAAATCAAGAAGAACGACACGCACTTGAGGCGATGCTGAATGGACTGAAAAGAGTGTGAATATTCAATTGTTATATGTTGTTTAAAAATATCAATCATTTAAATTTGAATAAATAACTTTCACCGAAAACCATTCAATTCAATCTTTTCTTCCAAATATCACACCCAGCTTTAAACACAAAATAAGAGCTTGCAGAACTTACTTTTCTCCGAACTATCAAGTGAATATCATCCAAACTCAAATATTAGAAAAACATTAAAAATTGCAATCGAACGCAACAACAATGGTAAAAATCGGTCATTATTTGACGAAACGGCATGCATTTCACATTGAGTGTTCTGGTCGCCTCATTGAAACAGTGATGAATATCACCCTTAAAAAAGTTAGCCAATTTTTGAAGCTTAATAACTTTTTTATCTTAACTTGAATTGAAATGCAACCTTCCGATGAAATATTGGTCATATTTTAGGCTTTAAGAAACCCCATTTTCGAAAAAAATCGGTCGAAGGAGAAAAGTTATTGGCGAAAAACTGGGTTTTCATGTTCCTCTCGAACAAAATGTCTCAAAATCCCATACAAACGCTCGTTGAGCGACCCCTTCCCGTGGTCCAATCCGGCCCAAATTTGGCATGAGATCTTGTACTATGCCCAGGATCAATTTTAGCCTACAGCGTATAACATTTCACAATGTTCAAGTTATTTCTATCAAACTTGCAAAAAAACACATTTTGATATCAGGAAATCACGATAGTGAACGATGCCTTACCTGGAGAGGTTCAAAACATACATGACTTAAAGCTATATGTGACTAGGCTTTGAAGCTATTAAATTCAAAATTACTGTTTAAAAAACACAACTAAACAACTTCGAAAAATTTAACGCACAAACCAGGTTAAGTTTAACGAAATGATTTATTGCTATGAACCCTCATTTTTAAAAACATGTGTCTCATTCAAAATGAATACAAATTAGACACGACACAACACATTTTTGAGTGATTTTTTTCAAGAACTGAAAGCCCCATCCCTCACACAAAAAGGTGAGGGTTTATACAAAATCAGAAAAAAAATACACACATGTTATCCGGGATAATACACATGCCCTTTTCAAAATTACATATTTTGCCACAAAATCAATCGCATTAAATAGGACCAGACCCGTGCGAAATAAGCATCAAAGATTTTAATCAATGCTAGGTAGATCCGGTAAGTTATAAATAAATTATTCAAAAAGATTGTCCCTATTCTAAACTAGAAGTTTTGAGTCAATATTTTCAAATCACTAAAGCAAGAACTTTGAACTTTGAACATTAGAATCAGTGCACAGAAATTGAATACATCAAATATATTACCAGATTTAAATCAAATTAAATTTGATTCTTTCAAATAAATCGCAGATAAGGTTAAAAATCATCCATGATCAATTTTGATTAGCAAAATGATAAAAATTTTAATAGCAATTCATTTTCAAAAACATTTCGTTTCTTTATTTTCAATTGAAAAGTTGATTAAAAATTCCTCTATTTTATTCCGAATTTGAAAGAATATTCGATCACGATTTTAAATGTAAATTTTCGATAAAAAACATTCATTTCGAGCGAATTTATTCAAAACGCAAAGATGATGATTGAGTTCAATTTGATAAAAAAAAAAATATTTTCAAGAGTGTCAGGGACCAAAGTCACAGATAAAATTCTTTGTTATATTCATATTTTTCCAGTTATCAAAACAGATAATTATTGATTGAAGTTTACAATAATAACTTTGTATTTTTAAAACACGACATGATCATTTTATCATCACTGACAAAGTAATGGGTGATTTCTTGAATGATCAAATACGAAACTGATTAAAATAAAAATAAGGAATTTCAAATTTTGTTGTAAATCTTGAAAACACAAAGCAAATACTTATTAAGCTATCAATACATTGAAATTAAGCTTAAAATTTGAAACTTCTAATCATTTTAAAGGCTTATCATGTATTAATTTAAAAATAAGTAGAGTAGAAAAACAAATGCATACTTATGAAAAACAAATTCCAATTTAACTTATCCAATTAAGTTCAATTGAAAACAAAAAAAAAACTATTTAATAAAATTTAGTAAATTTATTTGAAAATAACTATGAAATGTTAATTTAATTTATCGGACCTATCGGAAAAATACAATTTTTTTAGTAAGAACATTTCATAATTATGAAAATGAAAATTTGTTTCATGAGAACTCGCTCATTTTCAATATTTATTAAATTGTTCAAAAATCCTTTTTTTTAAATAAATAACTAATGGTGATAAAACTATTTGTAAATCTAAAGATCATATGAAGATGAAAACGATAAGATAACAATCTAGAAAGATTTTTTCTATAAAAATGTCTTACTTCGTTCAAAACTTTTTTTAGTAATTAAGTTTATAACTCAAGAGTCAACATTTTGATCTCTAAAAAAATGTTTTCGTCCTGAACTGGATTTTTTTTAGATTTTGTCTATCACCTTTCTTTTTGGTGATGTGATGATTATACTTAAGTTGAAAAATGAATCAGTTTTGATTGACATCAATCAATGAAAAGTGATGAACTAATGAATCACCTGATAGAAGTATTTTGAATTAGTTTATTATTTTTTATTCAATTAAGGAATATAATTTTGATGATGATGATGATGACGCTGAATGATCTGAAATATTCTCCAGTTTTTAAAAATTTCTAGTAAATTTTTCTGGCATTATTGAAGAAAATAATAAACAAAGATTTTATTCCGTTTAACAAATTGGTTGAAATCAGAAAAAACGAATTGATTTTTGCTTTTATAAATATCTTAAATTCAATTTAGTTAATCCTTTTTTTTAATTCGCTAAAATTATATTATTTTACAGTATTGAGAAATAAAAACAAATGAGGCCTTTCGAGCCAAAGAAGTATAAGTGCGTAAAAGCTGATTTCGATAAAAATATGCAAAGCATTTTACCCCGTTTTCGGAAAAAAAAAACAATATCAACATATTTGACGTAAATTGAGGCGATACATGTTTTTGATTTTGGCACTTATACCCCTTGGCTTCAAATAAAATGCGGCTTTTAGTTAGTAGGGTTTTTCCACATAGACCAAAATATAAGAAAACAGTTGAATAAAATTATGTTTTAAATAGCATTTCTCACGTGAGCTTTCATTGCGTCTTATGAAACACGACTAGTTTATGTTAGTTTTTGTATTTTTTTCGTAATAAAACTGTTTGTCTACATTCCGTTTCTTACGACGTAATAGGGGAACTGGGGGTAAAACGCCCAGTGTGGGCAAAACGCGCCAGTGCGTTATCTAGCTAGATATACACTTATTTTAAGTATTCTGTACGTTATTCCCTTCTAATTAACAGTAGAAACCTTTTGTACAAAAAATAAGCATCAAATATGTGATAAATCCCTGCAAAAATCCAAAAATATAGCCATATTCCTTGCAATTTGTGCCTTGACTTTCGTAAGGAATTACGACATCTATCAGCAAAAAAAATTACCTGACATCTTTTTAAATGATGGACATTGGTCTTGAAAATCATCACAAAACGAAAAATTTCCTTATTCAATTATTTTTTCTGATATTTAGAACGATTTTTAATAAACATGTCTAGGTAGGGCAAAACTCGCAATGTCCGTTTATCTTTAAACATGTTTCATGTTTGTTGAAATTTATATGCAGTTTCATCACAACAATTTAAAAGATGTTTATATGTTGTATTGGAAAACCATAACTTGAAAATAAACGACTATATATTTAAAATTCCTAAATTTAATATAGATTTAATTAACAACTCACAAGAATTTCAGTATATCTGGCAGCACTGCGCGTACATTTTTCCATCTGTGAAGTAGAATAGAAGTGTTTCCACCTGGCAAACACTTTCGGAGGCACTTGAATCAATAAACACTTATTAAAGGTTAAACGGCGCGTTTGGGTACACATATGCGCATTATGCCCCTACCGATTCTGAAATCCAATTTTTAACCTACTTTTCAAACTTCACTAAATTTGTGGCCTTTTTAGACCTTCCAGTTATTCTAACTACCAGATTTAGACAAAAAGTAAACCAAACTTACAAACACAAACGAAAATTAAAGTTAATGTTTTCAAATGTACTCTAAAACAAGGCTTTCTTCTTAACGTGGGCATTATGCCCCCTCTTCCCCTACAAGCTTACGCGAGATATGATGTTTGGCGATCAAGGATTCGTTCTCTAGATGCTTATCTCAGTTTTTTTTAAATTTTGTCACTTATACCCAGGGTTAGCATCATTCAACGTGGCATCATGACTGTGACTGTTGAGCCTCTTGGTCCGTCAAACTCATTTGACTGTTCCTTAACGACCAGTCACTTCGTTTGCCAGTCATTTATTCCCCAGTCATTTGAAGCTAAAAGAATGAATTAGTCAAGCAATCGCATCCAAACGACCGATGACGAAAAAGAAACGCATGTATTACTATTGTTGCTCCTGCCAGCAAGCCGAAGACGAAAAAGAAAAACATTTATTATTATTGTTGCTACTGCCAGCAAGCCCGTTTTCGGTTTTTTATTGCTATTGTTGCTCTCTGCCAGCAAGTCGTTCAATTAGTTGTACCCAGTGATGTCAACCTTCCAGATTTTCTCTGGATCTTCCAGACTTTTTGGACTTTTGCCAGACATTTTTCTAGGTTTCCAGACTTCCAGACTTTTGTCATTTCTTCCAGACATTTCCAGACTTTTGAGTTTCGACATATACTTTTCGAAAAAACAGTCAAAATTCAAAATTTTTGTAGCAAAATGGCAGGAAATAATACGAAATAGTAATAGAAGAGTGAGGAACGCCACGAAAATGGTAGTTAAACAGGATGTTAAGCGTAGCACAGCTGACACCACCACAATATTCTCAGGCATTGATAGTGTAAAGAATTTATGATTATAATGAGTGATATACCATAGACTGGAATATTGCGATCTGGCGATCAAAAAAAAAAGGTCATCACCTATAAAGATTGCCATCCAGACTTTTCCTGACAATTCCAGACTTTTTTCAATATCTTCTAGATATTTCTCAAAAATAGCATCACTGGTTGTACCTGCCGTCAGCAGCCGATCGAAGTGTGAAGAGATTTGTCAGTCACTCTCAGGAGAAATTTTGACCATGTGTAGGAGCTTCGCCAGTCGCATGACGGAGAAATGTTGATTGTTGTCAGTTGTCGTGCTTTATCCGCCATGCGAGTAGTGACGCTCCGTCAATTGAGTACGGTGCCGGTCGTTTGATGGAAAAAAAAACTAGTCGGGTCAAGCGTGACGGGCGAAATTTACCAACCCAGCTTATACCTCTAGCCCTTGTCTCCAAGGACCTCAAATATGAAACTTCTATTATTTTTTTTCACAAATGTGAAAATTACTTGTGGTCTTGAAAAAAATAGATAATACCTTAATTATATATTTTTTTATTTTATCTTAAAAAATCTTGACCGTGGGTGGTTTTTCACATGATTTTGATGATTTGGGACGAATTTTTACAAATTCATCATTAATTAGTTAAATTTGCATTTCATTTGTTTACTTTCGTAATAGTTTTGTATTTGATTTTTACTAAAGAACTTGCATTTTAAAAAAGTGTAGGGCTTTTCAATATTTGCTTTTTTAATTTGAAAACATCTCGAAATTCGTCCGTACCTAACCAAAACGGTAGAAATTTTATTGTTTTTTTTTTATTTTTCCAAAACATCTAACTTGGACTTGATAAGTGCACATGGGGAAACTTTTGAATTGTTTTTTTTTTTATTTGAATTTTTTAAACTGTAGAAAAAAAAAACGCAAATAATGTACTTAGAAAAAAATAGGTTTATGCTCTTTAACGAGATATGTGAGATATTAGTTGAAATAGAGAAGAAAATTACAGAAATATAATTACTGTTCAGTTTTTCATTATGTATTAAGAAATGTATACACAAGCACGTTACCATTTCAAAGCACATTGAATTTCAAAACTATGCATCATTCTGTTGAAGTTTAGTAAAAAATTAGACAATTGAAATATTTACTAGAAAGGGTTTCAATATTTTCAATCGCCTTTGAGAATATAACAAATTATGTTTATAAAACGCCATTCCAAAAATTGAATTTTTTCACGAATATTGGAGCTCATATAGGAAAAAATTGATTCGTTTTTAAAGGATTTAGTGTTTTTTAGGGTTTCAAATCGTTCAAAAATAAGCTCAATCTAGCTTTCAAAATGTTTCATATCAATTGTAGTATCAGAATTTGTACAGTATAATGATAATTTCACAGCACTTTTACGTGCAAAAATGATTTTTTTAAAATAATAAGCAATATTATTTTAAAAAAATCAAATATTGGAATGAACAAAAAAATAAACAGCAATAGGAAGGACGGAAGGAAAGTTTCTTATGATTTTTAATTTCTGCGTGTTGATACTCGGTTTAAACTTGATAATTACCATTTTACTGGTCTGAATGTTTTCGTAATTTATTAGGCCTTCCAAAGTCCCTCCAAATGCAAACTGATTCTCAATGCTCGCTTGGAAGCTCTCCACGGTTGAGACCACTTTTAAAACCACTGATATGAAGAAACCAAATTTCAAAATTATTTCAAACAATGTGTTTTTAAAGCACATGTAATGTTTCAAATGTTGTACAAAATAAGAAATGTAAAGGATTTTTGAATCCTTGGATGTTCTTAGTTCAATTTTTTCTTAGACCAAGGGAAAAATAATTCTAATATTGTAAATCTGGAAAAGTCTTCGCACGCCACACGAAGACTGTGGCCACCCATGATATAGACCTATTTTAAGAGCTTCAGGGTGTCAAAATTAAATAAATTAGCTCTTTATGTCTCACTTTAGAAAAGAAGAGCTTGTGGCCTTGTGTAATGCATCCAAACCCTTTTGAATGTGGAGCTAAACATTTGGAAGATCAAGAAGCACAACATAAAATTTAAGCTGAAATTGCTAACTTGAAAAAAAAATATCAATAAAAATTTTCAATGATATACATGAAAGATTTTTTTTATCAGTTATCAGTTATCAATAATGAGGCTATGGATGAACTTGTTCAGAAACATTCCTCTATCGAAAAAAAAACTATTTTAAAGACGAGGTAGTATTTTTGTATGTCAAGATTTAAGTTTAAATACAAAAAGTTGTTTAAATTGTAAATCGAAATTGACAATTGAAATTAAGTTTCAAATAAACTAAATTTCCTCTCCTAGTTCGATACAAAAACGATTCGTTGAGGTGTATACCCAGATATCAACAGGCGATAGAAGCGCTGAGAATTTGGGTGATGGTTCTCCATTAGTGCAAGTGGGATGTAGCTAAAATTTCACCCAATTTATGACAGTTCTTACGGGTTCTCAAGGAAAGATACAATGAATTTTGGCTTCGAACGCCCATTGCCCATTGTGCTCTGATCCGCGATGCCAGGTAAATGTTTCACGTTTTGTAGATAGGAAAAAAGGTAAAAAGGGTGTAATTTTTTTAATGAATTTAAAATTCATTTTACTACGGCTTTTTACTTCAGAGATCTCTTAAAAAGTAAGTAGAATCAACTTTTGGGTCTTCTTCTGGTGTTTTGAAAAAATATTGATAGCTAATAAGCGATAAATTCAGTTTTAAAAACTGGTGTTTTTCTTGCTAACATTCATTCAAAAAAAATTGTTGGAGATATTTCTAAGCTAAATTTACGAAAGTTCTGTTTTGGAAAGTATTCTAACAAGGAAAAAACCTGGTTGAAGAAACTGGAATTTTATCCTAATTTCTGTGAACCAAAGTAACAAATTTGATGGTTTTTTTCTCTGGAATCAACGGAGTGTTTGAGTTGTTTTTTTGTACTGGAAGAAGATTTAAAATTATTTAGATTTTTTATAGATTTATTTCAGAGTTGTATTTCATTTATGAAAAATGCACTTCTGAAATGTCTGCTCTCATGTGAGAGCTGTTTGCAAATTTTTCGAAAATTTTTGTTGGAAATCAAATGTATTTCTGTCGGCGTGTCTTGCAAGTACCTTATAATGACAAAATTTTGCCCAATTATTATTAAAAAAATAACATTAGGAGCTAATTTCCTTTTAATTATATGCCTGTTCCTAAAAACTTCCCAAATTCTCTAAGCTCTAGTATGGAGCTTTTTGTGGCGCTACTGTTTGGTTAATATCTCGGATTTGAAATTCAAACCCTACTTTTATTTCACAATAGAGCGTTAAAAACATCGCATTCATCGCATCTAGCTGTTTCCTGTTTAAACTCTCTCTTTCGATCCACATTTGCTGGAGAGTTCTTCGGGATAGCACGTGTTTTGAGGTCAAGAAGCTGTTTTACAGGAAGTGTTCGAAAACATGTGCATCGAAAACGAGTTTACTGTTTTAGCGCTGATCCGCTATATGCAGCCCATTGTGCATCGCGTCAGGGAACTTTTCGCGGAAATATCCAAGCGATCGTACGATAATTGTGATCAGGATTTCTTCTCGCAAAAGATTGACCGAACGCGTGATAGTTACTCTCGCGTTTTGAACGAGCTGTTGAAGCTGCCGGAAAGCAAGCCGGAAGTGACGAACGCGAGTTGGATTGGAAAAGAAATCGAAATGCTTTTAAAGAAATGCCGCCAGCAGCTGGGACGAAAATTTGCCGACAACAAATTGGCCAAGATGGAAGCTATTTCTCGAATACCAAAATTTGGTGGATACGCGAATGTTTGGGAACCATTCAAAAACCTTTTTGAAAAACACGTGTTGTCGGACACCGAACTGCAGGAACACGAAAAGATAAATATTCTACAGCGTAAGCTTAGAAATTCAGTTTTTACTAAATACGCTATAGGAAATTCTCTCGGTGCTCAATGGGCTTCGCTCTGCCGTAGCTTCGAGAGAAAGCTCGCTCACATGCACTTGGAAGATATGCATCGAATACAAAATCTCAACAAGAACTCATCGAAATTAGATATTTTACAGTTTATAAGAAGTTTTGACAATGGCATCGAAAGTCTCGAAAAGTTTGGTTACCCTCTAAGTCCTCTCTCGGAACTAATGATCTGTCAGATGGTTCAACGCAAATCTCCGGAAAACATAGCGAAGCAATTGCGGAACGGGTCATGCGAATCGTGGTCGGACGTTCGCAATTTTTTTCTTCAAAAAGTGATCAACAATGAAGTATCAACAAGAACAGCAAAACCTCCGGTTCCCAAAGCGATCAAGGGCAAGTGCTTCTACTGTGCTGAATACCATTTTTTGAGAGATTGTCCAAAGTTCCGTCAGATTTCACACTCAGCAAGACTAAGAATTGTGTTTGAGCGCAAACTGTGCGCTTTGTGTTTCGCTTTTCGTCATCGTCCTGCAAAATGTAAGATTGAATTGAGATGTCAGCTCTGTAAGAAGCCACACAACACGTTGATACATCCCAAAAATAAGGACGAGCTGATTGCAATCGAAGCGTTTTGAAATAAAATTGAAAAGAATAAGTGATCCCTTTTTGAATATGAAATAAATTATTCAGAATTCAACAATATTTGTTATTTTTCACCTTCCGAAAATCCTAGCTCACGGTGTCTTTTTGAAGATCAATTCGTAGTAAGTTTCCGATCATTTCTACTTAGTTCTTCTTAATCATGTTTGTGATGCAACTTTCCTTGTTTTGTTTATAATTTTTGTTTATTTTTGGTTCATATTTGCTATTTTTGACATTCGTCATCGTTGTTTTGGCAATTTTTTGTCATTTTTGTATTTGTTTTTTTATGACGTGAAATATTAGACATATTTCACATATCGCTTGAAGTTCTCCTAAAAGTTCCAGATGTTCATTAGAATGAGTTAGCAGATATATTAGATTTGTGTGCAACGAAGCATTAGAGAATATTGCTTTTGTGCTCTGAAATTTCTGTTCGGAAGTTCATTGTATAGGTACTTAACGATTGCAAAAATTACGATTCAGAGATGCCTTCATGAATACGGGAAATTTAGGTAAGGTATTGAAAATTTTTGTTAATTGTATTTCTTTCGTATTCCTTGTATAAAATGTGGTAAACACACTTCATATTCTAAAACAAACAAGTTCATATTTCTGTTTAAATGGCTCTCATAAAGAAGAGTAAATATCGCAAAATTTCACAAAAAGAAGAGTACGGCCATCTCTAGATTGAAAAACAGTACATGTACTCTTAAAAAAGTACGTATGGTATATAGAGTGTCCATTTCCCGGCCATTTTCCCGTCCCCGGGAATCGGGAAATCTGATGGCCTGTTTCCCGGGAATTCCTGGGATCCCGGGAAATATTCAAAAACATGTAAAATATATGCACTTTGATTCAAATGTACATAATTTATCGAACCTTTTGTGCAAACAAGCCCATAATATGTTCAAAATAAACTCTTCATAATGTTTTTAACTTATTTTCAATCAAATAAATCAAACTGTTTTCAACTATGAGAAATAACCTGAATATGTCAAATAAAGAATTTATTCATGCAATTAGGGGTTAATTAAAAGAAATCTTTTTATTTGTTCGATTGTTCCAACCTTTTATCGTTTTTCTAAACATTTTACATATTTGCTCTTCATATGTAAAAAGATACGATGTATTTTTCATTTTTAAGTTTTGAAATTCATCTGGCTTTCAAAGCCAGAGGAAAACAAGTGCATAAATGTTACTTTCGAGGAAATACAATCTGCGTACCTGCTGCGCGATTTCTCATATATTTTTCGAAGTGAATGAAAACGGTGTGGAAATACATAAAATCCTTCAATACTTATCTATTTGAATAAACATCAATTACACCAAATGGCTACCAAATGTCTACTGCCACAAGAAACGGAATATTCTCAATGAGTTTTGTATGACACATTAAAAAAAACAATAAGAATGGTTTCGGGTGCTATCAGTCTTTTCTAGAGAAATAATTCTAGGGATTGAAACTATGATTCCCAGGAATCGGGAATTCCAAAATTTTCAAATTTCCGGGAATTCCGAGAATTCGAGACGGACACTCTCATGGTATACTACAATCAATTTTTCCAAAACATATATCAATAGAAACATTTTAATGCCTGTTAAAAATGTTCCGAACATTTTATACAGTTACTAGCAGACCCGGTAAACTTCGTCTTACCATGTTCAATTTGGCGTCCATTTTATATTTTTCCTAGTTTTCTTTACATTTCCCTTCTTTCCCTTTACTCGAATCGTCCCGCTCAATTCTATCAAAATTAAACCAAAGAGTTTAAACTCAACGGGTCTTTTAAAATCCAATTTTTTGTAACTTGTTAAATAAATAACTGTATGTTGATAATATGTATGTTTCATTTGCTTTATTCCATTCAGTAGATTTATTTCGTTCTGCTATATTGTTTTAATATCGGGACAATTTTTGGAGTATTTGCCGAATATTTTGCCTAACGCAGCGCTTTCAGCTCCCAATAAGCTTTGGATGGTGTATTTTTTAGAGCTATAGAAATGAAACACATAAGAAAAAAAATTTTACTAAACATTTTCAAACAGCTTATTATTCACCATCCTCATGCTTCGAAGCAGTTTGAATTAAAATCCATATTTTCACCAAATCATTTCCAAAAAGTTTCGCCTGATACTTAAGTTATAGACTTTACACATTTCAACTTAAAGTGTTCCCAACAGCACTTGTCATGGCATTAAATCTGGTGATTTTGTGTATGGCTAATTCCTTTTTTTATTCAAGCAAAAAATGCCAATTAATTCCTTTGAACTTTAATCCAATCAATCAAAGAAACGATTGGTTTTGAAAAGAGGAAAACATATGTTTAGATATATTCACCCATTATTTTAAAGATTTTAATTCAAGCAGTTCTGATTTCTAAATTTCCTGAACATTGTTGGTGGTGATCTGCGATTTCATTTAGGATTACGTTGTATTTTAAAGATTTAATAACATTTAATTGATAACCATTTTTTTTTTAAATTTAATAGATTGAAAATAAATAATCTGTTCAGGCTACGATGGTTTCATGAGTTCATTTTATTTCCTGGAAATTACAATATAAACAAAACCTTAATAAAAATTATGTTTCTTTTTTACTTTAAATCCTAATTTTCAAAAATGAAACACCGGTCAAATCCTAACGAATATCACCACAGTTCAATTTTCATATGCTCTGGAAAAAGTAATATTTTCAAAAAAAATATTAGTTAGATGTTGACAAAAAGAAATATTGAAGTATATATTTGTCCCATTTATTGGGGCAAGTGAAAACACATAGGTCTTTTTAGATGCGTCAGTGAAAAGACTTTAAAATAAATTTAATACTTGTTCTTGTTTGTCTGTTTTATCAACTGTCATTGCTATATCCTAACTTTTTCTCCGGAATAAATTAGAGCTTGGTACTTCAATTTCACTGAATGCTGTTCAACCAAAAGACCTTGATTTACAAAGACCTTTATAAAAATTTTGAATATCAGCTTCAGATTCAAAACTCGGGATATCCTTTCTGGCCATGACGATAAAATTCTTAAAATGTAGATGTTTCATAGCTAAATTGCGCGTTTTCACTTATTCCACCTAAGAAATTACAGGAATTAATATCATTTTTAACACTATCAGGTCATATTAAAAGTTCATCATAAAAATCTGCTGCCCCTGGAATATCAATCACAAAAAAACTTTTCAACAAAAAAGTGAATCAAAAGTCTCTTCTATATAGCCAAAATATGTAAAACAAAAACACACTTTTCATGTAAAGTTTGTACTTGAATTGTGTGTGAACAAACAGTAAACGTGTACACAGTTTTGGTGAATGATTAAAAAAAAAGTTAAGTTTATTTAATCAAAAAATTTTTTAGGCCCAACAATTTTTAGGTGAAGAAATAATGTATACATTTTTTGTAAAAGTTGATAGTTTGCTTAATTAGTTTGATAATTGATAGTTAGAAATCCTTCCGGAAAATGCATATCCTCACTTTTTGTTATTAAAAAGTAGATTATTTTATTGATAACTTCAATTTACGTTTGCAAAAAATCAAATAGTTCATTCGGCCTTTTAAAACTTCAATTCTATCTAATCTATTTCAAAGAACAGACTCTTGTTTAGAGGACGAATGGCCAAGTTGGTTAAAATCCTCTATAATTAAACAAATTAGAAGAGAATAGACCCTTGTTCAGTTAATGTGTCCAGCATTCTAGGCGTATTGAATTATACGAAATTGAATGTAAAGCTTCCCAATTTCTTATTTTTAAACGTCCTCAAAGTGTCATAACATTATTTCATATTTATCTTTACCAAGTTCATATTTTTTGGCAACAATTTACTACTTAAATTAACACGAAATAAAAATGGTTTTGATATTTGAAATCGTTTATATGGATTTGATTCGATCGATAAAATATCAATCCGTGTCACATCTAGGCGTCATTTATTACCATGTGCTGTGTACAAATAAAATAAGCAAGAAAAAAAAACACATCTAGGTTGCATCACAGACTAATACAGACATGACTCTCCATAGAAAATTCTTTCCATTTTTTCGCAAAATTTCACTCAAGTGATTGCACTGCCATCTGGTATCGACATTGCCCCTAACGATTGAAATCTTCAAAAATTGTCTAAGTAACCATGGAATATATTTATCAGTGAAAAAATAAACAAACAAAAACTCGAAGAGGAAAATCCTCAAAATCGTTCAATATTTGAAACTTAATCGTGTCCGTCGCCGATATCGCCAGCAATCTCATTCCGTGAAAACAGAACATACCCGGAAATACGCAGCTAAAGGATACATAAAGGAGTTTCAAAATTTTGCAGGTGGACGGCACCCACGACTATCCCTTCCTGCTAGGATGGGCCACGATGGGCTTCCAGTTCAGCGAGCACCTGAAGCTTAGGTAAAGGTCGGCCTAAATTATCAAGCCTCGCGTATAGTGCGGTTTTATGCACACAATGCTGAACGGTCGATTTTTTTAGGTTCACACTGAATTCCGGTTTCGACGATTAGCGGTTGAAACCAATTACGTGCTATCACTGGCAGCACGCGTATCGGATGATGGATTTGCTGACCAAACTGCTTAGGCCCATGCTTGATACGTCACGAACATAAGGCAGATCGATCGGTCCCGTTGGAGGCTGGAACACCAAAGCTGGTCAACCAAACACCCAAGCTAGATCGGTGATGCAGGTTTATATTAATCAACATACACCTCCAAAAAAGCAAAAAAAAAGCAGATTGTTACTTCATCAATGTCGGTTCATTTTAAATTATATTACGTTAGGCAATTTTGTAAATATATTAAAGTTTGGTTATGAATTTTTCTGGTATTGATTCCAGAACCAAGTGAAAACACGTTTTAAACAAATTTATTGGTTTCTTTAATGATCAACATGTTGCTGCTTGCATTCCGGAAAATTTCTACCTTATTCACTTTTTCTCATCTCATTCAATAATTCTGCATATTGAAATTATTGCTCATCTTGAGCAAATCGAAAAGCACTTGGACAGGGGCCAACACTCACGAACGGTCACATTGTCTCCGGCCTCAACGTATTTAAACACGGGGACAGGTGTACATCTCAAGTTCCGGTTCCACTTTTCGAAACGATCATACTTGGGGATGAAGTGCAGGTAGTACCTCCGGAAGACGATGTTCCGCTGCATCTTCATCTTATTTACGTACCACCCCGGTCAGGATAGAGGCAAATCGCGATATGACCGGCAAAGGAGCATTTCTTGTCGATGTAGGTTCCGGCGATTACTTCTTTGAGGGTTTTGAAGCCGAGGCCGATGATGCGGTTCAGACGGAAACCCTTCTTTTTGGTTGCGGTTCCGGTTCACGCCGACTTCCTTCTGCAACGCACGGTCGTTCTGATTAGCCAGCCGTTGGGAAGGGTTGCATATTATCCTCGAAGAAATCTGAATTAAGTTTTGTGGCCCCAATTTTAATTTTTCCTATGCTTTGTGAACTGTATAAAGCTTACCTGTAAAAAATTTGAACTAGAATAAACAAACTCGAATAATAACAAACGGTTACCATGTAAATATCCATTTGAATTTTAATCGAATTGATAAAAACAAAACCGCCAGCTTCGATGATGTCAGCTAATTTTTTGCGATCGACGCGCACTCTAGTGCCGACATTGCCCATAAATCTTGCGAAAAACTGAAAAAGAGTGTCCTGTCTGTATTAGTCTGTGGTTGCATATCGCCCCCACGTGCATAAGAAATATAGGTACTTGGTTGAGAAATAGGCACCCAATTTTTAAATTTTTCCAGCAATCAATGAACAGTATGCTTTGGTTACTATTATCTTGCAACGACGTTTGCTAGCGACGCCTCGCCCATGCAGACGAAAAACAAACCCCTCGAAGAAAAGAAAATCTCTAAAAATAGATGCCCGACTTTTCAATTTCAGATTTTGGCAAAACAAATTTTATATGTTTTATTCGATCAGCAAAATGTCAACCTGAGTCACATCTTGGCGTCATTCATAACCATGTGCTGTAGAAATGAGCTAGGAATCAAGAAAAAAAAATCACATCAAGGCTTCATATCGCCACCCCTTGCATTGAAAATATGCTTGGTTGAGAAATACGCGCCAAAATATTCTCACTGATCAGTATGCTATGCCATGGTTACTATCTTCTAACGACGTCTGCTCGCGACGCCTCGACCTTGGAGACGAAAAACAAACCGCCCAAAGGAAAAAAAATCTCAAAAAAAATGGAAGCCATGACTTTTATTTCATTCAAAAAACTACAAATTTATTTATTACGAACAACTGATGCGACTTTAAGTTGTTTTTATTCGATATAAACCGATTCGCATGGCTACAGAATATTCTAAAAATAATTTCATTCGAATCGTTTGGGTCATTTCGGAGGAGTAGTACTACAAACACCGTTACAAGAGAATTTTATATGATAGATATTTACTTGCTTCCTCGCAATTCATCATCTAAAATAAAAAAAATCCCTGACTAAATCGACCGTAAGTTTACTCAAAAAATATTGCATTAGAGTTCATGAAAGCTGAAATTAAAAGCTATACGATTGAACATCTAAAAACATTTTTACAATTTTTGACGAACAAAAATTAAAAAAGTAGTCTAAAACGTAGCTTGAATTTAACTCTTTGAAAACTGTTTTAGAGATAGAAAAATTGTTTTGAAAGTATGGCTACAAAATTCATGTTTTGACAATATGGCTACAAAACTCATGTTTAGTATCATCGTATAGCTTTTAACTTCAGCTTTCATGAAATCTAAAGCAATATTTTTTTGAGTAAACCTTCTATGACTTATGGAAGTTTCAGCTAGGGACGTTTTTCAGATTTTTTATTTTAGAAGTTGAATTGCAAGGAAGCAATTTAATATAATTGTATAAAATGTTCGGAACTTTCTTTACTGTAAATAAAATATTTATATTGATGTTTTTTGTAAAAAAGTGATAACAGTGGAATCTATTTAGAACAAATATACTTAAGGTATGTCAAATTTACACTCAAGGTCTTTTTGGGGAGTTTTTTTTCTGGGCCTTCAGGGAGCCATTCATTAATTCATTAGGGGTTCCGAAGAATTTTTTTTGTTTTGATGCGTTTGAAAATAGTTAAATACAAGCCTTAAAACTTTTGAACTTTCAATCATATTGACACTCAAGAGCGGATTAGGCTTAAGAAGATGTTGCATAGAAGGTGAATTGAAGTTTTGTTTTAATGCCTTAGCCCTTCTGAAGGCGATGAAAGTTTCTGAGTAACTTTTACGTAACATGGGTACCTGGAAATTCCTTAAAACCTATTTGCAGCCAAATGTTATTTTCGGAATCCCGTGTTTTAGTTAGTATGCGACTTTTGGTTGTTTGGGTGGTTTATCTTATTTTTACTCAAATTTACCCATTTTAGGCACAATTGGCCACAATTTCAATCATTGGCTGCACAATTTGTGTGATCATTGACGTATCTTCTCTCTTTATCTCAGTCCCCCGATGCAAACCGTTGCCACCGATATTTGATGCTTCTCTCAGTTCTCTCATTGGTAGGTACTTCTCTCAGTCTATATGTAGGTACTTCGGATCGCAAAGAGAATACAATGCTGTTTTCTCATTTGAAACCAGTGTTGCCACATTAACACGTTCATCACCACGCTCACTTTGGTAGTTTTACTAGACGGGCCCACAGAGGGAGAATTTCAAGATTTGAAACGTGTGGCTTAACACGTTCGTCGCCACGTCACCCATATTTGGCAGACGGGTGTATTTCCTGGGGGGGCCCCGTCACATCAAAAAGCAGGTGACGCTCTCTTACTGGAGTTTACCGCTCAGCTTCGCCATTCGTTTCAAATATGGGAGTTCTCCCTCTTTGTTTTCTCTATCTGAAAATTTCTTTGGGCCCGGCTAGCAAAACTACCGAAATGAGCGTGACGACGAACGTGTTAAATGAGCGACTAACTTGAGTAAGAGAGCGTCACACGTTTTTGATATAACGACGGGGCCTCACAGGAAATACACGAACGTGTTTAAATTTGTATTTTCGAGGCAAAAAATCTTTCTTTTATGAATTAAATCTCAATCTATATTTAAATTTTGATTCCGGATACAAATGCTGCACTACGGTTACCCTTCTGAAATGCGTAGCGCACTTAATTGTACTGGGCTCCTGATTACTGCGGACTGTCAAATCAGTTTAAATCTTGTCATTTTGCTTCACGCGAGCCGCTATTTTCACTGCACGAAATCCACCTTCAAATGCAATAGACAATATGAGGTCACGCAAATTTTCGAGTCGGTATCTTTCATTGAATGATAAATATTTTATTTAGTGGAAATCCGTATAAAATCTGTATAAATTTCCAATTATCCGTAATAAGTGTGTACAGATTCTCGGTTGGAGAATTCAACAAAAAAAATCTGTTTATGTTGCAAAGCTGTTTGAAGCCCAAGCGGGTTCAGAGCTCATTTTTTTTTCAGAGCTTCATTCTTCAATTGTCTATTTTTATTCTTTTTTGCCAGATATTGCTGTGGTTTTGTTTCGATTTTAGTCGTTCAAACATCTTTTTGTCATTCGAAATTTTTGTTTTACCAACGAAGCATTAGGCAGACAGGCATTGAAAAATCCATCTTGGACTCAGACTTATGGACATCGGCTTGGAAAACAAGTATTCTGCCAACTGAGCTATGCCTCAAGCCACAAGTATTGCTCATAAATACTGTGATTGAACCAAATATGAGGCAAGCAACAATGAATAAATCAAACTTGATAAATCTGACGTTTGCACCTGCCAAAGCTTCAAAGACCCAAACGTCCAGAAAAAAATATATATTTAGAAATAATATTAAGGAGGATTTTCAATCATGAAATAAAACATCATAGTTTCGTTTGATGTATTCGAATTTGTTTTTATTTAAAAAAAGAAGTCTTCAGTAGTTATTTTTCATTTCATTTAGAATCGCCTTGTTCGCTGCCAGCTCTTGGTGGTTTTTGGGATGCAATATCGTATTGTGGGGTTTCTCGCAGATGACACATCTAAATCTCATCATACATTTCTCAGACAGATGATCAGTTCCGAAGCACACTGCGCACAGCTTGAGCTCGACCACCTTTCTAAGCCGAGCTGAGAGAGGAACTGCACGGAATGTTGGACAATTTCTCAAGTAGTGATTTTCATTACAGTAGTAGCACAAAGTTGGTTCTATTCTATAATAGGAAGTATTGTGGATCACTTTTTCGAGCAAAAAATGACGAACGGCCGACCACGTATCGCATGATTCTTGATCCATTTGCTTCGTCATTTTCTTTGGAAATTTGGACTTAGCTACACGACCAATTAAAAGTTTCGTGAGAGGGTTCTGAGAGTAATTGAGCTTTTCGAGAGCATCGATGCTATTGTCGAAACATTTCACCAATTGTAAAATGTCCTGCTTTGATGAGGTCTGGTGAAGATTTTGAACCCGAAACATATCTGATACGTACATATGAACGAGCTTTTTCTCAAAGTTACTGCAAAGCGAAGTCCATTGAGCGACGAGAGAACTTGCTTCGGCATTTTTAGAAAGTAAAGTTTCACCCAGTTTACGCTGTAA
Organism: Uranotaenia lowii; assembly: GCF_029784155.1. Classification (NCBI taxonomy): domain Eukaryota; kingdom Metazoa; phylum Arthropoda; class Insecta; order Diptera; family Culicidae; genus Uranotaenia; species Uranotaenia lowii. The sequence continues at coordinate 180,193,097 of NC_073692.1, read as the reverse complement.
AATAATCAACTTCTCGTGTTCCTGCAGCTCGACGTTAGACAAAACGTGGTGTTCGAAAAGCTTTTTGAATGATTCCCAATTCTTCAAGTTTCCGCTGAATTTTGGTACTCGAGAAGAAGTTTCCATCATGGCAATTTTTTTATTAGCATTTTTTCTTACCAGCTCCTTGCGACATTTCTTCAAAAGCAGTTCGATTTCTTGTCCGATCCAACCCGTATTCGTCACCTCCTGGCAGCTTTCCGGCAGCTTCAACAGCTCGCGCAAAACGCGTGAGTAGCTTCCATGCGTTAGTTCAATCTCGCGCGAGTAGTAATTCTGATTAAAATTATCACATGGCAGATTGCATATCTTCGTAAAAAGTTCCTTGGCCCGATGCGCGATTGGCTCCATGCAGCGGATCAGCGCAAAAACGGTAAACTCGTTTTCGATGCACATTTTTCAGCCACTTGCTGCAGAACTGTCACCAAACTAGAAACACGTGCTTTCTCGAAGAACTCTTCAGTGAGAATAAATGGCGAGAGAGGCAAAGAGTATGAGTAAAACAAAAACAGTGAGATCAAATAAAATGCGATGTTTTTCAAAGCTCTATTGCTTCAATCTTTGAAGAGAACGTTGCGAAGTGGTTGCCAGGTTTCCGGATTTTTTTAAGTAACTGACTGACTGACTGACTGACTGACTGACTGACTGACTGACTGACTGACTGACTGACTGACTGACTGACTGACTGACTGACTGACTGACTGACTGACTGACTGACTGACTGACTGACTGACTGACTGACTGACTGACTGACTGACTGACTGACTGACTGACTGACTGACTGACTGACTGACTGACTGACTGACTGACTGACTGACTGACTGACTGACTGACTGACTGACTGACTGACTGACTGACTGACTGACTGACTGACTGACTGACTGACTGACTGACTGACTGACTGACTGACTGACTGACTGACTGACTGACTGACTGACTGACTGACTGACTGACTGACTGACTGACTGACTGACTGACTGACTGACTGACTGACTGACTGACTGACTGACTGACTGACTGACTGACTGACTGACTGACTGACTGACTGACTGACTGACTGACTGACTGACTGACTGACTGACTGACTGACTGACTGACTGACTGACTGACTGACTGACTGACTGACTGACTGACTGACTGACTGACTGACTGACTGACTGACTGACTGACTGACTGACTGACTGACTGACTGACTGACTGACTGACTGACTGACTGACTGACTGACTGACTGACTGACTGACTGACTGACTGACTGACTGACTGACTGACTGACTGACTGACTGACTGACTGACTGACTGACTGACTGACTGACTGACTGACTGACTGACTGACTGACTGACTGACTGACTGACTGACTGACTGACTGACTGACTGACTGACTGACTGACTGACTGACTGACTGACTGACTGACTGACTGACTGACTGACTGACTGACTGACTGACTGACTGACTGACTGACTGACTGACTGACTGACTGACTGACTGACTGACTGACTGACTGACTGACTGACTGACTGACTGACTGACTGACTGACTGACTGACTGACTGACTGACTGACTGACTGACTGACTGACTGACTGACTGACTGACTGACTGACTGACTGACTGACTGACTGACTGACTGACTGACTGACTGACTGACTGACTGACTGACTGACTGACTGACTGACTGACTGACTGACTGACTGACTGACTGACTGACTGACTGACTGACTGACTGACTGACTGACTGACTGACTGACTGACTGACTGACTGACTGACTGACTGACTGACTGACTGACTGACTGACTGACTGACTGACTGACTGACTGACTGACTGACTGACTGACTGACTGACTGACTGACTGACTGACTGACTGACTGACTGACTGACTGACTGACTGACTGACTGACTGACTGACTGACTGACTGACTGACTGACTGACTGACTGACTGACTGACTGACTGACTGACTGACTGACTGACTGACTGACTGACTGACTGACTGACTGACTGACTGACTGACTGACTGACTGACTGACTGACTGACTGACTGACTGACTGACTGACTGACTGACTGACTGACTGACTGACTGACTGACTGACTGACTGACTGACTGACTGACTGACTGACTGACTGACTGACTGACTGACTGACTGACTGACTGACTGACTGACTGACTGACTGACTGACTGACTGACTGACTGACTGACTGACTGACTGACTGACTGACTGACTGACTGACTGACTGACTGACTGACTGACTGACTGACTGACTGACTGACTGACTGACTGACTGACTGACTGACTGACTGACTGACTGACTGACTGACTGACTGACTGACTGACTGACTGACTGACTGACTGACTGACTGACTGACTGACTGACTGACTGACTGACTGACTGACTGACTGACTGACTGACTGACTGACTGACTGACTGACTGACTGACTGACTGACTGACTGACTGACTGACTGACTGACTGACTGACTGACTGACTGAC